>NW_026606157.1:2560000-3168500 GCF_029834395.1 Sorex fumeus
CTTCCTTCACTCAGAGTCTATCAGAAAAGATCATGGAAGTATCTATAAGCATACTAAGAAAATGGAGAAACATGAAGTATTATAAAAACAATAAACTGGCCATTCATATCTAGCAAAATATCTTTTTTTTTTTATCATCAGTCATTCTATATCTGTCCCTCTCCTGACTCATTTCACTCTGCCTGATTATCTCCATGTCCGTCAGGGTCCAGTGTGACAATAATAGTTGGAAATGATCACTCTGGACAAGAATTGAGTGTTGAAAATAGGTAAAGGGATATACATGATAACTTTTCAGTATAATGCCCAAAATGAGAGGGGAAGACAGACAGAGAGAGAGAGAGAGAGAGAGAGAGAGAGAGAGAGAGAGAGAGAGAGAGAGAGGGGTGGGGGAGGGAAAGAAAGAAAGAGGGAGGAGGGTGCTTGCCATAGAGGAAGACTGGAGTTGGGGAGGAGTTGGGGGAGGGAGGGGAACTGGGGACATTGTGCTGGAAAACATACACTGGTAGAGGGATGGGTATTTGAACATTGTATGACTGAAACCCAATTATGAACAACTTTGAAATGCTCGATCTCACAGTGATTCAATTAAAAATAATTTTAAAAACAAGACTTCCACTTTGCCCAAAGAGACCAGAGAAGTCTTGTCCTCCACCCCCAACTCCTGGAGCCTCTCACCTCCTAGAGAAGTCCCCGCAAAACCAAAGGCCAGGAAAGGAATGTCAGAGGACCATCATCAGCCATTCCCAACTCTAGCCTCTTTGCAACCTCTCTTGCAATGAACTCTTACCTGACTAGAAAGCCCCATGTGAAAGCAAGTCTGGAGAAATCCTACAAATGCTACCTTGAACAAAAGAAGCTTGCACATATGCTGCCCCAGCCTGTGTGCTGCTTGTGCCCACGTGGCCGAGCACTTGTGGTGTCTGAGCACATGTGTCTCCTGCATCTCCCCTCTTGAGATGTGTACTGAGGCTCTCTCTGTCTCTGGAGAAGCCCGTGTTCACCTTTGACCCCATTGCTCTCTCTCCCTTTGTTCTCTATCCATCCCCTTCCTAAAAACCTCCAAATAAAATCTGTTTTTTACTTCAAAAAATAAAATAACATAAAAATATAGACTATTTGGATTTAGTGATAATATATTATTTTTTAATCTTACTGAGCATAGTTCTGGTGGAGAGTTGATAATGTTTGAAAGAAAGGCACTGTCTTCCCGTCGTTCTTCGATTTGCTCGAGCGGGCCCAGTAATGTCTCGATTGTGAGTCTTGGTTGTTACTGTGTTTGGCATATCAAATATGTCACGGGTAGCTTGCCAGGCTTTGCCGTGCGGGCGAGATACTCTCAGTAGCTTGCGGGCTCTATGAGAGGGGTAGAGAAATCGAACTCAGGTTGGCCAAATAACGCCCTACTGCTGTGCTATCACTCCATTTCATTTCATTTCATCATCCTGTTATTCGTCGATTGCCTCGAGCAGGCCCCAGTAACGTCTCTTTCATCCTAGCCCTGAGATTATATTCAAGGCTATTTAGGAGAATGAGACCCATCATTCTCACCATGCTGAGACCACTCTCCGCACACATGAAGGTACTGGCAGAGGGACAAAGCCACGCGGGTTCCGGAGCCAAGACCTCCAAGCCTACTCGAATTGGAGTCGAGCATCTTCCACCCAGATCCTCCAAATTCCAGTAGGCGGGGTCACACCCACCACCTGGCCCCCTGGCGCCGTGTAATCCCATCAGCGGCCAAGACTCAGAGACTATAAAATCCAGATCCCGGACGAGAACAGTGCAGTCTTCTGCCCCCGCGCCTGGGTGTTCCTTCCCAGAGCCCCTTGGAGGGGAGCGGGTTGAGCTTTCCTCCCCGCCCTGACCAGGGCTCCGGCAGCCGAAGACCTCCAGGACCAGCCACCACCATGCTGAGACCACTCTCCGCACACATGAAGGTACTATCACTCCAGTCCATAGAAATATCAAAACATGGGTTTTGGAATAGAAATGAAGACAATGGAAATTTTAAACTCATTCTCCTATAAAGGACACATCGTTTACACATTTGGAAGTTAAGGGCAGATAATCATATCAAATGGAATATGATTGTAATGTCTTTATCTAGGAGTAACCAAGGGGGAGTTTTTAGCTTTATCCAGGTTTGGGACCCAGAAAACATTTTTTTTTGGTGTTTTTGTATTTTGTAAAGGCCCTCCCATTGATCATCGATTTGCTCGAGCGGGCCCAGTAACGTCTCCATTAGAGACTTTGTTGTTACTGTGTCTGGCATATCGAATACGTCACGGGGAGCTTGCCAGGCTCTGCCGTGCGGGCGAGATACTCTCGGTAGCTTGCCGGGCTCTCCGAGAGGGGCAGAGGAATTGAAATCGGGTCGGCCATGTTGGCTGCGTGCAAGGCAAACGCCCTACCCGCTGTTGCTATCGCTCCAGTCATTTCAGCGGTAATTAATGTTAAAAAAATATATATATATTCAGTATACAAAAAGACAACAAATAGAAATGGAAGGGAATTTTATTCATAAAATGCTTTTCAAACCATCCTTCTATACATAGAAAATGACACTCCCTGTCACTTTATTTGTTAAAACACACTTTTTGATCAATATATTTTTGTAGAGGACTCAATTTTTATTCTTTGAAATATATTATGTAGTTTAGTAACTTTCTCTCTCATTTTCTTCTCTCTTTCCTCCTTCCCTTCCTTTTTCTTTCCTCTCCTCCTTTTGTTTTCTTCCTCTCTACTCTTTCCTCTGCTCATTATCTTCTCATATCTGCTCATTTTTTTCATAATCTTATTCTTAAATACTCTTCATTCTTTCTTGATTTGTACAACATCAGATATTTTACTATTAGTGCTCACTAATATCAGTATTTGTATAAAATTGACAGTCATTAAACTGATCTTAAGAATATATAACGAGGGCACGCGCAGCTAGAAACAGCCCCTAGACAGCCGGTTTTCAACCCCTGAGCTGCGTGGGACGGGCACAGAGGCCCAGCTCTGGGCAACAAAGCTGAACGGCTCCAATTCCAACAGGTACAGCCCGCCCCCAAGGGCTCGGGTCCCTCTCTGGGCACACGCAGCTAGAAATAGCCCCTAGACAGCCGGTTTTCAACCCCTGATCTGCGTGGGACGGGCACAGAGGCCCAGCTCTGGGCAACAAAGCTGAACGGCTCCAATTCCAACAGGTACAGCCCGCTCCCAAGGGCTCGGGTCCCTCTCTGGGCACGCGCAGCTAGAAACAACCCCTAGACAGCCGGTTTTCAACCCCTGATCTGCGTGGGACGGGCACAGAGGCCCAGCTCTGGGCAACAAAGCTGAACGGCTCCAATTCCAACAGGTACAGCCCGCCCCCAAGGGCTCGGGTCCCTCTCTGGGCACGCGCAGCTAGAAATAGCCCCTAGACAGCCGGTTTTCAACCCCTGATCTGCGTGGGACGGGCACAGAGGCCCAGCTCTGGGCAACAAAGCTGAACGGCTCCAATTCCAACAGGTACAGCCCGCTCCCAAGGGCTCGGGTCCCTCTCTGGGCACGCGCAGCTAGAAACAACCCCTAGACAGCCGGTTTTCAACCCCTGATCTGCGTGGGACGGGCACAGAGGCCCAGCTCTGGGCAACAAAGCTGAACGGCTCCAATTCCAACAGGTATAGCCCGCTCCCAAGGGCTCGGGTCCCTCTCTGGGCACGCGCAGCTAGAAACCCCCTAGACAGCCGGTTTTCAACCCCTGATCTGCGTGGGACGGGCACAGAGGCCCAGCTCTGGGCAACAAAGCTGAACGGCTCCAATTCCAACAGGTACAGCCCGCTCCCAAGGGCTCGGGTCCCTCTCTGGGCACGCGCAGCTAGAAACAGCCCCTAGACAGCCGGTTTTCAACCCCTGATCTGCGTGGGACGGGCACAGAGGCCCAGCTCTGGGCAACAAAGCTGAACGGCTCCAATTCGAACAGGTACAGCCCGCCCCCAAGGGCTCGGGTCCCTCTCTGGGCACGCGCAGCTAGAAACAGCCCCTAGACAGCCGGTTTTCAACCCCTGATCTGCGTGGGACGGGCACAGAGGCCCAGCTCTGGGCAACAAAGCTGAACGGCTCCAATTCCAACAGGTATAGCCCGCTCCCAAGGGCTCGGGTCCCTCTCTGGGCACGCGCAGCTAGAAACAACCCCTAGACAGCCGGTTTTCAACCCCTGATCTGCGTGGGACGGGCACAGAGGCCCAGCTCTGGGCAACAAAGCTGAACGGCTCCAATTCGAACAGGTACAGCCCGCCCCCAAGGGCTCGGGTCCCTCTCTGGGCACGCGCAGCTAGAAACAGCCCCTAGACAGCCGGTTTTCAACCCCTGATCTGCGTGGGACGGGCACAGAGGCCCAGCTCTGGGCAACAAAGCTGAACGGCTCCAATTCCAAATAGGAGACTTTCCCAACTCCTCGCCTAGTGCCAGGGACTCTTTCAGGAGCCGCGGCCGCTGATGCGGCCGCGAAATATTTTCCCACTGCATATGCCATAGGAACCATAAGCTAACTTCTTAGATGGAAACTTCTCTATTTTAGCTCAGCCACTAGAAACACAGTAGCCAATAACTCATAAGCCTATCTTAACTCACACTGCATATGAAGCAGAATAATAACAGTGAACGTGAAGGACTAAACCACACCTCTCACAATGGTAAAGCAACGCAAAAGCCCACCAAACTTTCATATTGAAGAGTCTAGCCCAGATGACACCAACAGTACTGTAGTGTTAGACAACCTCTCTGACAAGGAATTCAGAAGGGAGCTTCTTAGGATGCTTAGGGAATTAAAAGAAACAATGGAAAGCAATGCCAATAGAAGACAAGAGGATCTGAAGGCAGAAATGAGGAAAATGCAATCAGAAATGTCAGACCTGAAAAATCTCGTAGGCGAATTGAAAAGCTCAGTGGAAGGCCTCAGCAGCAGAGTAACAGCTGCTGAGAACAGAATCAGTGAGCTCGAAGATGAAGTTCAGAGACTCTCCAGAAAAGAGCAGAAAATGGAAAAGAGACTCACAATTCGGGAACAGATGGCAAGAGAAGATCGTGATGAAGCCAAGAGGGGTAACATAAGAATTATTGGAGTCCCAGAGGGACAGGAAGAAAACCTCGATGAAGAAGAAACTGTCAAAGAAATCATTGCTACAACATTTCCAGAGCTGAAGAAAACTTGTGACCACATTCAGGAGGCCCGAAGGGTACCAGCTAGAAGAAATCCGAATAAAAATACCCCAAGACACATTCTGATCAAAATGACCAAAACCTTAGACAGAGACAAAATTCTGAAAGCAGCAAGATCGAAGAAAGAAATCTCTTACAAAGGAGCATCCTTAAAATTCACAGCTGATTTTTCTGATGAAACCCTCATGGCCCGAAAACAGTGGTGGGACATAGTAAAAAAACTCAATGAAATAAATGCCTCCCCCAAAATACTTTTCCCAGCAAGACTCTCATTCATAATAGAAGGAACAACACACAGTTTCACAGACAAACAACAGCTCAGGAACTTCATAGACTCAAAACCATGGTTACAAGAACAACTAAATGGGCTACTTTAAGGCAAGAAAGCCCCCTCAAATACACCAAATTTTAACAGAACAATGGGACAAAATCCCATAACAATAATCTCTCTCAATGTCAATGGGCTAAACGCACCAATTAAAAGACATAGAGTGGCAGGATGGATTAGAAAATTGAACCCAACATTCTGTTGCCTGCAAGAAACGCATCTCAATAGTCAAAGCAAACACAGACTCAGAGTCAAAGGCTGGAAAACAATCCTACAGGCAAACAGCTCCCATAAAAAAGCTGGGGTAGCCATCCTTATATCAGACCACATCGATTTCAGAGTGAGGAAGGTCATAAGAGACAGTGAAGGCCATTTCTTATTGATCAGAGGATCTGTACAACAGGAAGAACTTACAATAATAAATGTATATGCACCTAATGAGAGACCAGCAAAGTACTTAAAACAACTACTCATAGATTTGGAAAAAGACATCAATAGCAACACAATACTAGTGGGAGACTTCAACACTGCTTTGTCACCTCTTGATAGATCAACCAGACTCAAGCTTAGCAAGGACATACTTCATTTGAGGGAAACAATGGAAGAAAGGGACTTAGTAGATATATACAGGACACTTCATCCACAAAAAGCTGAATACACATTCTTCTCAAGCGTACATGGAACATTCTCCAAGATAGACCACATGCTGAGCCACAAAACATGCCTCCATAAAATTAAGAAGGTAGAGATTGTATCAACAATCTTCTCAGACCATAATGCGCTGAAATTAGAAGTAAATCACACACAAAAACAGAAAACTAAATCAAACACCTGGAAATTAAACAGTGCACTATTGAACAACGAGTGGATTAGACAGGAAATCAAAGAGGAAATCAAAAGATTCCTAGAAACGAATGAAAATGAGAACACGAGTTACCAAAACTTATGGGACACAGCAAAGGCTGTGTTAAGAGGAAAGTTTATAGCTCTACAAGCATTCCTCAGGAAGGAGGAGCGAGCACACATAAGTAACCTAACCTCACACCTTAAGAGCTTGGAGAAGGACCAAAAAAAGGAGCACAACCCGAACAGGAGAAAGGAAATAATAAAACTCAGAGCAGAGATTAACGAGATGGAAACTCAAAAAACAATCAAAGATCAATGAAACCAAAAGCTGGTTCTTCGAGAAAATTAACAAGATCGATAAGACTCTAGCAAAACTCACAAAGAAATGGAGAGAGAAAACCCAAATAAACCGAACCAGAAATGAAAAGGGGGTCATTACAACAGAAACCACAGAAATTCAGAGGATCCTCAGGGAGTACTTTGAAAAGCTTTATGCCACGGAACATCAAAACCTCGAGGAAATGGATAAATTCCTAGACTCCTACAGACTCCCAAGGCTGAACCAAGAAGACCTGGAATACCTGAACAGACCTATCACCATCAAGGAAATTGAAATGATAATAAAAAGTCTCCCCAAGCACAAAAGTCCTGGCCCGGATGGATTCACTAGTGAATTCTTCCAAATCTTTAAAGAGGACTTACTCCCGATGCTCCTTAAGCTTTTCCACGAAATTGAAATATCAAAAACACTTCCGAACAGTTTCTACGAAGCAAATATCACACTGATACCAAAAGCAGACAGAGATACCACAAAGAAAGAGAATTACAGGCCGATATCCCTGATGAACACAGATGCAAAGATCCTCAACAAACTACTAGCAAATAGAATCCAACTACTCATCAAAAAGATCATACACCATGACCAAGTAGGATTCATCCCAGGGATGCAAGGATGGTTTAACATTCGGAAATCGATCAACATAATCCACCATATCAACAAAAGAAAAGATAAAAAGCATATGATCATATCAATAGATGCAGAGAAAGCATTTGATAAGATCCAGCACCCCTTTATGATGAAAACCCTAGCCAAAATGGGTATAGAGGGGACCTTCCTCAACATAATTAAAGCCATCTACCACAAGCCTACAGCAAGCATCATCCTCAATGGGGAAAAACTGAGAGCCTTCCCTCTAAGATCAGGGACGAGACAGGGATGCCCACTCTCTCCACTGCTGTTCAATATAGTACTGGAAGTACTTGCAATAGCGATTAGGCAGGAAAAAGATATTAAGGGCATTCAGGTAGGAAAGGAAGAAATCAAGCTCTCACTATTCGCAGATGATATGATACTCTACTTAGAGAACCCAATAACTTCCACCAAAAAACTCCTAGAAACAATAGACTCGTATAGTAAAGTTGCAGGTTATAAAATCAATACCCAAAAGTCCATGGCTTTCCTATACGCAAACAGTGAGAGAGAAGAAAGCAACATGAAAAAAACAATCCCGTTCACAATTGTGCCCCAGAAAATCAAGTACCTAGGAATCAGCTTAACTAAGGAAGTAAAGGACCTGTACAAAGAAAACTACAAAACGCTACTTCAGGAAATAAAAGAGGACATGAGGAAATGGAAAGATATCCCCTGCTCATGGGTCGGGAGACTTAACATTGTCAAAATGGCAATACTACCAAAAGCATTGTATAAATTCAATGCAATCCCTATAAGGATACCCATGACATTCTTCAAAGAAATGGAGCAAACACTCCTGAAATTTATATGGAACAATAAGCCCCCACGAATAGCTAAAACAATTCTTGGGAAAAAGAAAATGGGAGGAATCAACCTCCCGAACTTCAAACTGTACTACAAAGCAGTAATAATTAAAACAGCATGGTACTGGAACAAAGGCAGAACTGCAGACCAATGGAACAGGGTTGAATACACTGATATCTCTCCTCAATCATATGCTCATCTAATCTTTGATAAAGGTGCAAGTAATGTGAAGTGGAGTAAGGAAAGCCTCTTTAATAAATTGTGTTGGCATCACTGGACGGCTACATGCAAAAAAATCGGCTCAGAACTCTGCCTAACACCATGTACAAAAGTAAGATCAAAATGGATTAAAGACCTCAACATCAGACCAGAAACCATAAGGTACATTGAAGATAAAGTTGGCAAAACCCTCCATGACATTGAAGCTAATGGTATCTTCAAAGATGCCACGCCACTGGCCGAGCAAGTGAAAACAGAGATAGATAAATGGGACTATCTTAAACTAAGAAGCTTCTGCACCTCCAAAGAAACAGTGACCAAAATACAAAGACAGTCTACAGAATGGGAAAGGATATTCACCGAATACACATCTGACAAGGGGTTGATATCCAGGATATACAAAATACTGGTTAAACTCCACAAGAAGAAAACATCCAACCCCATCCAAAAATGGGGCAATGAAATGAACAGAAACTTTCTCAAAGAAGAAATCCGAATGGCAAAAAAGCACATGAGAAAATGCTCTACATCATTAATCATCAGGGAGATGCAGATCAAAACCACAATGAGATATCATCTCACACCTCAGAGACTAGCCCACATTCAAAAGAACAAAAGCAACCGATGCTGGCGTGGATGTGGCGAGAAAGGGACACTCCTTCACTGTTGGTGGGAATGTCCACTGGTTCAGCCCTTCTGGAAAACAATATGGTCGATTCTCAAAAAATTAGAAATTGAGCTCCCATTTGACCCAGCAATACCACTCCTGGGAATATATCCCAGAGAGGCAAAAATGTATAGTCGAAGTGACATCTGCACTTGTTTGTTCATTGCAGCACTCTTTACAATAGCCAGAAACTGGAAGAAACCTGAGTGCCCAAGAACAGATGACTGGTTAAAGAAACTTTGGTACATCTACACAATGGAGTACTATGTAGCTGTTAGAAAAGATGAAGTCATGAAATTTACATACAAGTGGTACAATATGGAAAGTATCATGCTAAGCGAAATGAGTCAGAAAGAGAGGGATAGACATAGAAAGATTGCATTCATCTGGGGGATATAAAGTAACAAAGTATGAGATTAATACCCAAGAATAGCTGAGATCAGCACCAGGAGGATTACTCCATAACTTAGAGGCCAGCCGGGTATCCTAGAGGAAAGGGCAGTTCAGATAGAGAAGGGAGCACCAAATAAAGGATGTTTGGAGGATCCTCCCAGGAGGGGAGATGCATGTCGAAAGTAGACTATGGACTGAACATGTTTGCCACTCAATGCCTCTTTTGCAGACCACAACACCCAAAAGGAGAGAGAGAACACAGGGGATTGCCCTGCCACAGAGACAGGGGGGATGGGGGGATGGGGGTGGGAGGGATATTATCCATGGTGGTGGAAAATGGGCACTGGTGGAGGGATGGGTATCTGATCATTGTATAATTGAAACCAAAGCACAAAAAATTGTAAATCTACAACTTTAAAAAAAAATAAAATACAATAAAGGGGGAAAAAAAAAGAAGCTTTGGTAAAAAAAAAAAGAATATATAACGAATAAACTGATCTTAAGAATATATAACGAAGCGACTGAGATAGTCCAGAAAAGTTAGGCACTTGAATTGTATGCATCAGGTGCCGATTAGATTTCTGGCACCATGTATGGTATTCTGAACACCACAAGGAGTGATCCCTGAGGCCAGATCCCTGAGTAAACTCTGTGCAATGCCAAGTATGGCTGCCAAATAAAATCAACAACAACAACACAAGAATCTATGTCCATTATAATATCTGTGGGCTCAGAGTCCCTTCATAGATATATGAAGGTCTCTTTTTGAGGAGTGTACTGGCAAGGATGGGGATGACTCAATGCAAGGCTTGTAATAGGTCCTGGGTTCGATTACTGGCCCTGTGTCATGACCACTGAATAATTAACACTGAGTGTCTCCGGTGATATCCACAACAATAAAATAAATTTTATTGACTGTGGGAAAGAACGATATTTAAATTTTATCATGAGAAAATGACAGATATTACTGCTTTATATAGGAGGTAAGAAATTACATCCCTTTGTGAAATATACTAAGTATTTCTGTCTAGTACATTATATTGAGAATAAGCTATACTATTTTAAATCATTATATTTCTCTTTCCAGAGTACTTATAATCTAAGAATAAATCTTAAATAAGTCAATAGTTATTCTGAATTTTATCTGGCAACACCTTCAGTGCTTTTCATAAATTTTTGTATTAAATATAAAGCATCCCACAAAGTCTTATTCAAAGACTTTTTGTGAATTTGCAAGTATATGTAGTAAAATTTATTCTAAGTACAAAATAGGCATGAGTTAAACATTTTAGTATCTGTACTTGTTTCCCTTAAGAGAAACTTAAGGGAAAATAAAGTTCCCTTTATCCGGTACAAAGTCATTTAAAATGTGATTTTAATTCTACTCAGATTTCATTGTGGTAGGTTACAGGGTCAATTTCAGCATCAGATGTTTGTGCAAAGTACTCACTATTTGATATGACAGAGAAAAGAAGGTTTTGCACTTTAGTAATAGGGACTCCTTTATGAACTCTACTCTTGTATTTAATTCTGGAGCCACATGTAACAACCTGCCTTGATATAAACATTTATAAGACAAAAAATATGGTTGAGTTACTCAAAATGCTGTTAGGAAGTAGCTCTGTAGCATGTAGCACTGTCCTCCCATTGTTCATTGATTTGCTCGAGCGGGCACCAGTAAAGTCTCCATTGTGAGACTTGTTGTTACTGTTTTTGGCATATTGAATAGCCACGGGAAGCTTGCCAGGCTCTTCTGTGCCAGCAGGATACTCTCAGTAGCTTGCCGGGGTCTCCGAGAGGGGTGGAGAAATGCAAACCTGGGTCTGCCGTGTGCACGGCAAACGCCCTCCCTGCTGTGGTATCGCTCCAGCCCGTTAGGAAGTAACATATAATTTAAGTAGATTACATAAGAACTAAGTATTCCAACCCTATGTTGACTAGAATCATTATGAAATTAGTTAGATATGGCATATGGACATCAAATCCTTTTAGCATAACGAAATGAATTACTCTTCATTTTGAATGTTTTAGTATAAAATATTACTGTTTGTTTTTACTTAATATATCTTAACAGTCAGCGTTTCAATGATTATGTTAAATGAATGAATAACTCTTTTCAAGTAACTTTACCCAAAACCTTAATAAATTATATTTTAGAACAAAGGGTTTCTTTCAAGGATCTGCCAAGCACAAGTCAATTTTTACATCTCCATGTTGAAAATATTAGACAGGACTTCTAGAATCTGCCGCTCTAACTTCAGCCTGCAACCCAATTATCTGGTAACAGAACACAAATTTTCTTTTGAGAAACATTCATCTCTTTTCTCAGCTATGTAGTTTGGTTAAGAGTTAAAGATCCATTTATCATTCACTGAATAATTACTGAGTGCCTTACATGTACTATGAACTATTCTTGAATCATCAGCTGTGATTTTGAACATAATTTTAAAAAATGCTAAACTCCTTATTTAGTCTTTTTGGGTTTTTTTTTTTTTTTGAGTCATGCCCGGCGATGCACAGGGGTTACTCCTGGTTTATGCACTCAAGAATTACTCCTGGAGGTGCTCAGAGGACCATATGGGATGCTGGGAATCAAACCGGGGTAGGCCAGCAAATGCAAGGCAAATGCCCTACCCACTGTCCTATCACTTCAGCCCCTCCTTATCTAGTTTTTAAGGTTGGAACATTCTTTATCTTAGAGATTCATCCATATCTCAACCTGAAATATATGCTCCTCTCTCTCTCTCTCTCTCTCTCTCTCCCTCTCTCTCTCTCTCTCCCTCTCTCTCTCCTCTTTCTCTTTTCTCCCTCTATCTTCTCCCCACCTTCTATTCTCTAAATATATCTTTTGTCTCCTCCTGAAATACTTTTAAGCAAAAGATGACAGTATTGAGAAATCTGATTTCCCTTTTCCTGCACCTGCAAAAAACGTTTTTACACTCCAGGCTATGTTCATGGTTCTCCAAGAACTCAGGTGGTGGGGACAAATTTCATGCTGTGTAGAACAAGTGAAGCTCAGGTGCAGCATTTCAGCTGTCTTGTAGGGCTGGTGGGACACAAGTGTCTGCACTGATGAGGTGCCCTTAACCAACTTTCCAAGTCCAAACCCAACGCAGGCACTTTCCTGGGAGATCAAAGTGACTTGAGCAGAAGGTGCAAAAAGGCTTTTCTTGATTTTTCACTCCTTGATGCCCACACCACCTACATAACCCATGGCTCTTGGTGAGATATCCATAACTCAGGTGACTTGCAATATGATTCATGACCCACTTGGAGAGCCCATTTCTTTTGTTGGGAAACATTTCTGCCCCCTGCAACACTTGGTGAGCCAGCCAGGAAAACACTTCAGGAGAAGGTCGAAGTGAAGATCAGCCATACCAAATCTGCCATACTGGTCCAAAATCCCCCCCCAAAGAATGGGGAAAAAAATCAGATAGTGTTCCCAAAGACTCCCCTTTAGGTTGATTATTAAAACACTGGGAGGGCTTCCAATTAAACAGGCTTAGAAGTGATGGGGACAAGGAGCCATTAGAGGGAGAATGGTACTCTTAGGAGGAAGCATCTGCAGCCACGTCAGCACTGTTAGATCAGTTAGAACGTCAACACAGAAGAAGACAGAACTGAAAACTCAGGAGAGAACAAACAAACAAATGAAAAAACAAACAACAGTTTATGACGCTTTTTGAGATTTCTATATTAAGCAAGCTAGATTAAAACAACTCTTTCTAAAATAACATGAGTTAATACCTTTTGTTTTCAGGGCATTCAGAGTTAGGAACTTTTATGATTTACAATGAAAAGATCATTCATTTATTTACCAAGATTTAAAAAAAAAATCTCTGATGTAGGGGGGCAGAGAGGTAGCTCAACATGGTCTGGTCACATGCTTTCCAAACAAGAGGCCCAGGTTGAATCTTTAGCCCTTTCTGGTAAGCACCAGCAGGAACAAACACTGAGCAAGAGACAGGATCAGCCCTTGACTACGCTGCTTGTTACTCTCCAAAAATAACAAAAAATATTCTAAGATAAAAATGATAATATTGGTTAATATTTCCTTTTCAATAATGAGTTTTCAACAAAACTGGTCTACAATAATATTTACATGATGTTTGTAATAATTTTTAAAATCATAGCACAGTGGGGAGGGCGTTTGCCTTGCTTGCGGCCAACCCGGGTTCGATTCCTCCGCGCCTCTAGGAGAGCCCAGCAAGCTACCGAGTATCCCACCCACATGGCAGAGCCTGGTAAGCTCCTCGTGACATATTCGATATGTCAAAAACAGTAACAACAAGTCTCACAATGGAGACATTACTGGTGCCCACTTGAGCAAATCGATGAACAATGGGAAGACAAAGCTACAGTGCTATTTTAGGCACATAATATTAACATATTCAAAGTGTATGACATTTTTTTTTAATTTATTTATTGAATCACTGTGGGAAAGGTTACAAAGCTTTCAGGTTTATGTCTCAGTCATGCAAATATCAAACACATTTCCCTTTACCAATACTTATTTTTTACCATGAAGAACCCCAATAAAACCCCACCCCCCACCCCTCCCCGTCCCTGTGAAGCAGATGAATTCTAGTTAACACTCTATCTGCTTTGATTAGATTCATTGTTTCAATAAAAGATTCACCACTATTATTTAGAGTTTACCCCCCCCCCCAAATCAGACATGCTGAAAAAGCATTGTGAAGTGATTTGCTTTCTACGGCTGGGTTCAAGAATTAAATGTTGGTTTTGGATTTCTGCTCTTTTACCTATTGACCCTGGAAGTATTTCTACTGAAAGTCAGATAGTTAAGAAATTGGTTTCTGTGTTCTGGAGTCCTGGCCGTGCTGGAGAGCCGCTCGCGGGGGGCAACCGGTGGCCTCGGTAGGGCGTGAAGGGCGGAGCGAAACGCCCCCCTTCCCATGAGGTTTTAGTCGCCCCCACACTCCCGGCTCATACCTGCTGTCCACAAGGCTCCCATGTGGCCGCCATCTTTCTTTCCAGAGAGGAGAGGGCGAATGGGGCAACACCCTTTCCCCTCCGGCAGACTTGATGGCCTGGATCAATGCAGAGTCTGTTCACTTTTCTGCTCCAAGCTGCTGGGTTCTGCATTAAGTCCTTATGCTTCTGGGGCCGTGGCCGTGCTGGAGAGCCACTCGCGGGGGGCAACTGGTGACCTCGGTAGGGCGTGAAGGACGGACCAGAACGCCCCCCTTCCCATGAGGTTTTAGTCGCCCCCACACCCCCGGCTCATACCTGCTGTCCACAAGGCTCCCATGTGGCCGCCATCTTTCTTTCCAGAGGGAGGAGGGCGGAAGGGAGCAACACCCTTTCCCCTCTGGGCAGAAATGATTGCCTGGATTAACGCATAGTCCTTTCACTTTTCTGCTCCAAGCTGCTGGGTTCTGCATTAAGTCCTTGTGCTTCTGGGGCTGTGGCTGTGCTGGAGAGCCGCTCGTGGGGGCAACTGGTGGCCTCGGTAGGGCGTGAAGGGCGGACCGAAACGCCCCCCTTCCCATGAGGTTTTAGTCGCCCCCACACTCCCGGCTCATACCTGCTGTCCACAAGGCTCCCATGTGGCCGCCATCTTTCTTTCCAGAGAGGAGAGGGCGAATGGGGCAACACCCTTTCCCCTCCGGCAGACTTGATGGCCTGGATCAATGCATAGTCCGTTCACTTTTCTGCTCCAAGCTGCTGGGTTCTGCATTAAGCCCTTGTGCTTCTGGGGCCGTGGCCGTGCTGGAGAGCCGCTCGTGGGGGGCAACTGGTGACCTCGGTAGGGCGTGAAGGACGGACCGGAACGCCCCCCTTCCCATGAGGTTTTAGTCGCCCCCACACTCCCGGCTCATACCTGCTGTCCACAAGGCTCCCATGTGGCCGCCATCTTTCTTTCCAGAGAGGAGAGGGCGAATGGGGCAATGCCCTTTCCCCTCCAGCAGACTTGATGGCCTGGATCAATGCATAGTCCGTTCACTTTTCTGCTCCAAGCTGCTGGGTTCTGCATTAAGTCCTTGTGCTTCTGGGGCCGTGGCTGTGCTGGAGAGCCGCTCGTGGGGGGCAACTGGTGACCTCGGTAGGGCGTGAAGGACGGACCGGAACGCCCCCCTTCCCATGAGGTTTTAGTCGCCCCCACACCCCCGGCTCATACCTGCTGTCCACAAGGCCCCCATGTGGCCGCCATCTTTCTTTCCAGAGGGAGGAGGGCGGAAGGGAGCAACACCCTTTCCCCTCTGGGCAGAAATGATTGCCTGGATTAACGCATAGTCCTTTCACTTTTCTGCTCCAAGCTGCTGGGTTCTGCATTAAGCCCTTGTGCTTCTGGGGCTGTGGCCGTGCTGGAGAGCCGTTCGTGGGGGGCAACTGGTGACCTCGGTAGGGCGTGAAGGACGGACCGGAACGCCCCCCTTCCCATGAGGTTTTAGTCGCCCCCACACTCCCGGCTCATACCTGCTGTCCACAAGGCTCCCATGTGGCCGCCATCTTTCTTTTCAGAGAGGAGAGGGCGAATGGGGCAACACCCTTTCCCCTCCGGCAGACTTGATGGGCTGGATCAACGTATAGTCCGTTCACTTTTCTGCTCCAAGCTGCTGGGTTCTGCATTAAGCCCTTGTGCTTCTGGGGCTGTGGCCGTGCTGGAGAGCCGCTCGTGGGGGGCAACTGGTGACCTCGGTAGGGCGTGAAGGACGGACCGGAACGCCCCCCTTCCCATGAGGTTTTAGTCGCCCCCACACCCCCGGCTCATACCTGCTGTCCACAAGGCTCCCATGCGGCCGCCATCCTTCTTTCCAGAGAAGAGAGGGCGAATGGGGCAACACCCTTTCCCCTCTGGGCAGAAATGATGGCCTGGGTTAACTCATCGTCCGTTCACTTTTCCGCTCTAAGCTGCTGGTTTCTGCATTAAGTCCTTGTGTTTCTGGGGCTGTGGCCATGCTCCAAACTTAACTCTGATTTTCAGGGAGAAAGATTGGGTGGTTTACTTCTCATTGATCACTTTATATATAGAGAGATGTCCTCGTTCCCGCATACTCGAGCTGTGTTTGTAGAGGCTTCTGGTCACCAGGGTTCCATCTGGGGGAGGCGGGATGCGGCGCCTACTCCATCTGGAACTTGCCGGTGCTCTCGGCTCTTTTTGGAACCTGTTTTTTCTTTTTTCTTTTCCTCTGGGATCCCGCACCCTCCATGTGTTCCTTCTCTTATTCTCTTATTCGTCATTTTTACAGGTCAATATTCAGTGAAAGTATTGACACTATTAGAATCTAACTGCTTAATTGACATGGACTACTATAAAAAATTTACATATTCATACAATTTCTGAATTTTCATTGTAAGGATGTAATATGGGTTGGCAGCATGTAAATTCCTAAAATTTAAGAAATCATAAACATTTCCATGTCTTTCCATCTAGAGTAGAACTAGAGCCAAATTTCACTTGTAATATATTGTTGCCTAAATTAACTAATTTCTAATCCAATGGAGACGTTACTGGGCCCGCTCGAGCAAATCGATGAACAACGGGAGGGCCTTTCCCTTTACCTTTTCTAATACAAAGAAACTTGTTAAGCCCTTGATTTAGTGTTAAATTCTCAGTTCTATGGTCAATATAGAGTTTCTTGATCACTATACTTTTATGCCTCATCAAATCCCATTCAGATCAAAATGGAATTTAACCAAATATTCAAAAGTGCCTACTATTTGACATGCATAAGATGTCTTCTATGACCTACCTAAATGTTGTATGCATCTTTACACTCTCACAGATTTTTATTATTCTTCCATCTCTGAATTGAGACAGACATTAATTTATATTTAAAACTTTGCACATTGATACAGCTTACTGAACTTTGTCAAATTTGGAAATATTGAATTACATATAAAACAGAACCAGTGGTGAAATTGCGATTACAAAATTTTCTGACATACTGTTGTTTCCATTTACAACATAAGGTTCATTGAATAAACGTTCTGAATGCTTACCATAATATTTGCATCTTGCTTATAACAAATTGCTAACCGGTAAGTTTATGGGGTAACATATGGGTCTCAGTTCTTTAGTTGGCGGCAGTTAAACAAATCCTACATTTTTGCACACAAATAAATGCTTGAGAAAGAAACTACCCATTTTATGTAATCATATGTCCATTTGGATGTAGGTCAGGGAGGGCTTGCTCTGGTGCTAGCAGCCATAAACAACCTGCCCCGTGCTAATTACTATTTAGTTGTAGGGGTTGGTTGAGCTCACTATGCATATGTTAGGGCCCATATGTACAAACTTTCCCATTTGTAGAGAGGCCAGATGGGCACTCCCTAAGCATGAACCTTTCCTGCCACATAGATTAACTATGAAATGTTTAAATTGTATGCTTTTTTTTTGGAAAATAAATCACTTCAGTGCCCATATTTTTATAGTTATTAGCGACTTTTAATGTTAGAAGAGTAGCAAACTGTATTTGTTCATGCATATTTCTACAAATGGGCCACCATTTGCACTTCAAAGTGTAGATGACACCATCATCTTATTTCCCAGATATGTATTTCCTGTGGATTTTAGATGAGCCTGTTCAAGCTGGTAACTGGGAGGAGTTCTATGTACTAATTATTTGTATTTAATAAATCAAACAAAATGTTTGGATAGGGAGATTTATTGCCTGCAAAAATACAATAATTTGAAATTAAAATTAGTTCTGCAGAAGATGAAATTCTTAAGATTTCAATAGAAATAGTTTATAAAATAATATACAAAAATAGCTAAGAAAGACTTTTAGACACCAAAGTTCTATTTTATTTATTTTCTGAAAAAAATTTAAAAAGAATGTAACTCGTTCGCTTTTGTCTTACCATTATTTAAGAATATAATAAAACTTCATGTAGAACATTCTGAAAAATGTTTTTACAAGTCAATAGACAACTTATTACAGTTAGTGTTTAGTGAATAACAAATTTCATATTCTTATAGTAATAGAACCATTATATTGACTAACTCTGAAATTCTATAAGTAAATTTTTTAGTATATGTTTTGCTATATATTTATTCCAATATGGAAGTTCTCTAATTTTTTATAGAATATACTGAAGCTTAATATAAAACTAATAAAAAACTGTCACAGTCCTCCAATTATTCATCGATTTGCTCGAGCGAGCCCAGTAACGTCTCCATTTTGAGACTTGTTGTTACTGTGTTTGGCATATGGGCGAGATACTCTTGGTAGCTTGCTCTCCAGGAGGGGCAGAGGAATTGAACCTGGCTCAGCCGGGTTAGCTGTGCGCAAGGCAAACACCCTACCCCTGTGCTATCGCTCCAGCCCAAAACTAATAAAAAAAAACATAAAGAACTTTATAGGCCAAACCAGAGAAATAGTATAGTGGGTAAGGCACATATCTATCTGGATTTGATCCCCAGCACTGTAGGAATGAATGCTAACTGGACCCAGAGGCAGGAGTAATCCCTAAGCAAATTCTGGTGTGGGCAAACTCCTCTCCACATAAAAGAATTTTATAGGCAAAGCAGCTAAACAAATCAATTATTTATCCAAAGCAGGCCACTAATGTTTGACAAAATAAAGCTATAAATATAAAACTTTGATTAAAAATTGGAAACCAAATTATTTTACCAGTTTTTGAATTGTTAGATATGCAAGAAACTATTATTCAGTATTTTCATATTGTTGGAGGAAATACAGTTCAAAATTCATTAACTGTCTAGTTGCAAAGGACAGGGTTGAAGATAATATAAAAGTTTATATTATAAAAATTTATGATTTCCAAAATTATGTTAAAGTATGAACATTTGTAGGATAATGGAAGAAGGAAGTTAATAAGCTTCAAAATTCAAAATAAGACACATTTTTCAATTTCAGGTGATTGTATAAAGGTAAAGATAAAGGCCCTCCCGTTGATCGTCGATTTGCTCGAGCGGGCCCAGTAACGTCTCCATTGGAGACTTTATTGTTACTGTGTCTGGCATATCGAATACTCTCGATTAGCTTGCCGGGCTCTCTGAGAGGGGCGGAGGAATCGAACTTGGGTCGGCCATGTTGGCCGCTTGTAAGGCGAACGCCCTACCCGCTGTGCTATCGCTCCAGCCCATTGTATAGTCTGTCTTGGGAATTGCAACATCATATCCATAATAATCTACCTTTGGAACATCACTTTTTGCTTTTACCCACAAGATTCTAATTCTTTAGAATTAGTTTAGATGATAGGTTACATCACATAGCACAATCTCACACTACAATGTTAGTGTTTCCTGCAAAAAGAAAATAAGACAATAAATCAGAATGGAAATTCCTAAGTATATGAGAATGCATCCTTTCCAACAAGTTCCTTATTAAGAACACATCCATAAATAATATAAGTGAGATTATGAAGTTATCATTGTAAATTCTATATGTGGGTCCTTTTGAAGAAGACAATGCATCTTATATCAGGCATCATTTTAATTTCAATTAATTTTCATCAAGTTATATATAGCAGGGCTAGGACGAAGAGGCGTTACTGGGGCCTGCTCGAGGCAATCGACGAATAACAGGATGGTTGTGATTTGTGATTTTGTGATATATAGCAGGAGGAACATTTCCTACAAATTTAAATTTCATTTCCTACAAATAATTTTTAAATCGTTTAGTCTTACATTATCTTGAAATAATGTTAATAAAAGCCCGCCTTCTGAGATCATTTTTCAGCCTCAGATTTGTGGAAGTTGGGGAGGGGGCAATCCTATGCTATGTGGGATAGTCTTGTTCATTTCACCAAGTTAGTAGCATCCCTGGCCTCTAGCCACTAGATGCCAGTAGCACTTTCACAATTGTTACAAATATTCCCAGACATTGCTAAATGTCCCCTGAAAAGGGTAACATCATTCCAGTGGAGAACCAGAACCTAAAAATGCAATAGAAAAAAGTAAAATTTCATCTTTAGAAAAAAGTAAAATTTCATCTGTTTTCAGGTACGAGATAGTCAATCAGAGTAACAAAATCTTCCAAAATTCATTTTATAAAATGTAAGAAAAAATTCAGAGTATCTCCTATTTGATACTTGGAAATTAATAGGCGACTTTTTAACGTTAGCACTTTAATCCATCTGCTGAACTATAAAAGAAGCATTGCGTAGTTTTATAAAGTCACATTACAAAGTGATTGATTCAAAGAAATCACAAGAATTTCATCAACCACAAGTTATATCATGGGTTGTGCTAGTAACTAAAATTGAGGCTTAATTCTCTCTTAGTTTGAGTCAAAATCTTTTATTTCATCGGTGTATTAACCATGGAGCTGTTTTCTATTGCTAATGTTCTGAAAGAAAAATATCCCAACAATATGTTGCGTTATCTTCTCAATCACCATTTCCTGCCCAATAGTAGAAATCCCAAACAGTGCATGAACTTTTGGAATGGTGGTTTTCTATTTCATGAGCTGTGTAAGGCAGTGTAACTCAAGAACCAAAATGCTGAAACTTCAAAGTTTTTAAGCCTTCTACTATTTATGCTTTAGTGAAAATCTGTGATCATTAGTTTAGGTTTTAATCTCAGCATAACCTTGAATAGATGGTGATGTCATTCTTTGTTATGACACAAATAAATTTATTACATGATCTGGTGTGTGTATGTGTTTTCTCATTCGTAATAAAGTCCAAGTCGTGACAAAATTCTCAAAAAAACCTGTACCATTCTTATATACCACTAGGTGGTATATTTGAAGTCATGTCATAGCACTTGTTAATTTGCAGGCAATGATATGGACTATAAAACAAGAGAGTGATGTATTTTCTAACTTTAAAATCTACTTTTGAATTCTCTGCCAACCAGTGTTCCTCAACATTTCTCTGATTTGGCCCCCTTCCACCTTGTTCTCACCGTATTTACTTCCTGCGCTGCTCTTGTCCCTACTGACTTGGTCCCATAGTCTTGGGATGTGCCCTCTCCTTTATGCATTAATCATCTGTTGGCTCCTTAGACATCCTTGAAGCTCGCTGGGTGTCCATGTGCACCACAGCTGAGAGGTAGTGCTCTAGCCCATTACATAAATTTCTAAAAAACTTCCCCAAAGTAAGTTACTGTATCTTTTAGCAACTGACACCAGTGCTCAATAACTCAGAATAACATTATTTTGTGTATTGGGACTGATGGCCTGAGGTTTAGAATGTTAAAAACGAATGCATATTTTTCTATTAATACTTCCAGATTAGAAATTTCATGTTGTGATTCTGAGTTTTATATGACAAATATTTTCTTTAGATAGACTTTCCTTGAGCATTTTTGTCTGCTTTGCATTCTGATTTGCATAATTTCTGATGCTGCCATTAATATAAGTGTGTGTGTGTGTGTGTGTGTGTGTGTGCAAGTTGCTTTGGCGTAAGATGGTTAAAAGCTGCTGCCATTCATACATGCATATATATGTTTTCCTTTAGCAATTTTATAATTTTTCTCTTAAAGATTTGTTTTTGGTAATTTAAATATTTATGTTGGCGTGATTTAGGTTTTGCTTATTCACTTGGAGTTTGTTATGATTCTTGGACACACAGAACTTGAAAAATTAAAATTAACCATTGCGCACTAAATATAATATTTTCCTGTCCCCTATTTTAGGAGCATAAATTATACAATGTAATTTCCTAAAATTGGTTGCAGGTCTCACATGTCATACATTTTATTTAGTTATTTTATTCTTTGAATTTAAGTTTGAATAGTTTATAATTATAGTTCTTCAGCTTCACTTATCTTTCCTTCTGAATGTATTTGTTGTCAAGTCCCTCTGATCGACTTAAATCCCTTCAGGTTTTGTTTGTTGTCGTTCGAATATAATTATGGTATTCATAATATTGGTATTCATTTCCTATCTAACTATTTAATTTCTCTTTAAAATTATTAGTATCAGAGCATAACACGACACCCACCATAACTATGTGCTGGACCTCTCACCAAGGCTGTTTCACTCAGTGCGCCCTGGAGGGGGGCCGGTGAAACCCCTCCCTTTCCAGGGGACCCAGCCCCCGGTAACTGAAAACCTCCATAACTCAACTGCCACCATGTTCACAGCTGCTCTCCACATGCTCCGGCCGAGCCTCACCTATGAGTGAACCTATTCCTGGACTGTGTGGCCACATTCATGGCCATGAGACAACTCATACTTCACACCATCCATACTCTAAGAGTACTGTGCCACATTTGATGAAGTTTAAAGTAGGAGGCAAACAATATTAGAGGGAAATTTTTTATGGATATATATATGTATATATATGTGTGTATGTATGTATGTATATATATGTATATATATATATATATATATATATATACACATACACACACACATCAAGGCCCAACCTTTAATAACTTGTTATAGAAGGGCTTAATAGACCCTGGGTCTATTACAACAATCTCCACATTCTTTCCTTTAAGAAAACTTTCTTTGTAGCATTTTCAGCAGTTTTTCATAGCAAACAATACAAAATAAATTATTTTGGTTCTGCTTTGGAGCAGAGGTTGGGGTTCAGGATTGAAACGTACAAAATATGGTAGTGGGAAGGTGTAATGGTGTCCAAATATTAAATGTACCCAAATATTGTGAACTACTTTATAAAATAAAAAATATAGAAATAGTAAAAATATTTTAAAAATAAAATTATTATTATATTAGAAATGGACTGGAGCGATAGCACAGTGGGTAGGGCATTTGTCTTGCAGGCAGCCAACATGGCTTACCAGAGTTCAATTCCTCGGCTCCTCTCGGAGAGCCCAGCAAGCTACCGAGAGTATCTCACCCGCACGGCAAAGCCTGGCAAGCTACCTGTGACGTATTCGATATGCCAAAAACAGTAACAAATCTCACAATTTGTTGTGAGATGTTATTGGTGCCCGCTCAAGCAATCAATGAACAGTGCTACAGTGCTATTTTAGAAATAAGTATGCTAAAGACTTGTCTGCTAATTTCACCTTATCTTTTTCTGATTCTGTTTTATTCATTATCATAAAATCAGTTTGTCATAGGTGAAATTTTAGCTCTAGCTTTTTAAATAAATACTATTTTTAACTTTTTCTTTACAGTTATATAATATTTATTTAATATGGTAAATTTTGGGGGGGTTGATTACACCTCTTTTGGGGGAAGGAATGTCAGTGCTCAGGGCTTACTCCTGGCTCTGTGTTCACTCTTGAAGCTTGGTTTTAATCAAGGCAAGCACTTACCTCCTTTACTACCTCTTCACCCATTTTGATTTCATTTTATCTGTGACATATTCAATATACCAAACACAGTAACAAGTCTCACAATGTGACTGGCCCACTCGAGCAAATCGATGAACAATGGGAGGACAGTGACAGTAACATTTTATCTGTTTCATAAATATTATCCTTGTATTTACCATGTGTATTACATTTATTATGCTGAATTTAAAATATTTTAATTTGGGGCTGGAGCTATAAGGTTTAGCAGTAAGGAAGGCATTTGCTTTGCAGATAGCCAACCTGGGTTCAATATCCTGCACCATGTATGGTCCCTTGAGCCCTGCCAGGAGTGATCTCTGAGTGGAGGTCCAGGTGTAAAGCTTGGTACTGCCAGTTGTGGCCCCAAACCCCCAAACAATTAAATTAATAAAGTGATAGCACAGTGGTAGGGTGTTTGTCTTGCATGCAGCCAGCCTGGCCGAGCCTGGTTCGATTCCTCCGTCCCTCTTGGAGAGCCCGGCAAGCTACCAAGTATCTCGTCCTCACGGCAAAGCCTGGCAAGCTACCCATGACGTATTAAATATGCCAAACACAGTAACAATAAGTCTCAAAATGGAGACATTACTGGGCCTGCTCGAGCAAAATCGGTGAACAACGGAGGACAGTGTTTGTTTGTTTGGATTTATAGTCACTTAGTTTAAATAGACAAAACTTGGTATTTTATAGGCCTGTCCTCATACTTTTCAGTGATTTATTTCACAAAATGAAATAAATTTTATTTCACTGAGTGATTAAAAACATAAATTAATAATTTGCTTCTAAAATGCATTTATGTCTTTAATTGTATGGGAAAATATGTGGAGTTTTAAGTCGAGGTTAAAACACAAATTTCTAGACAGATTTTTTTTTTTTAATGGTTTAGTGTCTTAAATCAGAGAGACAACAATAAACTGAGCTACAAACTCTTGTTAAAAATACTGGCTTTGGGGGCTGAAGCAATAGCACAGTGGGTAGGGCATTTGCCTTGCATGTGGCCCCACTCAGGTTCTATTCCCAGCATCCCATATGTCCCCCGAGCATGGCCAGGAGTAATTCCTGAGTGCATGAACCAGGAGTAACCCCTGTGCATCGCTGGGTGTGACTCAAAAAGCAAAATAAATAAATAAATAAATAAAATAAAAATACTGGCTTTTATTATTGCCTGTTTGTTCATCTTTACAAAAATCCTTATTTCTTCAGATGGCTCCAAGTTACTTGATAATACTTTTTTCATTTCAGCTTACAAGAATTCCTTTAGAATTTCTTGCAAGGCACAATAGGAAAACACTTTCTTTTAACTTTTACTTACCAGAATTTTCTCAATTTTCACCTCACTCTTGAAGGACAATTTTGTTGAACATAGAATTCTTGGTGGTCAAATTCTTATCTATTTTAGTATTTTTTGGCCTCCAAAACTGCTGACAGAAATTTGCTGATAATTTTATTGGGACTCATTTAAATATAAGTTACTAGTTTTCTTTGTCCGAAGATCTATCTTCAACTTTCAGCAGTTTGTTAATATGTCTCATGCAGTTCTCTTAGAATTTATTCTAACTGAAATTTATCATACTTCTTGCATGTTTTATTTGGTTCTTTTATCAATCTTGAAAGGATTTCATTCATTTTTCTCACACCCTTCTTCTCTTTATTGCTCTCCTCTTTTGGAACTTTCACAATGCTTATGTTGGCCTTTGTTGTTATCCATGGTTTAGTTGCTTAAGTTCTGTTCACTTTGTGTCAGTATTATTTTGTATTCTTCAGATTCAATCACTCCATTTGCCCTACCCTAAATTTCACTGATATTTTTCTTCTGTCTGCTTAAATCTGATTTTTGTTCTCTTTAGTGATTTTTTTTAATTTCCTTTTTTCATTTCAGTCATTGTAATTATCAGCTCAAAAATTTTGGTTTGGGATTCCTTCGAGGTTTTGAACCTGTTTGCTGACATATTCACTTTGTTTATTTATCACTTTTTGATTAAACTCTCTGTACATATCCCCTTAGTTCTTCAATCATCCCTAAGATCTGTGAGCCTATCCCCACTCTATTCTATAAACTATAGATTCTACACCCTAGAACCACAATGACCTAGTAATAATCTAAAACCCCCAAAGAATTAAAAATTATTGGAAGATAGTTAGTGGGGATAATCTTTCATGGGAAGGTCATTCTTTTTGTTCTTTTTATGTAAGATGATAATTGATAGTCATACACATTACGGAAAGTAATATGTTTTACTTGGTTGACTAACTGAAATGTTAATGTTACCCAGAAAATTTAATAAATAACCTAGCTATTCTTGACTCATTTAGCTGAAAATAAAATATAACATCATATCCATACTCTTCTCTTGCCGGTTATAGGAACATGTACATAATAGCAATTCATTGTACTGGAGATACTGTAAACCTATAAACAGTTATACAGTGACATATAGCATCTTATTTTCAAGTTTATAAAATAATTGCCTGATATTTATGAACGTAGTAATGATTGATATAATTATCTCTTTAACATCTGTCATAGAGTTGTAATTTTTCATATAATAAGGACAAAGATGCTTTAATAAGGATTAAGATTTCTTAATTTTTTTTTCTTTTTGTGTCACACCTCAGAGGTTTCTCTTGACTCTGCACTCAGGAATTACTCCTGGTGGTACTTGGGGGACCATATGGGATGTCAGGTATGGAACCTGGATCACCTGCGTGCAAGGCAAATGCCCTACCTGCTGTACTCTCGCTCGGGCCCCTTGATCTTTTAATTTTTAAATAGTCTAGATTTATTAATTGTGATCACCATATTGTATATCACAATACCCTGAGTGACGTAGGTTATAACTGGAGGTGGAATTTTATTTTGAAATCATGTCACTTATTTCACTCATCAACACTTATAACAACTTATAGCAACTGCCTGTTTATTCTCTGCATCTATAAGTTGATTTTGTTTGCTTTAAGTTTTAGGTATAGACATATAAGTAAAGATCACAAGGAATGTATTTATTTTATGCTATCTGGCTTATTTCACTGAGCATAATAAATTTCCTCAAGATGTCTACTGCCAAGTGGGGACGTTTAATTTTTTATATGACTGTATAATGTTTCATTATGTATATTCAGTGTTGGTGATATATCTGTCTGTATATCTAACTTTTTTTTTTGCATTTTGGGTCACACCTGGCGATGCACAGGGGTTACTCCTGGCTCTGCACTCAGGCGGTGCTCAGGGGACCATATGGGATGCTGGGAATCGAACCCGGGTCGGCCGCATGCAAGGCAAATGCCCTACCCACTGGCTATCTCTCCAGCCCCAAGTATATCTAACTTTTAATGAGGCAACTCTAGCTTAAAGAATTGATTCTATGTTTTAAGAGTTCTTTATTTCTAAGAGCCAATTATCACATATGCCAACCACAAAAATATTGAAATCCTCCACCAAAGTCCATGATAATCCTTCTGGTCTTTATAATATATCCTTTTAATACATTTTAAATCATTTTTCTTTTATCATTTTCATGCATCAATTAACCCTTTCATTGTTTTTATGTATTTGTTATTTATTATAAATCTACCTACAAAAAACTTGGGCTTATATATGATTTTTGAATTGAGAATTTTGTTTTCTTTGGATATATAAAAGTAAAAGTAAAGGCCCTCCCGTTGATCATCGATTTGCTCGAGCAGGCCCAGTAATGTCTCCATTGGAGACTTTGTTGTTACTGTGTTTGGCATATCGAATACGTCACGGGGAGCTTGCCAGGCTCTGCCGTGCAGGCGACATACTCTCGGTAGCTTGCCGGGCTCTCCGAGAGGGGTGGAGGAATCGAACTCGGGTCGACCATGTTGGCTGCGTGCAAGGCAAACACCCTACCTCTGTGCTATTGCCTAACTAAGTGAAGTTGCTGGGATTTTATTTTGGAATCATGGTGGTTTATGTATCACAGTGGTTTATGTATTTTAAATGTAGACACTACCACACCGTTTTCTACAATGGGCGGTATCGATGTATATTTCCACCAACAGTGGAAAAGTGTCAACTTTGCTTCAGTCTCCCTAATGCTTGTTGATTATTTAACTTATTGATGAGAGTCACTCTAACACGTGTGAGGAGAAAACAAATTTTTACTTGAATTTCTCTAACAGTGACACTGAGCTGCTTCTTTTTTTTCAAAGTTGTAGAGTTCTGCTCTATTGAGCTTCTTTGTGTGTGGCTGTTAACCATTGTATATCTTCTTTAGAAAAATATCTATCTTTGCCCTTTATAAACATTGTATTATAATTATTAATTTGTTATTAAATTAATTCCTAACATATCTTGAATATTTAACCCTTATAATATATATTTTTCAATACTTTGATTTTGTAAATCATCTTTAATATAACTATACTTTTGTTTGTCATGTAGAAGTTTTTAAAAAATTTAATATTATCCCGAGTTGCTTTATTTTATTTGGGTTTTGGGGCTATAGAAGGCTGTGCTCAGGGAAGGGAATGATTCTTGGTGGGGCTCAGAGGACCATACATGGTGCCAAGGATCAAATCCAGGTCATCCAAGTACAGAGCAAGAGCCTTACTACTGTATTACCCTTCCAGCACTATCCCACTTAGTTCTTTTTACTTTTCTTTCCTTCACTTTGAGTGTCTGAGGCAAAAAAATGTTGTAAAGACCAATAACAAGTTACTTGCCATTTATTTTTCTTTTCAAGAAGTTTCATTGTTTAAGATCTGTTTAAGTCTTAAAGCCATTCTGAGCTGTTTGTGGTAAAAATAAAAACAGTATATCAAGTTTCATTCTTCTGCATGCCATTTACAGCTTTCTCATCACCATTTATAAATTGTATATTGTTTCCCTTTATATTCTTTTCTCTTAGCAATTTTTTTATATTATTTATCTCTTACCCTCTGTAATGCACTATGGATGATTTATTTACAGAAATCACTGATTAAATAAAGGTATCTTTTCTAATTTTAAGAACTTTATAGATTCAACAGTTTCCTTCTAAATTATAATATTGAACCTGTAACCCCCAGCATTAGAGTAATTGGAAATATGACCTTTCAGAAGGTAATTAAGGTTAAATAAATTTCAAAAGGTGAGATACTAATGCAATAAGGTCAATGCCCTGATAAGATAAGCACCCTTTATCCAGGTATCTTAACTCTGCCAGAGAAAAGAACATGTGAACACACCAGAAGGCTTTGTCAGCAGTTGAGGTGAGAAATCTCTCCAGAAACCAACCATAGCAAAATATACCATAGACTGAGTGGTTTATGTAAAAGATATCTCTTCCTTACAGTTCTGGAGAATAGGAGGTTCAAGATGAGAATCCTAGGGACTGGAGAGGTAGTACAGTGGGTAGGGCATTTGCCTTGCACGCGGCCAACCTGGGTTTGATTTCCAGTAACCCATCTGGTCTCTTGAGCACCACCAGAATAAATTCCTGAGTGAATGAGCCAGGAGTAACGCCTGTGTGTCGCCGGGTGTGACCCAAAAAGAGAAAAAAAAAAAAGATGAGAGTCCTAACCTTGAGTTTCTGGTGCAAGCCCATTTGGCTTAGATGTGGCTACCTTCACATCAGAGAAAAATGGAACTCTGTTCTTTCCTTCTGTCTAGAGAGATGCTAATCTCAATGTAGATGGCTTCCTCATTAGCTCATCTAATCAGATTCATTTCTTAAATGCCCTGTTTCCAGGTAGCTCATTGAAAGAAAGGGCTTCAATTTACAAAGTTTTATAGGATCTGAACTTCTATGCTGTAGTTACCACAGTCATTTTTAAAAAAAAAACTTGATGATCATCCCAATGTTTCTATCTCATGGTATAAATATTAATGTAGCATAATGACTTTTTAAAAAATCTTCTTGTAGAGGCTGGAGTGATAGCACAATGGGTAGGGCATTTGCCTTGAATACCACCGACCCTGGTTCGATTCCCAGCATCCCATATGGTCCCCCGAGCACTGCCAGGAGTGATTCCTGAGTGCAGAGCCAGGAGTAACCCCTGTGCATCTCCAGATGTGATATCAAAAGTAAAAAAAAAAAAAAACTTCTTGTTTAGTTTTTTGTGAGTTTATGCTGTAAATGTAGTTGTTTGTTTTGGTGGAAAACCTGTATTCTCTTGGTTAAAAAGCATCTGTGTTGGGAGGTTTTACGTTTCTTTGTTGTGTATTTAAGCTGTGTGTGTCGGCAATAAATTTGGATACTATAACAGAGTGGAGACAAACTGGAGGAGTCTCTTGATTTTTTTTTTGCACCTGTTTCTATTTTTATGGGTGGTATCTGGGCTTCACCTGGCAGTGCTCAGGGCTTACTTTTGGCTCTGTGTTCAGGGATCACTCCCCACTGTGCTCACTGTAGTCCGGGGGGTTAATTCCTGCTGTCTAAATGCAAGGCAAGCGCCTTCCACATCAGAACATCCAGCCCTCTGTTTGTATTCTTGTGGCTGTTCGAAGTCACTAAACTGTTTTGCTTTGGATTCTTTTAGTCCCTGTTTTATGGAAATGGTAGTTCTTCACTACTTCACTGTCACTGTCACTGTCCTCCCATTGCTCATCGATTTGCTCCAGTGGGCCCAGTAACGTCTCCATTGTGAGACTTGTTGTTACTTCACTTAATCACTTAATCACTTAATCCCCGTTATTCATCGATTTACTCGAGCGGGTGCCAGTAACGTCTCCATTCATCCCGGTTGTGTGCTAGCGTAGCCCAATGGTATCTGTTCGTTCTAGGAACATGCAGAGCCTCAAACCGATCATTCAGGGTCTTGACGAAGAAGTCTGACCATCTTGTAGGTGGGCGTCCACATGATCTTTTGATGTCCCGTGGAATCCAATCAGTAATGGCTCTAGTCCAGCGGTTGTCTGTAAACCTCATTACGTGTCCAGCACATCTGATTTTTGATGTCTTGGCAAATGAGACAGCGTCCCTGATTCTTGAGCGTTGACGAAGATCAGAACTTCGGATTCTATCTCTCATTTGAGTGAATCGTGATATTCCAAGCATAGCTCTTTCGATGAACTCCACATAGGGACCCATGGCCTAGAATAGAACGAACAGAGTGACAGACCGTCTGAGTTCATCATGTCAACCAAAACCTTCCATGGTAACTCACATTTCCAAAAGGCTGAATCTAAACGTTGGACATGGGAGTCTCCCGATGGACGGTTCCACAATGAAATAGACCACATCATATTCAATCGGTGGTTTTGCCTAACCGATGTTGCTGTTGTCCCAAAATTCCAAACAGGATCAGACCACCGTCTTCTTCATGAAAAATTCTACCTCACAGAACGAGGAGAAAAGAATGCAAGGTTTAAGAAGAGGACTCCCAGAACGACCACCAACTGGGAGCTCTTTGGCTCTGTTGCAGCAACATGGGAAGATGCCGTCATTGACAACATTGATGAGGAATACGATTGAATGATTCAGCACCTCCATGATTGTGCGAGGAATGTCAAGAGACAGATAACCACAAAAAACCACCTTTCTTCGAATACTCTTGAACTTATTCGCCAACGTGGCTTGGCACATGCCTCAGGCAACCACAAGCGAACATCCGAACTGGCAAAACAGTGCAGAGAAGCCATCAAGGATGACCTCAAAAACAGGAGAGCAGCAGTACTGGTAGATGCGGCAGAAGCAGGGAAAAGCATTCATAATGCCCGCCTGTCCTTCACCAACTACAAAACCAAGATGACTGCCCTCCAACATCATGATGGATCTATCACATCTTCCAGAAGGGCAATGGAGATTATTCATGACTTCTTTTTTTTTTTAATTTTTTTAAAAATTTATTTATTTATTTATTGAATCACCGTGGGAAAGGTTACAAAGCTTTCAGGTTTAGGTCTCAGTCATGCAAATATCAAACACATTTCACTTTACCAAAACATATTTTTTACCATGAAGAACCCCAATAAAACCCCATCCCCCACCCCTCCCAGTCCCTGTGGGGCAGATGAATTCTAGTTAACACTCTATCTGCTTTGATTAGATTCATTGTTTCAATAAAAGATTCACCACTATTATTTAAAGATTACCCCCCCCCCAAATCAGACACGCTGAAAAAGCATTGTGAAGTGATTTGCTTTCTACAGCTGGGTTCAAGAATTATATGTTGGTTTTGGATTTCTGCTATTTTACTTATTGACCCTGGAAGTTTTTCTACTGAAAGTCAGATAGTTAAGAAATTGGTTTCTGTGCTCTGGAGACGTGGCTGTGCTGGAGAGCCGCTAGTGGGGGGCAACTGGTGGCCTCGGTAGGGTGTGAAGGGCGGACCGAAACGCCCCCCTTCCCATGAGGTTTTAGTCGCCCCCACACCCCCGGCTCATACCTGCTGTCCACAAGGCTCCCATGCGACCGCCATCTTTCTTTCCAGAGAGGAGAAGGCGACTGGGGCAACAACCTTTCCCCTCTGGACAGACCTGATGGCCTGGATTAACGCATAGTCCTTTCACTTTTCTGCTCCAAGCTGCCAGGTTCTGCATTAAGTCCTTGTGCTTCTGGGGCTGTGGCCGTGCTGGAGAGCTGCTCGCGGGGGGCAACTGGTGACCTCGGTAGGGCGTGAAGGACGGACCGGAACGCCCCCCTTCCCATGAGGTTTTAGTCGCCCCCAGTCCCCCGGCTCATACCTGCTGTCCACAAGGCTCCCATGCGGCCGCCATCTTTCTTTCCAGAGAGGAGAAGGCGACTGGGGCAACAACCTTTCCCCTCCGGACAGACATGATGGCCTGGATTAACGCATAGTCCTTTCACTTTTCTGCTCCAAGCTGCCGGGTTCTGCATTAAGTCCTTGTGCTTCTGGGGCTGTGGCCGTGCTGGAGAGCCGCTCGCGGGGGGCAACTGGTGACCTCGGTAGGGTGTGAAGGACGGACCGGAACGCCCCCCTTCCCATGAGGTTTTAGTCGCCCCCAGTCCCCCGGCTCATACCTGCTGTCCACAAGGCTCCCATGCGGCCGCCATCTTTCTTTCCATAGAGGAGAAGGCGACTGGGGCAACAACCTTTCCCCTCTGGACAGACATGATGGCCTGGATTAACGCATAGTCCTTTCACTTTTCTGCTCCAAGCTGCCGGGTTCTGCATTAAGTCCTTGTGCTTCTGGGGCTGTGGCCGTGCTGGAGAGCCGCTCGCGGGGGGCAACTGGTGACCTCGGTAGGGCGTGAAGGACGGACCGGAACGCCCCCCTTCCCATGAGGTTTTAGTCGCCCCCCACACCCCCGGCTCATACCTGCTGTCCACAAGGCTCCCATGTGGCCGCCATCTTTCTTTCCAGAGGGAGGAGGGCGGAAGGGACCAACACCCTTTCCCCTCCGGGCAGACATGATGGCCTGGATTAACGCATAGTCCTTTCACTTTTCTGCTCCAAGCTGCTGGGTTCTGCATTAAGTCCTTGTGCTTCTGGGGCTGTGGCCGTGCTGGAGAGCCACTCATGGGGGGCAACTGGTGACCTCGGTAGGGCGTGAAGGGCGGACCGGAACGCCCCCCTTCCCATGAGGTTTTAGTTCCCCCACACCCCGGCTCATACCTGCTGTCCACAAGGCTCCCATGCGGCCGCCATCCTTCTTTCCAGAGAAGAGAGGGCGAATGGGGCAACACCCTTTCCCCTCTGGCAGACTTGATGGTCTGGATTAACGCATAGTCCTTTCACTTTTCTGCTCCAAGCTGCCGGGTTCTGCATTAAGTCCTTGTGTTTCTGGGGCAGTGGCCGTGCTGGAGAGCTGCTCGTGGGGGGCAACTGGTGACCTCGGTAGGGTGTGAAGGACGAACCGGAACGCCCCCCTTCCCATGAGGTTTTAGTCGCCCCCACTCCCCCAGCTCATGCCTGCTGTCCACAAGGCTCCCATGTGGCCGCCATCTTTCTTTCCAGAGAGGAGAGGGCGAATGGGGCAACACCCTTTCCCCTCCGGACAGTCATGATGGTCTGGATTAACGCATAGCCCGTTCACTTTTCTGCTCCAAGCTGCTGGGTTATGCATTAAGTCCTTGTGTTTCTGGGGCTGTGGCCGTGCTCCAAACTTAACTATGATTTTCAGAGAGAAACGTTGGGTGGTTTACTTCCCATGGATCACTTTGTATATAGAGAGATGTCGCGCGGCCGCATAAGCAGCCGCACGGTTTTGAGGAAAAGTCCTAGTTCCCGCATACTCGAGCTGTGGTTGTAGAGGCTTCTGGTCACCGGGGTTCCATCTGGGGGAGGCGGGATGCGGTACCTACCCCATCTGGGGCTTCCCGATGATCTCGGCTCTTTTTGGAACCTGTTTATTTTTTTTTTTCCTTTGGGATCTGTGGATCCCACCCTCCATGTTGTCCTTCTCTTCGGCTGAATGCTGTAAATATGGCGCTGGGGGGTGGGCTGTGGGCGTGACTTCCGGAATCTGAGGTTACCTGGGAGTTGTAGTCCCGGCAGATTTGAGGAAAAGTCCTAGTTCCCGCATACTCGAGCTGTGGTTGTAGAGGCTTCTGGTCACCAGGGTTCCATCTGGGGGAGGCGGGATGCGGTACCTACCCCATCTGGGGCTTCCTGATGATCTCGGCTCTTTTTGAAACATGTTTTTTTTTTTTCCTTCTGGATCTGTGTATCCCACCCTCCATGTTGTCCTTCTCTTCGGCTGAATGCTGTTAATATGGTGCTGGGGGGCGGGCTGTGGGCGTGACTTCCGGAATCTGAGGTTACCTGGGAGTTGTAGTCCCGGCAGATTTGAGGAAAAGTCCTAGTTCCCGCATACTCGAGCTGTGGTTGTAGAGGCTTCTGGTCACCAGGGTTCCATCTGGGGGAGGCGGGATGCGGTACCTACCCCATCTGGGGCTTCCCGATGATCTCGGCTCTTTTTGGAACCTGTTTATTTTTTTTTTCCTTCGGGATCTGTGGATCCCGCCCTCCATGTTGTCCTTCTCTTCGGCTGAATGCTGTAAATATCTTATTCATGACTTCTACTCAGATCTCTTTAATAGCCACGTCCACTTGCCCACATACCACATACCACATGATGGATATGTCGTTCCCAATGTTCTCCCTTCCGAAATCCAACATGCCATCTCGTCGGTAAAGAAACAAAGAGCACCTGGCCCAGACAAGATCAGACCTGAACACCTGAAGAACTTACCATCAGTACTCATCAATACATTGGCTCGGCTCTTCACACGCTACCTGTCTGAATGCAAGGTTCCATCCCAATGGAAAACCAGCAGGACTGTACTACTATACAAGAAGGGAGACATCCACGACATTGGCAACTATCGCCCAATCTGCCTATTGTCTGTTGTCTACAAACTGTTCTCTCGAGTCATCCTGAATAGGATTAGCAGAACACTAGATGAAGGACAACCATGTGAATAAGCCAGATTCCGAAAAGGATTCAGTACCATCGACCATATCCACACGATTACTAAGCTCATTGAGGTTTCTCGGGAGTTCAAGATGCCGTTCTGTCTAACGTTCATTGATTTAAAGAAGGCCTTTGATTCTGTTGAGATGGAAGCGGTCATGGAAGCCCTAGTCAATCAGGGCGTACAAACTCAATACATCAGGATCCTTCGTGAGCTCTATTGCGGATTCACTACCAAGATCTCACCATTCTACAAAGAAGTAATCATCCATATCAAGAGAGGGGTTCGGCAGGGTGATACCATTTCACCAAAACTCTTCAGTGCCACCCTCGAGAACATCATGCGACGACTGGAATGGGAAGGAATGGGAGTGAAGATAGATGGTCGGCAACTACACCACCTCCGCTTTGCTGATGACATCGTTCTAATAACACCAAACATCAGCCAAGCGGCACAAATGCTGAACGACTTTGACCGTGAATGTGGAAAGGTCGGACTACAGCTGAATCTTACGAAGACAATGTTTATGAGAAACAGCCTTGTTCCTGACACTCCATTCGCTCTCAACGGAACCACCATCTCCGAATGCAACAGTTATTACTGTGTTTGGTATATCGAACATGACACGGTTAGCTTGCCAGGCTTTGCCCTGCAGGCAAGATACTCTTGGTAGCTTGCCGGGCACTCCGAGAGGGGCAGAGGAATTGAACCTGGGTCAGCCCAGTCAGTCGCGTGCAAGGCAAATGCCCTACTGCTGTGCTATTGCTCCAATCAAGTTCAATTCTGAGATTTGTGGCTAGGATTTGATTCCCATTGTAGATTTAGGAAAAAAAAAACTTATAATGTCCAGGCCAGGGAGATAGTGGAGCACATGCCTGGCACACAGGCAATTCAGTTTCATCCGTGGCAGCCCATATGGTCGCCTGAGCATAGACTCAGGAGAAAACCATGAGCACCACTGAGTTTTGCCCCAAAACAACAATAGCAAAAACAAAAGAAACCACAAACAATAAAACTACTAATGTCTATGTCTCTGCCACTGTTGCCTCGTAGAATTATTTGGCTTTCGGTTTGAGTGACTCCATTAAGATTTTAAGTTCTGAAGGATGGAGAGAGAATATAGTCGTCCTGATTTCCTTTACCTTGTACTTGCTTTGTTTACTTAAATAGCTTTTACTCTATTTTATCCAATATTTCTAAATGTTTATTGGGGATATAAGCCTTCTGTATTAGCTTTGTCTCCCCAATAGACTATAAATCTATTTAACCTCCTTAGGTCTGTGTTTCTAGATCTGTAAAATGGAGATAATTACTCCTAACTTACTGAGTGTTTGTGGAAGCAAATTAAATTAACGTATGTTAATGCCTTAGCATATTTCCTCACAGATAATAAATATTCAGTAAATGTAGTTCATTAGTATTATAATTATAAACAACATACACTTAAATTATGACATATGAAGCTACAGAAACTCAGCATTTGAAGCAATTTGAAACTATTTACTTCCAATTTTTTCCTACTACAAGATTATTCCATAAGTAATTTTTCTAAATATAGAAGATATAGTACAAATTAGGAGGTATATTTAAATAGTCTTTGTATTATTTCTATTTGATAAATTTCCCAAATATATTTTGAATTTTCTGCTAATAGCATTGTGTTTGAGGTTGCTCTGTGCATTTTGCCATTTCATACTTGTTATCTCTTATGCAAAAGATATCATGCACAAAAGGCTCTAATATCATTTATTCTGCTTGTTTTAGTAGATATATTTTAATTATTATTTATGCAATATTAATATCTAATCAATGAATTTGACAATTTATAATTATTAGAGAGAGGGAGTCAAAGCCAAAGAAATAGAATTTGTAATTCAAACCTTCTGATATTTTGATTATCCAGTCTGTTGTGTCTAAGTTACATGTATAGAGTATTATTTTATTGATTAAAATAGATGTTAAACTTTTGAATAATGAACACATAAGTTTTGTGGACTCAATCCTTCAAGACCTGAAGAGTGAACGAGAGAAGGAAACGAGAAAATACAGTGAATCTGTCCGGTAAGCTAACTAAGAATCTTAAGAACAACAGTACTTAAACCTTTTTAAATTTCGAACCTCTTTAATCCTAAAATTCATCTGAATCTGAAATTATTCAAGCTATGAACTATGCATGGAAGGGAAAGTAAAGCTATAGATTTAAGAATGTAGCTAGAGGTAATATATAAATCCAATTGATCCATCTGGCAGAGAATTGATGCCACAATTTGTACCCAGTGGCATTTTCTCTCTCTCTTACTCAACTGGCTTTAGAACATTATCAGAAAGTCAATATGATAGGCCTTTATAGTAATACACTTGCAGTTATAAGTCCCTTGTTTAGATTAAAACTTAGTGCTCACACTGTAGATAATAATGAACAGACAGTCTGACTCCGTCTCACGAAGTGTAGTGCAGAAAGGACTTCACTTTGCTCCAGAGCTCCATAGTGTTATCAATGACCCTAAGAGCCAGCCAAGCCAGTAAGCGTGGAGAGGAGAGTGTCTGTCTCCTCCGGACGAAAGGGAGAGAGAAAGGATAGTGTACACCCAAAGCAGCAGCCTGGCTTTAGCTCTCTCTGGCAGCTCCTGTCTCTAACTGCTTTGCTGATGTTCTGATCGAGTTACCTTTAAAATTCCCTGTTGATTTCATGTTTTGATTCTCTTTCTCTTTTAATTTATTAATGCATTTACCACCTCAGCATTATCTTTATTACTCATTCCCTTCCCAGCTTGCTCAGTTCTGTAAAACTATTGGACAAGTTTTACTGTCTCTCCTTTGTTGGATAAGAAGTTAATTATGAAGGTTATTTATGTGACACAGTTTTTTAATTCTCTAAGAGCACAAAATTCTGTGCAAGTCACTCTATATCGTATATTTTTCCTCAATAAATGTGTTCGGTTTATTGGCACCTTTATTTTTTTAAAGCAAGTATATATTGCTCATTAAAAATTTTCAGAAGCATACAAGATTTCATTTCATAGGCAGCACATTTTATTCAGAATCCAACCAAGCTGGCTAATATATAGCCGAGACTATGGACTACTAACCACATCTGCCTACACGAAAGTGAACGTTCCTTCTGTGGTACCCTGTTGAGGTCCAACTGAGATCGAGCCATTGATAACGCCTCATTCTCATTCTTTTGTCTACTTTTGAACATTACAAAGACAACACTGACCATAATCATTAAGTGACATCTAACAGAGTCAACCTGTTAAATTTTGTGTAGCTATTTATTTATTTATTTATATCCAACCCACACGGCAGAGCCTGGCAAGCTATCCGTGATCTATGCCAAATAGACCAAATTGATATGCCAAATCCAGTAATAAATGGATCTCATTCCCCTAGCCCTGATTATGCAGAGTCGAGAAGGATATGGAAGGAGAAGCTGATAAAACACCAAGGCAGACATGGGCTGCCAAAACGCAGAAAAACAAAAATGATTGTCTGTACTTTTAATGCTCGTACGCTGGCATCTGCTGCATCCATTGAAGACCTTATGGTACAAGCATGAAAGATCAAGTATGACATCATTGGTCTGACCGAAACGAGAAGACATCAATCCCATCATGCTGTTTTCGACACTGGAGAAGAACTGTTCCTTGGAACATGTGATAAAAGAGGCGTCGGTGGTGTCGGTATCCTTGTCAACACAAACTTAGTCACAAGCATTGATTCATTTGAATGCCTAACAACCCGAATCGGACGATTACACTTGAATAAATGTGGCTCACTACCGGCAGTTTCTATCTTTGTTGTCTACGCACCAACATCCAGTTATGGTGAAAAAGAAACTGAGAAATTCTACATGGAGCTGGAGAAATTCTATAAAGAAGATCACACCTTCTACAAGATCATTGTTGGTGATTTTAATGCCAAGATAGGACCAAGAAGATCAGTCGATGAACTCCACATCGGAACCCATGGCCTGGAATGGAACGAACAAGGTGACAGACTGTCTGAGTTCATCATGTCAACCAAAACCTTCCATGGTAACTCACAATTCCAAAAGGCTGAATCTAAACGTTGGACATGGGAGTCTCCCGATGGACGGTTCCACAATGAAATAGACCACATCATATTCAATCGGCGGTTTTGCCTAACCGATGTTGCTGTTGTCCCAAAATTCCAAACGGGATCAGACCACCGTCTTCTTCGTGCAAAATTCTACCTCACAGAACGAGGAGAAAAGAATGCAAGGTTTAAGAAGAAGACTCCCAGAACAACCACCAACTGGGAACTCTTTGGCTCTGTTGCAGCAACATGGGAAGATGCCGTCATTGACAACATTGATGAGGAATACGATCGAATGATTCAGCACCTCCATGATTGTGCAAGGAATGCCAAGAGAGAGATAACCACAAAAAACCGTCTTTCTTCGAACACTCTTGAACTTATTCGCCAACGTGGCGTGGCACGTGCCTCAGGCAACCACAAGCAAACGTCCGAACTGGCAAAACAGTGCAGAAAAGCCATCAAGGATGACCTCAAAAACAGGAGAGCAGCAGTACTGGTAGATGCAGCAGAAGCTGGGAAAAACATTCGTAATGCCCGCCTGTCCTTCACCAACTACAAAACCAAGATGACTGCCCTCCGACATCATGATGGATCTATCACATCTTCCAGAAGGGCAATGGAGAAGATTATTCATGAATTCTACTCAGATATCTTTAATAGCCACATCCACTTGCCCACATACCACATACCACATGATGGATATGTCGTTCCCAATGTTCTCCCTTCCGAAATCCAACATGCCATCTCGTCGGTAAAGAAACAAAAAGCACCTGGCCCAGACAAGATCAGACCTGAACACCTGAAGAACTTACCATCAGTACTCATCAATACATTAGCTCGACTCTTCACACGCTACCTGTCTGAATGCAAGGTTCCATCCCAATGGAAAACCAGCAAGACTGTACTACTATACAAGAAAGGAGACATCCACGACATTGGCAACTATCGCCCAATCTGCCTATTGTCTGTCATCTACAAACTATTCACTCGAGTCATCCTGAATAGGATTAGCAGAACACTAGATGAAGGACAACCATGTGAACAAGCTGGATTCCGAAAAGGATTCAGTACCATCGACCATATCCACACAATAACCAAGCTCATTGAGGTATCTCGGGAGTTCAAGATGCCGCTCTGTCTAACGTTCATTGATTTAAAGAAGACCTTTGATTCTGTTGAGACGGAAGCGGTCATGGAAGCCCTAGCCAATCAGGGCGTACAAACTCAATACATCAGGATCCTTCGTGAGCTCTATTGCGGATTCACTACCAAGATCTCACCATTCTACAAAGAAGTAATCATCCATATCAAGAGAGGGGTTCGGCAGGGTGATACCATTTCACCAAAACTCTTCAGTGCCACCCTCGAGAACATCATGCGACGACTGGAATGGGAAGGAATGGGAGTGAAGATAGATGGTCGGCAACTACACCACCTCCGCTTTGCTGATGACATAGTTCTAATAACACCAAACATCAGCCAAGCAGCACAAATGCTTGCGGACTTTGACCGTGAGTGTGGAAAGGTTGGACTACAGCTGAATCTTACGAAGACAATGTTTATGAGAAACAGCCTTGTTCCTGACGCTCCATTCGCTCTCAACGGAACCACCATCTCCGAATGCAGCAGTTATATATACTTAGGTCGAGAAATCAACATGATGAATGACCTGGCACCTGAGTTACGCAGGAGGAAGAGAGCGGCTTGGAATGCCTTCAAGAGCATTGAAGAAATAACTAAAAGGACAAAGAACCTCCAACTACGAGCACATCTCTTTGATTCCACTATTCTTCCTGCATTAACATATGCCTCAGAGACCTGGACCCTACGAAAACAGGATGAGAACACTATTCGGGTCTCTCAAAGAGGAATCGAAAGAACTATGCTTGGAATATCACGATTCACTCAAATGAGAGATAGAATCCGGAGTTCTGATCTTCGTCAACGCTCAAGAATCAGAGACGCTGTCTCATTTGCCAAGACATCAAAAATCAGATGGGCTGGACATGTAATGAGGTTTACAGACAACCGCTGGACTAGAGCCATTACTGATTGGATTCCACGAGACATCAAAAGATCACGTGGACGCCCACCTATAAGATGGTCAGACTTCTTCGTCAAGACCCTAAATGATCGGTTTGAGGCTCTACATGTTCCTAAAACGAACAGATACCATTGGGCTACGCTAGCACGCAACCATGAGGAATGGAGACGTTACTGGCACCCGCTCGAATAAATCGATGAATAACGGGGATTAAGTGATTAAGTGATTAAGTGATTTATTTGTGCATTTTGTCTGAAATTTCTCTCTTCGTGCAAGGGCTCTCTACTGGTATAGGATTGTTGCTGATGAGTGAAGAGAATTTCCCTAGCACCCTTGTCTCCCAGAGCTTGGGTAAATTGGCGGATGTGTGATGAGGATGGATCTTTCTGAGTATAGGTGGGGAATGGTGGGGGAGTATGCACTGGAAAGATCTGGGGTGGTTCTGGAGGGCTTCTCTGATTTGGGGATATTCAAAGAGGACCTGAGGGAAGTAGAGGCGTGAACCCCACCAATATGTGGGAAACTTGTGGTCTCAGCCAAAAGAAAAGCATCTGTGGGTCTGTGGCATTGAAGCCACCTGGCAGTTCTGGAAGAACAGAACACAAGCGGCATAAACCAAGTCTTGGTTTGTGTTGCCTGAACTGCTTTTTATGTCCAAGTGATTTATTATTAAACTGTTAAGGGGCATGAAAGAGCCTGGAGCTGGTGAAGAAGAAGAAGAGAGTTTGAAGTGAAATGCTCACCTGCCTCTGATCTTGTGGGTGTTCTGGGGGATAAATTACTCCGCATGCGTAGGTGAGACTCAAACATCAGGAGCCATCAGGCCCTGGCTGTGGGCAGCCCTGAACAGATGCAAACTCCCAGGCACGGTTTGGATATTAGTGCTTTTGAGTAAGTTTTTACATCTTTTTTAAATGGAACGATCATTGGGATTTCATTGATGGAATCATTAATCCCCCCATCCATCCTTCTAAGCTGTTTGTGCGTGGGTGATGAAAACTGAATTGCAGAGAGCTAAGATAATAGCAGTTGAAGCAAGATATTACCATTAGAAAAGAATTCAAAACCTTCACTGGGGAGTGCTGGCTTGCTTGCAGTCAGAGATGAGGTGAGAGGAGAGACCAGATACTCCCACATAGGGTGAAGACAGTTGCTTCTTTGCAACTGGAGCCTAAGACTTGAGAATTTTGAGGCAGTATCACCCTTCTCAGGGCCTCTGGCCAATTTCTTCTATATTCCTTGGGACTTTATAGAAGGTAACTCTTGGGTGGCAGATGTGGGACTCTGGCCACCAATTTGTTTCTGTATAGATTGGATCAGGGCTTCCAAATAGGCAAATGATTGCTTTGTGAAAATGACTCGCTTAATGTTTCATTCTCAGCTAATCTTAAAGGGAAGTTTGTTTATTTTTGAAGGATGTTTTCTTAAAGAGTCATATCTCAGAATTTCTAAGTTTAAGGCCCGTGAATAAAGCAACGGACATTTGGTGTGAGTTAAATGACTGACTCCTGAACATTTTATAAAGCAACTATTTTCAGCGTCTTTTTGATATATTACTATTTAACTATAAGATTGAAATCTCAGAATAATCTCACGCCTGGGAGATTTCCATAAGAAGTTATATAGTCACTATGTCTCTGGTAAGCTCCCTTGACCTTTCATGTTTCAAACTGCCACCCTTTTTCTGTCATTAGATTTTTAAGTTTTCAAAAATCTAGGGAGAAGGGGTTTTCTTTCTTATCCTTCTTTCCATTGCCTCTGGGCTGTGGAAGAAAGCAGGTAAAACAAAAGATTTTTGTTTGCCTTGAATCCCAAAGAAGTTTAAAAGGAAGCCTCAAGTGCAGTGACCCTAATGACTGTGACTCTTTCATCATAACTGCATGCTCTGAAGTTCACAGAATATGCAGTTCAGGTGGGCACCATTTGGAATTTTCGACAGATGACATATCTGTCAGATAATTTACCTTTCCAGCAGTAATGCTTTTGTGTCCAAGGTTGAATCAAATTGCAAGAGGGAATGCAATGTTTGAGAATAATTCAACAGTGAGCCAATTCCTACGAAGTCTGAACTAACTTGTCTACCCCAGGAAATTAAACTTGAATCAATGTCAATTAATTTTTTCTATGAGCTCATTTGTTTATCCTTGCAACACTCATTAATAAGCATATTAGGATACTGTGTAGACATATCTATGCAGCAAATACTGTATTTGGGCACATATGTACATATATAGATATACATATAAAAGAAAGAAATAGTATCAATTAACAAGCCTTTACTGCTAAACGTTCAGGAGTTTATGACATATCTGCTAAACCCAGTCATAATTTAAAGTTAAATGATATAACCTTAGAATCAAATACATTTCATCAAAAAAGAGTAATTAAGAATAAAACTTACGGGGCTGGAGCAATAGCACATTAGGGAGGGCATTTGCCTTGCACGTGGCCGACCCGGGTTTGATTCCCAGCATCCCATATGGTCCCCTGAGCACCGCCAGGAATAATTTCTGAGTGCATGAGTCAGGAGTAACCCCTGTGCATCATTGGGTGTGACCCCCCTCAAAAAAGAATAAAATTTATTGCCACCCAATTATTATTATAAAGTTTACTATTATCTATGCTCTCAAAGCTATTTGTATTTATGATATCAGCACAATAGGAATTTTATGCGAAGGCATAACATTTCTTTCCCTAACTATACTTTCAATAAACTTAAATTGGTAACTTAAATTCTCTGTGGTCACACTAGTAATGCTGGACTGAAACTGAGGGCCTTGCATATGTTGGGCCTATCCTTACTACTTGAGCCTACTCATTTTCTTCTTTTCTTCTATCATAATAGAAAATATTAAATCATCTCTCCATATCTTATTCCTGATTCTTCACTTCTTTTCCTGTCTCTTAAACAGAATGTACTATTTTAGTTTCATATTTTCACTAAAATATATTATATATATGTGTGTGTGTGTGTGTGTGTGTGTGTTTTAAATTTGTATTAACAACATAGAATTCTGTAGCCAACTTTATTTTTTTGGTTTTTGGGTCACACCTGGCGATGCTCAGGGGTTACTCCTGGCTCATGCACTCAGGAATTACTCCTGGCGGTGTTCGGGGGACCATATGGGATGCTGGAAATCGAACCTGGGTCGGCCATGTTGGCTGCATGCAAGGCAAATGCCCTACCGGCTGTGCTATCGCTCCAGCCCCTGTAGCCAACTTTTGACTCATGATTTTGTGTTCATAGTTTACCTTCTTAGCGCTTGTAGTCAAAGTCACTCATTCTTGCCATCAGCTGTACAGTTAGGCCATGCCTCTATCATTCTACTTTAAGTCAGTGTCACTTTCCATAACTAAAAACTGAATATTCTTAATGTGGCAAATATTTTTTAGATAGTCTGTGTATTGACATGCTTTCTGAGTGCTAGGTTTTTATATTTTCAGTTCTAGGATCAAACCCAGGTGTCATGCGCGCAGACATTCATTATTTTTTTTAATTGAGTTACCACCCTAGGCCAAGTTTTAGTATAGTATACACTTTAATAAATATTGCAAAGTGCATCTCTACAAATAGTTTATCAGTTTACTTACTAGGAAGTTTTCAGTTTTCTCTCATTCCTACAAATCTTGATATCATGAAGTAAAGTAAGTAAAGGCCCTCCCGTTGATCTTCGATTTGCTCGAGCGGGCCCAGTAACGTCTCCATTGGAGACTTTGTTGTTACTGTGTCTGGCATATCAAATACGCCACGGGGAGCTTGCCAGGCTCTGCCGTGTGGGCGAGATACTCTTGGTAGCTTGCCGGGCTCTCCGAGAGGGGAGGAGGAATCGAACTCGGGTCGACCATGTTGCCTGCATGTAAGGCCCCTACCCGCTGTGCTATCGCTCCAGCAAATCGATATCATGAAATTATTATATTTGCTGAACAAACATATATCGCATTTTCTGGATTGCTGGTGAATCCCCCTTTTGGTAGACCAGTGTGTCTCAACATTTTTTCTGACCATGATCCCCTGCCGACCTTGTTTTCTTTCTGTGGGCCCTATCAAACTCGTTAGGCCCCTAGACTCATGCTGTGCCTCCCATTTCTGAAACTTTTACCTGTGGCTCCCTTGGCACAGCCTGAAACCTTACAGGGAGCAGAGGCTGTCCTAGAGCACACGTATTTCTCTGCAATGAATTGCCAACTCAGTTCCTGCGCTCTTGTGTCACTGGTTGAATTAGTTTCAATGGTGCATGTTGGGTGTTAGTCCTTTATGTACTTTTAGTTTTGAGGCTATACTGGTGATGCTTAGTCATTACTCCTGATTCTCTGCACAGGGTACACTCCTGACAGTGTTTGGTGACATAAATTGACATAAATAAGCAGTGTCACAAATTGAACCTGGGTCAGCCACATGCAAGACAAGTACTTTAATCTCTGTACTGTGTTTCTGGATCCTGAGTATTATTTCTTTCTTGGTTATATATCTTATTAATATACCCAGCCTGTGATTTTCTTATCATATGAGAGTTCTTCTCCTTTTATTTTATTAAATTAACATTTCATTGTGACGTAATACGTTTCAGTTATGCGTGTGTCATAAATTAGTATATACATATGCCAATATTAAGTTTGTCAGCACATTCCATTACAAATCCAAGCTTATCTTTTATCTTACCATAGACTGATCCCTTCCTGTAACCATTTGCCTTTTAGTCTAGAAGTTTGTTATTTTAATTTATTCACTTTTTGTTTACTTATGTGCTACTTGTAATCATAAGTGTCAGTCATTCTCCATCTGACTTTTTCACTAAGCATCAAACTGTCTAGAGCATCTACTATTGCAAGTGGTAGAATTTCATCTTTTTTTTTAGAAAGCTGGAAACTATTCCTTTAATTATATAAACTACATTTTTATCCATTCATCTGTTATTGGACATTCTAGGTTGTCTCCAATACTTGGCTGTTGTGAATGATAATGTAATAAGAGGGTGATGGTAAATCCATTTAATCATTCTTTTGTGTTTAAGTTTTTCATTATTAATTTTGGGAGTCTTCTCTGCTAGTGATGAGGTCACCAAAGCTGTAGCCAGTATTGTTTGGGAACTGTCATCAAAGCAACAGCATTGCCAATAGTAATGAAAAGAAAGGGGATGATAAAAATATATACCTGAGCAATCCCAATCTCAAATATTTTTCTTCTTTGATGGTTCTAGTTTTTGTTGTGCATTCTACAATTGATCCCTGACCTATTTGTAATTTATTTTTGAATACTTTCGATAGCACAGCGGGTAGGGCGTTCGCCTTACAAGCGGCCAACATGGCCGACCCGAGTTCGATTCCTCCGCCCCTCTCGGAGAGCCCGGCAAGCTACCGAGAGTATTCGATATGCCAGACACAGTAACAACAAAGTCTCCAATGGAGACGTTACTGGGCCCGCTCGAGCAAATCGATGATCAACGGGAGGGCCTTTACTTTTACTTACTTTACTTCAATTGGTAAATTTATTTTATTTTTTAGATATAGTCATTAGTTAGAAAATCTGCCTTTGTGTCTATTTTCTGTAACTTCCTTGTAAATGACACAGGTGTCTATTCTTAACCTGATATCAATTGCTTTGATTTTTTAAATTTATTCTTTAGTTCTTTTTTTATAAATTTATTTTTAAAAATTTCTACAGAAACAACTTAATTTTCTTTGATAAAAATCCATTATTCCTCCCTTTTTTAATTCTAATGCCTCATTAGCTTTCTTTTACAGCACTGACTAAATCTTCTAGTAAATGTGAAAATGTAATATTTCTCATCTTTGTCATTTATCTAAACTTTTCAAACACCACTGAACAATAAATTAACTTTTTTTAAAGTGTTCTAGGTTTATGGTATGCCACACTGTTTTAAGGGAAGCAGGCATGAATAAATGTTTTTTTTTTTTCTCTTCAAGTTTCCTACAAGGAAAACCATTTTAAATACTCAACCTAATATGAACTGGGATAGATAGTTAAAGTGTGAATTATTGATTCACTATTTATCTCTATAGTCATTGTTCAAAGTTTTTTTGATGAAGATTCTTTTACTTTTTCCTCTTTGGCTTTTACTTGGCAATCCCACCATAGCATAGATGTTGACCTTCTTTCATAAATCATAAGTATGAGAGGCCATCTCCATGTTTGTGCTTTTTGTATAGTGATCTACCAGGAAACACTAGTTTTCACTTACTTTAATGCAACTACAGCATCAACCAGTAAGTATCACATCTATTGGCTTATTTATTTTTCTGTGTGTAGCTTTTTTTTCTTTTTGGGTCACACCCGGCATTGCACAGGGTTTACTCCTGGCTCTGCATTCAGGAATTACTCCTGGCAGTGCTCAAGGGACTATATGGGATACTGGGTATTGAACCTGGGTCAGCAGCATGCAAGGCAAATGCCCTGCCCTCTGTTCTATTGTTCCAGTCCCATGTGTGTAGTTTTAACCTAAAACCCCTCACTGATGATCAGAAAAGCAGAACACATTTACTTTGAGTCAAGAGAGGTATTATATTCAGGCAGAAATCTAAAATATCCTAAGGATGGATAGAATCATGGTGTTTTATGGAAACAATTTGAAGGTAAGAATGAAGTTATGAAAGAAGAGGTAGGGTTGGGTGAAAGCTTTACAAAGAATGGTGTGTCAAACAGGCTGTTTTTGTTCTTTTCTTGAATGTTGGTGTTTTGATTTAGTCCTGGGGTGTGACCAACTTTAAACTGTAAAGCATTGATTTTACTGTTTGTTTTACATGCTGCCCCCCTTATAAAGTGGCTGCAGTTCTGTCAACTTTGCCTTTGTTAGTGATGACTTTTCCTTGAGTCTGATAGTGAACTTTACTACTGTTTGTATTGGTCGACAAACCATGGAGTTAGGTTGAAATGAGTTGTGGACACTCTGCTTGCTGCTCTACCATCCCAGATGATGCCACCTCTGGCTGGTATCACTGAACCTATTCCAAACAGGAGGCAGAGCTCCCAGGAAAGGCAGAGCCTTTTTCTCCCAGGTGGGTTCCAGAACCCTTCATACCCAACCTGTGTCATAGTAAGGGCCCATACCACAGCTCCTGAAGTGTGTGCCCACTTATGCGGCTGCATGATAGACCTAATCAACAAATTAATACTTCTCACAATTATTCTTCCTGACATTCTGTGAGGACAGAAAAAGACAGGGAGCAACCTCTAACTAATCCCTCACTACCTTTCCAGTGGGTTAACTAGAAATAACTTACAACCCAGCTCAATAAGAACACTAGAAAATCAATGAGGAAAACACATAGAAAAACACCAAGCTTAATGAGTGAAGACAATAGCACTGAAGGCATAAACAGCACCAATCAATCCTCAGTCGGTGTCCTTAATGATACCATGATGAGGATGCTCAATGAGTTCAAAGAAACAATAGCACAGGTAGTCTGCAAAGCACAGAAAGTATGAGAGTTGAAATAAAAAAGTTAGTATAGTCAGAAATAACAGACATGAAGAATGGGGTACTTGATACAAAAAAGTCAACATAAGCTCTTAACAGAAGAATAACAGATGTGAGCAAAAAACCGAGGAGCTCCAAGCTGAGAAGGCAGAAAGCACTAGGAAATATCAGAAAGTAGAAAATAATCTGAAAAGAAATGAAGAACCTATTACAGAACTATGAGATGGGTTCAAGCAGAACAATGTAAGAATCATTGAAGTCACTGAAGAATAGGAAGACAAATGTGAAGAAACAATCCTTAAAGAAAGCATAGATAAGAACTCCCCAGAGTTGAGGATTACAGTAATCAAGATCTAAGAGGCCGAGAGGCTCCCAGTGAAAATAGACCCAGTTAGGAACACTCCAAAATACATTATACTCAAAATGACAAAATCCAAAAATAGAGACAGAATATTGAAAGCAGCAAGGTAAAAAAAGGAACTTACAAAGGAAAGGCCATAAGTTGTATAGAAGACCTAAAAAATAAGACTGACTCTTCAATGCAAAAGAATATGGAGAGATAAAATACAAGAACTCGACAAATAAAACATTTTACCAAGGATACTCTCTTCAGCTTGATTATCATTCAGATTTGAAGGAACTATACAATGTTTCTTTGATAGGCAATGGTTCAGGCAATTGAACAGTTCTAAAAATTGAAATCGATTTTGCAAGATGTGTTTAAAAAGCTTCTTCAAAGGACAGAAGAGTTGACTATTATACTAATTCTCTATATGGTTGTCCTCTACTAGATTAAGAAAGATAAAAACACATAGCAATTTATTATTACAGATAGACTTTTGTTTGTTTGTATTCTGATAATTCCATTTGACATTTTTTTAAGATTTGTTGGAGCAATATGAAATTAATTTGTTTTATGCCTTCCACAGGGTCAGGGTAGGTGATGGGCATGGCCTTGCAAACCCCAGTGGTGGAATTGGTGTTGCGGTGGTGGAATTGGTGTTGCAACATTGTATTCTTGAAACAATTCCATTATGAACAGTTTTATAAATCATTATGTTTTAATAAAAAAAATCATAATTTAAAAAAAAACGAGTCATTTTTGTTTTGCCTACTTCAGCTTAATCTCTGGTTAATTTAATTTGAGCATTCTAAGTACATTTGACTGACAGATACACTTTACAGAAATAACCCATGACTTTTACAGTTTACATGAAATTGTATTGAATAAAAACGAATATCGCATGCTTTTATCACATTAACAAAGATTAAATATTTGTCATGTCACTTGATTTGGGGTGGTGGTTATTTGAGAAAAAAGGAAAACTGTTATTTTTTTTTCCTATGGTAATTTAACCAGCCTTTCCCAACTGGGTGCTATTTGGCCCTCTGTGGGTTCATCAGATATTCCAAAAGGACTACAGATGGAAATTTCATACATGGGGACAATAGTAGGATGCTTGGGGCTGGCAAGTAGAGGGGGCGGGAAGCTTATAGGAAGTAAACAAGTGGGAAGCAACCATGGTTGGAGGAAAATTGAGACACAGATTTAGGACTCTCTAAAGTACTTATCTTTTTAGCTAATCATTTTTCATCTCTACTTTTTATATCTTCTATTTTGAAAGAATTATCTTTCTGGGTCTTGAATCAAGAATGACTTTGAATGCAGTTACTGACTACAGAGTCCTTCAATGGTAGAAGGACACAGAGGCCATGCACTGTAGTCTAGCTGTGTTATAGTCTAGCTGTGTATAAACAGGCATATTATGAGAGAGAAACTTTCATTTCTTCACAACCCACAATAAGTTGGGCAGTTGATTAGGAGACCTGATTAGATTATAGTCACTTCCTTGGATCTGGTCTTGAAATCCAGTCACTACTTCTACCTTTAACATGGAAATAGACATGCTATTTTTCTCTAACGCAGTGTTGGAAAACTACTGCCCCCAGGCCAGATCTGCTTTTGTGCACTTAACTGAGTAGTGGTACTTACTCTTTTACATATTGTCTATAACTCATTGGCATTGCAGCCTGTGGAGTTGAGTAATTACAAAATAGCACAGCAGGTAGGGCGCTTGCCTTGCATGCGGCCGACCCGGGTTTGATTCCTCCATCTTTCTCGGAGAGCAGGGCAAGCAGCTGAGAGTATCCCACCCGCACAGCAGAGCCTGACAAGCTCCCCGTGGCCTATTAGATGTGCCAAAGACAGTAACAACAAGTCTCGCTATGGAGACCTTACTGGTGCCCGCTTGAGCAAATGGATGAACAATAGGAGGACAACTCTATAGTGCTTATGACTTGAAAAGCCCAAATTTCCTATTTAACTCTGTTTGGCCTGGGGTAGGGAGAGGTCTACTAGGCAGTGCTCAGGAAATTCCAACCACTTCCCGCACATAGGGCTAGTAGTTCAGTGCTAGTACAGGAGAATGTAGAGCTATTTGGGCATGGCTAAGAACCACCAGGGACACACCAGGTTATGTTCAGAAAGAGTCATGTGGTGTCAGAGTTCCAACTAGATCCAGAATAGGCATCCCTGAATACTTAAGTAGCTATTTCCTACCCCTTACTATTGGACTTTTGAGAGAAAGGTTCTGAGGATAATGGGTCTGAAATAGACAGGTAAACTCACAAAAATTCAGAGATTAATTAGTAATGTTTGTGATGGGACAGATAGTGGGAACATCTCACATTGGCCATACCTTATCCTAAAAGGAGTTTTCTTTTACTAATTACCAGTTGAATCAAAGGGAGTAAATTGGGTTTTTTTTTCCCTTTCAATCTTTAAAAAAGTAAGCACTGAGCACAGTAACAAATTTTAAGAGGATGTGATTACAACAAAAAATTTCAGTGTAAACACAGATACACACACATAATATATAAAAATTTAGATGCTGGTCTCATGGTGCCTTAACTATTATGAACCACCAAATATTTCCTCTTTTCTTAAGTTTAAAGAAAGTGTTTTCTCCTTTACTCTACCAAGAGAATATATTGGTAAATAAAGAGACAACATTTCCTTCCCTGCTGTGTCTACTGCTTTGTTACTCTCTGCCTCTCTCTTCTTCCTCTAATTACAGAGGTAGACATCAGGAGAAAAGTGACAAACAACTTAATATGGTGGATTCAAATATATATTTATCAAATCTTTTCATTACCTCTCTAAAAAGTCACCTAGTACATGCAGGGAATCATGTGACATTATGCAAAATTAAACTAGAACAAGACTCAGAAACATTAGATTCAATGTGGACCCTCATTTCTAGGTTCTTTTTTCATTCTATCATTGTTTCTAGAACTCTCTTTCAGCCTTTCATACCTGTTGACTCTGCTCCTCTGTTTTTGTTTGTTTGTTTCACAGAGAAATGAAGTTAAGAGCAGGCTGAATGAAATGATTTGTGTTTCTCTGCTAGCCCTCTAAAATTTAATTCTTTCTTTATTACAATAAGGGGGAGATGAAATCAGAGATTCCCAAACTGATTTGTGCTACTACCCCTACTGTTCTGAAAACAGAAACAAAATTATTCAGTGCCTCACTGGAAAATCTACCTTTAAGTAAACCAACAGAAAGTGACCCCATATGTACCTAAGACTAATGACCACCTTTCCACCCTGGATACTTGGAGTAAAATCAGCCCCTTTGGGAAATGTTGGCTTATTTGATAGGATCCCTTGGCTCTAAATCTGCCTTTGTTATAAATGATTCCCTTCTGTCTTTGTTTTTATATGCAAGAAGTTTCTCAAAGAGATGCTAAACTTAGCAGGATATTCTGCCAGAGGCAGGAACTTCAGTAACTGGGCCACCTCATCCCACTATTTAAAGTTTAGTTTTTCCACTTTAAGCTAACCTCTACATGTAGGGGTTTCTGCCTTTCCCTTCTCCCCCTCTTTCTTCTTTCTGTCCTTCCTTCCCTCTGTCAATCAGTTCTAATCATAGACACATGGACCTGGCAGCTTAAGGGGCTTATGCTCAGAAACTCAGCAGATACAGCAGGACACAACTTCTGTAAACACATGGAAGAGAATAAAACCTTTAAAAAAAAAACAATGCATGCATTATGTTTTCTGTTGCCAGAGACGTCCCTCTAAATGGAGGCTGTTTTCAAAGACACGCTTTTTTTTCTACTCACTGATCAGTTATTAGTGAAAGGTTCCTACGTGGATTTAGATGCGATTCCACAGCAGTTTGCAGTCTATCAGGAAAGGCTTTGTGGTATTTTGGAAGTACGTTCAAGGAATGTCATCTCAATACTTCAAGGAGCTTTTCTTTAATAAAAAGGGCAATAGGGATCAAACCAATCCACTGAATTTGCATGTTTTCCCCTCGCACTGCTGAAAACATCTTTTCAAACCGGCTTCGAACTAGAGCAATTAGGTGGGTAATTGCCCTAGTGTGAACTTAGCCTTAAAAGCTTATTCTATGAAACTAGAGTAATTAGACTTACTTCTTCAGTCTTTTTTTCTTCACCTCATTGTTCTCGTGCATTAGGCTAATGTTGCTGTGCTTGGGTTCACTTCAATGCAAAGGAATGGAGGCTGGAGATGGGGGAATAGAAAGGTTTAAATGGATAGGAAACCCAGCAAACAAAACCCAACCCCAGCTTGTGACAGCAATCACGAAAACGTTTGCATTCTAATAGGGCTTGTTAAACAGCGTTTTAATTAATCTGAAATTTGCTACATACCTGCTTGTCACTATCCTTTGTAATGTCTAGTTAATGTTCTTAAAATAGATATACAAAATACCTCATGTTTTGTCAGATTATTTAGCAAAGCTTTGCTATTTCAAATTAATCTAAGTTGCTAACAGGATAACAGTTTTAGCTGTTTTTTTTTTCTTCTCTTTGCCATGTTACATTCATTATCTAAAGGGAACTTACCAGGTCAAGTGTTAGCAATATGTGCATTGCAAAAATAAAAGTTAAGATTTGCCATCTGTTCAAACATAATACTGTTAACATTATATATGTTTTAAAATATCCCCTTTTATACTGATACCATTTGATTTTTGTTTCAATTTTTAAATAATACATTTTTGTAAAGCAAAATTATAATATTCAATTAAATCACTGTCACTGTCACTGTCCTCCTGTCGTTCATCGATTTGCTTGAGCGGGCCCAGTAACATTGTGAGACTTAATTAAATGATCAAAATTAAATATTGCAGGGCTATAAGGTAGAAATTCGAGTCAATATTTGAGAAATTATAGTGTAATTTCTTGGAATGGAGCTCAGTTTGAAGTTGGGGTTGACTTGTGTGTGTAGTGTATGCTGGTCATTACGTATTTGTTTAGCTCAATAGATTATAAAGTTAGGACCTCCAATTTTCTTCTGAGAGATAGTACAAGGGGCTAAATTGATTATCCTGGCATCAGAGTAGAACATGGTCTCCTGGGTAACAGCAGGAGTAATACCTGAGCATAGACCCAGGAGTAAGCCCTTTGCACCCTGGGTGTGCGCCCACCCTTCAGAAGGCTGACAAAATTATTTTTATATTTATAGCTTTTATCAGCTGTGCTCTTAGGGTTCTCATTCTTAGGTTCTTCATTTCCCAAAGTCCCATTTCCTCAATGGGACTCCATTGAGAACCACTGGAAATAGCCCCTGAGAACTATGTTGGGGTAGTCTCCAAACCAAAAGAAAAGGACCGGCTAAACTAGATATTTTGAAAGAGTTAGGAACAGAAAAAGGAAACTTGACAAAAGACAACCAAACTAATCCAGATGATGCCAAAGTGGACACTTTCCAGAATCTTTACTGACTTCCTCTCATTTTAATATTGAAATTTCCATCAAGAGTGGAGGTTTAGAATGCAGTGTGACATGACAGTCAAACCATGCTGAAGTTCTGTTCACTGTACTTCCATACCTAGTTCCTGGCCCTGCCTGCTTAAGTGGTCTTCCTTCACACACAGCTCTTGCTTTCAAAGATCTGTATTTGAGAGACAGAGAAGACATCCTCACCTGTGCTTTGTTCTTTGATTCTTCCGGTCACACCCTCTATTGTTCAGGGATTGCTCCTGGCTCTGCACTCAGGGATCCCTCCTGATGGTGGGGCTTTATATGCACAATTTACAGGAAGTGCCCCAAGAATTATGCCTTGGTCTACTGGCTTCCTATTTTTTTTTTTTCTGCAGAACTCTGAGGTCTGCAGCACTTCCAGAGCTTAAATGATATGAAGTGACTTCTTGAGACCTGGACATTTGCTTCTTCAAAGTCTGATAGTCAAATCTATATCACTGGGTTGCATGTCACTGGCAACCCATTTCTGCTCAGGTCTGGGCCTTCCCAGTACTTCTCCTCATGCATTTTCTGATTATAGATAGCAGTGATGAGGTTAGATGGCTTTTTCTTAGGCTCCACCCTTTCAAGCAATGACTGGCATATTAAAAAAAATGCTAAACATACCTGCCATTATACTCCTGTATTCAGAACTATCTCCTTAGCTACTGGAAAGTTGAAAAGCAAGAGTTTGAGGAAAGCATACACGGTTTAGTTTATGAATCAGTGTGGAAGGCAAAGTTTCAATGACTGTGCTTCTAGCTCTGTCTGAAGATAAATAAAGGCAGAACTGTTGTTTGACTACTCTTACTCTTGAATAAATAAAGTTAACTTTACACAACTTGAACATATTCATTTTTTTTTCATTTCAATGAGGTAAATGCATGTTACATTTCATTCACACTTTAAATGATCCCAAGGGAAATGGAGGGAAAAGAGAAAATTCAGAACTCAGGTCAGGCAGATCAAAAACTTTCCTTTGACTCTTACTCGGTGACAGGGTTGAATCACATGTTTCTTATCTGCTCAGTGTGGTCAACATTACGGTTTACTGAGATTGCAATGAAGATTAACTGAGATACTGAGATGTTACACAAATGCTCCTGGATGATGAGTTAACGTTACATAGCAGAATCATAAGGGATGCTAATGAACATCTACGGATCTTGACTACAAAATTCCTGGAGAACATTATAATCTCAAGACTCTCAGAGGACTCTAACAGGGGCCTAAATAAAACAAAAACTCACATATTATACTGAGGTAATGCATAAATGAACAGAAAGATTAGTCCTTAGCAGGCAAAAGCATGCATTCTGATAAACATGTGATCAGTTTATACACGTCAATGTCCATTCTCACCTTGATATTTGATAAAGTGATTCTTGTTATTTGGAGTTAAATTGGAATGTGAAAGTTCTTTATAAAGCATTTAAGAAGCTTGACCCTACCACTAACTAGCTGATAGAATTGAGAGCCATCCTGTCAGGATTTAAAATCTTTGACATAACATGGGGACTTTGCATCAAATTATATATAACATGCTGCATAACCTTTTCTCCCAGAGTTTTGTGAAGTCCAACACTTAGACATGTGCCCAAGTTTGTGGTAAGAAAGCACAGCGGGCTCTCTAGGGAAAATCAGTCCCATTGCGCCCCATTTCTACTTTACAGCTCCAACCTCTTTCATGAACAGATTTCAGCAAACCAATTCACAAGATAAACATGTAGGAAGACAGAGACATTTTACATATGGATTTAGTTTTTTAAAGAAACTGGAAAAAATAGTAGAATATGCTTAATTAGTGTGGATTCTGAAAAAAATAAATGTGTTAATTAATCACTCATCTTGATTATCAAAAGGTCATACTCATATACAACAACATATCCAGAAACTAGAAAGAGATATTTTGCCACGTAGCTCTTCTTCTGAGAAGCTGTTCCGATCCTCTAATATTATTTACAGGAGAGGATTTACAGTGGAATATTTCTGTCACGGTATTCTTTTCTCAACAGAAACTTGAGAATTATTCTCATATCATAGAGTTTGAGCTTAAAACAATATGTTAGCTACATTTCATATCTGTATATCCCAACACATAATTACTTAATTACTACTTCTCCCAATACTTTTTGCTCTTACTCCTGGTACACTGGGGTTATGTGATGATGTTTCTGAGGAATTAGAGCTGAAAGGACGTTAACATTCTCTTCCCAACTAAGATAACCTAATTTAGCAGCTGTGGTAGAACTGGAAAGCAGCATGATACTCCCCAAAAGGTTACACAGTGGGAAGCTCTTGCTGGCAAATACCAATTCACACCTGTTTTAGGCCTACAGACAACATCAGGGGTGCTATTTAAATGGACTCTGTGAGCAATTTATCCATTGTTGGGAGTCTCTGAAATGAACTACACTGATTCTTCTCCTTGACAATTATTCCAATTAAGTGGAAGCACCATTTATCAAGGTGCTGATTAAGTGGGTCTTGTAACAGACACCCAGGAAAGACTGAGAAAATCTATGGAAGTGATATTCACACTTTCTAAGGTTCCTCTCACACTAATGTCTTATGTTACCTAGTTAGCAACATATAACATTCTATAGAAAAATACTGCCGGGACCAAATTCTAGAAGATGAGTAAAGATTAATGACCAGGAGATCATTAAGTTTTTCATAAATGCTAACACAGGGAAGAGATTATTTTGGCTTAGAACAAATTGATATTCTTGATATTGAATATTTAAATTTATATCTTTCTAAGACAAGGTTTGTCTCAAAAAATAAGAGAAGATCAAATTTTCTCTACATAACTAACTTAAATTCATTTGAAGAATAGCAAAAACAGCTCACTACAAATCCGCTGCATCATGGGTTAATGATCTAAACAGAGAAAATACATTTATTCCTACTCAATTTGATATTCTGCATTATCAAACTACTATTTTGCTCCATGTCAATATTATTAAGTAATGTACTTAAATTTGTGTTATAATTATTTTATAGGCTAAATTCCATCGTTAGTTCATTTCTCAGAATATTTCTATTGAAAGTTGATGACATAATAATATTTATAAATAAAGCAAAAGCTAGTTAAAAAAAGAATTAAAATATGAGGAAATTAAAATTAATTATGAAATTACAAATGAGAATATTGGGGCCCAAGTGATAGTATAGGGAGTCAGATGCTTATATTGAACATGGTACACCTAGGTTTAGTCCTGATACCACATTCAGTACTCTGAGCCTCACCAGGAGTGATCCTTGAGCACAGAGCCAGCCAGGAGTAAGCCCTGAGCTCTACCAGATGTGACCCAAAAAATCGAATAATGAACAAAAATGAGACTATTTTAAGAATTTGTTTTTTCTATAATACTGATTTCACAATTGATAATTAGATTCAATTGCTATTACCTTTCATTTCAATATAAAATCATTGGTAATTTATCCAAATCATAATAATTCATGGTGCCAGCGAGATAGTGCAAGGCGCTAAATGGCAAGCCTGGCACACAGAGGCTCATAATTTCCTGAGAGCCACCAGAAGCAACTCCTGGATGTTAAGTCAGGAGTAGCCCCCAAGCACTACTTGGTATGGTCAAACACCAAACCAAAAATACTACTGAGATTTGGTAAAATAAAACATTAAGAGTATGCTTCAATAAAAAAGAATTTAAGACGTATATCCCAGATTCAATTTTAAAATAGAAAGCAAAATAAAATAAAAGGAATATAAATAACCTCATAGATGAGGCAGGTTAAAAAAAAAGTCCAGGATCATAAATATCTACAGCCAAGCAATCTAAATGAAAAGATCTTATGCTTAGCCCTTCTCCAAACTGTTTCTTCTTGCAAGTGCAAAGTATTTTAGGGAGGAAATTTCCTGTTCACGCTCTAGAACTGTGAAGTAATCAACAGTTTGACCTACTTACAAGCTAACATGTGTGCCTGCCACAGTTTCATGGATGTTGGCAAAAGACATCCATCTCAAGAGACAGAGGGCAACTTATTACAATAATAGCAAGAGCCAGACTGTCATCTTATCAACCTGTTTCCCTGGGCTCTGAATCCCGTGGTGCAGCATGAAGAGGGCCAGGTACTACCTGCACACACAGTTGAGTTTCAAGAGAAGGACCATGTTTGCAGGGAACTGGAATTTTTCACATGGACCATAAACATGCCTCCAGCCTTGTTTTAGGTGGAGATCATAATCCAGTTCTTCAAGACTATTAGTAAACCTGCCCTTTGCTCCAGAGGAAGATGCTATTGCAGTTTTTCGTGGCTGTTCACTGTACAATTACCCATGGAGAAAGAAATGAAAAAAAAAAGGGCAGCTAGTTTCTTTGCTCATAAGATGTGCAGAATCACAAGAGACTCATAAAGAATTGTCTTTCAATATTTACTAATGCAAATGAAAACAAGTGACTGCTACAGGCATAATATTTAGTCTTCTCTAATTTCTAACTTAAAAAATCATATGCAATCTTCAGAAGTCTCATTATCAAGGCATTATTTGTTGTATATCTTAGAATAAATGCTCAGAGAGAGAGTGTCAGAACCTAATGACTGGAAATTGTTACCATGGGACACGTACAATATTTTTGAGTGGACTCTTTTATATGCAAAGTTAACTTACATCCCTGGAGAATGAGCAAATTGTAACACGTAAGAGAATTCTTAAGCTTGATGCCATATTTAGACAGCAATCATTTCCTTTTAAACAAGAGTTGATTTAATGAGTTTTATCACACCTGCCAATCAGTTCCAACCACTAACCAATTAGGTAGCAAGCCAATGTACCAAAATCAGAAGAAAATAACGATCAACTTGATTGGACTGAGTTGATTTTACTTGCTTCATTTTCAACGAAAATGTCTGAGGCATTATAATTAGCCAAATAACCAATTTTACCATATTTCTCTCCATGAAAATGATTACGAGCCCTTATGCAAAGGTTCAATGAGCTAAAAAAATATGGGCTTTTTGGAGACAGACTGATTAAATTTACTTATCAGTTCTGGTAAGTAAATATAAGACATTATATACTTTACTGAAGAATTTTATGATATTAGTTTTCTTCAAAAATGACTATTAGAGAGTTCTTTAAAAATATTTAGTTAATACTTGCAGAGTGCTTAAGATGGAAGCTTACAAATGCTTAATATAGTAGCTAAGACTACTTTAATTTCCTTTTCTCTCCTATGGTATAATTTTTAGACCTTCATTGATGAATAATCTTCATATTTCCTAGCTAATTTTATTAAAATAAATCTTTTTTGTTTGATTTTTAAATTTATATAGTTATTTAATATTACTTTAAGAATGCCTATACACAGACCAATGTTCCACTTGATAATATTGCAAGTTATTTGTCATGCAACAAAGATGAATCTGCAAATGATGCAATTGATGACCAGAGAAGCTAGGAAGAAAGGAGTTTAGAATCACACCACATAGAAGAAAAAAGAAAAGACAAAGGTAAAAAAAATTGAGAAGAATGAGAAGAGAGAAACACTTTGATCTCCCTGAAGAAGAGAATACATTGAAAATAAATAGGAGAAAAAAATGCAGGACCCATCATATCTTACATTCTTATTATTTCCCAGGGGAATCTTGTGAAGAACTTGGCCATTCAAGGGCCAAAATGGGGGGACCTCTTAAGATAATTTTCAGTAATTATGTCCTCTTTTAAAAAACTGTCTGTGTAATTCCTGCATTCTGTAATACAGAGAGCCAATTTTAAAACCTAATGGAAGTGAAAGGTTTACAATTTTTGAGCACCCTCAAAAACCATGCCATTGCTATATAATTGTTAAAATCAGCAGCTTAATTAAACGTTTTTGAGTGATGATGCTAATAGTACTATTTTCAATTTAAAGAGACACTACACAAAGCATATCTAATCAGCCGTAATAAGAATTATCAGAGCATCTGTGAGAACCTACAGGACATCCAGAATGTCATGTTAGGCATTTGAACATACTTGATGCTGAACATTAACAGATTAATGAAGCTTATTCAAGACAATTGAATCTATGTTCACTGCAACTACCACAAAAATCCTATCAAGTCTATTTTAGGAAAGATTTTATGTTGATTAATGAAGGGATAATAGTCAAACAGCCTGAGTTTACAGGCATCATGAATACAGATCAGGAACTATAAACTCTTAGAGAAATGGTGACGAATAAAAAAATTCAGTAAAAATTAAATAAAGTACTATTTTCTTGTCTGAAAACTAGAAATTATACTATTAAAAGGAACTGCACCCCGAGACCATACATTTCAGCACCATTGTAAGCACATTGCCATACAAACAATAAATTTTGACGACATATTAAACATTTAATAGCTCTGTAGCCCTGTTCTCCTGTTGTCTATCGATTTGCTCAAGCGGGCACCAGTAACATCTCACAACAAATAGTGAGACTTGTTACTGTTTTTGGCATATCAAATATGCCACGGGTAGCTTGCCAGGCTTTGCCACGTGGACGAGATACTCTCAGTAGCTTGCTGGACTCTCCGAGAGGGGCGGAAGTATCGAACCTGGGTTGGCTGCATCCAAGGCAAACACGCTACCCATTGCGCTATCACTCCAGCCCTTTCAATTACATTTTAAAAATAATAAATTCCACCAAAAATGTCAGAATATATGAATTTAGTAAATTTGCAGCATGCAAAGCCAACATATAGTCACTTGAGATTCCATGCACTAAATTAAAATTCATAAAATATATTAAGAAATAATTTCCATTCAGAATAGACAATAAAATACTTAGGAATAAATATATCTTGGATGTCAAAGATCTGTACACTGACACTAACAGACATTGATATAAAAGGAAGAAAAATAAATGGAAAAAAATGTCATGTTTATGGATTAGAATAATTAGTATTGTTTAATTGTCCTAGCTTCCCTACAAGATACACAGAATCAACATATACCCTACATTCCCTATCAAAATTTCAATGGTATATTTTATGAGTATAGGAAAAATATTCAAAAATTTCCATATGATTACAAACACTATAAAAAGTCGAAATAATTCTTAAAAAAAAGAACAAACTGAAAGCATCATATATTTCAAACTATATTACAAAAATATGTCAATCAAAACAATATATCACTGGCACAGGAAGAGACACGAGAAACTACAAGAGTAGTTTTTGCTATCCTATAAGGTCAACTAATATTTGAGATGGGAGTTAAGTGTATGCAATGAAGAAAAGATCTTCTCATTAATAAGTGGTTCTGGATAAACTCTTTATTCATATAAGAATAAAATTAAATCCCTCTCTTATACCACTTACCAAAACTACTATTAGGAAGTATAAAATTCCTATTAAAATACAGGGAGATAGTTCAGTGAGACTCATTTTGGCATTTTTTCATATGCCATCCAAAATACAATAACAAATGTTGAATAAATTAGTGGGACTATCTCAAAATAAAAAGTAACTAAACAATAAAGGAAGAAATTGACAATAGAAAATGTTAAAAAAAAAACAAATAAACTGATTTTAAAATGGGCAGAAAATTTGGATATTTTCCAAAAGAGTTAGTCAGTGACTTATAGGTATGTGAAAAGGTGCTCCACACCAATAATCAGAAAAATTCAAGTTCAAACCACAATGCTATAGCATCTCACACCTGCTGGAATGGCTATTATGAAAAAGACAAGTGCTTTCACATGTTGCCAAGAAGGTGAAGAAAACGGAACATTTGTACACTATTGTGAGAGCGTAAATTGTTACAGTCACTATGAAAAACAGTATGAGAAGACTATAAGAATATTAAAAATAGAACTTCTGTTAGATCCAGTATTTCTCACTTTTTATATATCATCAAAAGGATAACATCACTATATGAAGAAATACTTGCGTTCCTATGTTCATCCTAGTATTATTTACAAAAAATATGAAAAGTAAGCAAACTCAACATCCATGAAAGAAAGCATGATGGAAAGAAAACAAACAGAACATCTAATGAAAGAGTAAATAGAGAAATTGGGTAAACATAGATAATATATTGTTAACCAATTATTTGGAAAAGTGAAGCATGGCATTTGAATCAATATAAATGAAACTTGAGATTTATATTCCAAGATGACTAAATTTAAGACAATTTACTATAAATTATGTGAGATCAGACATAGAAAAATCTTGTAGTTGCTTTTAATGATGTAATATTCACACATTGCAATGCTTTTTTTAGACAAAGATGTAGAGACCAGATATGTGGAAACACCGAAACACCGCTTACAAATCTAAAAGAATAGAATGGTTTATCTGAGAGCTGGGAATGTGGTTTGAATTTGCAAGCATGTTGAACTTACCTTACATTTGTAAATGTCTGTTTAATCCCTAGCATGGTGAAAAAACGAAAGTACTCCATAAAACAAAGCAAAAAAATACAGAGTTTATGTGAGAATACGATAAATAATAACATATTAATCTAGATGAAATATATAATTTTCTAAAAAAAATCAAGACTATGTCATAAAAATTAGAAAACCTGGAAATTGAATCAGCGAATCAACCTAGGGGAATTGAATCAGTAAAGTCAGCTTGCTGATCTTTTAACTGGTGAAGTTTCTGAAGCATTTTAGGTAGAACACTAAGCCTCAACTATTTTCAAAACTTTAAATAAGAAATAATACTCCTTAACACATTCTATAAGGCTAGCATTATGTTGGTATTTTTCATTTCATCATCATCATCCTGTTATTCGTTGATTGCCTTGATCAGGCCCCAGTAACGTCTCTTTCATCCTAGCCCTGAGATTATATTCAAGGCTCTTTAGGAGAATGAGACCCATCATTGTTACTGGTATTTGGCATATTTGGTATGCCACGGGGAGTTTGCCAGACTCTGCCCTGTGGGCAGGCTACATTTGATAGCCTGCAAGTTTGTCCAAAGTAGGAATGAGATGTTGGTATAAATGACATAAAAAATGCAAGGACACTGTTACTTACAGATACTGATGCATAAATAAGTGAAATAATAGCAAATTGAATTCAATAGTATAACAAAATGTTCACACTATGACCAAGTGTGATTTATTCCTGACTTCAAGGATTTTTCAATGAGCAAAAATCAAATTAAAGCACTATATTGCATTAAAATAATAAAAAAAACACATTATTAGTATAACTGATGCCAAAATATTGACAAAGTGTAACATTTTTAACATAAAAAGCACTCAATAAACTAGGAATAAAAAGGGATTGCCTCAATGTGATTAATGCCATGTATAATAAGTGCATAGTTAATATGTTGTTTAATGAAGAAGAATAAAAAGTATTTTTCTATTAGATCAAAATTAGGTGAGGCTGTCTGTTTTCCACAGAGCTACTTGATACATTACTGCAATTTCTAGAGTTCTAGATAGAGTAACTAGATAAGAAAAAGAATAAAAGGTATCAATTTAGGGGGATAATTAGTGAAATTGGGCTGGAGCAATAGTACAGCAGGTACGGTGTTTGCCTTGCACACAGACAACATGGCCGACCCGAGTTCGATTCCTCCGTCCTTCTCAGAGAGCCAGGCAAGCTCCCCAGAGTATCTTACCTGCATGGTAAAACCTGGCAAGTTACGTGTTTGATATGCCAAAAACAGTAACAAGTCCACAATGTTACTGGGCCCGCTCTAGCAAATTGATGAACAACGGAAAGACAGTGACAGTGACAGAATGAGTGAAATTATTTGTTTGTAGATGACATATCATTTATAGAAAAACCTATACTTCACATACAAAAATGTGATAAATGAATTCAACAAACTTTTAGTATTCTGTCAACAAACAAGCAACTACTGCATTTTTAATAGGAACATTGAATAATACAAGAAGATAAAAGAACATAATTCTATTTATAGTAACACTATCAAGTTGGGTTGGAGCGATAGTACAGCGGTAGGGCGTTTGCCTTGCGCGCAGCTGACCCGGCCGAGCCGGGTTCAATTGCTCCACCCCTCTCGGAGAGCCCGGCAAGCTACCGAGAGTATCTCTCCCGCATGGCAAAATCTGACAAGCTACCTGTGATATATCCAATATGCCAAACACAGTAACAACAAGTCTCATGATGGAGACGTTACTGGGTCCGCTCGAGCAAATTGATGAACAATGGGAGGATCATGACTGTGACCATGACCGTGACTGTCAAGTTAGGAAACAACTTGTCCAAGGAAGTTTTTAAAGACTTGCACCATAAAATTTATAAAATATTGCTGAAATAAGTTAGACAAGACATAGGCAAATATTAAAAAACAAATGGCTATAAATTTGAAAACAATATTGTTTAAATATCAATAAAACCCCAAATGTCCTAGATATTCCATTGAATCTTGTGAAAAGTCCAAATGACAAGTTTTATTGAAATAAGAGAATCTGAAGGGATGTGAAATAAAGTAAAGCTATAGAAAATAAGCAAAAATAAAATTATACGACTCACATTTCTTGATTGTAAAATTTATGGTAAAGCTACCACAGTCAAATCAGTATGGTATATTGTCATAATGACAGACACACAGACACTGTAAAACAAGAGAACCTAGAAAAATACTTATGTGGGTGGTTGCATGGTTTTTGCTAATATTATGCACTGAAAAAAGAAAAGTATTTTTAACTATTCTGGGAAATATGGATGTTCACATGTAAAAGAATAGATTTGGCTCTTTTTAAAGTACCACAATAAAAGAGAAATTTGTGATAGAAAAGCTAGGACAGGTCAAGCACTTGCCTTACATGTCTGTAGTAGCTAAAATCCCCGTCCAAATCCCTAGTTCCACTATGCACCCTGAGCACACCAAGGGTCACTCCTGAGCACAGACCCAGAAATAGTCGCTAAGTCTTGTAAGCTGTAGCCCCGAAATCCCACTGGAAACAATTAAATAAGGTAGGATTAAAGTTATAAATATAAGAGCTGAAATTAGAGTACTCTACAAAGAAAACATATGACTAAAACTTCCTAACATTGAAATTGACAGTGATTTCTTGGCTATAAGACCAGAACAAGAAGCAATAAAAGGAAAACACAGTGTCTTCATGAATGTTAAAAAGTAAATAACAAAGACAATATCAACTGAGTAACAATGAAAACTACTTAATGGGTGAAATTTTGGACATATTTGCTAAGGAATATATAAATGACAATGAGAACAATAATAAGATACCCTAATTAAAAAACGAGAAAGTAAGTGAATAGAAATGGTTTTAAAAGTATTCAAATGACAAAATGATCATAAAAATAAGAGGAAATAAAAAGCAGAACAATATTGCTAATCATTAGAGATGGGCAAATCAAAACTATAATAAGATAATCAGATTCATTAGGATGACTATGAAAAAAATGGAAATAACAAGTGTTGTGAAGGATATGAAAAATATGACCCTTATACGACATTTAAGGGAAAAGAAAATAGCATGTCAGTGTGGATAGTAGCAAGTAAATTTATTTTAGAGAAACTTAAAAACTCACGGAAGAGATATAGTACAGTGGGTTGGGTGCTTGCTTTGGTTTTATTCCCAACATCACGTATGGTGCCCCAAGTAACACTGGGAATGATCCTGAGTACAGAGCCAGGAGAAACCCGTAAGAAGAGCCAGTCATGCTTTCTTCACACACCCCCAACCACCACCCCAAAGCCTTGAAAACTAAATTCTCAATCACTACGTTATCCAGCAGTTCTACTACTTCTGGTTACAAATCTAAAATATTTGAAATAATAATTTTAAAAATTATTTGCATATCCCTGACCATAGCAACGTTATTGACAATAGGCAAATTATAGAAGCAATCTAACATGAATGGATTTTGAGAAATAAACTAGTCTGGAAAAGACAAACGCTAATCTTATACTAAACATCGAAATTAGTCAAAATCAGCAACAAAAATTAGAGGGGTGATACCCAACTAGAAAAGGAAAAAATTGAAAGTTGTTATTTAGTGCAGAGTTTCAGTTTTATAAAATAGTTCTGTGGATGATGGTAGTGAGAATTGCAAGTTAATAAAATATTCAATATAACTAAAGTGGAATTTTAAAATGTTTATGATGGTGTCAGGAACATAGGTCAGTGGTAGAGCACATGCTGTGGATGTGTGAGTTATGGGAGTCCATTCCTGTCATGAAAAACAATAGAAAGTTTTGCTGGAAAATTGTATCCTATGTATATTTTACAAAATTTTTATAGAAAAATAATGAAATTAGTGTTGATTTTTCTGGAGATGATCAAAAAGTGGTGAATAGGTAACAACTCCTGAGAGGTATAGCAAACTATACTTCTCTATCATCTCTCATTCATTGATAATTTTAGCATCACACAAATCATCCTGTTAATCGTCGATTGCCTCGAGCAGGCCCCAGTAACGTCTCCTTCACCCTAGCCCTGAGATTATATTCAAGGGTCTTTAGGAGAATGAGACGCATCATTGTTACTGGTATTTGGTATATTGGGTACGACACAGGGAGTTTGCCAGACTCTGCCGTGTGGGCAGGCTACATTTGGTAGCCTGCCAGTTTGTACAAAGCAGGAATGAGATAATAAGATGTCATAATAGGATGTCGCGCGGCCACAAATGAGGCCACGCGGTTCCGGGAGTTTGTTTTTATAGTCTCTGAGTCTTGGCCGTTGATGGGATTACACGGCGCCAGGGGGCCAGTTGGTGGGTGTGACCCCCGCCTACTGGAATTTGGAGGATCTGGGTGGAGGATGCTCGGCCCAAATCCGAGTAGGCTTGGAGATCTCGGCCCCAGAACCCGCGTGACTTTGTCCCTCTGCCAGTACCTTCATGTGTGCGGAGAGTGGTCTCAGCATGGTGGTGGCTGGTCCTGGAGGTCTTTGGCTGCTGGAGCCCTGGTCGGGGCGGGGAGGAAAGCTCAACACGCTCCCCTCCAAGGGGCCCCAGTGGCGAGGACAGTCAGGCACGGGGGCAGGAGACTGCACTGTTCTTCCGGGATCTGGTTTTTATAGTCTCTGAGTCGTGGCTGTTGATGGGATTACACTGCGCCAGGGGGCCAATTGGTGGGTGTGACCCCCGCCTACTGGAATTTGGAGGATCTGGGTGGAGGATGCTCAGCCCAAATCCGAGTAGGCTTGGAGATCTCGGCCCCGGAACCCGCGTGACATTGTCCCTCTGCCAGTACCTTCATGTGTGCGGAGAGTGGTCTCAGCATGGTGGTGACTGGTCCATTTTAGCATGAGTTTTAATTTTAGCATGAGTTTCAAATTTTCTTCTCCAGTACAATGTAGGGCTGTGTCAGCTATAAAATTGCTTCATGTTGATTCTCCAATTGGGGAAGCAAAGTAGACTGAAAGCCCAATTCTTCCTTCTTTGGATCCAAAACTATATTTTCATTAAAGTTATACTTTTTACCTGGCTACTCACAAGAACACATTAAGTTGGGAAAGACATTAAATGAAGAGCTAAACCTGTGAAATGTGAGGTTTACTTGGTTAACTCCGGCTCAAGAAATTCTCATTAATCTGCTATAACTGTGTTAGAATTACACATAATTTCTAACACTTCCAACTCAATACTCCTCCCTTACATTCCTTTCTTCTGCCAGAGTTAAATGATTATAATTGGGCTTTCTCAGTATTCTCCCCCACCCCGTATACCTGTCTGCTCCATGACATCACAGAAACATCTACATATACCTCATTATGTTATCAAAATGTAACAAAGTTATTTACTCCAATATCAAATATTCATAAAATACTCATAATCATCTTAGGGACCAAAATTTGGCATATTTTTCATTGCCCACCAGTACTGGTGTATTTTGAAGCACTTAATAACCTGATTATAATAAAAATTGAAATACTGTTAATATTATAATTCTTCTTCTTTGATACTAAAAAATAGCTTTAGATAATCGGCCCACATTATGTTTAAAAAATATTAGTTCATTTACTAATCACTACATCACTGTCATCCCATTGTTCATTTACTCGAGGAGGCACCAGTAATGTCTCCATTCTTCCCAGTCCTGATTTTAGCAGCCTCTCTTTACTTGTCCTTTCCAGGGAAACTGCCATATTGGAGGCTCTTTTCAGGGTCAGGGGAATGAGACCTATTATTGTTACTGTTTTTGGCATATTGAATATACCACCGGTAGACAAAATGTGGAACTGGAATTTTCTATCTTTGCCATCTTCACATTGCAAGCAGGTTACTTGTTAAATTTGGAGGGTGAGGTTGAAAACTGCCCTCTTCATTATAGGCTGTTTAACTGCATTCCTCATCTTTACTCACCAGAAGCAGATTCTGTCTCCAGAGAGTTAAAACACTGTCTCCAGTAATTCTGGGCAGAGGAACAATCTCTCTCATAAAGAATAACCATTCTAGCTTGTATCAGTGATTAAATGTGCTTGTTGCATGTTTGGTGAAATTTTATACTGAGTTGTTAAAACTCTGTTTTCTGAGCTAGATAGAAACTCTTGAAGAAATAGCACTTTTTGAACTTGAGGAGTATGAAAACCAAATGTGATTCATTAAGTCCTAGTAGTAAGAATACATTAAAGAACAATAGCCATGTTATACCCCAACTTTCTCTCCTGTGGGTATTAGAGAGAAACCTGCTTTAATTAAATAGGTGCTAGAGTGCAAGCTGATATTTCTTAGAAGCATTATTTAGAGTAGTCCCAAACCTAGAAATAAGCCAAATATTCATCAATATTAAAGTAAACAAATAAATTATGTTATATTTATAGAATAGATGCATACAGAAATGCAAAAGAACTATCCTAACAATACTGACATGTATAAATGCATGCAATATATATATATACACACATATATATGAAAGGCAAAAACAGATGAATATGTCCTTCATATTTTTATATATCCATAGTGAAAAATGTCAAAAGAATATTTAATCTACAGAGCAAAAATGACTGGACAAAAGGGTATGCTTTTGCTATAATAATTCATAAAACTGGGCTGTGAGAAAGTACAGCAGTTATCATAAAACCCTGGGTGAATTCATATTACCAGCTCATTCCCCAGCATCACTGGGTATAGCCTGGGAACCCTAGTGCCGCAGGGGTGTCCTTCTGGGACCAACCAACAACACATCCTTCCCACCCTTGAACTGAACCATACATCTCATGACCAAGAATCCCTGGTGAGGACTCCAAAACTTCTGAGCACTGCTTATGGGATCCCAATAAAATTTAATTCATAATACTACCTTAAATTTTTGAAATTAACGTTTCCATGTGCCAAAACAATTCAAAAATAAATAGGAAGGAAGAAACAATTAGCAACATCTGAATAGGTCCTCTATAAGTACATAGTTTGAGAACTCAGAATTGTTCCAATTTGTTCCTTTAGTAATCCATCACCCACCATTGAATTGTGTTCACTATGATGAGTTGTTCAGGTATTTCTGTATCTGTCTTAAAATGGTCCCTGCTACTTTGTCTTTTGAATGAGGTTGTGGGCACTTAACCCAAGACTTTCTATATTACGTTTTATGCAATAAATAATTAAGCTCTAAACTCATAGGAAAGAATGCGCAAAATATAGAACATTAGATTAGTACTTCTAAAGAACATTCTCAACGTTTGATATCGAATTTTGAAATCAAACAATTTAACACATAACCTGATATTTGCATCCCATTAATTTTATTTTGTTTTGGGACTATGCCTGGTATTGAGTATGGTGCTGAGGATGGGACTCAGCCTTCCCAGCAGCTAAGTATGCGTTCAGCCCAGTGATCACCCTGATATTTACTTGTAAGTGAAAGAATTAAATCGCAGATTTTTATGATCTAACTATTGTTAAAATGCATTATACAATGGTAATTATGATAATTTATGGATGAAGGTGGGCTTAGTAACAGATAAACTCTAACATCACTTAAGCATAAAGAGAAGTGAATATTTCATTCAGAGTGCAAGATGGTAGTATCAGAAAGTAATGAATCAGAATCAACAAATAACCATTTTCATGAAATTATCGGAGTACAGTTTATAGTAACTGGTATATAATTTTAGCATTGGTTGATGCTCTAAATGGGATTCATTATGTGTCAACTCTCTTCTATATAGACATATATAATGACATGTGCACTATTCTAAGTATGTTTATTGTGGCTACAGCTCAACCTTCAGTTCTCAGCTAGATTTCTTTTAAGTTCGAGACCTCTGATGCTTCATAAGACGACTGAACTTTTTTTTTTACCTGTTTCCGTTTCAGCAGTTACCATCTTTGTCTTGGCCCTCATAACTTCACACATGGATTAGTTCATCAGACTCCTAGCTGTTCTCCTTCAATTCAGTTTCGTACCAATTCATCTTCTTAATGCTCTCAAAATTAATCTTCCCTGAAACAGTTTGATCACATCTCTTTCCTTTTCCAGAATGATGTGATTCCTGGTTTCTTGCTGAATCAAGCATAAGGCTCTCCACTTTTCTCCTTTTTAATCCTGTTCTCTTTATTCTTATGCTTCTTTTCATAAACTTAATCCTTAACTCAATCATGTGCTCTTATGGGCTCTCCATGTGTTCATTCCTTCATGATGTGTCTTCCACCTCGCCATTATCTTTCTCCATTGTTCCCCTCTTTGTTTAACGACAGCTATGTCTTACTTTTTCTTCAAAGAGTAATTGAATATTCATCTTATCTATGATCTCTGTTTGCTTACTTTTGCATCTCCTAAAGGAAGTATACTCTTTACCTATGCATAAACTTCACTAATGGCTTCGTGATGCAAATCGGATTTCAGTGTTTCACAGAGAAATGAGGCTATGTATATTTGTTACATGTGTATGGTTCTTGCGAATGAGTAATGTGTTCATATTAGATAACACCTATAAGTTGTGTGTTATAAGAAAAGTTCTTCCTTTTGTCTTTAGGATTCATATAACAATGAAGTATGGGCAGAAAACATTGATTGTTGGACCACAAGTTTGCTTGTAGGCCTTCTACCAATCATCAATTAATAGAAATCCTCTATATAGCAAATAGCATCTAACTAGAAAGCAGTCACTTCCATGAAACTATTCCTAGAGAAATAAATTTAGGCCATCTCCAACTTCCAATGCCTGAACTATGACAAGAAGTTAATTAGAAAAGAAAAATTATTAAAATGTTTGAGTGTAATCTCCCTGATGATTTAGGCTTTTATGCTGGGAGCAGATTGACTAGTGCCAGTAATCAAAGTAAACAAAAGAATTTCCCAATCTAAGAGACAAAGCGCACTGTAACACTGTCCTATCATTATTCATCAATTTGCTCGAGTGGGCCCAGTAACATTGTGAGACTTTTATTGTTACTGTGTTTGGCATATCAAATACATCACGGGTAGCTTGCCAGGCTTTGCTGTGTGGGCAAGCTACTCTCGTTAGCTTGCCGGGCTCTTTGAGAGGGGCGGAGGAATACGAACTCCGTTCGGCTGGGTCAGCCACATGCAAGGCAAACGCCTTACCCACCGTGCTATCACTCCAGCCCAAGAGACAAAAAGCAAATGAAAAAAAAATCTTTTAATTTTAAAGATAAGAGACTTACAGGAGAATGGGGAACCTTATTTTCCACCTATTGCTTAGGGCTTGTTCAACTTGTCTAAACCTCTCTTTGATCTGATGATACAGGCCCACTGTTTTATTCTAGATATGACAAAACACTGAGTACATAAATATTCCATTTTTTATGCTTATCAAGAAAATTCTGATTATAGACAGCCTATATATTATTAGAAATATCTGCTTTCTTGCTCTCTTGACTTCCATGCAGTTGGAAGAGTGCCAACTTTCTCTCTCTCTCCATACACACACACACACACACACACACACGCACGCGCGCACGTGCGCACACACACATATCTGTATATATATGTGTGTGTGTGTGTATGTATATATCTATAGCACAATTCTGTCAATAAGAGAGAAGATAAATATGTCTAAGGAAATTTTCGTTTTTCAGAGATAGGTACACTATGCCTTGTATTTTTTATTTCTTCTTTATGCCAGGCCCATAGGTATGAAGATGAAGACCTGAATAAATATCAGAAGACAAATACAGAAAAGTCCTATCTCCATAGAAATTGTTTTTTATCGTTATATTGTCTTTATTTGTTGCTATTAATTTTTGATTTGGACCCACAGAGACCCTCAAGGCTTAATCTTGGTTCAGAATGCTGGGGTAACTCCTTTGGTCCTTGAAGCAAACAATATAGCGCTGTTCAGTGCTTAGTGCTCTAGGTATGATATCAACTTATTGTTTGTTGTGTCACTGGTACAAAGGGAAGCTACACCTCATAAATGAGGCATATTAAGTGTGTTTCATAACCTGGTGTGAAATTGCAGTATCTATAAGAGATTAGAATTCAAGTAAGAAATTATGTACATGTGTGCAAACAGTTTCTAATGTTAAAAGAAAAATCTGTAACAGTCAGTAATTTCATTAAGGCCATACTTCCACCTGCCAACCAAGGAAAAACTTCAGATTCAAACTTCTTACTGGATAAATTAATAAAGGTAAGGTAAAAGGTAAAGGCCCTCCCGTTGATCATTGATTTGCTCGAGCGGGCCCAGTAACGTCTCCATTGGAGACTTTGTTGTTACTGTGTTTGGCATATCGAATACTCTCGGTAGCTTGCCGGGCTCTCCGAGAGGGACGGAGGAATCAAATTCGGGTTGGCCATGTTGGCCGCTTGTAAGGTGAACGCCCTACCGCTGTGCTATGAAGCAAGCAGCCTCAACAGAATTTTTTTGTGCGGTGATATTAAGAAATCAAGCTAGTCACATGCCACTAAAATTTTGAAGACAAGTCCTCAAATATCTGGAAATAAATGGACATGAGGTATGGAAGATAGAAAAAAAATCAAGGATGCTGCAAACTTTTGAGATGAGCCACTATAAAGAGCAGCCGTGTTAGAAGGAATATCCATTTAAATTTGAACAAGTCCTATGGTTTAAATCCATTTTATCTAAATGTAATAGTTTTCAAATGGGGAGCTGGATAAATGAGTGCAGCATTGAGTTAGAACTGGCACAGAATTGAGGCAGGAAATATAAACATCAGAATAGTCAGCACAGACCAGAGAGATAGTACAGAATTTAAGGCACTTGCTTGCAACCAAGTTCAATCCCTGGCACCCGATCAGGGGTGATTCCTGAGCACAGAGCCAGGAGTAAGCAATGTGCACAGCCGCATATGGCCCACAAACAAAACAAATAATAATTTGCCATAGAGATAATATTTCAAAGCATAAGATCTGACATAGTTATTAGGTGGTGGAGTCTGAGGTTGTTTGAAAATTAAAGGACCTGAATATAGTGAGTCTTATCTGGGAAAGATTAAATTAATATTAAACAGAAAATCTAAGCCATCTTATCTCACTTCTTGCTTGAAAGATTGGCTTGAGGATGGTGGTATGGGTGATTTTGTAATAAGCTGTTTGCTGGCATGAGGAACACAGTGTAGTCATTTCTTACCTAGAATCACGTTTTTCTGGATCAGAGCAATGTTGGAGTTTAAGTGTGAAGTGGGACTAGTTGACAATACCAGGTCGGAAAGTGATATTTCATTGGACTTCAAGGACAAGGAGAGTCAGATGCATAAATTCAGAACTCTGAGAGCTTGAGAGGAAAAGGTTCTGTTTATTAGAATCTATATAATTTACATGCAGTAAATGTTATTATGGAAGGCTTCATTCCTTTCAGTATAGTGTCTGTATCTGCGCTGAGTCTTAGTCAGGGTACTGTGTTAGAGTGTGTGATTTTTTTTTTATCTCTGAATAGGAGCGATGATCCTGGAACTTTGAGAATTTTAAGGGTTTGAGTGAAAGCTGTATTTCCCTCATGAAGATATGAATTTATTGCTGTTAGGTCCTAGGATTACTGCTGATCCTAAAACACTACCAGTAAATATGAAGCTTAAAGGATTCTTGGCATCACTACAGGGTGAAATGGCGTACGGATCTCTTGCATAGTTGTTTAGAGATGCATCTTCAGGGTAGATTTTCAGTTTTCCTCCAATTGGTTTCCAAATCAGGAGAACAAAAGTTTTTTTTGTTGAATACTTCTGTGAAGAAAAGTCACCTTTTTTTTTTCTTTTTGGGTCACACCTGGCAATGCACAGGGGTTACTCCTGGCTCTGCACTCAGGAATTACTCCTGTCTGTGCTCAGGGGACCATCTGGGATACTGGGGCTCGAACCCGGCTCGGCCACCTGCAAGACAAATGCCGTACCCTCTGTGCTATTGCTTCAGCGCCTAAAAGTCACTCTTGTATTTTCCCGTGAGCCCCTTTGTGGTCTAGAAGTACTAGTATTAAGGAAAGACTCTAGCACTGGAATGTCTTGGAAGCTGCATGTTACTGGATTTTGTCTAGGTAAAAATTTTAGTACGACTTGCCTTTCTGGATTTTCATTCAGATTTTGTCTTTTTCTTTGTAACCAGTTAAGTGACGCTATTAATTTTCCCTTCAAAATTATGCATTTTGTGTTTGTACTTCAGGAAGGACTTTTTCAGAAGTCCATTTCCCCCCCCTTAGGCCCTTTATTTTCTGGAGAATAGGTTGCCAGACTTCTTATTTTTGCAAGACACTGTATAAAACTGAACAACTTGTCCCTCCAATTAAAATAAGCTTTTATAGTACAGACTTCAAAATTATGACTCATGTAATAGACACTAATTTAAATAACAAATGTGAAATACTTCATCTCTAGTTTATTCATTAAGGGATACATTAAAACTAACTGGGCTTAATCTTAACTGTACAGCTCATTACATCCCCAAAGTTAAGAGAATAGTGCTTTCCCACTCATTCATATTCTCAGCAAAGGACCATGGTTTTAATAAGGGCAATTTCATCATTAAATATAAAATTGGCATGAAATGGCAGAGTCGTCTTCCGAACTTGTCTCTGTGATAAAAACAGACATGCACTCTGGGACTGTCCATCTGGCACCTTCAGTGATAAATTAAAATTTGATTTTTAATTATCTCTCTATTCATTATTAACACTTATTTTTTGGACTGAGAAAAAGTAACTTTGTTTTCAAATTTAGATTTTTTTTAACTTCCTATTGAATGTCTATCTCATTGACTTTTCCCACGTCTTACAAAAGATTATCTAAATATTTATGTCCCGTATTTCACATATCTTTCTGTAGGTTAGGGGCAACTGTTTTCACTTTGCATTGATTTGATGGGTTTCACATTTGAATTACGATGTAGCCCTTGGCTTTTGGCTCTCAGCAAACAGAGCCAATCTTTGAGCTCTTTGTGCTCTTTGAGGGGCACTGGAATGGGAGTTCCAGTCACTTTAGTGCTGGGTACTGCATGGCCGATAAGTTGGTTTTCATGCTATAAACTGGAAAATAAGTAGAAAGTCTTTTCTTTAATCATTTGTTGATACCAGTGAGCCATTAGTGTTAGACTCTTGAAGTAACAGTTTTCCTTTGAGTTTTATGTGGGAACTTGCATAAAACCAGATATCTAAATACTGGTACCATCTGTACTACAGATTGCCATTTCAATTCCATATTTAGGGTTTTTTTTTTTTCCCTTTTGGGCTACACTCAGCAGTGCTCAGGAATTATCCCTGTCTCTGTGCTCAGGGATCAATCCTGATAGGTCTCAAGGAATCCTATGCAGTGCCTAGGATCAAACTAGTGACCTCATGCAAAGTCAGTGCCTTAGTTATTGTACTGGGCTGGTGCGATAGCACAGCTGTAGGGCGTTTGCCTTGCACTCAGCCGGCAAGTTCGATTCCTCCGCCCCTCTCGGAGAGCCCGGCAAGCTACCGAGAGTATCTCGCCTGCACGGCAAAGCCTGGCAAACTACCCGTGACGTATTCAATATGCCAAACACAGTAACAAGTCTCAAAATGGAGACGTTACTGGGCCCGCTCGAGCAAATCGATGAACAACTGGTGGACAGTGCAGTGCACTTTAGCTATTGTACTATCTCTCTGACCTCTAATACTCAATGTTTAAAGGAGACCTTAAAAGCATTCTTTTTACTCAGTTAAAGCGAAACCAATAAGGGTATTATAGACTGACTTTTGGAAAACTCATAAATGTTCAGAGTGAAAGGAGTCACCAACTGTGACTTGAATGTTTTCTTTCTTTTTTGGCCACACTCAGCAATGCTGAGGGCTTATTCTGTGCTCTGTGCTACAGGCTCATTCCTGGGAGCTCAGGGACCACATACAGTTTGGGGGAACAAAATCAGGTAGGCCACATCCAAGGCAGCATCCCATTCACTACCATCTCTTTTGGCCCTGGTTTGAGACTTATAATTAAAACACCACATATTTGGTCTCACCTTGTTTCTAAGAAAGGACTTTAAAGATACTTGGAATTTGAAATTGTTAAGAGTGGCTTTTCTGTTTAATGTTGCAACTTTGATGATGCGTATAAGTCAACACATTGGAAGGGAACTGGTAGAAATAAAGATGGGGCCTGGATGCCAGAAGAACCATTTATTATTTTTAGTTTGGGGCCTGTAATGCTCAATTCCATTCCCTTCCCACTCCTCACCCCATTCCTGATCTCTAGGAAGAGGGGAAAAAGCTGAAGAACCGATCAATTGCCTGTGGTCAATGATTAAAAAAATTTTTTTGAGAACCATAGTTTCTAATCTGCCTTGACAAACAGTGGAAGATTATTACATTGGGTTTTTATTTGAATATATTTTTTACTGAATTCTGAATTTATTGAGCATTGTATGACTCAAATTCAATCATAAACATCCTAATAATCATTTGTCAAAAGGTGATCAATTATTTAATCAGTTATGCTTATGTAATGGTAAAGGTAAAGGCTCTCCCGTTGATCGTCGATTTGCTCGAGCGGGCCCAGTAACGTCTCCATTGGAGACTTTGTTGTTACTGTGTCTGGCATATCAAATACTCTCGGTAGCTTGCCGGGCTCTCCGAGAGGGGCGGAGGAATCGAACTCGGGTTGGCCATGCTGGCCGCTTGTAAGGCGAACGCCCTACCCGCTGTGCTATCGCTCCAGCCCATAGCTTATGTAATAAAGACTATAAAATCCCAGAAGTAAGTGGCTTTAAGAGCTTTTAGATTAGTGAGCCCCTTTAGAGGTGTTGAGCTTCCTACCAAATTTAGGAAAGGACATAGATGCCCTATATTCCTTTCCTCTACTTGTTCAATATTTCTTCCTTCAGCCTGTCCTGAGTTATATATCCTGATAATAAACTGGTGATCTGTAAGTGAAATGTTTCTCTGGGTTCTGTGCATATTGTAGCACGCGAAGTGTACCCAGAGAGGATGAGTTGGAAGCCCTAGTCCAGATCGGGTGGTCAGAACAATCAGTGATAATCTGTACTTGCAAGTGGCACCTGAAATCTGTGTTGGGAGAAGTCTAGAGACCTTACACAGTAGGGCCTGATGGTATCTTTGAGTAATGTCAGAATTGCGGTCAATTGCAGGAGACATCAGTGGTGTGTGAGGTTTGCATCTTAGAAACCCTCCCCTAGTCCCACCCTGCCCCACACACATATGTACACAGACCAGAACCCACAGGCAAAGTGGAGAGAAATTAAAAAAGCGTTTCTGAGAGGGAGAGAGTGACAACAATTTTACATAAATTGGTTCCTCCATTGTAGTAACAGCCAGTTTTCTCAAATATGAAAATCATTTCCAAGAAGCAACTTTATTGCTTTTCCTTACAATTAGAGAAAAGGAGGCAGTGATGTTCAAATGATGCTCAACAGGCAGGGAAGCCAGCACAAACCATCTGTGCTCTAGCAGCTCTGTTTGTGTCTTGAATGTTTACACATACAGCAAAGATAATTAAAAATAGCTATAATTAAAAATGATTACAACAAATTACTTTTCCCTCAACAGTAATATATGTCTGCAACTTATAAGTTACTTACTATAAGTAACCTTCCTGGAGTCTAACGAGAAAGTCTTATGATCCATCTTGTTTCTGAAAGTTTGTAGATTTGGGGGGAGTAGAGATTTATCCAGTCGTGAAACCATTTAACAGTGTATTGCATAAACAACGGATAAATTGGAGTGATTTCTATATTAATAATACAAGGTATTTTTTCTCCAAATGGAAGATTACTTCCATGTATTGCTCCACAATTATAAAGTAAAATGCCTAGGGTGAACTAAAAATAATACAAATGTACTTTCTATATACTACATGGGCTGGAGCGATAGCACAGTGGTATGGCGTTTGCCTTGTGCGCAGCCAGCCTGGCTGAGCTGGGTTCGATTCCTCTGCCCCTCTTGGACAGTCCGGCAAGCTACCGAGAGTATCTTGCCTGCACGGCAAAGCCTGGCAAGCTACCCATGATGTATTCAATATGCCAAACACAGTAACAACAAGTCTCAAGATGGAGACGTTATTGGGCTCACTTGAGCAAATTGATGAACAACGAGAGGACAGTGACAGAGTGACAATACTACATTGAGATTATATATATGTTCAAAATGCCACATGAATGTAAAGAGATTATTCCCAGCAAGAACAATATCATTCTAGCCTCACTAAGACCCTTAGAGTTTTCAAGTATACTCATTCCCTTCTCTAAAAAGATGCTAATTAATAGCAAAAGTTGAATATTTTTTTTTCAAAAACTGATCAGGACAGTTGTTACAACCTTGATGGAAGGATTTGTTCTAGGTATTACCCTAGAACAACACTGCCTGTATTCTGATTCCATTTTCCCGCATTTTCTAGGAGTAAGGTGTGTGTGTGTGTGTGTGTGTGTGTGTGTGTGTGTGTGTGTGTGTGTGTTGGTCCATACCTGGGCATTCTCAGCTTACCAGCTTACTTCTGGCTCTGTACTCAGGGTTCTTGCCGGGTGGTGCTCAGGAGACCATCTAGGGTGCTGAGTATTATGATGAGTCATCTGTGTACAGGATAAGCACCCTCAAATTGGGCCTGCAAGGTTGATATTGGGCTCCGAGATATGATGCTGCTGTGACATTAGGGTTCCCAGGTCACCCCAACATATCTGAGGGGCCTCCAAGGCCCACACCTGGCAATGTTTTTGCACTTCTTGGTCTTCATGCAGCAATACTCAGGGCAAAATGCAGTAACAGAAGATTGCCGTAAATGCTATACTATCTCGGAGCCCCATGTTTATGTTGCTCAAAGATGTAAAGTAAAGTAGGTAAAGGCCCTCCCGTTGATCATCAATTTGCTCGAGCAGGCCCAGTAACGTCTCCATTGGAGACTCTGTTGTTACTGTGTTTGGCATATCGAATACGTCACGGGGAGCTTGCCAGTCTCTGCCGTGTGGGCGAGATAATCTCGGTAGTTTGCCGGGCTCTCGAGAGGGGCAGAGGAATCGAACTTGGGTCGGCCATGTTGGCTATGTGCAAGGCAAACGCCCTACCCGCTGTGCTATCGCTCCAGCCCATAGTTAGCATAGATATTAAATATATATATATAATCCCTCTCTCCTCCTCCCCCCGGGCCTCACACACGCAGGGCCATTGCTAGACTACTGAGTCACAGCCCCAGTTCTCCATAATGTAAGGTAAAGGCCCTCCTGTTGATCATCGATTTGCTCGAGCAGGCCCAGTAACGTCTCCATTGGAGACTTTGTTGTTACTGTGTTTGGCATATTGAATACGTCACGGGGAGCTTGCCAGGCTCTGCCGTGCGGGCGAGATACTCTCGGCAGCTTGCCGGGCTCTCCGAGAGGGGCGGAGGAATCGAACTCGGGTCGGCCATGTTGGCTGTGTGCAAGGCAAACGCCCTACCGCTGTGCTATCACTCCAGGGCTGGAGCTCAAAGATATAGATGAACCAAATTCATTTATTTAAAGAAAATAAGGTGTCTGTGTCTTTTATGGAATCTACTCTATAGTCTGGGCTGGAGCAATAGCACAGCGGGTAAGGCATTTGCCTTGCACGCAGCCAACCTGGGTTCGATTCCTCCCCCACCTCTCAGAGAGCCTGGCAAGCTACCGAGAGTATCTTGCCCACACAGAGAAGCCTGGCAAGCTCCCCATGATGTATTTGATATGCCAAAAACAGTAACAACAAGTCTCACAAATTGTTGTGAGATGTTACTGGTGCCCGCTGGAGCAAATTGATGAGCAACGGGAGGACAGTGCTACAGTGCTACCCATGGTACTATCTTTCCAGTCAAGTAATAAGTTACTGTCTCTTATATCTCAGTTTTCTCATTTGCATCATGTGGGATACAAACCCATGTCAAATGGTAGTAGAAAGGACTAAATGAGCTAATACTTAATTTTTCTGAATAGTATATGAATAATAGTAAAGTTAAAAGTAAATGTAAACCTTATTCATATTTTATTTGGATCCCCAAGAAAGGTATATAGTATGGCTTTAAACTTTAATCTTTCTATCATCAATTGCTAAAATTCCCTGCATTCTACTGAGATTCACAAAGAAATTTCTGTAACTATTCCCTCATTGAAAAACTCACAAAAACAAGATGCTTATGTTTTCAGGATTCTGTTTTGTGGACTTAATAGAAAGTCTGAAAGAGATTTCAAGTCAAAGTGCCATTTTTCATGGGATATTTAACAATACTTTTTCTAGCTTTGTTGAGGTAGAATTGGCAAATGAAAATTGTCTGCATGATATTTGAAGGTATTTATTTATAATAATGGTATATAGCACGATGTTTTGATATATAAATGCATAAATTATAAAACAATTATCACAATCAAGGTAATTGTGAATCCATCACCTCATATTGTTAGTATTTTGTAAGTACACGTGGGAAGAAACTCAGATTTAATCATAGGAAAATTTTATGAAGGCTATATATGGTTATAAACTGAAGTTGCCAAGTGGTTTATTTGATATCTAGCAACTACCTTATAATGGAAAGTTTTTAAACTTTAAAGGAGGTTCGTTCCACATTTCTAATCTTTGTTTATATAAAATATGTATTATTTAGGAGCTGGAGTGATAGCACAGCAGTAGGGCGTTTGCCTTGCATGCAGCCAGCCCGGCCGAGCCGGGTTCGATTCCTCCTTCCTCTGCCCCTCTCGGAGAGCCTGGCAAGCTACCGAGAGTATCTCGCCTGCACGGCAGAGCGTGGCAAGCTCCCTGTGATGTATTCAATATGCCAAACCCAGTAACAATAAGTCTCAAAAAAAAAAAAAGACATGTTACTGGGCCTGCTTGAGCAAATCCATGTATTACTCAGATTCCACCTATAAATGAAATCATGTAGCAGTTAGTTTTCTGTTTCTGGCTTTTTTTACTAAGCATAATATCCATAGATTTATCATTGTGGCCATGGATGACAGAATTTCCTTTCTCTTCACTGCTTGACCAGCACTTAAATTAATTCTTTGTTCTTTGATATTAGACATCCTAGAAGGTATAAGGTGACATCCCATTATGGTTTGATTTGTGTTTGCCTGATGATAAATAAACTGAGCACATTTTCCGATACCTGTTGGCCATATGCTTGTCTTCCAAGAAATAAATATTCAGATACATTTTAAAATAGATTATTTTTTTATTTGCTATAGAGTTGTTTGAATTTGTTATGCTTTATGGAAATTAATAGAATGTGGGGTTTTAAGTCCAGAAAACTAGTACAGAAGTTTAGGCCCTTGCCTTGGATGGAGCTGAGCCTGATTCAAATCCTTGCACTGCTTATGTCCACCAAGCTCTACCAAGAGTGATTCCTGACACAGAACCAGGAGTAAGCTCTGTGCATCACTGGGTGTGACCCAATGACTGAGGAGAAATACAGAATATATGCTTTGCAAATGATTTCCTTCAACTTCATAGATTGTTCCTTTAATTTATAGATTTCCTTTCACTGTGCAAACAATTTTAGTTGGATACAAACACAGTTTGTCTGTTTAAAGTTTTGCCTGTTATTCTGGGATTGCTTGGAAAATATTAATCCAGATTTGACATTCATTCTGATCAATATCAAGAAGTTATTTTCTCTTTGTTTTTTTTTATGTAGTGTTTGTGTGTGCAGGCCATAAGCCTAATTCATTTAAAATTTATTTTTTGTAGAGTATAAAATAACAATCTAATTCTATTTTCTATATAACATTTATATCTATTCTTGCAGGCACCATTTATTGAAGAGACTATTGAGTCCCCATTGTGTATTCTTGGAATCATTGTAAAAAAATATTCTGACTGTAAATTTCTGGAGTTACTTCTGAAAATCCATTATGATGCATTGGTTTTTGTGTTTGTTTTGTTCTAGTCTCAGACTGTCTTTACTATTATAGCTTTGAAGAATATTTTAAAATTGAGCATGTGATAACTTTATCATTTTCAACACAGCTTTAACTCTTTTGGAATTTTTATGGTTCTATATTTTATGGCTTGTTAATATTTCTATGAAATATGCTACCAGAGTCTTGACAGAAATTGCTCTGAAATTGCAGAGTAGATATTTTAAAAATAATTTTTCTAATTTATGAGCATAGGATATCCATTTATTTATACATTTAGTTTTTAAAAAATAGACATTTTACTGTAAATATATATTATGCTTTAATTTATTCTCTAATATTTTTGTTTTTTAAAATGTAGATGGAGTAGTTTCCTTAATTTTTCAGAGAGCTTGTTGTTAGTATATAAAAATACAAATTGATTTTGTATCCTGTGACTTTGTTGAACTTATTTAATATTTTAATAAAAATTTCTCATGAGGTCTTAAGTGTTTTCTGTATATAAGATCATGTCTTTTAATAATAGACACAAGTTTAATTTAAATTTTTTATTTCTGATTCAGATGTATTATTACTCCTCACATATTAAACTTTCAGTACCTTATTAAATTTTCAGTACCGTGTTGAGTGGAAATGACTAGTGTGAAATTTTTGCTTTGTTCCTGACTTTAGGAGAAAAAAACATAATCAACAAATATGATAATAGCTGTGGGTTTGTCTCATATATTATTTATAACGTTGAGTTATGGCCCTGCTACCTAATTTGTTAAATTTCTCTATTAAACAAGTGTGTCAAATTTTAGATGATTTTTTGACATTTATTGAGGAATCATACCTCTTTTTAGAATTCTGCAAATGTATTGCATTTATTGATTTAAGAAAATTGAACTATCCTTGCAACTCAGGATTTATTCTCACATTTCTGTGGGGATATGATGGCTAGAGCACGTGATTTGAAGGAAGAGAACCCACTGGATGTGGCCCCCAAATCAGAAACAGGAAAGCAAACTAAGAAAATCTCCAAAATCTTCAAGTAAATTTCACTCCAAGGTTACTCACTTACCCATGCCAGGTAATAATCATAAAGTTTTGGTTTGGTTCAGGAAGAACTGAACTTCTGCTGCTCCATAACCCAAACCAGAGACAACTAAGACTGGAAGCTGAGCTGAGTCTACAGAGTATCTAAGTTGTGCTCAAATCATGTTTGGTCTACAACCTAGAACCCACACATGCTCTGGGGGCTTCAGAAAGATGCAAGTTAGAGCAATTCTGTTTGTCTCCAAGTTCCAACTATTGCCTACAGTGAAAGCTTTCTTTTTGACCTGTTGAAAATCACTAAGGCAATTCTTTAAGGATGTGTCTCTCCTGGGAGGTTGCCTTGCTCTTCAGTTCTCATTGTAAATAAAGTTCTGTCAGACTGCCGCACTGTTTACAAATCATGCCCATATATGTCTGAAGTTCAATAGAAGAAGTGTTCAAATGCTTTATCAGACATCTTCTTAATTTCTATAAATTAGTTTTCTTTAGATCAGACTAGCCAGAAAAGATGCTCAGGTGTGGCACTTAAATACAATATCAATCCTGGTCCTTAATAGTTTTTTGAATAACGTAGTTTGGAGTAACTTCAGAAATGGATTCTAGTTTAATTAAATTCAGCAGATCCTCAATATTCTATTCTTCTTATGTTTACCTTTTTCTGAGCTCTTCTCCTTTTTGGTTCCCTTCTTATATTCATGTTTAATGTCAAGCCTGGATAATTTTATCAGAAAATAAGTTATAATACTAGTCTATAATTTTATTCCCAAGAAAAAATGTATAAGAACAAAAATAAAATAATTTTTAACAAATATTAATACCTGGCTTAAAAACAAAGTGGGATGTGAAAACTGGAGATCGTGTGCTTATGTGTTATCTCCCTCAAATAATAGAGTAAATGTATTTTTATCAGCTGATTTTCATATGTTAGCACTTGGCACTCTAATTCTTTGGGGTTTAATGTGAGTCAAGATGTTTCTACCGTTAGTGCCACTGGTGAAATAATGAGAGTGAGTAAAGACAAAGAGAAATTGTAGATTTAATATTTATTAGTGTGTAATGCCATGAGCTAAGTAAAAAACATTTGGTGCCCTTCTTTCACTTTCTCAGAGGAATAATACAGGGAGAAATAGTTGGAGGAGTATGCTATAACTCACTCACAAATACCAAAGGGTGTTGTCTTAATTCAAAGGCAAATATGGGAAAATAAGAAGAGAGATTATTAAGAATATGAGCACTATCATTACATAAAGTGTTGAATTAAAATTATTCATATTTATGCTTATAGCAACTCATATTAATAAAATGTTGTCTATTAAAATATTGATCAGATTAAAATAAATTATCTAGCTTCAAATTAATAAATTATTTAATCCTTCTATTGTTGGGAATGTATAATTATAGGAAGAAAGTTCAGCATATTCAGAAATTAAAATGAAAAGAATACTATTTTCAGGTTTCTTGTGGACACAAACCAAATCAAAATTTTATAATGTTAAATTATTTTCCATAAACACTTAGGCAAACCTAGCAAAAACCAAAGGCAAGTTCTGAAACAAGAATTGAATTCTGCTGTGTTAATTTTGAGTGCACTTCAAAGTTGACAAATCTGAGAGGTGATTGGCAAGTTTAGACTGTGGAAGGACATAGTTTACTCAGACATGTGCTATGTATGTATGTGGATGCACCATCATTTTGGTTAACATAAAGGAACTCAGGTTCTCTGGGTTATAAACTAGAACACAAGTAGCCTGGATAGCTGTGAATGATTAGATATTACTCTCAAGGTGTGAAATATGTTGAAAATTCATTTAATGAAGCATTTACTAAGTACTGATGATGTATCACGCACTCTAGAATGCATTGTAAATGCAATAGTGAATAAGACACCATCCTTGCTTAGGCCTAGAAATGAGACATTTTAATGCCCTTGTTACGTGTAGCTACAGTAGGTATGAGAATGGCACTGTAGGAAGAAACATAAGGAAAATCACTGTACTTGACCACAGATGATCAAGGAAGAAGTTTCGGGTGAATAATACCAAAAGGCTTCTTAAGACTGTTACAAATTAGGAAAATAATGGTAGAACTAAAGATGGAGCCTGAGTAAAGGCTAGCAATTTTGCATGCCCGGAGGAGGAATCAGAGGGGATAAAAGCAAGTATGGAAAGATGGACTCTGTGACTTTGTGTGACCTTTTCATTCACAGGGGCCAAAGAGATTAGCAATGCAGTTGGATTTATAAGAAGCATAGGATCCTCATATTAATCTTTTCTTTCAAGGATAAGAAGGATGTTTTTCATTAGTTTCCAGTATACTACATAATTAAAATTATAAAACACATATAAGGCTACCGAATGTAACCTGCCCACACGGCAGAGTCTGGCAAACTTCCTGTGGCATGCCCAATATGCCAAATACCAGTAACAATGATGGGTCTCATTCTCCTAACTCTGAAAGAGCCTTGAATATGTCACTTTTTTAAAAATCTCAGGGGTAGGACGAAGGAGAAGTTACTGGGGCCTGCTCGAGGCAATCGACGAATAACAGGATGGTTGTGATATAAGGCCAGCGTGATTGTATAGTAGGTAAGGCACTTGCCGATACCACCATTCAAAGTTCTATTCCTGGCACCACATATAATTCCCCCAGCATAGTCAGCAATGATCCCTGAGTCCAGCTGTGACCCCCAAACCAAACCAAACCAAACCAAAACATCAAAATTTACCCATGACACAAACTGCTGGTAAACCTCATTTAAATGTCCATAGCTAAAATCATTTGTTGATCTGCTTTGTGTATGGGGTACACTCAATATTCCTTTAGACCAATTGATGCCATAAGCTTTTAGAACAATGTTTTTACACTAGCAACTTTAATACAACTTGAAAGCTTGAATTTAGTAAAAACCTGGTAAATAATACTAAGTTAGATCAGGCTATTAAATATTTAAATTATCTTTATTTTAAATAAGATACACTGTTTTTAAGCACAAACACATTCTACTTGAAATCTGGTCAAAGGGAAAAATTGGCAAATATTTTAATCTGGGTTTTAGTTTTATACTATTGTAAACCTTGAGGGGCCAGAGAGATAGCACAGTGGGTAGGGTGGTTGCCTAGCACGCGGCCGACCTGGGTTCGATCCCCAGCATCCTATATGGTCTCCCAAGCACCTCCAGGAGTAATTCCTGAGCATCGCTGGGTGTGACCCAAAAAGCAAAAAACAAACAAACAAACAAAACCCTTGAGTTAACATCTTTTTATAATCAGTCATTGATTTCTAATAATTTCCTGGAGCTAATTTTAATCTAATTATGGATAAGTCTATGAAGCTTAATAGACAAATATGCACATATATTTTCCCATATGCGTTTATACATGTTTACTACAAATATGTCTGTTTATAGAGTAACGGACCTGATTTTGCAAACACACCAGAGAAATTGTATAATCAGAGAAATGTTAACTTTCAAAGTATTCTCCCCAGAGAATTCGTACATTTAGTGTAAGTATGCTGCTATTTTCCAAGTCACATTTAGAATCACTCTTTTGAGTTTTTTAAATTACTATTTTACCAGTCACACAAGAAAATTCATCTTTTTATGGCATAATTAAATCACACATTTTAGAAACCAAATGCTATAATATCCAGCTTTATCACTCTATCTTCATATCTAGTTCTGGCTATGAAATATTTTTCACTGTCACTATAAAATAAAAGTCAAAACAGAATCAAAAGATTAAGCTTTTGCTCTAGGAAGAATAGTTTTGATAAATGCATAAATAGTAAGCGAATTTAGAGTAGTTACTTACAATTTACAAATAATTTTAAAAAATTTCAAGCTGATAAGTATCAATATCAAAAAAGTTCTGCAACTCTAAAAGTATTCACCTCAGACTAGACTCATTTATAAGAGGAAGTGCGTTTATAATTATTCTCAAAAAAAATCACAAAACTTTACATGCTCAGTGTGTAAATAGATAATGGTCCTAAACATATGAAAATGAGTATGATGAGCATGTCCCTTTACCAAAATGAAGCAATTATATTTGGTAATAAATGATCATTTCAATGAAAAGTACATCTGCTTTTCAATTTTATTCCATACTAGAATTTGAAATGAAAGTGATCTTGGAGACCACTTAGTGGAATCTACACATTATTTGATAGGAGAGAAAATTATGATGAGGAGAAGCAAGAAACTGCATGATTTGTCCATAGTTAGCTATATCCCTTGGACTGAAATTTTTGGCCTTGACTTTTAATACATAATTTTCCCCCATAATATCATGATGTATGCCTATTAGATCCATTTTATAAGAGACTTACATAATATGAGGCAGTTTTAAATTTTAAATTATCGAATATGTTAATGTGCCTTTTGTGGACTTTAAAAAGTTAAAGCAGTGCTGTTAACTTTGTTCCACATGCCAAGAACACTCTGCTTTTTAAAAATCACAAGTGGGTGATTCAGAAACATGGCTCATTTAAGGAGAAGCCTAGTTTCTTTTCCATCAATCATACTGCTTATTTTATTATTTCTCTCAGTAACTGAACAGTGGGATCAGAGTGTTCACTTCCCAAACTATTTACTATTTTTCATTTTGACACTAATATTTAAGGAGTGTATTTTCACAGCCTGTATTTACTTAATAATATATGAAAGTCTCCAATCAATAACAAAGAATATCAACTGTTTGTATTCAATTGCTGTTTTTATTTTTAATTTTTTTTTAATTTGTGGGACACACCTGATAGTACCCAGAGCCTACTCTTAGCTCTTTGCTCAGGGATCACTCCTGGCAGGTTTGGGGGAAACTATACAGGGTGCCTAGGATCTAAACAGGGAGAGATGTTTGCCAGGAAGAGCCCTACACACAGTATTATCACTTTGACCCCTCCAATTACTGTTTTTTAAAACTGGTTAATTCAATAGGCACAATGGCCCACAAGTTTCCTTATCACAAAGATCTAACTTGTTTTCAAAGTCAAAATCTGTAAAGCTTTCATGTTGGGTATGGCTTTTAATGTAACCTGATTTGAATATAAACACAGGTGAGCTGCTTCACTAACACCTGACTTTACTCTTTAAAAATGATCTTCACATAAAGGCCCAACTACACTCTTTTTTTTTTTAGGTCACACCCGGCAATGCTCAGGGGTTACTCCTGGCTCTGCACTTAGGAATTACTCCTGGCGGTGCTCAGGGGACCATATGGAATGCTGGAAATCAAACCCGGGTAGGCCGTGTGCAAGGCAAACGCTCTACCCGCTGTGCTATCACTCCAACTACACTCTTTAAAAATACTCCTTATACTCACAAAGGGAAGACAAAAGGAAGTGTGCAATTCAAAAATTATTTTCATCCCCAAATAATATCCATTAGGAAGCTGTGTCTTAATAGTCTCAAAATAGTTACAAAAAAGACATGATCTTTATGAAACAGAAGGAAGGAACATAAAGGGTTACATCAGAATTTGTAGAGTGGGAAGTTAGCATCACACAAGTAAAAAAAGAATGAACAAAATCTGCACTTAAGAGTCAGGATACAAAATAATGAGCCCATATATCTTTGGGTTCTTCAAAGGCTGGACAAATAATTAACAAGTTTCAGCCTTGCATTTTATATTAGTACATATGTAAAATACTCATGGATGGGAAGAATTAGCACTGTAGCACTGTCCTCCCGTTGTTCATTGATTTTCTCAAGCGGGCCCAGCAACGTCTCCACTGTGAGACTTGTTGTTACTGTGTTGGGCATTTCGAATATGTCATGGGTGGCTTGCCAGGCTCTGCCAAGCGGGCGGGATACTCTCGATAGCAAGGCAAACGCCCTATCCCTGTGCTATGGCTCCAGCCCATTTATATGAATGACCAGAATACATAAATCCAAAGAGAGTAAAGATTTTGGGTTACTAGAAAACTGGCAGATTTGGAAATAAGGAAAAACTTTAAAAAAGTAAGAATATCTTAGGTTAGGTAAAAGATTTTGTGTTTGAGTCATAGAAATGCTTTTAAATTTTACATAGTGGTCATCCAATACTATAAATGGATTGAATGCTACTAAACTGTTTTCAAATGATTAGTTTTATTAGATATAAATGGTCATCTCAATATAAATTTCTTTTTAAAAGACATTTTCCTAAATTTTCTTAAAAAACACCAACAACAACAAACAACCTAAAGAACTTACTTTGAGATTGAGGAAGAGAAATCAGTTCAATGATGCCATGATAGGAAGAACCTAGATTGCAGTAGACGGTTGGTGAATGAATGAAATGGTGAGCAAAAGAGATACCAGGTTTCAATCTGTGACATGGGACTGTGGAGAAGAGAAGAAAGGTTTGTTCTAGTTGGAGATTTTATATATACATATGTATATGTATATATATATATATTTCCTTCAGGTGGGGTGATTCTAACATAGTTAACTGTTTACAGGAAAGATGTAGCAGAGAGTGAGGCTAGAGTGAAGACTGGCCCGTGAATGAGTCAAGCTAGTAGGTTCAGGGGTGCCCATTCCATTTACATCCAAGTCCTCGGCTTTATTATATAGGAAACGGGAGAGATCATCTGCTGAGCGTGAGAGAATATACGGTAGAGAAATGTTAGGAGGAAACTTCAAAGAGTTAGTGGGGATTAAGAAGAAAAAATTTCCCTGAGAAGCAGGGAATGTTTAACCTTCTGGGAAAAAAGAGCCCGCCTTTACAGGGCCAAGAGCTATTGCGTTTCTGCTTTCTCCCGGGGCTGTGGGGCTGTCATCTGCTTGCATGTAGGTGCCGAGAACGTGGTTGAATCAATTGATCCCTTTGTACTGAGCTCCACCTTTGCGTGGGCAGTGGAGGGGGGGGGGGGGGAGGTGGTAGGGGGGAAGAACCTGGAGAACAATAGCCTCTTATGCAACAATATTTTCTTAACTACAGATAATGAAAGTCTGACTCTGACTTTGCTCTACTGTTTACACTTCCATTAGTGTCCCCTCAATTGAGAGCCAATGTGACAAGATAACTTTATTATTATAATTTCCATTCAGTAGGTGAGAAAATAGAGACAGAGTTTGAAATAGGTGCAGTTTTTTCTCCAAGGCTCGCTGACTGTAAGGGGCTGAGGTTGGATGAAGGGTCTGAAACATTCAGAACTATACGTGATTAAATAATGAAAGGTGGGATTTACCCGCTTATAAACTGGAGAGACAAAAGACAAGTCCTCACCTTTGCAGAAGGCTGCCTAGCTACTGCACAAATGAGGGAATGGAAGTTTCTATGAAATCTGACAAATAACAAGGTTAGATGCAATACATGAAATATATATTATATCTTAAAAGAAATCAATCCTTGGTTCACAGCTCAAAATAGCATCTTTTTTTTTCTGGTACAGCCGAGGATTCTCTGGTATTATATCAAGCAACATTTAGTGAGCAGAAGTAACTGAATGCAATATATTTACCGACAATAGTGCCAAGGCTTTTCAAGGCGCGGTATTGATTTACTTCTTTCAAAATCAAAGTGACAGCAAAAGGGGAAAAATGTCACATGATTCAGGGAAGATATCTGAAGATTGAAAAGTGGCAAGCACAAATCCATTAGTTTTAAAATGGGTCAAAAGACAAACCAGTAAACTGTAGACCAGAGAGTAGTGACTTCACCATCTATTACAGGGCAAATGCAGGATGTTGTGTAGAGAAGAACGGAGGAAGAAAAATGCCGGGAAATGGGCTGGAATGAGGATAGTTTTATTCATCTCCAGTGAGGTGAGCAGTTCTATTTATCTACAGGTACGGATCCGCCTCACCTGCAGCCATGTATTACGTGTTTGTGTGTTGTATAGTCAGCAGGTAGATGTAATTTATTTACTAGTGATTTTTCAGAGTATTTGCAAAACTGTTCCAGGAATTTCCTTATCACTCGAGAGCCATGGAAATAAGACAGGATCTTGATAAGTCATCTCTTTCCTTGAGTGGTTCAACCTGGCACAGATAAATGCGCTCATGGAGATGTAGAAAGTGACGATCCTATATTTGCATTGCTCCGATTGTTTTCTAAGACTTTGCCCTAAGGTTTGAATTAATAGGGTAATATAAGCCCTGCACAGCTGGCAGTTTAGGTGAATTGTTGTTGAGAATTTTGTTTTGCTTAAGTCATGGTACAATTGGCAGATACTTACCCACTGCAACATCTGAGAATGGGTACAAGGAGAGAGGGGATCTGAGAATGGCTGAATCGTTCCTAGAGACAAAGGAATGGCCAAGCATTGAGACAGATCTATGCCATAACCAGTTAACCCTGTGTTTAGGAACAAAAAGTTCTCCTGTATTTGTTACACCATTTACACCAATGCTAACATCTGCAGTCATGAATGCTGAGGAGATCTTGCAGAAAGAGCGTGTTTTCTGTATTAGGCTTCAGGGAAGGAACTCTTCTCTTTGCTTACTAAACTGTACTTCTTTGTTTACAAAAAATATACCCCAAATTCTGGATTTGGTAAAGTTCTATTCAAAAATATTTTCCCCTTGTCATATTTAAATGTTGTTAGTTTCATCCTCATTGGTTCTTTGACAGAATCTGTAATTAGAGTTTTCCTCCCTCATCGCGCTCAAAAGCAGCAATTTTCCAAGTGTGCCAAGACCACCTGCTTGTTAAAATGCACCGACTCTATCCTCATCCTAGATCTTCTAAGTCAGAATCTTAGAAATACAGCCCAGACATTGACACATTCAACAGAATTCTGGGGCGACTCTGAAGGATATTAAGTATAGTAGCCATAAGAAGTACATGTTTCATACATGTAGGGAGTGCTAATTTTCACACTCACGTGATTAGCACTTTCATGGAGAGGCAGAACGTGATGGATACCTCTGGGTGCTTTTAGCAGAGTACATTTTGAGTATAGCCAGAATTCTCCTGAGTTACTATTTATCCTTTTGCTGTCCTCTCCAAAGATAATCATTATGCTGATTTCTGAAAACATAGATAAGCTTCACCTGTTGTGATTTCTATGAATCAAAGCAAACAGGATGTACTCTTTTGATTGACTTCCTTTACTTGACATGATGTCTGTGAAAACTGATTCATATTTTTGCCTGTAATTGTGGTATATTCTTGCTCATCGTTGGAGAGAATTATTTTGTGAATATACCATGATTTACGTATTCATTCCATCATTGATGGACAGTTGGCTAGTTTCCAGTTTGAGGTTATTTTGAATAGTGCTACTGTGAATGTTTTAGTGCATGCTCAAAGAAAAGAAAAATACAGCACATCGTGTTGCAGTGCTGCTGAGGATACAAAGCAAAAATTTTTCACTGGACAAAGTCAAACAGGTAAGACTTTATTCAAGGCTATTGTGATGATGTGAAGGCCAGAACACAGACAACCCAAGTCCACTGAAACAAGAATTAGAGTTACTAAAAATGGGATAGAGTATTTCAGACCCTTTATGGTTTCTTATCAGCCATAGCCAATTACCTACTCTCAGGATGGGAGCAGCTGTACCACTTGGAAATATTCAACCACTTAAGTCCAGTTCCACCCTTTCAGATAAACTAATATAGATATTTGTTGGACATATTTCAGAGAGAGAGAGCTCTCAGATCCTTGAGAAAGACAGTATTGAGTTATCATAAAACTGGCAAGAGATTTTTTTAAAAGGGAAGAGAACAATACAATGATGGTAGAGGGGGAATGGTCAATCCTACCAATAACAGTCATGTAAATCACAGTGCCATTAATTTATTATATTTCATTTGGTTGGGGGGCCACACTTAGTGATGCTCAGGAGTGATTCTTGGATCTGGGATAAGTGTTCAGTCTTGGCATTGCTCAATCTTGTACAAGGCAAGCACTTTACCCTCAGTACTATGCCTCAGCCCCCTAATTTATTTCAAAATAATTATTGTGCATTGAAAGTACAGACGATCATTTTTGTCTTCCTTTGTTGTGGCAGCCTAGTTCGGCCTTGAGATTTTATCGGCCTCTCCTTTCTAATCCTTCTCAGTGCTGCCATATCGGTGAAGCCTTCAGGATCAGGTGAATGAGACCAGTTGTAGTTACTGGTTTTGGCATATCGAATACACAATGGCTAGCTTGCCAGGCTCTTCTGTGTGGGCGGAATACTGTGGGTAGCTTGCCAGTCTTTCCGAGAGGGATAGAGGCTTTTGGGGCGACCTCTTATCGCCCTCGTAGGTGTTACCATATTTGAACCCTATCAAATATGGTACGACAATTCCGGAAGATGGGTATTTAGTGTCTTATGATGTGTCGCGCGGCTGCAAAGCGGCCTTGCGGGTCCAGAAAGCGTCCTGGAGTGTGGCTGTGGCTGGGTAGTGGAGGTAGTGTCCGTAGCATCTGCCAGTGGGGTATTTATCTGGTCCTGGTAGGGGTAGGGTGGGTCTTCTGTGCGCAATTCGATCCCTGGGTGGTTGGTGGAAGCAAACAGGGCAGGGTAGGGTGGGGCTCCTGATTAGAATCCCTTTGTCACCTGTGGTTGGTGGGAGCAAGCAGAGAATCTGTGTCCCTGGGTCCGCCAAGCCTGGAGTCCAAGGTCTCAGAGAGTTCCGCTTATCTTGTTCTGTGGGTCTTCAGTAATCATTGATGTCAAGAGAGGGGTTCGGCAGGGTTTCACCATTTCACCAAAACTCTTCAGTGCCACCCTCGAGAACATCATGCGACGACTGGAATGGGAAGGAATGGGAGTGAAGATAGATGGTCGGCAACTACACCACCTCTGCTTTGCTGATGACATTGTTTTAATAACACCAAACATCAGCCAAGCGGCACAAATGCTGGCCGACTTAGACCGTGAGTGTGGAAAGGTAGGACTACAGCTGAATCTTACGAAGACAATGTTTATGAGAAACAGCCTCATTCCTGACACTCCATTCGCTCTCAACGGAACGACCATCTCTGAATGCCAACAGCTATGTGTACCTAGGTCGAGAAGTCAACATGACAAATGACCTGGCACCCGAGCTGCGCAGGAGGAAGAGCGGCTTGGAACGCCTTCAAGAACGTCGAAGAAATAGCTAAGAGGACAAAGAACCTCCGGCTCTGGGCACATCTCTTTGATTCCACTGTTCTTCCTGCATTAACATATGCCTCAGAGACCTGGGCCCTACGCAAACAGGATGAGAACGCTATTCAGGTCTCCCAAAGAAGAATAGAAAGAGCTATGCTTGGAATATCACGTTTCACTCAAATGAGAGAAAGAATCCGGAGTTCCGACATCCGTCGACGATCAAGAATCAGGGACGCTGTCTCATTTGCCAAGGTATCAAAAATCAGATGGGCTGGTCACGTAATGAGATTTAAAGACGACCGCTGGACTAGAGCTGTTACCGACTGGATTCCACAGGATGTCAAAAGACCGCATGGCTGCCCACCTACCAGATGGTCAGACTTCTTCGTCAAAATCATGAACAATCGGTTTGAGGCTCTTCATGTTCCCAGAGTGAACAGATGCCATTGGGCTACACTAGCACGCGACAGGGACAAATGGAGACGTGACTGGCGCCCGCTCGAGCAAATTGACGACTAACGGGAAGTTAAGTTAAGTGATTAAGTGAATTATTGTGCCTTACAGCGTCTGTCATAGAGGCACATGGCGGGGACTGGAGGGAAATTGGGGACACTGAGGAGAGAAGTAGACACTACTGAAGGGATTGATGTTGGAACATTGCATGCCTAAAACCCAACTAGGTATAATTTTGTTATAATGACCAAATAAAAAAATAATTTATAATAGAGTTGAAGTGAAAGTGAAAGAATTTACAATATCAATCTTTCTAAAATAAATAGTCTAGAGAAATCTAGGGCTGGAGCGATAGCACAACGGTAGGGTGTTTGCCTTGTGCACAGCCAGCCCGGCCGAGCCAGGTTCGATTCCTCCGCCCCACTTGGAGAGCCCGGCAAGCTACTGAGAGTATCTCGCTCGCAAGGCAAAGCCTGACAAGCTCCCCGTGATGTATTCGATATTCCAAACACAGTAACAACAAGTCTCAAAATAGAGACGTTACTGGGCTGGCTCGAGCAATATCAATGAACAACGGGAGGACAGTGTTTGTTTTGTTTGTTTGTTTGTGAAGGCTAAACATAGGGAAGACTCCACTGATCAAGGTGAGGAACATAACTAAGAAAAAAACTGGTGGATCAGAAAGTATGGACATATCTAATTGACGCAGATAATGCCATACTATTATCTCAAATTACTGTAATACTCTATACTACTTCCAAAAGTTTGGAGAAGTTAAGATTGTACATCACCTTCACCCTAACCTACCATTTTCTCATTCTTTCACTTTTGTAATCCTACCATGTAAGAGTAATATAAGCAGTATTTTATTGACTCTACATAGTTTTATTTTATTAAATGATTTTTAGCACCAGCGGCTTTTAAATTTTGTCTAAGTCTTTTGCACTGTCTCCAGAGTAATTTTTATGAGTATTCTCTTTAGATATTTAATGCAATAAATTATATTTAAGGCTATCTAATAACAAACCATCCCTGAATTCTTAAACAATCCCAAAATATTTTCATTTAGCTGTCATATTATTGTTGTTTGTATCTTGTTGATAATTATGTGTTCATTTTGTATGATAAGATTATCCTATAAATCATTTAGGGAGTGTGGGGAGTCCTACATCTGGCAGTGTTCAGGACTTACTCTTGACTCTCTGCTCAAGTATTGTTACTGGAAGGACTTGGGGCACAGACCTAGTGATGGGAACAAACCCAATTTGGTCAGAGGCAAAGCAAGAGTCTTACCCCAGTACTATCTCTCAGACTCCTAAAATGTAACTTTCACTTTAGTGGTATCTTTATGTGGCTTAGGTTTCTACATTAAAATTGTATGGAAATATAAACAAATTTGCATCCTTGAAAATGGAAAAAATTCTTCTCAGCATTATTGTGATTTACATTATAAAGATCACGTATTTATTAAGTTCCCAATTTTAAAGAGTAAACAATTTATTTTGCTCTTTTATAATTTTTACGGTTTTTCCTATATTTATTTAACTATGATTTGTTTCCTTTCACACTTTTGTTCTTTTCTTGTTTATTCACGACTATATATATGTAGTGCCTTGAATAGTTTCTGACTTATACTAGATATTTGATAAATTTTATCAAATAAATGGTAAGAGAATAATTTTCTTTCATTCTATGAAGTATATTGATTTTAACGGGTTTATTTCTTTTGGGGTTTGTGTTATTTTCTTTTAATTTCTTCTCAATAGAGCTCATTGGAACTTCATTATAAATAAACTACTATAGAAAAATACACTTTTTTGAGGGATCTAGATTTTCAATAACCTCACACAATTTTGTTATTGGTTTAGTCTCGTAGAATAGGTCTTTCACCATGCAAACTGAGTATATTTGGATGGAGTATTCAAAAAAGAAATTAGGATTAAGATACTCTATTTCTTATTCTGTCCTTTCCTTTCTTCTTTTTTACATATAAAATGTTTGTTTCTGTATTGGAGAGGAGCTTCCCAATGGGGATAAAGATACATAAGGAGCATGCTTATACATAGTTTGTCTGTTCTTGGAGGTAGAGAGGCTTCTACGAGGTACTGAGGTCTTGGAACCTTTCCTGGTGATACTTGACCTAGCAGGTCTGGCCTGTTGTTCAGCGGGTTATGGTGATGCTGTGGAACACATTTCTGAACACTTTCCTGGGACGACTGATTTTTTTATACCTAGTTTGATAGCAAGGGCAGCATTTCAAGAATTGGAACTTTACCCAGGTGACTTTCTAAGATTTCCACTTTTTAGCAGAGTAGATCCCATCTTGCAATGCAGTAGTGTTAGATTTTAGCTTTTGAGATTTCATGACATATCTAAAAACCACAACTGAGTCACTGAAGTAGTTTGTCTGCTTTTGAGTTTTCTCTTTGTTGCTAGAACAAAGTTCCCTCCCTCTATTTTAAAGCTTGACTGTGTATACATATTTAATGACTTTCTAAGTTATTTTCCCTTCCATAAGAAATCTGTATATAGTAGAATATCTCTTCCAACAGCATAGTCTTTTCATTTCTTGTAATTTATTTCCAGATGATTCTCATCTTTACTTAAAATTTAGAACCTTGATGGGGTAATTTAATGGTTTAGTAAAGTCAATCTTATTCTAACTATAACATAGTGAAATGGTTTACAACATTTTTCTTGTATTTCTATGTGTTTCTAAAAGCAAATAATTTTTAGCATATTCTGCATCAGTAGATGAGATAGACAAATACGAAGACAAAAATGAGATATATACGAAGAGAAGGACCACATGGAGGGCGGGATCCACAGCTCCCGAAGAAAATATAAAAAAAAAAAAAAGGTTCCAAAAAGAGCCGAGATCATCGGGAAGTCCCAGATGGGGTAGGTACTGCATCCCACCTCCCCCAGATGGAACCCCGGTGACCAGAAGCCTCTACAAGCACAGCTCGAGTATGTGGGAACTAGGACTTTTCCTCAAAACCTCGCGGCCGCTTATGCGACCACGTGACATCTCTCGATATACAAAGTAATCCATGGGAAGTAAACCACCCAACGTTTCTCCCTGAAAACCAGAGTTAAGTTTGGAGCATGGCCACAGCCCCAGAAACACAAGGACTTAATCCAGAACCCAGCAGCTTGGAGCAGAAAAGTGAAAGGACTATACGTTAATCCAGGCCATCATGTCTGCCCGGAGGGGAAAGGGTGTTGCTCCATTCCTCCCTCCTCCCTCTGGAAAGAAAGATGGCGGCCACATGGGAGCCTTGTGGACAGCAGGTATGAGCTGGGGGCGTGGGGGCGACTAAAACCCCATGGGAAGTGGGGCGTTCCGGTCCGTCCTTCACGCCCTACCGAGGCCACCAGTTGCCCCCCACGAGCGGCTCTCCAGCACAGCCACGGCCCCAGAAGCACAAGGACTTAATGCAGAACCCGGCATCTTGGAGCAGAAAAGTGAACGGACTATGCTTTAATCCAGGTCATCTTGTCTGTCCGGAAGGGAAAGGATGTTGCCCCAGTCGCCCTCTCCTCTCTGGAAAGAAGGATGGCGGCCGCATGGGAGCCTTGTGGACAGCAGGTATGAGCCGGGGGAGTGGGGGCGACTAAAACCTCATGGGAAGGGGGGCGTTTCGGTCCGCCCTTCACGCCCTACCGAGGCTACCAGTTGCCCCCCAGGAGCGGCTCTCCGGCATGGCCACGACTCCAGAGCACAGAAACCAATTTCTTAACTATCTGACTTTCAGTAGAAATACTTCCAGGGTCAATAAGTAAAATAGCAGAAATTCAAAACCAACATTTAATTCTTGAACCCAGCTGTAGAAAGCAAATCACTTCACAATGCTTTTTCAGCATGTCTGATTTGGGAGGGGGGTAAACTCTAAATAAAAGTGGTGAATCTTTTATTGAAAAAAAAGAGATATAAATCATTGAAATGAACAATATGTGACCAAAAATTGTATTGGAAAACCCAATAAGATGTGATTTTCCAGAAATCAAAAGAAGTGCTCACTTTCGCATGAGGTAATGTCACAGAAAACCCTAAGAACAAAATATTGGCTTGCTTTTGAAATATGAAGACCATTGATATATTAACATTATCATAGTTGTATTTTTGGGAATGACAAACCTACTGATTTGATTTAGAAATAGAATGGGAAGAAATGAGCAGAGGATTATCTTAGAAATAGTTGGCCATGGAGGAAGGAAAAAAAATTGCAAGGTAGCCCAAAGCAGTTACGACATGAGGAGAGATTTAGTAATGTTTATTATGGGAAGAACATGAGCACATAGTTCTGAAATGAAGATGGAGTGGAAAGAAATATTGTTTGTTAAGGAGAGTGATGAACCATTTCTTATTTGAGAATGCTGGAGATTGGCAATAACCTTTACATTACACAAGAACTTAGGACATAAAAGAGTTAGCTCAAGAGTCATGGGTGTATACAGCTATGCAGTTCCATGTTTTGACCCTCAGATGGCACAGACACCCCCCAAACCTGATCAGGAATAAATTGGTTCTGAGTATCATCTCTAGACCTTAGCAGTTCCACATCACAGGCTCTATCCTTGAACTATCAGGCACTGTGATTGCCCAAGGAATGCCCAGAGTGATGTCTAGACCCCCTGAGCATTTTTGGAGAGCCCTCACCCCAGAAAGAATTAAAGCATTGAAAGATTAAAATTTAGATGACTGCCTAACTTGCATAACCCATTATTTGCTTATCTGAAAATTCATTTTCCTATTTACTTAGCCTATAAGCCTTGATTTAGTGAGAGTGGTGATATGTTGGGGACTTAGTCTAGTCTCTACTGACTTAAGTTAAATTACAGTGATATCCTCGTTTGCAGATACTCATTTTTCTAAATTATATTGCAGTTATGGTCACTGTCACTGTCACTGTCCTCCGGTTGTTCATCGATTTGCTTGAGCGGGCCCAGTAACGTCTCCATTGTGACAATTGTTACTGTGTTTGGCATATCGAATACACCACAGGGAGCTTATCAGGCTTTACTGTGCAGGCGAGATACTCTCGGTAGCTTGCCAGGCACTCTGAGAGGGGAGAAGGAATCGAACTCGGGTCAGCAATGTTGGCCACTTGTAAGGCAAACGCCCTACCACTGTGCTATCGCTCCAGCCCGCAGTAATGGTAAAGGGAGAAAAAAATGAGGTGTTCTTGGGAGCTACTATAGGCTTCCCTTTTACTGATTAAATGAAGGCTTGACTAAAAGTTAGTTCTCTTCACTACCACCCTGATTCTCGATTCAACTGACCATGGATATGACTCTTCTTTGCTTGGCCCAGGAAGACTGGAGACTAAGGCGAGAATAAAGACAAACAAAAGCCAATGACAAGAGAATGACAGAATGGAAGGTTGAGTGGACCCAGGAATATACTCAATTTTGGTTATGCCCATCACAGACTTGAAGTCTCCGTAATGTCTGTTTCCTGTGACTTACAGCTAAAATATAACCATTCAAGACACATACACTTTCTTCTCTGAAGAGGTTGCTATTTTCCTTGAAATTACCAGTCAATTTGTCCATGTTCCATGTACTAAGCAGTTTTATTTGACTTATATTACAGAATTCTGAACTCTTTAATAATTGTCTTTCAAAATTTCAGGTTTTAACTTCATATTTTCAGTTTGCTCAAGAAGTTACATTCTTGAAACAAGTTAGCAGCTTGTAAATCAATAAGGAAGATATGGTAATCGTTAATTAATAATAAGGCTTTTGTAAGTTTGGATACAGAGAGGAAAGAGATTAGAACCCTGATCTCAAAAAAGTCATGCCTGTCTTCACTTAAAATTATTCACTTTTTTAAATGATCACTTGATCACTCCTTACTCATCGATTTGCTGAAGCGAGTGCCAGTAACGTCTCCATCCATCCCTGTCATGTGCTAGTGCTGCCCAATGGTGTCTGCTCATTCTAGGAACACAAAGAGCCTCAAACCGATCGTTCAGGATCTTGACGAAGAAGTCTAACCATCTTGTAGGTGGGTGGCCACACAATCTTCTGACATCCCATGGAATCCAGTCGGTAATGGCTCTAGTCCAGTGGTCATCTCCAAATCACATTACGTGTCCAGCCCGTCTGATTTTCGATGCCTTGGCAAACAAGACAGCATCCCTGGTTCTTGATCGTCGATGGAGGTCAGAACTCCAGATTCTTTCTTTCACTTGAATGAAGTGTGATACTCCAAGCATAGCTCTTTCGATTCCTCTTTGGGAGACCCAGATAAATGTTCTCATCCTGTTTTCATAGGGTCCAGGTCTCTGAGGCATATGTTAATGCAGGAAGAACAGTGGAATCGAAGAGCCAGAGGTTCTTCATCCTCTTAGCTATTTCTTTGATGCTCTTGAAGGTGTTCCAAGACGCTCTCTTCTTCCTGTGCAACTCAGGTGCCAAGTCATTTGTCATGTTGACTTCTCAACTTAGGTACACGTAACTGTTGCATTCAGAGATGTTCGTTCCATTGAGAGTGAATGGAACATCAGGAACAAGACTGTTTCTCATATACATTGTCTACATGAGATTCAGCTGTACTCTGACCTTTCCACACTCACGGTAGAAGTTGGCCAGCATTTTTTTTAACGATTTAACTATTTATTCTTCCTGTATGTGTTCATAAGAGAAAAAACAGTGATAATGTGTAACTGGCTTAAGTTTTGTAAAGAGTGTTTTATAAAAGTAAGAACTGTTTGAAAGTTACACAACAAGAAGAGATCACTTGAATCCAGAAAAATTAGAGGCATCAAAAAATCTGATTATTTCAAATACTTGTCACATTATTTTGGTGGGTGAGAAGAGAAGATTTTAATAGGCTAAATTACTCTTTTATTATAGTAATATTAAGTAGAAGGAAATACAAGGAACCTCCAACTTTGGAACTATTTTAGAGTTATCTGAAAAAAATTTATGATAATTTTTCAATTTGTATTTATCTTTGTTCTGTTGTAGTTTTAATAGAAAATAACCATTTTAATAAAATAAGTAAGTATGGCATCAAATATAAAGCCCCTTAGAAACGAGACTGAACACACTTCTATAAACAAGCAACTTTAATACACTTTTTGCGGAGTCTGTTGGCACTGTGTTAAAATAGAGGCTCCTTTGAAAGATGCTCATGACAGAAACCAGATTCAGAAATTTTAAAACACAACATAGCCAGAAAATTGCTCCCCTGCTTCTCTATGCTTGGAACTTCAAGATTTTCCTGGGTACAGCCAAACATCCCTGGTTTCATTGTCACATGCAAAATTCAAACCAATAATAGCCACTCAACATCCACAGTCTCTTAGTTATTGTTTGACATTTATAAAAGATCTAAGGGTGATTGTATCCATTTAATTTCTCCATGTTTATGTTCAAGAGAAGATGGATAAAGGGGGAAAGGGAATCTGAATGTTGTATAAATGTACCAATAAGGAAAATAACATGCACAGATTGTGACTATCCACTTGGAAAAAAAATCAAACGAATTTTGTTCTATTTCTTGAAAGCCATCTGAGTTCCTTGCTACATTTACCCATACAGACTAGATGACACTGTGATCGGGTGTATGGAGAGATAGCAGCACATATGTGGATATTTTTGAAAAACTGGGTTTATATAAAAAAAGGAAAAGGGGGCTGTTATTTTGAGGTATATTTGTTAATGTTTAAAAATGGAAACTTTCGAGAATATGTCACTTATTCAAACATGCCACTTTCCTCAGAGAGAGAGAGAGAGAGAGAGAGAGAGAGAGAGAGAGAGAGAGAAACAAGTTTTCCGTGATAGGCTGTTGTTAAATGTTGGCTGGGCTGGTACTGCCTTTTGTCTTTCCAGCTGTATGAGTCACCTCGACATATGTCCCTTTCCTTTGCATACTAAGACTCGGAGCCTATCTGGGGGTGGGGGAATGTGTAGAGAAAAACCTGTTACTTTGTTACCCTAGGACCAGATTGTTTCAAGTCTGTGTGTGCATATTTTATTTTAGAGTCTTTCCTTAAATCTTGGCTTTCTGTCTTCCTTGCATATTTTCTGCCTACCCTAAAAGAATAAACCTTGTTTTGAACCAAAAATAAGACACGTTACTAATACATTAACCTCTTTAAGCCCCTTCTGTTTATTCTTAAAATTGCCGAAGATAGAAAATATACTGGTCTTTTGTGCTACGCTTGCAAGCACGTCTAACCTTCTCTTTATGAAAACGCGGTTGCCATAATAAAATTCCATTTGTCAGTATGTGATTATAAGTCTTCATTTTTATGGGCATACAATCTGTCTATATTTACATATAGAAAGTTTATGTCAATTATAATTTATACATGTGCAATGTTTATTCATTCTATAAGAAAAAATGTTTTAGACATTTTATGAGCATTATTTCCTTCAATTTGGAGGTTGGCATTCCTTCCCATAGCTGAAGAGCTATGTAAACTGAGGCTCAGAGAAGTTAAAGGGAGAATATCTTTGGGTAACTTTGTTCACTAGAATAAGGAAAACTTGGTACCCAGGGGTCAGCCCGGGCTCTTGTGCAAAGTGAATTTCTGTTTGTCTCCACACAGTGTAAGAGTCAAACCCATGTGTTTTAGATTATACCAAGATGCCAACACACCTCGTCTGACCTCTTCTCTTCTGCTCTCCTTACAGACAAAATAATGCTTTTAAATACTATTTCATAGGACCAGGTTTCATAATAGAGCATTTTATAACTTCTTTGCTCTTCTGTTCATTAGTTTAGAACAATCTAGTTTTATTTTCTGTTAGAATTCATTTATTTAAAATGTCATGTATGTTTGCTCTAGAAAATCTGGAAAATACACAAATAACCTTAGCAATCGGATATAACCATTGCGAATTTCACTAATGTATCCAGTGCATGTGTGTGTGTGTGTGTGTGTGTGTGTGTGTGTGTGTGTGCGTGTGTGTGTGTGAGCACACTTATTTTGGAGAAGGGGAAGATTTTACCCTACATAGTGCTCTGAAACCTCTCTCAGCTTTATGCTCAGGGGACCATGCAATGCTGATGGAGTCAGGGTTGGCCATGTGCCATCCCTGTACTATTCCTCTAACCCTAATTTTTTTCTGTAAGTTTCTCTTTCTCAGCATTGTAAAATGTGTTTTTCTTTGCAGCACATGTATCTGATTTTAAGTCAAATTTGTATTGTTTTAAGTTTTATATTAAATTTGATTTTTCTATGCTATGAAAACTTTTGATCGCCATGCTTCATTCTAATTGTGAAACATTATCATGGTATTTAAAATCCTATTAATGTTACAAATCTCTCAAGACCATGACTCTTTCATACTTGACATTGGATATTTGTGTCTTTTTTTTTTACTCCAAATGCTTTGCAGAGAGATTTATCAACTTTTTGCATCTTTCTCACAGTTTTATTAATTTTTTCTATTAGTTATTCTAATTTCTGTTTTATTCCTTTTATTTCTTAATATTTAATGTTCTCCTTTTCCTAAATTTTTAAATTGAAAACCTTGTTTGCTTGAGAGCTTGATTATTTATTACTGGCATGATTTCTTCTTTAAGCATCAGTTTAGTTGTGTTTCAAAACTGTGAAGTGATTCATTTTAATTAAACAGTATCTACATTTTCTGATTTTTTTCTGGTTTATGGGTTATTTAGAAGATTGCAATTTAATTTCCAGATACATTTTCCATATAAAAATATATGCCTTCTTTATTCCCTTGTGTTCAGCTATATTATTTTAGTTATTCTAAATTATGTGAGTTTTATATATCAAAAATGTTATTTCTCTTCGTAAAATTACAATTTAAAATTATCAGCACTTGGAAAGTATGCATTTTGCTATTGTTAGTATAGTTTTTATTAATTTTAATCATATCAAGTGGGTTGAAAATAAAATATTGGTCAGATTTTTTGATAGCTTTTCTTTTCTTCAAATTTGTGCTATAAATTACTCAGAAAGAATGTTAAAATCTATAATTTTGAATTGCCTACTTTTTCTGATTAAGTAGTTTTATTGTCTGATGTTGTATTTTATTATAAAACATTTGAGCTTATTTTTGCTGTTTTGATAAATCAGTGCAATGTTATTGTGGTATGCCTTTCTATGTTCCTGGTAATTTGAATATTCTGAAGTTTACTTCGTCACAAATATAGTTATTCATCTTAGCTTCTCAGTAGTATTTGCATTGTATAATTATTTTCATTATACTATTTTTGTTTTATTTATGTAGCACTGTAGCACTGTCCTCCCATTCATTGATTTGCTTGAGTGGGCACCAGCAACATCTCACAACAAATTGTGAGACTTGTTACTGTTTTTTGGCATATCGAATACATCATGGGGAGCCTTCCAGGCTTTTCTCTGTGGGCAAGATACTCTCGGTAGCTTGTTGGGCTCTCTGAGAGGGGCGGAGGAATCAAACCTGGGTCGGCTGTGTGCAATGCAAATGCCTTACCCAATGTGCTATCGTTCCAGCCCTTTAAACTTAAGTTGCTCTTTCAGTGAGCAGCATATAATTTACTATCTTTGTCCAATTTGACTGTTTATATGTATGATTAATTTATATGATCACGATCACGACCATCCTGTTATTCGTCGATTGCCTCGAGCAGACCCCAGTAACGTCTCCTTCGTCCTATCCCTGAGATTTTTAAAAAAGTGCCATATTCAAGGCTCTTTCAGAGTTAGGAGAATGAGACCCTTCATTGTTACTGGTATTTGGCATATTGGGTATACCATGGGGAGTTTGCCAGACTCTGCCGTGTGGGCAGGCCACATTTGGTAGCCTGCCAGTTTGCCCAAAGTAGGAATGAGATGATAAGATGTCGCGTGGCTGCAAATGTGGCCACGCGCTTCTGGGAGCTGGGTTTTATAGTCTCTGAGTCTTGGCCGTTGATGGGATTACATGGCGCCAGGGGGCCAGTTGGTGGGTGTGACCCCTGCCTACTGGAATTTGGAGGATCTGGGTGGAGGATGCTCAGCCCCGATCCGAGTATATCATCCATTTATATCATCCATTTCTATTTAATGTAGTTGCTAATGCCATCAAATATATTCCTATTTTTGGAAAGGGCAGAGAGGTATACCAGGCTGTGCTGAGGGTTTACTCCTGGCTCTGTACCAGGGATCATTCTTGATGAGCTCAGAGGACCATATCAGATACTGAGGATAAAATTCAGGTTGGCTGCAAGAATGGCAAGTGCCTTAGCTATTGAACTATCCCTCCAACCCCAAATATAGTGCTCTTTATTTTTACTGGTATATGGCATATTGGGCACACCACAGGGAGTTTGCCAGACTCTGCCGTGTGGGCAGGTTACATTTGGTACCCTACCAGTTTGTCCAAAGTAAGAGTGAGATAATAAGATGTCACGCGGCCACAAATGCGGCCGTGTGCTTCCGGGAGCTGGGTTTTATAGTCTCTGGGTCTTGGCCGTTAATGGGATTACACGGTGCCAGGGGGCCAGTTGGTGGGTGTGACCCCTGCCTACTGGAATATGGAGGATCTGGGTGGAGGATGCTCAGCCCCAATCCAAGCAGGCTGAGTCTCCTGCCCCCACGCCTGGCTGTCCTCACCGGGGCCCCTTAGAGGGGAGCGGGTTGAGTTTTTTATTATATGTATTTATTATTTCTTTAACGTAGGTGTGAAGATAATTTTTTAAAAAATTTCATCTCTCTTGCAAAGTTAACTTTTGTTTATATTTTGAAATTTACCTATATGACATGTACAATTCTAGGTTGATGTCTTCTTTATTTTTTATGCTTTCAGTACATAAAGGATTTCATATTATCTTTTTTCCCCCTGAATAATTTCTAATGAGTAATCTACTGTAAGTCATATAGCCCCTCTCCCTATACATATTATTTTTTCTTTTGAACGTGTTGTAAAACTTTCCTTTGTCTTTGGTTTATAAAGCTTGCACTAAAATGTCTTTTTAGTGTTTCAATATGGATAGTTTCTGTTGACTTTTAAATTCATTTCTCTGCTTCACCATTTTTGATGATTAACCTGTTAAAACATATACCCGTAAACTAATTCTATTAATATAATATGTGCATATATACTCTGACCCAGTGGTGACAAGGGCTATCTACACTGTTTTTCATTATTAAATTTATGTGTCTTTAAAAAGATTTGATTTTATGTACTTTGGTATGGTCTCATGGAGCCACTCATTTTTCTTTTCTTGTAGATGCACAGCATGTCAAATCAACAACAGTTTGACAACAGCAACGAGAACATGCATCACACAATACTGTAGACAAGAATTTCAGACTCTATCTTGTACTGGATTCTGAACTCAGAGTTCCACCATGCTGTAATTAAGATATGAACAGAGATTGCTTCTGTCACCTTTCTAAGGTGTGGGGTCCCCACCAAAATCCCTGGTTATTGATAGAATTTATTTCTTTTGAGTAGTAGGACGAGATCAGGTGCATTCAGGGTGGGAGCGATAGCACAGCGGTAGGGTGTTTGCCTTACAAGTAGCCATTGGCCGACCTGAGTTCGATTCCTCCATCCCTCTTGGAGAGTCTGGCAAGCTACCAAGAGTATCTTGCCCGCACGGCAGAGCCTGGCAAGCTACTCATGATGTATTCTATATGTCAAAACACAGTGACAACAAGTCTCATGATAGAGATGTTACTGGGCCCGCTTGAGCAAATCGATGAACAACAGGAGGACTGTGACCGTGACCGTGAGTAGTAGGATAAGATCCAACCATTGCTTCCAGGTGATCCTCATGACTTATTACAATCCCTCATGTCTGAGTCCAGAGGCTAAAGTCTTTGAGGAAAAAAATGCTCGTTGGTTTGGTCAGTCCTATCCAGGATAAACATTCCCCCTTTGAGGTCAATTCTATCCAGCAAAAACACTCCCCCTTTGCATCTTCGACTTAATTTAAAATAAGGCCATCACAAAAGTACTATTTCACTATTATTTCAAGCTTTCATTTCCCACAAGAGGCAAAGTTGAGACATAGTGTGAAGACCAAGGTGGCAGATTTGGGAAGGACATTAAAATTCCACTCTCAGCATTTACTATAGGAGATAAAAATTTCTTTTACTTTCTCACTGCTCACAGGAGTGCTGAGATGTGCTTATCACTCTTACTGCTCCCACTTCAAAACACAGACACACTCACACACACATATACATGTGTGTTTCCTATTTCCAAGCACCTGATAGACCCCAGGTGTCCTACTACTTGTCCTACTACTGAAGAGAAATAAATTCTATCAATAACCAGGGATCTTGGCGAGAATCCCACACCGTAGATGAAAGAAGCAGCCTCTGTTCATATCTTAATTACAACGTGGTGAACTCTGAGTTCAGAATCCAGTACAGGATAGAGTTTGAAATTCTTGTCTTGCAGAACAGAAGAATAGTGACGAGCAAGTAGCTATCAAAGTGAAGGAGTTGAAAAATTTAAGAGAAATTGTTAGCGTATGCCCAGATCGTGAGATGAGAAAGAGCCGGTGGATTTAAGCAGAGAACAGAATTAAGCTAGGGCATGAGTCACGTGCCATTACTAGGGACGACCTTTCCAAAACAAGAATGTTTAAGATGGGAATAAGTTTGGGAGTGTTAACAATCAGAAAATGATTTTTACCAACATTACTAGAGAAAATCTAGCTTGGGGAAAGAGAGTGACAGGGGGAATAAATCAAGAGTGTCCTATAAAAAAATGATCTCAATGGTTATTTTAATCATGAGTTGGAAATCTGAATTCTTTTTAAAGGCAATGTTAAGCAATTAAAATTTTTAAGCTAGCGGAAGGAGCACTAACAAGTTAAAGTGTTAGAAAGATGACTTGTCCCGAATGCTGATAGTGGATTGACTAGAAAGAGGCAAGGATTTTAACTACCAGAAGGGATCACTATGTTGGTAGTCCAGGGGAGAAAACTCATGATGAATTGGTATAAGAAACAAGTGCTATAGACCAATCTAAAGCATTTTGTTGATTCTAAACCTTATTCTAATGACTAAATTTTTGAAGTTGAGCATTTAAACATTTTCGCTCGTTTATTTGTAAGTTTTTTATATTATATAATTTTATGTTTTGTCTATCTGGTATTTGACTAAGTTTTATTAATGGTATTTATTTTTTGCTTTTTTTAGTAGAATTGTTGAATTTTTATTAAAAATAATAAAATGTATATAGTCTCATTATATGGTATTATTTGTAATATTAAAATATTAAATCATAATTAGAATTATTATTTAAGTTTCCCTCCCCACCCCGACCAGGGCTCTGGCAGCCGAAGACCTCCAGAACCAGCCACCACCATGCTGAGGCCACTCTCCACACGCATGAAGGTACCAGCAGAGGAACAAAGGAATGCAGGTCCTGGGGCTGAGATCTCCAAGCCTGCTCGGATCGAGGCTGAGCATCCTCCACCTAGATCCTCCATATTCCAGTAGGCAGTAACACCTACTGACTGACACCGTTTAATCCCATCAACTGCCAAGACCCAGAAACTATAAAACCCAGCTCCCGGAAGCATTTGCAGCCATGCGACATCTTACATTCTTACTTTGGACAAACTGGCAGGCTACTGAATGTAACCTGCCCACGGCAGAGTCTGGCAAACTCCCCGTGGCATACCCAATATGCCAAATACCGGTAACAAGGATGGGTCTCATTCTCCTAACCCTGAAAGAGCCTTGAATACGGCACTTTTTAAAAAAACTCAGGGCTAGGACGAAGGAGATGTTACTGGGGCCTGCTTGAGGCAATCAACGAACAACAGGATGGTCGTGATTGTGATCGTGATTATTTAATTATAAAATTATTAAAATTACATGGTATTATTTGTAACTAAATGAATTATTTTTATCAATATACTACAGTGTCTGTATGATTGAGTACTGAAAGACAAAAGCAAAATTAAAGTTGTTTTTATTTATTTATTTACTTATTAGTGAAACACCATGAGGTACAGTTGTAGACTTGCAAACTTTTGTGCTTGGGTTTCAATTATACAATGATTGAGTACCTATCCCTCCACCAGTGCCCAGGCTCCACCACCAATGATCCCAGTAGCCCCCCTGCCCCTCCAACCCATCCCCCCACACCCTGCCTCTGTGGTAGGGCATTCCCTTTTGTTCTTTCTTTTCTTTAGGGCGTTGTAGTTTGCAATAGAGGTATTGAGTAGCCATCTAGTTTGGTCTATATTTTTGATAAGCCATCAAGTCAACATTCTTTGTAGTGTTAAGTTCTTCTAAGGAGGTGAGGCTTGGGCCACACCTGGCAGTTCTCAGGCAGTAATCTCGGTTCTGTGCACAGGTTTCCCTCCTGGTGGTGCTTGGGGGACTGTATGTGGTGTCAGGGACTGAACTGGCATGGGCTTCATGCCAGGCAAATTCTTTAGCCCATTTATTATCTCTCTGGTCTTTTGCTGTTAATTTAGAACAGTGGAGCAGTTTCTACTGATATATGTGCAAATCTGTGATATAAACTAAGACTTCTGAACGTTCAGTTGTATGATATATTACATACTCTAGCACTGTTCTCACGTTGTTCATCGATTTGCTTGAGCAGGCACCAGAAACATCTCCATTGTGAGACTTGTTACTATTTTTGGCATTTCGAATATGCCATGGTAGCTTGCCAGGTTCTGCCTTGTGGGCAGGATACTCTCGGTAGCTTTCCAGGCTCTCTGAGAGGGACAGAGGAATCGAACCCAGGTCAGCCATGTGCAAGGCAAACACCCTACATGCTGTGCTATCGCTCCAGCCCTTGTTACATACTGTACTCTTTAATTTTATTTGCTTCCTCTCTTTGTTGCTGTTGAGGTGAATGGGGGTCTCACGTCTGATGGATTGGGGTCATTGCACAATGAGCAGTAATGCTTGCTGTGTGGTGCACTCTAGCTGTGTTATTTGTACACATTCTGAGTGTAACACTCGCTGTGGTTCTCTCACACCTGTTCACCGAGGGTTGAACTCCTATGCTGCCCTCAGACTTTCTGGGCTCCTTTATAGTCTCATTAGTTCCATGCTTGCATATAGATTCTGGTGCACAGGGATTGTACACCCTATTGCCAGAAGTTCCAGACAGCAGAGCCGCCAGGATCACATGGGTACATGTTCGTACCATCAGGGAATAAACTCATGATTTTATATTGGCAATAGTTACTCTTGCCACTGAATCAAACCTCCAAAACCCACACAACTTACACCATGTATGCTCTGAAGCGAATTATAAGCAAACAAAATACACACTACCGTATCGTGATATCATTTGGATTTTAAAGTAAAAAAAAGCCAATCAATTTTTGCCATCTTAAGACATTCCACTGATGCAAAATCACTTCGATGTTTTGTTTTGATTCATTTTGTTCTTGCTTACAGGGAGAAATATTTAATTTTCCAGGGATCATATTATTGAATTATATACAACCTGTATACATATTTTCTTGGATTTGTAAGTTTGTGCGCATTAGAGAATGCAAACTTTATTGATTAACACTAAATGACGAAGTAAAGAAAAAGTTTATATTACATGGGCATTTCTGGAGCCTTGGGACTCACAAATTAAAGGTTACTATGATCTTCAGCATGGTGACCTTTAGAAATAACTGAAAAGATTCATCTTTTCATTTAGGGCTTCACTTTGCAAATCCGTAAAGAATGGCCTAAGGTCAGGCTCTGAATCCTCATCTCACGATGGAAGCAAATATATTTCCAATATTAACTATAGTATTCTTTAAAACAAATGAAGTCCTGGTACTATAAATGTAATAAATGTGTCTGGACATTGTCTTGAGGAAATTTTTAAGTGAAGATGCTAAAATCTGCAGGCATTGTAAGTGGAGTTGTTCCTCTTCCCAAATTTTTCCTTGGGTCCATCTCTTGGTGACAAGTTTTTATTTTGAATTGGAAGAAAAGGTGCAATTTAAGTAACATTGCCAATTCTCTGCCCTCCTCTACTTCATTCTCCTTACATGTTAATAAACAGTCTCTTGATAGAAAGCTTCCCCTATTTGAGTAATTGCAGTAGGGGTAAGCCTAGTTCTGTCTCTGTCATACTCTCTCCATCACTGACAAGAAAAAGGAAGAGAGATCACTCTCATCGCAGCTATGTCACCTGTTGAAATCACCATGAAACAGAGAATTGAAGAAATACACATGTAGACTAGAGATGATATTGGTCCTTTAGGTTAGTTCACTACCTTCTCTGTCCTGCTTAGTCTCTCAGATGGTATCCAGCGTTCCAGAGCTGCCTTTCTTTTCTGTTGGGTTTGACCACTGGGGCATTCCTGTAGGAGATCAGGAATAAGGGGAGGGAGTTGGAGCTCTTATTTCCTTATCTCTCTTTTAACATAGCTGCATTCCCGTTTTCCCTCTGCAATTTGCTTGTACTCTTGACACTTCTTAACATCAGCAACCCTTTCCTTTGAGGTTCTAGTGATCCCTTCTTATGTTCCTCAGGCTCTGATGATAGTAGAAAACACTACTGCACCTAAGGCTACTTCATCATGTTCGAGATTCCATATTTTTGTCATTAGGATCTTTTGAATTTTATTTTTAATTTTTAAATAAGTATTTTGCTTTATTTGTTTAAGTAAAACTTCCCAGGGCCTGAGGATGGCATGGTGGCAAAAGTGCCCAACTGGCAAACCTGGTGAGCGAGGCCAGAAGTTCGATCCCTGCATTGTCCACACACCTGAGGCTCTGCTCTCTGCAGTCCCTGGAGCTACAACAAGTGTCACCCAATGAGCAACACAAATAAGTGTGTGTTGCCTAAATGGAGACTTGAGAGCTAAAAGGAACAGCAATAGGGTTAGATACTAACAACAAGGAAAGAAGTCAGAAGTCATGTTATCTTCCGCAGGAAAATACGACCCAGACTCTGTTGGTCAAGTAAGGAGAATCTTCACCTGCACAAAGCCCTAAGCTACACTTCATTTTGTCTCCCTAAGAAACTATCTAGTCTGGGAGAATCAGGGAGCTATGCCGCTAGTTTGTGGGTGCAAGCTTGAACTCACATTGTTTTGTCCATCTTTGAATTTCTCTGGTTCATTTTTAGGAGGGTCTTCCTCAGCTCTAGGCAATTTGCAGCAATTATTTTAAATGAGAGTAGCACAGAATTATGTAAAAATGACATGAAACATCTCATTTTGAACTTCAGAAACTGGTAGAAGTTACATTTTAATGACTGTCCAGTATATCTATAAATTTCAAAATATATGCATGGAACATGTAGTTAAAAAAGTTATTTCTTATTCTTTATTGGAGTTGTGCCTTTTGCCCAATGTGAATGTTAAAAAAAGAAACCCTTCCAGCTAGCTTAAGACACACACACACACACACACACACACACACACACACACACACACTTCCCCTTTCCAATATTCCATTTAAACTTTGCTTAAACATACCCAGATGCTTACAACATGAAGCTTTACCCTTATGGTTTTCTCATCCTGAACCACGTTTTTTTTTTCTTTCTATGTGTGTGGGTGTTGGGGAAGGGGGCACTTGCAATTATGGTTAGGCCATACCCAGCAGAACTCAAGGTTTACTCCTGACTCTGTGCTCAAGGATTACACCTGGTGGTACTCAGTAGAACATATGTGGTGCCAGGAATCAGAACATGCAAGCCAAGCACAGGCTGTCTGGACTATATATATGTATATATATATACATACATATATATATATATATATATTTTGGTTTTAGTTTTTTACAAAAGGTACCCACATTGCTGAATCCCAAGCTTGAAATAACTTTGCTCAGCTCTTGAATCATTTGCTCTTGAATCATCCAATAAAGAAAACCCGTCTTGAGACACTCTAAATAAAAATTTGCTTTTAGTTCTCAATTTTTCTCTTCTGCTTTATTATTTTATAGCATTTTTACCATTATGTATATAATCTGTTTCCTTCACTAGAGTGTAAGCCTCGCGAGACAGAGCTTGTTTTGTATTCCAAAACTAGTGTCTAGTTCATAATAAATCTGCAATAAATGCTTTTGGCAGAAAAGAATGATCCCAAGCTGAGATACAGGCAGTCAGTAGAAAAATGGTGATTTTATAATAATAATAAAGATTGAAAAGTAACAGAAAAAGCACAAAATGTGTGGGGAGGGTGGAGAGAGAGAGAGAGAGAAAGAGAGAGAAAGAGAAATTTAAAGATTAATTGGTTTATGTTAAATAAATTGGCTCACAAGACTGTAGAGGCTTAATGACTCCAAAATGTGGTGTGTAGGCTATCAGATTGGAAATTCTGGGAATATGTATATAGTTTAAGTGCAAGGAGTGCTAGAAGAACTTTTTTTTCTTCTTTTTTTTTCTTTTTTTAGTTTTGTGGGCCACACTGGTCTGTGCTGTGGATTTACTCCTGGCTCCAAAATCAAGAAGCACTTCTGGTGGAGCTCATACTATAGAACAGGACCAGTAACAGAACAAGAAGTTTTATCTCTAAAATCAATAGAATCCATTCAAATCCTTCTTTGCTGAATTCAGTCATTATTTTTAGTTTCAAGAATGACTGAGACACCGAGAAACATAGTCTCTGGTTGAGCAGGTATGCAACTAGCTAAGATAAATTGGGGAAAGAAAAACAATGAAATGAGAGTTGGACAGAATGGTCTGGGAGGAGATCAGCTTTCACTCTGGCTTCTTTGGCTGACTGGTGCCGATGTTCACACTTACCAAGAGTGAGAGGTGATAAACACGAGTGCAAAATTCCATTTAGAAAATGAAAAATAGGATGCATAGGAATAAATAATTCATATCAGTGATGAAATCCTGCAGAACAGAATGAAAACTATACAAAATTCTTTGCCCTAACAGTAGAGGAGTTCCTTTATTAGACCCTGGTTCTGATTTTTGGAGAGATAACTCTGCTCATTGTCCTCTGTGATGCTGAGCTTAGTCATTTATAAAGGTCTTCCTCACTCACAATCCTGTGTGACCCATATGAGTCTACACATTGAGCCTGGCAAGCTACCCATGACATATTCGATATGCCAAAAATAGTAACAATAACAGGACTCATTGCCCTGACTCTGAAAGAGCCACTGGGCAAAGCTAACATGCAACAGGGACGGATGGAGATGTTACTGATGCCCACTTGATCAAATTCATGAACAAGATGTCAAGTGATACAGTGATGTATGTATCACTATCATATATATATGATATTATATATATGTATATATGTATATGTATATATATATATATATATATATATATATAGTTATTGGGGCCATGTGCAGTGGTGCTCAGGACTCACTCCTGGCTCTGCACTCAGAGATTACTCCTGACAGGCTTTGGGTTTTATATGGAGTTCTGGGGTCAAACTCGGGTTCCATGTGCAAGTCAAATGTCCTACTTGTAGAACTATCATTCCAACCCAAACGTATTTTTTTTTTTAGAATCGACTGCCTGTGTTTTAGCAACAGAACCTTTTGGTTAATTTTTTGAGACACACACAGTTGTGTATAATAATCACTCCTGGTGGGGCTCAGGGAAACATATGGGGTTCCAGGGATCAAACCTGGGTCAGTTGCATGCAAGGAAAGCACTTTACCCACTGTTATGTCTCTCTAGTCCTGCAATATGATTTCTTAAAATACTTACTTGTTTACAGATTAATTTGGGTCCAATAGTTTTCTGTATCATCAACCATGCTAATGATAATTTAGAGATGTAACTTGCTAAACTGGAACAAGATTACTTCCCTTCTGTTCCAACACAAGGCTCATTCCCCTTTCCCCTCATTTCTGTAGTTTTAATCTAAAAATGTCAGCTAATGGAGTAAGACAGTCCTCTTATTATGATCTTTACCATTAGGTTAGTTTCCATTTTTCAGTTGAAAAGTCATTACAAGAGCTATCTGAGAAATGTCCAGAGCATTATTTTTCTATTATTTGAGTAAAACAAACAGTTGATTTTTCCAATATGACCTATGAAAAATTACCTGACTATCTAATAGAGGCCCAAGCAGATTCAGTCTCCCTTATAGAATTCTAGTCTTTTCCATCTCTGCATTCAAACTTCTCCACTTTTGATTGAACTCATTTCTTTCTTATAGTGCCTTGCTTAAATCAATAAGGTTCCTTCAACATAGTATACCATTCTGATACTTATTTATGTGTGATTCCCCACATTACATTCTCTTTAAGGTATGCGATCTGCTTTTCAAGCTATTATAGATGGCATGCACAAGGCATGGTAAAGATATAACTTTATATTTTAGGTATAATTCTTTAATTGGTATTATATTAAATTTAAGTTGCTACTTTTACACTTAGAAGACCTGCAATTAAACTTTTGTGATATGAACACTTCCAAATATTATGGCTTAAATTTATCAGTAAACTTTTTTCTTTTGGTCGCCTGAAGATATGGACCTGGGTAAGCCCTGGTCTAGGAAATTATTCAGAAACCTGAGGATATCTAATCGTTCCCAACCTTTTTTTTTTGTTCCTCATTTTATCTTCTACTGTTTCTGATTTGCTTGGATGAGATGATTAACCAGCACCCACTCCAAAGTTTAGCAAAGGGAAGTGAAAAGAAACAAAATTAAACTCTAAACTAGAGGTCTTGTCATAATAAGGATAACACAGAAATTGCTCACTTAATATCTGTTTAATTTTGTTTGATCAAAACTTAGTCAGAAAGTGACCATAGGAGCTGGGACCATAGTAAGGCATGTAGAGTGCTTGACTTGCATGCGGCTGACCTGAGTTTGATCCCCGGCATGGAATATGGTTAGATTGGCAGTACTTAGAGTACTGCCAGGAGTAATTCCTGAGTGCAGAGCCAGAAGTAACCCCTGAACTTTGTGGGTGTGGTCAAAACAAAACAAAAAATTAAAAATAGTTACAAGGAGACAGGACTTAGTTAAAGTTGGGAAGGTTTTTCTAATGATGAAAGCTGGTACAGAGAATGACGACTGATGGAGATTACGTTTGCCATCTCAGAATATGGTGTCATCTTTGGAATTGGTATCTTTGAAATGGAGATAATGCTTGCACAATAAGATTTGAAGTATGAGAGAGAGAGAAAGAAAGAAAGAAAGAAAGAAAGAAAGGAAGGAAGGAAGGAAGGAAGGAAGGAAGGAAGGAAGGAAGGAAGAAAGAAAGAAAGAAAGAAAGAAAGAAAGAGAAAGAGAGATGGAGATAGAGAAGAGACACACAAACACAGAGAGAAAGTTTTTCTTTAGGTCCCAGTAGAGAGAGAATTTTATCATTACAATCAATGTCATCCTTGGAGAGTTTGACCTAAATGAAATGACACCTTTTATCACTCAATTAAACCTTCAATATTGGCTGGGAACAGGCATTTTGTTCAGACGATAAACAGCCCCTCAAGAATGGGTGTTTCATGGAAGGAACATAGTGTGCACACTCTTATTTCAAAATTTTCTTAGAAAGTTATTTCTGAAAACCTTCCTTTACTTTCACCTCATTCTAAGTATCAATTTCCTTTTCTTTGTGCAATTGAGGCCTCTTCAGCCTAAAAGAAACCATCAAAACAGCTCACATGAAACTTTAAGATATATTTCTTCTCACATGAAACTTTAAGATATATTTCTCCTATTAATCCTAATCACTAGTTACTTTTATTAAGTATTAGTTTTCTTCCAAAGATAATGCTCCCAAGTTGTTGTGGGACTCAGTGTAAAGGTAGCCCCTACATCAATGATACTCTGGTACTGGACAAATTATTTATTTTTTAGAAGTCAAGCAGCTTCTACTGAATCTCAAGCCATTGCTTGTTTTTTACCTTTGCTGTTTTGTTAGTATCTAAAGTGATCAAAATAACACTTGGAAAATAATATTGAAACTCCTTTCAAATTACTTTTGGTATGCAATTGCATTATAACAACATTTTTTTATTCTGATTGATGAGAATTCTCACTATTATCTCACAAAGGAACAAAATTACTGATCTTAAACATTGCATTAAACTTATGGCTGGTTCATAATAACCTATGGTCATTATCTTTTCACCACTTTATAAACATAGAAATGTGTGTCTGTGTATGGTCTGTCTGTATAGATGTATGTGTATTAGTGTATGCCTGGGATGTTAGACACATAGATAAAAAGCTTGTGAGAAAATAAAAACTCTAATGCTAGGTTAATTTGGGGATCAATATTAATTTGTTCTACTTGAATTTAAATAATACGATTATTTTGAATAAATAAAATACTTACAATTAAAACTTGTAAAAGCAAACTCATCTATTTTATGAACTGAGTTTTGGTTGTGAATAAATAACTCATGATTCAATGAAACATACATAATCTGGAGAATCTGTTTAGTTCACACAATAATGTTATATATCTAATTCAATATGACTTTAACCAAACAACTTTATGACATTTAGTTTATTAAAACAGTGATTGATTTTTCATTGCCTATTTGTAGACAATGATGAATAACTTGATTAATTTTCACCTATTTGCTACATACAACCTTTACTAGAATGACTAATATGAGTTATTGAGACTTAAGTTTTTATTAGGCAGTAGTTTTAGTTTTGATTAGGTTATTTTGATACAAGAGTTTTCGAAGATAGACGTCTTTTTGTGACTATCTCTCTCTCGGCCTTCCTTGCACAATCATGGAGGTGCTGAATCCGTCGATCATATTCCTCGTCAATGTTGTCAATGATGGCATCTTCCCATGTTGCTGCAATAGTGCCAAAGAGCTCCCAGTTGGTGGCCATTCTAGGAGTTCTCTTCTTAAACTTTGCGGCCCTTTCTCCCTGTTCTGTGAAGTAGGATTTTGCATGAAGGAGACAGTGGTCCGATTCCATTTGGAACTTTGGGACAACATCAACATTGGTCAGGCAAAACCGTCAATTGAATATGATGTGGTCAATGTCATTGTGAAACCATCTACTGTGATCTCCCTTGTTCAATGTTTAGATTCGGACTTCTGGAACTGTGAGTTACCGTGGATGGTCTTGGTCAACATGATGAACTCAGACAGTCTCTTACCCTGTTTGTTCCATTCTAAGCCATGGGTCCCAATGTGGAGTTCTTTGGCTGATCATCTCGGTCCCATCTTGGCATTAAAATCACTGACTATGATCTTATAGAAGGTGTGGTCTTCGTTATAGAACTTCTCCAGTTCCATGTAGAATGTCTCAATTTCTCCTTCATTATAATTTGATGTTGGTGGTAGACAATGAAGATAGAAACTGCTGGCAGTGAGCCACATCTATTCAAGTGTAATCGTCCGATTCGGATTTTTAGGCATTCAAATGAATCAATGCTCATGGCCAAATTCATGTTGACAAGTTCACTGACACCACCGAAGCCTCTTTTGTAACATGTTCCAAGGAACAGTTCTTCTCCAGTGTTGAAAACGGTGTGATGTGATTGATGTCTCAGTCAGATCAATGATGTCATACTTGATCTTTTGCACTTGCACCATCAGGTCCTCGATGGATGCATCTGATGCCAGTATAGGTGCACTGAAAGTACAGACAGTCATTTTTGTCCTTCTTTGTTTTAGCAGCCTAGGTTGGCTTTGAGATTTTATCAGCCTCTCCTTCCTCATTCTTCTTAATGCTGCCATATTGGTGGCTCTTACAGAGTCAGGGGAATAAGACCATTGTATTTAGTGTTTTGGGCATATTGAATATACCACAGATAGCTTTCCAGGCTCTGCCATGTGGGCGGGATATTCTCAGTAGCTTGCCAGGCTCTCCAAGAGGGATAGAGACTTTTAGGGCAGCCTCTAATCATCCTTGCAGGTGTTTCTATGGTTCAAACCATTCAAAAACTCGAGCTCATCTGCCAACATGGCTTAGCACAAGCCTCAAGCAACTGCAAGTGAAGGTCCAAGCTTGCAATGTAGTGCAGAGAAGTGATAAAGGAAGACCTCAAAGAGAGAAGAGCAGCAGTGTTGCCAGATGTGGCAGAAGCCAGGAAAAGCATTCGTAATGCCTGCCTATCCTTTGCCAACTAGAAGTCCAAGATGACTGCCTTCCAACATCCTGATGGATCTAGCACATCTTCTAGAAGGGCAATGGAGAATATTATTCATGACATCTACTTGGATCTCTTCGAAAGCCATGTCTACCTGCCCACATACCAAATTCCACAGGATGGATATGTCATTCCCAGTGTTCTCCCTTCTGAAATCCAATATGCCATTTTGTTGGTAAAGAGCGAACAGCACCCGGCCCAAACAAAGTCAGACCCAAACACCTGAAGAACCTGCTGTCAGTACTCATCAATACACTGGCTCAGTTCTTCACTCGCTACCTGTCTGAATGCAAGATTCTGTCCCAGTGGAAAACCAGTAGGACTGTACAACTGCACAAGAAAGAAGACATCCATGACACTGGCAACTATCGCCCGATCTGCCTGTTGTCTATCGTCTACAAGCTGTTCACTCGAGTCATCCTGAATAGGATTAGCAGAACACTAGATGAAGGACAATCATGTGAGCAAGCTGAGTTCCAAAAAAGATTCAGCACGATCCATCATATCCACATGATAACCAACCTCATTGGTTTCTTGGGAGTTCAAGATGCCACTCTGTCTATTTAAAGAAGGTCTTTGATTCTGTTGAGACTGAAGCAGTCATCGAAGCCCTAGCCAAACAGGGTGTTCAAACTCAATACATCAGGATCATCCGTGAGCTGTATTATGGATTCACTACCAGGATCTCACCATTCTACAGCAAAGTGATCATCCATGTCAAGAGAGGGGTTCTCCAGGGTGATATCATTTCACTGAAACTCTTCAGTGCCACCCTTGAGAATGTCATGAGATAACTGGAATGGGAAGGAATGGAAGTAAAGTTAGATGGTCGGCATCTACGCCACCTCTGCTTCACTGATGACATTGTTCTAATAACACCAAACATTAGCCAAGTAGCACAAATGCTGGCTGACTTCAACCATGAGTGTGGAGAGGTCGGACTACAGCTGAATCTCATGAAGACAATGTTTCTGAGAAACGGTCTTGTTCCTGACATTCCATTCACACTCAACGGAATAAACATCTCTGAATGCAACAGTTATGTGTACCTAGGTCGAGAAGTCAGCATGACAAATGACCTGGCACTTGAGTTGCACAGGAGGAAGAGAGCGGTTTGGAACGCCTTCAAGAGCGTCAAAGAAATAGCTATGAGTACAAAGAACCTCCAGCTCCGAGCACATCTCTTCAATTCCACTGTTCTTCCTGCATTAACATACACCTCAGAAACCTGGGCCCTATGAAAACAGGATGAAAATGCTATTCAGATCTTCCAAAGAGGAATCAAAAGAGCTTTGCTTGGAGTATCACGCTTCACTCAAATGAGACAAAGAATCTGGAGTTCCAACCTTCATTGATGATCAAGAATCAGGGACACTGTCTCACTTGCTAAGGCATTGAAAATCAGATGGGCTGGACACGTAACGCGATTTGGAGATGACTGCTGGACTAGAGTCATTACCGACTGGATTCCACAGGACGTCAAAAGATCGTGTGGCCGCCCACCTACCAGATGGTCAGACTTCTTCGTCAAGACCCTGAATGATCGGTTTGAGGCTCTTTGTGTTCCTAGAATGAGCAGAGACCATTAGTCTACGAATGGAGATGTTACTGGCACCTGCTTCAGCAAATCAATGAGTAACAGGATGTTAAGGGATCAAGTGATTTTGATACAATAAGCCTATGGGGAATGACCATTCAAGTCTTAGTATGATGTATTTAAAAGATATAGAAAAAAGTGGAATAAATTCACATGCTTTTCATATAGGAAGGTCATCTTATGTGCACTATATATCCATGTATATTATATATAAAAATAGTATTTATACTTTGCTTGATATAGGCTGGAGCGATAGCACAGTGGTAGGGCGTTTGTCTTACAAGTGGCCAACATGGCCGACCCGAGTTCAATTCCTCCGCCCCTCTCGGAGAGCCCGGCAAGCGAGAGTATTCGATATGCCAAACACAATAACAACAAAGTCTCCAATGGAGACGTTACTGGGCCCGCTCGAGCAAATCGACGATCAACGGGAGGGCCTTTACCTTTTACCTTTACCTTACTTTGCTTGATACAAAACCATTTTAGAAACAAAAGAGTTAGTAAACTTACCATGATTATCTGATCTTTGATAAATGCTGGCCATTGGATTTGGACTTTGAAGAGCAGAGACAATTACATAAAAGAATGGGAAAGAGGAGTAATTTCGCATCATGGTAGCATAAGGCATCTATTTTTTTGCATTTTCCTTCAAACTACTAAAAATAAATATCCATCTAGAAATAAAAATGCCTCTATGAGAGTCCTGGGCTCCAGAATCATATGCCAAGGGACTGAGAATGGTCTCGCCCACCTGTGCATTGAGTGATGTAGAGATAGGCCTTAGGGAGGACAATGAAACCAGGAGGATTCTGTGTGCTGTCTTTAGCCCCTTCAGCAATAATCCGAGAAGCAGCTGCAGAATGTAAACTTGTGCAATTAAATTATACTAAACAGAACATTTGTAAAAAATAAAAGAAAAAAGTTTAGATTTCCATTGGAGTACCAGCATGGAGTTGAAGAAGGGACATTTAAGTTACAATCCACTGAGATAGGTGGAAAGATTTGGGAGAGCATCAGTCATGTTTCCATGACACTGTGTCATAGAGGGAGCTAGATGGCACCAGAGATGTCTTCTGCATGGGAATTGGTTAGCTATGGATGATTGCAGGTTATCTCTGCTATGTGGTATGCCACAGAAACAAACAAATAAAAAAAAAAAACCCTCAAGTCTCTTCCACAGCATCCAGAGTGTGATGAGAGTTCTATTTCTAGGAAATAGCAGAATCAAATATAAGAGGAAATTCAAGGAATATAATTCCTCCCGAGTGTGTTCTGCACCCCAGCAGACCTGGCCATCTACTGGAGGCGGAAATCCACCTGAAGATCCACACCAGCACCAAACTTATACTGTCCTCCACTGGCTACTTCTGCGTGATGTCGGGAGTGGCTGGGAGAGAAGCGATTTCGGGTAGAGAGGGAGATTGCAGAAAACCAGCCAGTCTGTGGACAAGGGATAAGACACAATCTTTAGTTGTAGCGCCACCTTCAGGGAAAGAAAGGAGTGGTTTCCAGCAGTGCATCTGATGCTTTGCAGAAACAAGAGGAATGTACATTTATAAATTCTGCCACAAGAGGGAGCAAGAAGTGTGGCGCAGGTGTATCCATCCAGACTAGAAAAATACCTTGGGATATGTTCAAGGGACCAGTAAAAAGTGTCTCTCACCTGAAGGCAGCCTGCGAATATACAAGGAGATATCCTCTAAATCAAAAATGAAGACCACAATACAAAACACCAATGAGCATGAAGCATCAAGCACAGTGCCATTATCCCATATCACAACTCTCCTCTGATGTTAGTTAGACACAGAGATCTGTGATTAACCTAGAAAGAATTCAAAGTAGTTGGTTTGAGGAAAAGTTCAGTTAACTACAAGATAATATGGAAAGACAATTTAATAAAATCAGGAATCAAATGTATTAACAAAATAAAAAATAATAGATCTCATGAAACTTAGGCAAACAGAAATTGAAATTAAAACAGTCAATAGACTAAAAGAATACAATAAAAATACAATTGCAGAATAGATCACAGAGAAGATAGAATCAGTGAGTTAGAGAATGGAAAGTTTGAAATAACCAACCCTAACAGAAGAAAACAAGTAATAAAGAATTTTCAAAGGTAATGGAAACTTATGCAAGATATGGAACACCATAAAAAAGACAATAGAAGAATTGTTTGGATTCGAGGGGGTAAAAATGGAAGAAAGGGGAAGAAATTATCATTAAAAAGAATGATTTAGGACTTTATACACTTCAAGAGAGAAATTGGACAAGTTTATGAGAATGTAAGATTACCTTATTATTTCAACTCCACTGTCTTCAAAATATACTACAATAAAATGACTAAATATTAAAGACAAGAATAAAAGCAAAAAGGTATTAAGCAAGAGAATAAACTGTGGACTTCCAGAAAACACACAATAGATAATCAAGACTTCTGGTAGGCTACCTTCGAGACAAGGGGAGAGTGGGATGATATTCTGAAATGAAACGAAATACTGAAGGGAAAAAGCTACCAGCCAAGAGCACTCAGTCTTGCAAAGTTACTCTTAAGAAATTAAGGCACCTGAAAGCTTTGTAACCTTTCCCACAGTGATTCAATAAATAAATAAAAAAAAAAAAAGAAATTAAGGCAGATTAAAAAAATTCCAGACAAGAAACTGTGGGTCAGTGTCACCTTTATATGTGCATAGTAATAAATAATAAATAACAATTTAATCTGAAATAAAATGTTCAGAACAAAAATTTGCAACTGTCATGTATTTAGATAGATAAAGAAAATTCTAATTCTATAATTTAATGCTATGGTGACTTTTTAAAGAGGAGGCAGGAACATGGCACAAATCTCAGGGCCTGAGATCAGAGGTTCTGGTTCTGTGGTCAGAGGTCACTCGCAGCCAGCCAGGGTGATTGTACACAGTGTCAGGGACTGATCTGGGCCTGGCAGTGTGCAAGCCAAGTGCCTTATCTGCCATCTGTCATACTGTCTCTTTATCCCAGAGAAAGAAATTCTTTTTTAAAAAGCTTGTATTTTATTTCTTTTAATGATTTTTAAAATTGAATTTCTATGAAATATACAGTTACAAACTTGTTCATGATTTTCGGTCATACCATGTTCCAACACCTATGCCTAGACCAGTGTACATTTCCTGCCATCAATGTTCCCAGTTTCCCTCCTGGCCACATCCCACCTGTTCCCACAGCCTGCTTCTATAGCAGACACTTTCCCTTTCTCTCTCCTTCTTTTAGGCACCATGGTTTGCAATACTGTTACTAAAAGGGTATCATGCCTATAATTTTACCTCCTTTCATCACTCAATTCTTGAGTTCTTGTCCAGAGTGAATGTCATTGTCATGTGGTCTCTGCCCAGACAAGGAATTATTATGCATTTTTGGCTGAACTGTAAATTGGTGCAGTCTCTGTGGGAAGAGTAAGGGATATATCTTTAAAAATTCGGTGGAGAGAGGTAGTAAGAAGTAGGGTACATTGGGTAGGATGCTTGTCATGCAGGTGACTGACCCTGGTTCAATCCCTGGCAACCACATTTAGTCCTTCTAGCACTGCTGAAAGTGCTTGGAGTAACTCCTGAGCATCACTGGGGTGTGACCCTCAAAACAAGCAAAGAAAAGAACAACAGGTCATGGGCGTCAGAGAGAAAGAACAGAGGGCAGGATTCTTGCTGTGGCTGGTCCATTTTCTGATTCCCAGATTCCCATGTGGTCCACCAAGCATGGCCCAGAGTGATGCCTGAGAGCAGAGCCAGAAGTAAGCCCTGAGTACCAAAGGGTGTGTCTCAAAATAGGATATGAAAATGCTAATTCCAAATGATGGTTTTAGGCTACTCTCATCAGTTAATCATGGTTGGTGAGACTTTGGAGAATAAGAAACTTATGTGCAGTGTGGTTGGAACACATATTGGTATAGCCTTGATGGAAAATATCGAAATTTTGTACTTTCCCCCCCTTACTTCTTGCCATAATATAAATAAGTTTTAAAATGTGTGAAATGGATTCTACACACTCTCTCTCCACATATACCTCTAGGTATGTGCAACATATATTTATATAAATATTTACATACGTCTATAGAAAGAGCGAGGCAAAGACGAAGACTTTTCTGATTGTCTCCCTAATTTCCAGGCTTGCATCTAACTTATGTAAAGAGAATAATAGCAGAAAAGTAAAAGGATAGCTGTAGAAAGTTCTTTTCCTCAATATGTGTGGCACAGAAATCATAAAAGTGTCAGTCACTTTAATATTTCAGTGTTACCTTGTCGTGATTTCATTAGAACCCCTATTTGCCTAGGATCAGCATAGAAGGGATCAATTATCAATATTTTTCTGAAATAATGGGAGCAATCATCCCCACTCTTTGGTGAAAAGAGCTGAGCAGGCTATTTTGTGCTAATCTGTGGTCTAATAAGAATGCTCAGGACAGAACAGCTCATTGAAAATTGAGCAGTTATTTTGCCCGACTTAAGTGGTATTTCTAGGTTTATGCTGAGCTTTAGCAGTGACCTAGTTTAATAAATCATCAACAGTTTCTTTGCTGTCAGAAAAACATCTATGCATAGGGTTAGATTATTTATTTGGTCAAAGAGGACCCAAGAGTTGTAAACTCTTAGATAAAGGATATTTTAAGTTTATATATTTTTAATTTCTATCAAATTATTTAAAAAGAGATATGCTGGGGCTGGTGAGAGAGTACAACAGGGTCAGTGCTCATTTTGCATGCAGTTGTCCTGAGTTTAATCTCCCCAGCACCACATATGGACCCTGAGCATAGCCATAGGCGATCCCTGAGTACAGAGCCAATTATATATATACAGATACATTTAGAAATAAAATAAAATTAATAAAGCTAGAGATCACATTTCCTTAACCTTTTTGTTTCATTTCTGTTTATAAATATTCACAGCATAGCATATTGTACTCTTACTAAAAAGTTTTATGCTAAGTGATGAACTAATTCGACAATAAGTTAGAAGCATAACTCCTCAAGATTTTTACCCATTTTCTTAGTACTTAGTTATATTAGAGATAAGGATTTAGCTATCACAATCTTATCTAGAAAAATTCCAATCATAGTTCAATAGCATTGGGTTCTATATTTCTAAAAGTATTTTTCCATCAACATAAATGAAATACTTATTTTCCTACAACTCAATATGGAGATACACAAGGAGAGAGAAATCTCTAGTTCTTTGTGCTACCTTCTGTAGCACGTTGCGTTAGACAAAACATTACTCTGTTCATTTAATCCATGCATTTGGACTTTCCTTAGTTGGGGATGATATCCCAAAGTACTATATTTAGATAGCCTAAATGATGTAGGGACATAAGGCCCCAGCCTGATATTAGGAACTCCCCACCTTCAAATGTAAATGTACTTAATCATTTTCTTTTCAAATAGAAGACTCTCAAACTCCATTCTGAGAATGAAATAAAACTGTCATTAATTTACTTGAAGTCACTGGAGATAGCTTGGGTTACCGCCTAATTGGGGTGGATATTAGCTTGTGTAAGAAATTTCAATTCTTCTTGTTTTTATTTTTGGGGGGCTTGTTTTTGGTTTTGGTTTTTACTGTGGAAAATGGCTCATTTCTGGGAAAATTTATTTTACAAAACACTCCACACTTTCAAAATGCTCTGCCTGGATTAAATGTCCTAAGGTTGCTAAATCCCCAGTTAATGCTTGATTATGGGGTGATTTTGCTAATAAAACAGGCATCGGTAGTTTGGATATGTTTGACTGAACTACATTTTAAACAGTTGGTGATGGATTATGTTTGTGTTTCAAATTCTCTGTTCAATTTCTATGTTGCTCAAATGCCTTAAGGGTAAGAGATTAAAAAAATCATAACAAAATTGGAGCATATTAAAGTTATTGCTAATATAATTTTATTTCTTCCTCACTATATCAGTATACAGAAGGGGGTTGAAAACCTTAGTGTAGGTACCAGTTCTGTGGGAGATATATTCATTTAATTGATAGGAATAAATACTTTAATAATATCCAAATCCAGAGAGTATGCCAGGAGAAATTCACATATTATTTTAGAGCACTTGAATGATTTTTCAAAAATGTTGGAGAACATTCAAGGCCCCAGGATGTTGAAGATCAAATAAAATATATATGCATTTTAAAAATTACAGTTGTTTCCTTTTCTTTTATAAGTCTATTTTGGCTTACAAAATAATTTTTATTTATCTACTATACCTGTTTGAGCACTTACACATTATGGGCTTTTCTTTTCATGTGAAGTTTTTCACTTTATTTTTCCCTGAGCAAAAATGAGTCACTATGTTGTTTCTGCCTTTTCCCTCCTTTTATCTGTGTCTGTAGATTATGCCTGCCTGAGTTGACTTTTCTCTCTCTCTCCTATGGGTCCTCACAGTCAATAACTTTAATGAGAACATTTGATGCATAAATATTATAAATCTGGGATCTTAGTGATGATACAGTGGAAAAAAGAAATAAGCAGTATGATTGAAGCAAGTGGGCAATTAGTAGAACATTAGGAGCAGTTAGACAGTTAAAGGAGAGAACAGTTTATGCTCCGAGTTTGGTTTTTCCCATCAGAATTGAAGTTTTTTAAGGACAGAAGAAACTTTCTGAAAGCTTGTAGAGAAAGGGGTATTTGATAAATGTTCTTTGATTTGCTTATTTCTTTATTCCCTCCTCGGAATAAAAGTAGCCTGAGAGAAGAATGACAAAGTCAGAATCCTACGAAAGTTTAAAAGAATGATGAAGTAGGAACTAACATAAGCCTTTTTATATCTCTCTTGACAACTTTTTAAACAATATATAGACTTAAAGAAAAAAAAAAGAAAAACAACAGCGCTTCCAACTGTGTTGGAACACATTCGATTCACTTTTCTTCTTTCGGGAAGTACAAAATATATAAACTACTCTGGGTAGAGTTTCTTGGAAGTGAGCCCTTTTTGACTACATTATGTGTGATGTTTTTGCACCTGTTTTTTGCTGCAATTTTACCAACAAGGGGTCTAGGGGAGCACTGCTTCATACTTGGCCTACAGCCAAGTCAATAAACAAAAATGTCATTAATCACTGTCACTTGTCAATTCTCCATTTAAGAAATTGTCTCTTTTCATTGTTGCTACTAAAAGCACAAGGGAGATTGATAAATTTTGTTTTTGGAGAACCAAGCTAAGTTTTCAAAAGTGAAAATGTGTTTTTCAAAATAAGTGCGGTAGTTAAAAGGAGATTACAGCTGCAGTTGAGAGAGCTGAGAGGAAATTCATGCACGCTTGTGTAGTGGGCCATACATGAGGTTGTGACCGTACTTATTTGTGTGGTATAAAAAAAAAAAAGATATCATGAGACTAAAACCAAAGAACAGTAGAAATAAGGACCAAGAGGATTGGTCCATGGTTGAAAGCCTCCCTCAAGTGCTGGAAGAGAAGGCAGTTGGGATAGAGAAGGGACCACTATGACAATGAAAGTTAGAATAAGAACTGGCCACTGAAAGTAGGTAAAGGAAAGAACATGATAATCTCTCAGAACCTGTATTGCAAACCCTAATGCCCTACTGCAAAATGCCTAAAGGAGAGAGAGAGAAAGAGAGAAAGAAGAAAAGTACCTGTCATAGAGGCAGGCTGCGGGGGAGGGCGATGGGAAGTTGTGGGGAGAAACGTACACTGATGGACGGATGGGTGTTGGAACACAGTCTTACTGAAACTCAACCATGAACAGCTTTGTAAATGTGTATCTCACAGTGATCCAATAAAAAAAATAAAATAAAATGTCATCCAAAAATAAATAAAGGAAGCTTCCTTTCAACAGAATGTTTTCTCTGCCCGCCTTTTCTTCAAGGCATTGGTTGACAGATCCGATGTACTGTAGAGCAATGAGATATGCATGTCCCACACTCCCATAGTTAGCCATAAAAATAGATTGCAAGGGCAGAATGATCCTTAGGTCTTTACAATCTCTATCACAGAGTTGGGATCAGCAAATTCTGCTGTCTCTAGTCAGATATTGCATTAGCATATATGCAAATATATTAAGTCATTTAAAACGCAAAAGCTCAGGAATGTTTCTTTCACATTATCATCTTGCTTATTTTATAGTGACTATGTGACTTTAGAAGATAATAAAAAAATAATCAAGACAGCGGTAGGGTGTTTGTCTTGTGTGCAGCCAGCCCAGCTGAACCTGGTTGGATTCCTCTGCCCCTCTCAGAGAGCCTGGCAAGCTACTGAGAGTATTTCGCCCATATGCCAAACACAGTAACAACAAGTCTCAAAATGGAGATGTTACTGGGCCCGCTTGAGTAACTCGATGAACAACAGGAGGACAGTGTTCCAGTGTTCCAGTATTTTACTTGAGGTATAATATGCAAACAACTTTTTAAGGGAGAGCATCTGTTGTAAGAGGGTGAAATTAAAATTGAAAGCGAGTTAGCATATTTGCAGGCTGTAAGATGAAGTGATGAAGACTGAAGGCTTTAATGTCAAGTAAATCTGAATTTGAATCCTGGTTCTATCACTTTCTTTACTACCAAAAAACTTGGAGCATATTACGAAAGGATCAAATCCAATATTTCACATACAGGCAGCACGCCTTCTAGTCCTAAAGCAGCCACCTGATCCTAATTTGTCCAATCTGTACTCTTTCATTATTTTTTAAATTTTTCAGGTTACTAGGACCTATATTCACCATATATATGGATGTCTATTTTTATATGTGCTGAGTAGCAAGCATATAAAATTTTTGATAGCCAGATAAACCTATTAAGCATAACACAAGAGAAAAATCTATGAAAATGCTAGTAGGAAATAGTTCATCAAGACTAGATATTTTAGTTCTTAATAATGTCTTTTAGTTTTTAATAGTGTCCATTATATAATCATAGCATCATCAAATTACAATTTTAAAAATGAAGTTATAGTCTAAGTCCATAAAAATTGAGATAGTGATTAGAGAAAGTCTATTTTTGGCAGGGGAGGCATACAAGGTGGTGGTCAGGGCATTTCCTGGCTTGGTGCTCAGAGGTCACTCCTGGTGGGACTCAGGGGACAATACGTGGTAACATGAATCAAATCAGGGTCCACTGTGTGCAAGGCAAATGATTGCTGTATTATCTCTCTCAAATGTCTTTTATTTTAAATTTTAAATTTAATTTTCCAATACAAAGTTTATTTTATGAAAAATGTGACTTTATCTCATGTTTCTTAGACAATGTTTCTTAAAGCGTCTTTGTAAAATGAGTGATCTGGAATGTAGTTCATTTATCATTCAAAGATAGAAAGTAAATTTGCTACTGGGATTTAGATTTGGATGTCTTTCTAGAAAAAGTAGGTTCTTTAATTCTGATCATTAAGTCACCCCCAGTAGCTCTTGGCCCCATTTCTATTGCAGTATTATGATTTTCTCATTTAACTCATCAGTTAAGCTATGCTGCTGCACAATGCGTAAGAGTTAATACATTAGTGAACAATCAAGAATTGTGTTTTGATATTAAACTCATTTTTAATGAAGTGTGTACACACAGAAATTTATACAAAAGAAACTACAGTCGAGTATATTTTCATGGTATTTATCTTAAAGTGAAATGTTTCCTTTGAGCTCATTTCAATCTCTTTCCAGTCCTTCCATTTCGGTGCCAGGATATTGATGTCCATTAACTAGGAAGGTAAATTGCCAGGATAAATATGTTAGAAATATTCCCAAAGGCAGTACCCAGTTTTATTTTTCAGATGTAAAGATGACAGTCAGTTCTTTGGAGAAGCCCAGCTATTAACTACCTGCTGAGTTTATTTGCACATGTCCTTCTCTGCTATATTCAGGCATCTAGAAATTAATTTGTTGCTAGATTACTTTTTTGTATATATGATTATATTGAATAATATGAGATTTTGACAACAAAAAAGGCAGGGCAATTCTAAAGCATTATTTTAGGTCATTCAGTCTCTAATCAGTTCTAGGGCTCTTTTGCATGTAAAGTGTCTTTTTATTAAGTTATGGAAATTGGAACCCATCTCCACTGTCTAAAAACAATTATTATTTGTGTGTGTGTCTGATAAAGGTGTTTATTCTCTCTCCTTTTTCTGTGATGATGCCTTTTTTATTATTATATTGAATGTGTTGCTTTCTGACTGAAAATGTGTATCAGATCTTGCTTTTATTTTTGTATTCTTTCATTTTCTCAGGTGCTTTAATAAGCTTTCCCTGACTTCTGCTGTCTCAGTTAAAAGATTTTTCCAGCTTACTTCTTTGAGAGAGGTTCTTTCACTAAGGATATTAGATGACACATTAACATAAGTGCTCTGATCCCATCATAAATACTGTAATTTTTCAACTTTCAAATAAATACGACTTTTTAATTTTATGCTATAAAATACTTTTTGGAGAATTGTTGATTGCTGCTGAGAGAATTCTATGACTATTCAAATTTGCTTGATCTGTTCAAAACTAAATTAGGTATGGAAAAATTCCTTTGTTTGGTTAAACTAAGAGGTGAACTTTCTTGTGTTAGAGATTTAAGATTATGAACTTGAGGAAGGTATTATTTTTTGTGAGTGTGATAATTGCTGCCGGTAAATTACTAGGTCATACGTTTTTAATATCTATCCTTTGATCCCATTATTTCTGCTCCAAGTTTGAAATAGGCATTCACCCTTTGCTACTTAAGTGTTGGGTCACATTTCTCAATACCTATTATGATTATTGTCTTTTTCAAATTCAGTCCGTTCTATATACTGCTATGAGATTTAATAATCTCAAAACTCTATATTTCACAAGTTATTCGTCTTGTGGAATATTCATTGGATCTCTTTTGTTTAGAGAAAAAAATTAAGAATACTTAGTCTAGCATTCAGAAGCCTGTAAAATGTAGCTCTGATTCCTCTGTTCCCCTCCATAAGTGGTACACATACTCACTTGTATGGTTTAAAAGAATAGTTTTAAAAAAAGGAGGATGATTCTAGAGATTAGCATGCTACAAAGCCTCAATGAATTTGGGCAACTTTCTTACTCTAAATCTCAGTAACCTCAGTGGTGTAATAAAAACAGTAAAAATATCTATTTGACACTATTGTTGAGTATCATATCTGTAAATACATGTAACATTCCCAGAACAGAATAAACTCAATTGCTTACTACTAGAAGTTAGTCTTAGTTTTTTTTATTTATTTCTTCAAAAATTCTCTCACATCATATTTTGTCTAGATATTGCCTATATTCCATATTCCTCCCAGAGTTTAAATAAGTGAAAGCTTGTTTTTGTGGCATAAGATAATGATTACCTTCTCTGACAAACTTGGAACAATTATAAATTTTACCTTTATATTTGACTTTTTAGATATGTTGTCTTTATTAATTATAATTGCATTTTTGTTTGTTTTTCTTTTCCCAACACACCTTTATTTACCACAACATCTAGTAGAAGCTCAATAAATGCTTTCTACTAACGTAACTATTACAAAAGTAGTCAAGTAAAGTTACCGTAGAGATATAAAATGTACCTAACTTTATAAATTTAATTCCCTTGTTTATTCCTTGAGTAGACCTAAGTAACTTAAAGTAGGAACATGAGAGAAAAAAAGATTGAATTTTGTTGAAATGTGCGTGCATCTGTCTACTACTAGAGAAAAATTAGAAAAGATAAATATCAGAGAAAATATAATAATTAGTCCTAACAGGATTAAGTAGAAAATTCAATGGGTTGAATAGATTATAGCACTCTTATTTTATTTAATCTAGATAAAACCCAAAGGAGTTGTGATTAGGTTATACTTTTAGAGACTATAAAATTTTAAGTAAAAAATGTACGTACGTGAATAGAGGTATAGAAAGATTGTTTCTCTGTCATAAGGATAAAACAGCATTAAAAATAAAACTTAAGAGCTCTAATTTTATGTTAACTTGTAAAACCTTGAAAATTATCATTTTCCCTTCAGAATAAGAAAAATATTGAACAAGCTGAAAGTAATACCTTTTCTTAGTTTTATTACAGAATGGAGATCACAAGACAATCCATCCTTCCTACAAATTTGTGAGAATTGAAAGCAGATTTCTATACAAGATCAGCTTATTACAAACAGATATATTACCACAAGAAACCGGTAGAGGTATTAAACATATATCGTGTCACAAACAAATTTCATGTAGAAATTACAGGACTTTGTGAGATAATAAGCTTGTAAAGAGAGTATCAAAACTAAACTTAGAAAAGATCAATATATATGTATATATACAAATATTTTAATTCGGATATTTGAGTAAAAACTGGCTGTACTCAGAGATTATTCCTGACTGTGCCCAACCGGGGACTGAACCTGGGTCAACAGCATGCAAGATAAGAACCTTAACTGCTATCTTATTTCTCTGATCCTATATTTTTGAATTATCAAAGAAAAATGATAACACCTGTGACTAATTTATTAAGGTATTCAAGTAAAAAAGGCGTATTAATAAGATGGATGACAAATTTAACTTGAAAACTCTAAGACTTATTTTAAAAGCAATGAAACAAGATGTAATAGATGACAAATGCGTTTAGTGGACTCATCAGTATGCTGGCCACAGCAAGAATTAGTAAGCCTGAAGGGATGTTAGTAAATTTATCACTGTATCACTAGCATCCTATTGATCTTTGATTTACTCGAGCGGGTGCCAGTAACATCTATATTCCTCCCAGCCCTGAGATTTTAGCAGCTTCTTCTTACTTGTCTTTTCCCATTGATTATATATTATACATATATGTTCACCAGTTCATTAACTCTTCAGACAATAACGTTAGTGACACCACTGTAGCCCTGTCCTCCCGTTTTTCATCCATTTGCTCAAGAGGGCACCAGTAACGTCTCCATTGTGAGACTTCTTGTTACTGTGTTTGGCACATCGAATACATCATGGGTAGCTTGCCAGGCTTTGCCGTGCAGGGGAGATACTCTCGGTAGCTTGCCAGGCTCTCCAAGAGGGGCAGAGGAATTGAACCTGGGTTGGCCGGGCCAGCCTCGTGCAAGGCAAATGCCCTTCCTGCTGTGCTATTGCACAGTGAGGATATTTAATGAGTTCAGTGAACGGTGGCACAGGTAGTCATCAAAGAACAAATAAGTATGAGAGCAAAAATGAAAAAACTACATGCATACATGAAGAGTATGGTACATGATATTAAAAATATTAATAGGAGGAACCAGAACAAGGGTACAGCAGGGAGACTGTTTGCCTTGCATGCAGCTAATGTGATTGATTATGGCATCACATATGGTCCCCTGAACCCCACCTGGAGTAATTCCTGAGTGCAGAGCCAGGAGTAATCCCTGAGCATCACTGGGTGTGACCAAAAGGAAAAGCCAAAAAAAGGAAATGCTCAATAGGAGCCCTGGCAAAAGGATAATAACAGCTGAAGGAAAGATCAAGGTATTCCAAGATGAGGTAAAAACTGATAGAAAAAAGTAGAAGGTAGAAAATAGTGGAAATGAACAACATACCAGAAAAATTATCAGATAAATGCAAGAGGAAGAATGTAAGAACCATCACAGTTCCTGAAAAATAGGAAGGCAAATTAATGGGAAAAAAAACAGTTAAAGGAATAAGATGCAAGAAATTCTAAGAGTTGAGAAATACAGGCACCAGTGGAAATAGACTCACATAGGGAGATTCCAAGACATGTTTTAGTAAGAATGATAAAAATCCAGAGATAGACACCAAGCATTGAAATCAGCTGATTGAAAAAAAAGAAAGGAGGGGCTGGCGGAAAAGCACAGTTGGTAGGGCGTTTGCCTTGCATGCAGCCAACCCAGGTTCGATTCCCAGCATCCCATATGGTCCCATGAGCACCACCAGGAGTAATTCTTGAGTGCAGAACCAGGAGTAATCCCTGTGCATAGCCGGGTGTGACCCAAAAAGAAAAAAAAAAGAACCTTAAATACAAAGACCTATGATTCACATTTGATCTATGAAAGAACACTCTATGAGACAGAAGATCATGGAAGATACAGTATTAAAACAGTGAAATGAACATGCTACCAAGAATACTCACCATAGCCCAATTCTCATTTATATCTTAAGGAGTGGTACAGACCTTCAAGGACAGGCATAGCTTAGAGTATTCCTGGTCTTGAAACCAATCTTGCAAAACCATTAAGAGTTTATTTAAAATGCAAGAAAAGCTCTTCAGCACTTGGCATTGAATATGGCACTCAGTCATGATGCTTATTTTTGCCCTCTAGTCAGAGAGCCCGGCAAGCTACCGAGAGTATTCGATATGCCAGACACAGTAACAACAAAGTCTCCAATGGAGACGTTACTGGGCCCGCTCGAGCAAATCGACGATCAACGGGAGGGCCTTTACCTTTACCTTTTTACCAGATTAAGAAAGGTATGTTTATTCCTACCTTGCCTCTCGATTTTATATACTTTTAATAACGAGTTAACAGCATATTTATAGTGAATGTTATGTTTAAAAGTTTTTTTTACATTCATAGAGATTTTTTATTGCAGTTCTTTACATATTAATGCAAACATTTAAGCAGTATTTGTAATATTTTCTTATATAGAGTCAATATTACCTTTCATGGGATAAAACACTTGACACTTTTATAGATGTATTAAGATTTTGCCCTTTAAATTTTCTTAATTCTCACATTTGTAGGTTTTACCTACCTAATGTAAACTCTAAATACATTAGTACAGGATTTAAAAAAATAATTGTAATGCAGGGAATACATGATGATTATCACAATGAGATCCAAGTATAAAAATAAAATTTAATTCAATGTATTTTATATGCCAGAGTTGAAAACTTATTTATGTAAATGAAAGCAGGCATTAGATTGTAGTGTACTGAGTGATTTGACTTTCTTTATTTACATATGCTTAAGTAATATTACAGTCAATCATTAAAACTTTTATTGACTAATGTTCTGATAATTCCACTTGCCATTTTCTTAGGTTTTGTTGGAGCAAGCAATATAAAATAAATTTGTTGTATATCTGCCAACGGGACATATTGAAGGGATGCGAGGAAACTGGAAATCTTGGTGGAGGAAAAGTCACACTGGTAGTTGGATGGTGGAATAGTATATCCCTAAAACAACACTATTATGAGCAACTTTGTAAGTCATAGTGTCTGGATAAAAATTAATTTCGAGCAATATTCTGATAATTGTGATGCATTTCACATAATAATATATCAAACCGATTGGGCTGATTTCTCCTAAGGCTAAATTTACATGACTATAAAAGTAATGTTTTATTAGTTCACAAATCAAATAATAACTGCAGATATTTATTTCTCTTTGAAAAGTATATAAATAATTACTATTCCTATATTACAAATGAAGTCACAATCAAAAATTGAAGAAGCTATAAAGTAAATACTTTGCAAGAAATTATTAGAACCTTTCTCTGGATAAATTTTCACCTAGAAATAAAAGGGTTATTTAAGAAAATAATTGCAGGGATCAAAGTAATATTGTTTAAAAGAAACCAAGTAAGTCTGTGGAGTTTATCGACACAATAGTACTCCAGATGCTATCACTTTCATCAAACTCAGAGAAAATGGATTATTCTCAGAAATCTAGAAATCTTATGATTTAAAGAAAGACCTAAAATCTTGTACAAGATGATTAGTGTTCTCATTGTGAAAGAAAAACTAGGGAGGCAAATAGGAAGATGAGACCTCTTTCCATTCTTGTGTGAAAGTCGGGATCACCTTGTAGAGAGAGAAAATGTTCAAGAGCTTTCCTTCAAGCATAAAGTGAAGTGGACATTTAGAGGGAGAGGGATATAGACATTTTATTACAGTTTTCTCTGTTATTCTTATATTCTACATGTTTGTAGACCACAAAGTCGTGTTTCTAGATGCCGTAAGAAACTGAAAATAAAACCCTGACAGTATAAGTGGGATGAACTGGTATCAAGCTATTACTATCTCATGGCTTCCTTTCAGACCTGGCTAGGTTATTTGAACACCCCCCCCTCCCTTGTAATATTTTCTTATATAGAGTCAATATTACCTTGACTCCCTCTCTCTCTCTCTCTCTCTCTCGCATTTGCCTTGCACATGGCTGACACAGCCAACCCAAGTTCGATTTTGATTTCTCCGCCCCTCTCAGAGAGAGCCAGGAAAGCTACCGAGAGTATCTCCCCCACACGGCAAAGCCTGGCAAACTACCCATGATGTATTCAATATGCCAAACACAGTAACAACAAGTCTCACAATGGAGATGTTACTGGGCCCGCTCGAGCAAATCGATGAACGGGAGGACAGTGACAGTGACAGTGATATACATGTATACACACATACGTGTGTGTGTGTGTTTGTGTGTTCTTGGAAAGTACCTAAGTACTTTCTTCTAAGTACTTCTCTTCCTAATATCTTTTTTGCATCTAATATTCTTGGGTTCACTATTCTTAGAGTCATCGTTTTTGTATTTTTTTCCATGAAAGACGGTAGCACTAAAGTAGATTAAAACATATTTAGAAACATAAGTTTTTATTTTTCTTGTCAGACAGATATAGCCGCCAACTGAAGCTTCACATAAAAATCAAATGTGAACCTCATGTTAATGAATGCCCTGCCTTTGAAGCATCGCACACGTTTCCCTTTTCTTCTCCCTCATATTCATTTGGCTCAGTTTTCCCTCCTGACTCTCCTTATGTCTGTATAACTCATCGACAGGCTTATGAACTTTGTGAACTTCCAGGGTACTTATTTCCTTTGACAGAAGGAGAAAGAGACAAAGAAAGAAATGCACAGGCTAGGCAGGCATCTCTCCTGTTCTTTAAATTTGTAGTGAATGATATTATTGCAGGGGCAGTAGGAATAGTTTCTCCTGGTGCTGCATATATATTATTTGATCTGGTAATAAATGTAAAATATAGTCTTACATAAACATACATATAAGCTAACAGTTGACGGTGGCAAATGAATTATAGAATACAAAACTAGTCCCTAGTAGCCTGACTATCCTGGGTGTATGAAATTGCATACTATGTGAACAGTGCTTCTTTAAAAGACTTTTTCTGAATAATATTTCAAACAGTGTAAGAAACCAGGACCTTGAAGTAAACCTTTTCATTTTTGAAAGTGCATTTACTACTTTAAGATTCTGTCTGGAATCCTCTGTGCATTTATACACTGCTTCCTCCTTCTTGCCCTGTATGCCTGAGTTCTGACACAGTGGAACATAAGAAACCAGCTTATCCTCCAAAGCTCATTTCTGACTGCTGCTAGGGTACAGGTCAATGCTACTGTAGACTGCTGAATCTTACTGCTTTGTTACCTGTGTGCTGGGTATTGAAACTCACATGAAATGCAATATTAACAATCAATCAACAAGTAATGATTAAGCATCCATGTTGTATTATGCAGTGTAGGTTATTAAAGATGTATTTATTTGGCATGTCCCATAACCTCAGGGAGCTTAAAATTTCATTAGCTTATTACTTTTCAAAAATATGGTAAATTATATGCCAATAATATATAATGTAAAGAAGTAAGCTAAAACTAGAAGATAATAGTTTCAAGATACAAACGAATAAACAATTAGTATCCAAGATATTTGATAACTGCAAATATATTAGTAATTAAAAGAAAAACACCATATTAAAATAAGCAAAATGTTATATAGTAATTTAGTTAGGATGTAGGACCCGCTCTAGCAAATTGATGAACAACGGGAGGACAGTGACAGTGACAGTGACAGTAGCAGTTTTATAATCTGTGAATTTAGAAAACCATTATAATTTTGAAAGCATTGGATTTGATTATAGTGGTGATAAATATGCAAAATATGCATACATATTTTGAAATGAGTCAACAAGATTTCCTGATGAGTTTTATGTGGTATGGGAGACAGAATGGGAATAAGGATGATATCCATATTTTGATCTGTGCAACTCAACATTCACTCAGCTAGAGAAGATGAAAAGAGAATCAAAACTGACCAGAAATTTAAAAGTTCATAATGAGACATGTTTAACTTGAAATCCATGCATGAGGAAGCAGCAAAGGAATTGTTTAGAAACAAACATGAAGGACTTTTGAGAATCACAAGGTCATAGACACTTGTCAATTTTATGATTCTTGATGAGATTGCTAGAAAGTAAATATGGAATTATCTTAATAATAGGCCATGGTCTATAAATAATACATAGTCAGAGAAACAAAGGTAGTAGGGATAGTGAGAATATATTAGGTAAAAGAATTTAGTTCCTAGCCAAAAGAAAAGTAGTTGTATTGGTCTTCCAGAGAATATGGATTGAAAAAAAATCAGTTTTTCAGGAAAAAATTATTGCCATTGAGTTGCTGATAAAATAAATCATCCTCTCACCCTGGGAGTATATAATTGAGTTAAAGATAACTCAAATTATCAAAGTAGAAGAGCCACAAGAATCTAAGAGAATACCTTAGATTCTTGAAGAATCTAAGAGAATGCCTTTTTCCCCACAAGGCAAGTGTTAGTTTTCTCTAAGCTATGAATTCACTATCAACCTTCTTTTAACTAGATAGAGCTAAAGACATACATTTATTTTTGGTTTGTTTTTAATTTTTCAGTGTTAAGATTACATACAGAATAATTTTGTACAGCCATAGTCAGCCTGATGGAAAAAATTCATCTTCATTTCTATCACCATTCTGGTCTTGTGCAATCATCTTTCTCCCTACCGTGTTGTACTAGGCCATTTTTTCAACTTAGAAGACTATTTATGTGATTATTAAAAGTATTAAGGATATTGAAAGGAGATATATGAGTTAAAATTATAGTCACTCACTGATCCAGCAATATCAATTTGGTTATATTGTGAAGAAAATAAAATTTTCTAAAAACCTTCGCTGTCATGGTTTTGATTGCAGCACTAATAGTCAAAATATTGACGAAAACACTTTAAGCTACAATCATCAAGTATATATATAAATGTATATATATTTTTTCTTTGACTACTGTTCTATATTGGAACACTATTCAGTCAAAAGGAAGAGACTTTTCATGGAAAACATGATAAGGTTAAGGCAATCTTCTCAAACCACAAAGCTGCAAAAATAGAAATAAATTATGAAAATAAAAAGTAGCAAAAAATTAAATACCTAAAAAATAAACACCATATAGTTTAATAGCGATGGAATTAAGAAGAAATCAAAAAAGAACTCAGAAGATTTATTGAAACAAATGGGAAAGAAGATACCAACTAACAGAAGCTATGGGATAAATCAAATTCAGTATTAAGAGGGAAAGTTTATAGCTATTCAAGATTATACCAAGAAGAAGGAAGGGATAAAGTCAACAATCTAATCTCTCAGCCACAAAAACTAGGAAAGAAAAAACATATAAATGCCCAAACAAGTGGATGGAATGATATAATGAAAATTAGAATGAAAACCAACGGTATAGAAACAAGAAAACTATGCCAAGGTTAACAAAATCAGAGTTAGTTTTTTGAAAGAGTAAACAAAAACAACAAACTCATAGAAACAAAAAGAGAAAAAGCCCAAATAAATAGGATATGAAATGACAGGACAAAAATTATAATCTACAACTCAAAAATTAAAAAAATCATTTTTAACAGTTTTATGCCATTAAGCTTGAAAACTTAAAAAATAAAATGAACAAATTAATAGAATCATATAAAATTCCAAGATTTTACAAAGCAGAAAGCAAATATAAATATACCAATTTTGAGTAAAGAAAATTCTAAAATAATTAAATATCAATTAAATACAAAAACTCTGATTTAGATGGGTTATCTAGTATAATGTACAAAAACAAAGAAGCTAGAAGAAGTGGATAAATTCTTAGATTCCTATAACCTCACAAAGCTGAGCCACAAGGATATGGAATACCTGATTAGGCCTTTTGCTATTGGGGCAAACAAAATAGTAATCAAAGTCCTACCCCAAACAAAAGCCTTGACCCAGATGAGTTCTTTCAAACATTTAAAGATGACTTACTGTGAATCCTTTTCAGACTCTTTCAGGAAATTCACTTAATCACTTCACTTCACTTCCCGTTAGTCGTAGATTTACTTGAGCAGGCGCCAGTAACGTCTCCATTTGTCCCTGTCGCGTGCTAGTGTAGCCCCATGGCATCTGTTCGCTTTGGGAACATGAAGAGCCTCAAACCGATCATTCATGATCTTGATGAAGAAGTCTGACCATCTGGTAGGTGGGCGGCCACGCGGTCTTTTGACATCCCGTGGAATCCAGTTGGTAACAGCTCTAGTCCAGCGGTCGTCTTTACATCTCATTACGTGACCAGCCCATCTGATTTTTGACGCGTTGGCAAACAAGACAGCTTCCCTGATTCTTGATCGTCGACAGATGTCGGAACTCCGGATTCTTTCTCTCATTTGAGTGAAACGTGATATTCCAAGCATAGCTCTTTCAATTCCTCTTTTGGAGACCCGAATAGCGTTCTCATCCTGTTTGCGTAGGGCCCGGGTCTCTGAGGCATATGTTAATGCAGGAAGAACAGTGGAATCAAAGAGATGTGCCCGGAGCTGGAGGTTCTTTGTCCTCTTAGCTATTTCTTCAACGTTCTTGAAGGCGTTCCAAGCCGCTCTCTTCCTCCTGCGCAGCTCGGGTGCCAGGTCATTTGTCATGTTGACTTCTTGACCTAGGTACACATAGCTGCTGCATTCGGAGATGGTCATTCCGTTGATAGCGAATGGGGCATCAGGAACGAGGCTGTTTCTCATAAACATTGTCTTCGTAAGATTCAGCTGTAGTCCTACCTTTCCACACTCATGGTCAAAGTCGGCCAGCATTTGTGCAGGAAATTAAAGAAACAGAAACCCTCCCAAACAGTTTCTATGAAGCAAACATTACCCAGATGCCAAAAGAGCACTAAAAAGAGAGAACGATAACAATGCAATCTCTGATGAACATAGATGCAAAGCTTCTTAACAAGCTATTTGAAAATTTAATCCAATATTTCATCAAAAAGATCATATACCGCAATGAGATGAGATTTACCCTAGAATGAAAGGATGGTTTAATACATGCAAGTTAAATGTGTTAGAAACATTAAAAATAAAATGATCATATCAGTAGATGCAGAGGAAGCATTCAACTAGATCCAGCACTCTTTTATGATTAAAAACTCTCAATAAACTTGGAATTGAAGGGCCCTTTCATCAACATAATCAAAGCCATTTACCACAAGCCCATAGCAAAAAATATACTTAATGGGGAAAAATGAAAAGCCTTCCATCTAAAACCAGGGACAAGAAGAAGTGACCCACTCTCACCATTTCTATTCAATATAGTATTGGAAGTACTTGCTATAGCAGTTATGAAAAAAAAAAACCCTGTATATCCAGGTCATCCAGAGAGGAAAGGAAGAAATCAAGCTTTCACTATTTGCAAATGACATGATACTATATTGAGAAGACCATAAAGACTATATAAAAAGTCTCCTAGAAACAATAGATTCATATAGTAATGTGACAGGCTACAAAACTAACACAAAAAAAGTCCATGCCTTTCCTATAAACAAATAATGAACAGAAGAGATATTTAAAAAAATTAATCCCATTCACAATTGTACCCATAAAAATAAAATCCTAGAAATTCATTTAAATAAAGAGGTAAAAGACTACACAAAGAAAATTTCAAAACAATTCTTAAAGAAATAAAGAAGTCTGGAATGATAGTACAGTAGATAGGATACTTGCCTTGCACATGACCAAGCTGGGTTTGAAAACCTACATCCCATACAGTCCACTGAACTCTGCTAGCAGTGATTCCTAAGTGCAGAACTGGGAGTAACCTCTGAGCTTTGTTGAGTGCCCCCCCCCCACACACACACAAAGAAAAGAAGAGAAGTCACAAAGAAATAGAAACACCTAACCTGCTCACGCATTGGGACCATTAGCATTGTCAAAATGACAATAATATACAAAGTATTATACAGCTTCAAATACAATCTGTATAAGAATACCATGTCACTGTCACTGTCACTGTCCTCTTATTGTTCATCAATTTTGCTCGAGCGGGCCCAGTAACATTTTGAGACTTGTTACTGTGTTTGGCATATCAAATACGTCATGGGTAGTTTGCCAGGCTTGGCCGTGTGGGCAAGATACTCTCGGTAGCTTGCCGGGCTCTTCGAGAGGGGCAGAGGAATCGAACTCGGGTTGGTATGTTGGCTGCGTGCAAGGCAAACGCCCTACCCGCTGTGCTATCGCTCCAGCCCTAAGAATACCATGATATTTCTTAATTAAATAGATTAAATACTCTTGAATTTCATATGGGACAGTAAGACCTCCTCCCCCATCACCAAAGTAATTCTTGAGAAAAAGAAGATGAGAGCATCACTCTCCCAATTTCAAAGTGTACTACAAAGCAGTAGTAATTAAAACAGCAAGGTACTGAAACAAGGACAAACCCTCAGATCAATAGGAAAGAATTGAAAAAGCAGAGATAGACCTGCAGGCATATAATCAGTTAATCTTTGACAAAGGAGCAAAAATGATGAATTGGAGCTAGGAATGCCTCTTCAATAAGTGGTGCTGGGAAAACTAGTTGGCTACATGTTAAAAAAAATAAAGTCAGATCTCTTTCTAGCATAAAAGTAAAATAAAAATGTATTAAAATGAATTAAAAATCTCAATACCAGACTAGAACCCATTAGGTACATAGAGAAAATACTCGCAGATCTCTGACATTGAAGCTAGAGGCATATTTAAGGATAAAGCACCACTGACCAAGCAAGTAAAAGCAATGATAAACAAATGGAACTACAATAAATTAAAACACCTCTACAACTCGAAAGAAATTATGACCAGAATTTCAAAGACAGTCTACATATCGGGAATAACCTTTACCTACTCTTTATCTTTTAAAGCTCTAGTAAACCAAAATATGTTAAGTACTTATAGAACTCGGCACACACACACACACACACACACACACACACACACATACACACACCCACACACCCACAATCTACCTCATTAAAAAAAAAAGGAGAGATTCCGGTCCCAGTTATAACTAAGTTCAGGATGTAATACAGCATGGTGAGTATATTTAACCTCACTTAATTTAAAATTTGCTAAATGAGTAGACATTAAAAGTTCTCATATGCAAAATTCATATAACTTTGAAATCATGTTAAGCTCACTGCAATTATCTTTTGCAGTAGATGCATATTATTTTATACACAGTGTTATATGCCAGTTACATTATAATATAATAGAGAAAAAGCAAAACAAGACATGATTTTGGAGAGAGAGTGTACTCTAAAAACAGTGAGATGAAAGGTTGTTTAATTTCATGTCTATGAATTTCATGTCTATAAATTCACTTAAAAGCCAGATATTCAGTTGTCGTAACCGTTTCCTATCCCAAAGAATGTCTTCCTTGCCTTTCCTACTTTCTACTGCGGTTCGATGTGCACATGTGGCACTGCTCTGCATGGGAATAAAAAAGGTAGAATTTTTAATGTAATTCTGTGGGAAATTTTACATCCTTGGTAAAATAGGCATCACTATTTTAGCCCCTATAAAGAAATGATCCCAAGTGTCATAGATAACCCAGTACTGAAATCATCATATATCCTCAGTTATAACATCTTCTTCCCTTTCTCTTTGCATTCTTTTATAATTCCTATAATTCTTTGATTATTCCACTTGACCATTAAATATCTTAAAAGTTTTTCTTTGATATTTTGGGTGTCACACTTAGGGTTTACTCCTGTCTCTGTTTTCAGGGATCACTCCTGGTGGGTACCGGGGAGACCATATGTGGTCTTGGGGATCGAACCAAGTTCCCTGCCTGACATACCACCAGTCTAGCCCAAATTTTTATTTTCAGTCTTTTCTACTTTCCTTTTTATTGATAATGTCATATGCTTTATCATTAAAGTCACTGTTCTGATTGACACTTCTATTTTACTGCTAAGATTTATACAGTATTCTTAGCTCCTTCCATTTTATTTGAATGGATTTTTTTCAATATTTCTTCATTTTTTTATTGTCTTCAAATTTTTCCTCAGTCCAGTGAGCATGAACAGGATTAATGCTCTAAATCCAACCTCAATCAGCATAAAAAGTTCTGATTTAAACTTAAGAAATGTTTCTTCAATTTCCTGGAAAAGCTTGAGAAGAATTGGTAACAAGTTCTCTTTAAAAGTTTGGAAGAATTTGTTAGTAAATCCATCTGGACATGGGCTTTTGTTTTTGGGAAGACTTTTGATTACAGTTTCAATTTCCTTGATATTAGTGGGTCTATTCAGGTATTCCATGTCTTCTTGGTTCAATCTTGGGAGGTTCTAGGAAGCCAGGAATTTATCCATTTCTTCTAGGTTCTCTTGTTTCATGGAATACAGACTTTCAAAGTAGTCTTTGATGGTGTTTTGAATTTCATTGTTTTCTCTTGTGATGTCTCCCTTTTCATTTCTGATTCAGTTTATTAGGGTTCTCTCTCTCTTTCTTTGTGAGTCTTTCTAGTTGTTTATCTATCTTGTTTATTTATCAAAGAACCAGCTCTTGGTTTCACTAATCTTTTGGATTGTTTTTTGGGTATCTAAGTCATTAATATCTGCTCTAAGTTTTGTTATTTCTTTCCTTTTACCTGGATTGGGATCTTTTTGTTGGTCCTTTTCCAAGATCTTGAGCTGTGAGGTCAAGACATTTAAGTGGGCCCTTTTCTCCTTCCTGAGAAATGCTTGCAGCATTAAAAATCTTCCCCTTAACATGGCTTTAGCTGCATCCTATAGGTTCTGGTAGATCGTGTCTTTGTTCTCGTTTGTTTCCAAGTATCTTTTGATTTATTCCTTGATTTCCTTCCTGAGTCATTCCTTGTTCAAGGCTGAGTTGTTTAGTTTCCAGGTGTTTGATTTGGTTTTCCACATCTGTGTGTGATTAACTTCTATCTTCAGTGAATTGTGGTCTGAGAAGATAGTTGATATAATTTCTATTTTCTTGATTCTATTGAGATGTGTTTTGTGACCCAGCATGTGGTCTATTTTGGAAAATGTTCCGTGTGCACTAGAGAAAAAGGGGTATTTTTTCTTTTGGGGGTGTAAAGCCCTGTAAAGATCTATTAGTCCTCTCTCTCTCTCTTATATTTATTCCTTCAAAGCCAGTGTTTCCTTGGTGAGTTTTATTCTCAATATATTGAGTGATGATAAGGCAGTGTTGAAGTCTCCGACTACTATTGTGTTGCTAGCAATGTCTTCCTTAAAATCTGTTAGCAGTTGTTTTAAGTATTTAGCTGGTCCCTCATTAGGTGTGTATATGTTTAGGAGTGTGATTTCTTCCTGTTGTACATATCATTTGAAAAATAGAAAATGGCCTTTGTTGTCCCTTCTAATCTTTTTCAACCTGAAATCTATGTTCTCAGATACTAGTATGGCCACCTTAACTTTTTTGATGGAGTTGTTTGCTTGCAGGATTGTTTTCCATCCTTTGACTTAAGTATGTGTTTGCTCTGACTGTTCAGATGTGTTTCTTGTAGACAGCAGAATGTTGGTTTTAGTTTCTGAATCCATTTTGCCACTATGTGTCTTAATTGGTGCATTAAGACTGTTGACATTGAGAGAGATCGTTGACATGAGGTTTTGTGTCATCTTTCTGTAGGGGTTTGTTGTGTTTGTAGGTGTCTTTCTTGTCTTACAAGAACCCCTTTTGTTCTTTTAGGTTTGGTTTTGAGTCTATGAATTTCCTGAGCTGTTGTTTATCTACAAAGTGGTGAATCGCTTGTTCAAGTTTGAGTGAGAGTTTACCCAGATAAAGTAATTTTAATTTTGGTGAGGTATTCATTTCATTGAGTTTTTTCACTATGTCCCACCATTGTCTTCAGGCTTGGAGGGTTTCTTCTGAAAGGTCGGTCAGCTATAAATATCAGAGGTGCTCCTTTGTATGTGATTTCCTTCTTTGACCTTGCTTCTTGCAGTATTGTGTCTCTGTCCACACTATCCATCATTCTGACTATGATATGCCTTGGAGTGTTTCTATTAGGGTCTCTAGCTGTCACCCTTCTGGCTCCTTGGATCTGAATGTCTGCATTCTCTAACTCTGGGAACTTTTCAGCAATGATTTCTTTAACTGTGGCATTTTCATTGGGGTTGCCTCCCTATCCTTCTGGTACTCTGATGATTCTAGTGTTGTCCCTCTTGGCATTATCTCCCTGGTCACTGATTCTCCTTAGAGCTATTTTGAGGTCTTTTCCAGTTGTTTGTTTTTGCCTATATGATTCCTGCATTCATCTTCCAGCTCACTTATTCTGTCTTCAGCTGTAGCCATTTTACTGTTGAGGGCACCCGATGAGGTTTTTTTTTTTTATTTCATTTAGCGAAACTTTTATTAGTGACACTTCTGACTGTAGCTTTCTTTTTTTTTTTTTGCTCTCATTTCTTCCTGTATTTTGTTGGCTGTCTGTTCCACTGCTTCTTCAATGTCATCCTTTAATTTGCTGGAAGTCTGCTCCATTGTTTCTTTGAGTTCCTTGAACATTCTCAGCATTTCATCTTGGTATTCTTTATAGAGCCCGGCAAGCTACCGAGAGTATTCGATATGCCAAACACAGTAACAACAAAGTCTCCAATGGAGACGTTACTGGGCCCGCTCCAGCAAATCGACGATCAACGGGAGGGCCTTTACCTTTACCTTTACCTTTATTCTTTATAGGATATATTGTATTTGTGGGTAACCCCTGTTGATGCTTCTGGGGACTTCTTATCCTTTCTTTGTAGTGGGGATTTGCGGTATTTCTTCATGTTGTTGTGGTTCGACCTAACATCATGCACAAAAATTAGATAAAAAGACCTCAACATCAGACCCGAATCCATAAAGTACACTGAAGACAATGTTGGCAAAGCTGTACACGACATTGAAGCTAATGGCATATTGAAAGATGACATGCCACTGGCCAAGCAAATGAAAACAGAGATAAACAAATAGGACTATCTTAAACTAAGAAGCTTTTGCACCTCAAAAGAAACAGTGACCACAATACAAAGACAATCTACAGAATGGGAAAGGATATTCACCCAATGCCCATCCAATAAGGGGTTGATATCAAGGATATACAAGGCACTGGTTTAACCCACAAGAAGAAAACATCCAACTCCATAAAAAAAAGGGGGGGGTGATGAAATGAACAGAAACTTTCTCAAAGAAGAAATCTGAATGGCTAAAAGGCACATGAGAATATGTTCTACATCACTAATCATCAGGGAGATGCTGATAAAAACATCAATGAGATATCATTTTATACCACAGAGACTGGCCCACATCCAAAAGAAAAAAAGCAACTGGAGTTGGTGCGGATGTGGGGAGAAAGGTACTCTCCTTCACTGCTGGTGGGAATGCCGACTGGTTCAGCCCTTTTGGAAAACAGTATGGATGATTCTCAAAAAATTAGAAATTGAGCTCCCATTTGACCCAGCAATACCACTTCTGGGAATATATCCTGGAGAGGCAAAAAAATACAGTCGAAATGACATCTGCACTTTTATATTCATTGCTGTACTGTTTATAATAGCCAAAATCTGTAAAAAACCTGAGTGCCTGAGATCAGATGACAAATTAAAGAAACTTTGGTACATCTACACAATGGAATTTTATGCAGCTGTTAGAATAGATGAAGTCATGAAATTTGCATACAAGGGGATCTACATGAAAGTATCATGCTAAGTGAAGTGAGTCAGAAAAAGAGAGACAGACATAGAAAGATTGCACTCATCTGTGGAATATAATGTAACAGAATGGGAGACAAACACCCAAGAATAGTTGAGGTTTGCTCCACAACTTGGAAGCTGGCAGCACATGCTGGGGTGGGGAAAGCATCTTAGATAGAGAAGGGAACACCAAGTAAAGGGTGTTGGGAGGATCTGCTTGGGATGGGAGATGCCTGCTGAAAGTAGACTATAGACTGAACACAATGGCCATTCAATACCTCTATTGCAAATCACAACTACCTAAAGGAAAGAGAGAGCAAAAGGGAATGCCCTGACAGAGAGGCAGGGTGGGGTGGAAGGGGATGGGGGATGGGGATGGGGTGTGGGGGTGGGAGGCTTACTAGGATCATTGGTGTTGGAGAATGGGCATTGGTGGAGGGATGGGTACTAGATCATTGTACAACTGAAACCCAAGCACGAAAATTTGTAAGTCTACAACTGTACCTCATGGTGTTTCACTAATAAAAATTAAAAAAAATAATAATAAAATTGTAGAAAGCAAACAAACAAACACACAAAAACTTAAGGACTGACCTGTCTTTCTGTCTTTCTATTGAAACAGGTGAATCACTTCAAATTTTTTCCATTATTTTTAGTGCATTATGGATGTTAAGGTTGGGGGCTGAGTTCTGGGTGGTTTGTCTGTAATTTCATGCTTCCATTCCAAGTTTTTGTCTAGTGTTTATGACTCTACTAATTTAATTTAGTCTCTGGTGCCCTGTGAGAATTTCTCAGGCTCTCTGGCAGGAATAAGACTTGTATCAGACTATAACTAGAGGAGTTGGGGTCCAGCTGGATCTCAGGCAATCTCACAGGTCCTATGTGTAGGGTAGGAGTGTATAGGATCCAAGGGCCAAGCAGGATCCCAGAAGATGATTGGTTGATGGGGAGCATTACCTGGTACAAAGGTGGTAGGGGGGGTGCATGCAGAAGGGTCAAATGAATTGCTTGAGGCCAGACAAAGCAGTCACAAATGGATGTGCAGGGGCAAAGTCAGGGCTTAGTTAACTTCCAGAACAAGGAAAAGGCAGAAGGGAAGTCAAGTGGTTGGAATGGTAAGATGAAGTATAGAGCCCTATGTTCACCTCCTTTTTAATATCAGGTTGCTTGGTGTCTTTTTGGTTTTGTTTTCTTGTTTTTGTTGTAAGATTGTGGTTTTCTCCATACTTGTGCATTAATCCCTTATCAGATACATCATATGCAAGTATCTTCTTGAAATTGTGAGCATGCTCCTTGTTTTGTGGTAATTTCTTTCTCCGTGTAAAATATTATAAATTTGATGTACCTTCATTTATTTAGGATTAACTTGTGTTTCTCTTGCCATTGTAGTTGAGTCTGAATATGCCAGACTTTCCAGTAGAGTGTATCACTTAAGTTTTTTCCTATTCATTTTATGACTTTGGTCTTTAACCCATATTGAGTTAAGTTTTGGGTCTGGTAGTAAGCAGAAATCAAGTTTTATCTTTTCTGCAGAAAGCAGTCTACTTTTTCTACAAAACCATTTGTTGAATAAGGCTTGTTTTCTCCATTTTATAGTGTTGGCTCTCTTATCATTGATTAAATGCCCATGTATATATGTGCATTAATTCTTGGATTCTATTCCACTTTATTGGTCTGTGTGTATAAAGTCTATTAATTTAGAAAAATGATGTACTATAACCACATGTTTCTTCTTTCCTGAGTTGTATCAGCTTGTCAGCATTGCTTAGTAATAATAATTGGATTTATGATTTGCACCTGGTTTTCTGGAGGCTGGCTTGGGGATGGTGGGAACGGAGATATGATTTCAATAGCTAAGAAAGGTCATAAAGTTAGATTGTGCCTGCTTGGTCAGTTCACAGTAAGTGATTCTCACAATAAAAGAGGTTGTATTTTTTGATACTGAGGCATGGATTAGTAGTTTGAAATCTGGACACACAGTGTTCCGTACTACTAAACCCATGAAAGGCAACTAAAGAAACTTGCATTAGAATCTCCAAAACTTTTTATTTAATGCTTATTCTGCTATTGCTGCTCTGTACTCCTATAATAAAGTTTTCAATGAATTTAACCTGTCAGTCCTGTGAACCTTTATGCAATCAAGCACTTAATATCACTAATAAGTAGAACATATAATCATGCTTAAAAGATGTTCTACACATAATTATGCTATATTTGCAATTTAAATTATTACGGTGCAAGCAACATAATAAAATAATCATTAATTTAGGCTCACCACTCTTATATTTTAAAGACTCTCTTCACATTATTAACTTCTTTAGGGACAAAAACTACCCTGAATTTTTGTTCAAGGAAAGACTCACATTCCTCTAGAGCTTTATCATATTAATTTGCAAACATCAAAAAAGTGCTGTATGGTTTGAAAAGTATGACAAAGGAAAATTTTAGATATAATTTATTTTATTACTATCTTTGACCCAGTGTTATGTATTTTAGGGTTTTTCATGTTATTGTTTAAAATAATAAGTGATTATTGCAATTATTTAAGGTGGAAAACCATTCCATAACTATCTATGCTTTTGCTAACAGACATTTTGTTGGTAATATTTAGTACTAATATTGATTGTTATTGATAAATAATAAATTAATAAATAATAATATTTAATATTCTTATACATTACTCATAGTTGGACAGATTGAGGATTTATTAAGTAGATGACAAGAAGGGGGGTGTAGTTACATAGTTTTGCACATATTCAGCTTACAAATTTATTCCTTAACTCAGTTACTTTACTAATTTGAACATTTATCATAAATGAATGTGATTTCTATTGAGTAAATTATTGACTGTTAAAATAAGTATTTAGATTAAGTGATACCGTTTCTGAGCAGTTATGCTTATAATAAATACCATACAGAGTATCAAAAAAATTAAAGCTCTACTCTGTCAGATCACAAACAAAATCAAAAGGAAATTTTTTAAAAAAATTTTATTAGTGAAACACCATGAGGTACAGTTGTAGATTTACAATTTTTTGCGCTTGGGTTTCAATTATACAACGATTAAACACCCATCCCTCCACCAGTTCCCATTTTCTACCACCACGGATCCCAGTATCCCTCCCACCCTCCATCCCCCCATCCCACCCTGCCTCTGTGGCAGGGTATTCCCTTTTGTTTTCTCTCTCCTTCAAAAGAAAATCTTGTGACCTGTGTAATGACCAGTTTCTTCAGCTATAAATTGATAAGCCTCATTGTATTATTCCCTTCAATTGCTAAGAGAAATAAGAGAAATAATTCCTAAATGTCTTTATAATCCTTCTTAATGGATTATAAGAACTACAGCTGAATTCCACGAAGACAATGTTTATGAGAAACAGTCTCATTCCTGATGTTCCATTCGCTCTCAAGGGAACAAACATCCCGAATGCAACACTTACGTGTACCTAGGTCGAGAAGTCAACATAACCAATGACCTGGCACCTGAGTTGCGCAGGAGGAAGAGAGCGGCTTGGGACGTCTTCAAGAGCATCGAAGAATAGCTAGGAGGACAAAGAACCTCTGGATCCAGGCACATTTCTTCGATTCCACTGTTCTTTATGCATTAACATACACCTCAGAGACCTGGACCTTACAAAAATAGGATGAGAATGCTATTTGGGTCTCCCAAAGAGGAATCAAAAGAGCTGAGCTTGGAGTATCATGCTTCACTCAGGCGAGAGAAAGATCCAGAGTTCTGACCTCCGTCGACGGTCAAGAAACAGGGATACTATCTCGTTTGCCAAGTTGTTGATAATCAGATGGGCTGGACATGTAATGAGATTTGGAGACGACTGCTGGACTAGAGTCGTTACTGACTGGATTCCACGGAATGTCAAGAGATCACTTGGCCGCCCACCTATGAGATTGTCAGACTTCTCTGCCAAGAACCTGAATGATTGGTTTGAGGCTCTTCATGTTCCTAGAATGAGCAGGCGCCATTGGGCTACACTATCACGTGTCAGGGACGAATGGAGACGTTAGTCATGCCCACTCAAGCAAATCGATGAGTAATCAAGTGATCAAGTGATCAAGTCTTTATAAACTCCAGACATAATCCTAAATTAGAAACCCTCGTTATAAGTCAAGATTTACTAGTGTAAGTGACATAAGATGATTTGGTATGATTTATCAGGTAAAAGAATTTATTTCAGAGGATTTTAGAGAATTCAATATACCATTGGAATGGACAAAGAACCAAGAAGAAGTATTCTATTGTTATGTAACAGACTTCCTTCAGTGATGAGAACATTTTCTCTTCTGTAGGTTCGGTTCCCTGTCAGATACCCACGTATATAGATTTGACACTATGGATACCAGTGTGAGGAATTGGGGAAATAGTTCAAATGATTGCAGTGAACACTGGAGGTCTGGATTCCACACAGACACAGTATGGTTTGCCAGTAACTTCCAGAAGTGACTCTCTAGCATCACAACAGGAGTTAAGAGCTTCCTTAACACTACTGGTTGTGACTCCTAAACCAACAACAACAACAAAAAGCATGACTTCTGCTGAAAATTCTACATCTGTCCTGGATAGATCTCTCTAAGCAGCTGCCACTCGATTGGACTCCCCTCTTCTTTGAATCAGTGTGTCTTAGTCATTATCTAGGGTCACCTTGGTTATTGGAAAATTGCAAATCAGGTGATTGCATCATTGACAAAGGAGATACAATAGCAAAGAAAAGACCTTGAAAAGGCCTTCAATATTGGGTCTGAGTCAAAATTATATCAGAGATTATGCTGCCAAAAATAAGGAATGTTCTTATATTTTACTTAATTCCTCCAGAAAAGTTGATAAAATCAAGGAGCAGAAAGTTAAGTGAAATAAGTAAAGTTATAAAGCTTGGGCAGATACACAAATTGCAAGTTGCATGTGTCTTCTTCAAAGAATGCAGTCATAAAACTCTTCTAAATTGTTGCAAAAAATAAGCCAGCTATGTGTCATTGTTTTTTTTTTTCCACTCTTGGTACCTAGAGACCAATGAATAAATTGGATCTTTTATAACTTTAGTGATACTCTGGAATAGTTCATGATAAAGCTGTTAGCTTGAAAAAAAATACAGTGCTTTTCCTGGTTTAGTGTAGATGAAGGTTCCCTGAGTTTTGAACTGTGCACTATGTTATAAATACTACATTCTGTCATAAATCACAACGATGGCAACTTTATTATGGAGTCACGGTGCTGCTGAGATGCCAAGACAGATTTGTTCATTTAAGTTGCACTCAAATCTGTCTACATTTCATTGACCTCTTTCCAAATATAAAGTGCTGCATAAATTCTTAATGATAACAACAGTGACCTAAGTTACTGTTGCCTAATGCCTTTCAGCTTTAAATGTTGGTGGTCTAACTTCATTTCAGGGGAGGCTAGTGCCTATGCCATGGAAACCTTGATCACAAGAGGCACTAATTTGCAATCTGAACAGAAAGGCCAAGGTCTGATTCGAAAGGATCAATTTCCTTCTTCGTTTTGTGACTTTTCCTACTCGCTTGTCATTATCAGCAAATTTTGAATATAATCACTTTGCAGAAATTCAGATTTAAACCTGAGACAGTGAGATAAAGCCAATTTGTATGGGAAGAACGGTGTTTGTTGTTGGAACGAGCTCACAGTTGCAAGCAGAAGGAGAGTTGCCCCTTGGTGCTGTTACTTGTCCATTTTCGTAATATCAGACACTTAAGCTTTGCATTGTCAGTTACTTTATGTGTATAATAGGGAGAAAGCGATCACACAAATATGTAATAGCACTGTAGCACTGTCCTCCCGTTGTTCATCGATTTGCTCGAGCGGGCACCAGTAACGTTTCCTTTATGAGACTTGTTGTTACTGTGTTTGGCATATCAAACACATCACGGGTAGCTTGCCAGGCTTTGCCCTGCGGGTGTAATACTCTCGGTAGCTTGTCGGGCTCTCGGAGAGGGGGAGAGGAATTGAAACTTGCTCAGCCGGGCCGGCTGCACACAAGGCAAAGACCCTACCGCTGTGCTATTGCTCCATCCCGCAAATTATAATTAATAAATACCTCAAAGAAAATAATGAGAAAGGAGTATATCAGATTAATATTAGCATTGATATAGATTAATATTTATACTATTTGACTTATTTGTCCCCTAGTGTAACTAAAAGGTACCTACAATTTTTACACAAGTTTAAAAAAATGAATAAATTAATAACACTTGCATCAATTCACAAATACAATATATTCCTTTTGTTTTGTTTTTCCTTCCAGTCAGCTGCACCAACAGTGTGTAGGTTTGATTCCCAGCATGGTGCTCAGGGAAATATATAGTGCAGGGGATTGAACCCAAAACAAAATTTGTACTCATCTTCCAGTCCTATATTTTTACAGTAATCAGCTTCCTAATTGTGTCAACATTCTGAATACTTAAAGTGGAGGACATGATAATTTGAGATATATGCATAAACTTGCAGTGTAAATGTCCACAGTGAGAGGTATACTCCCTTTAGTCTCTTCTCTAACACACATATTTCTTCAAATACCATATATAAACAGAAAAACAATATTGTTTTTCATACGGAGAAAAGGCTATGAATCTTGTTTTGGGTTGTTACTAATTACCAATTCACAGTAACAGTTGGTTTGTTAACAGCGAAGGCAGTTGCTGTGCTATTATTCAGTAGAGTTCCCAACTGGCTTAGACTTGTAGAGTTTTCTAAATGACAGCTCTGAAAAGGATCAGAATATCCTCTCAATCTGACCTAAAATTGGGTCTGAAATCCATCTTGTTTTCCTCTTTCTACTCTTTCTGGCTTTTAATCCACTGCTTACTTATCTGACCTTAACAATCCTTGAGAAGACAAAGCAAATCATGTTTCTTCCTTTCTTCAAACTCATTAATGGTTTTCCATTGATTGAAAATGAAATCCAGACACCATACACACATGATCTGGCTCCTGTCTCCTTCCACATCTGTATCTCATTTCATTCTCCTTTCTCTGGTTTCGAACACAGACTTTCAGCTCTGTAATTTAGCCAGCCCTTTGCTGATTCCAAGGCTTTTGCTGATGCTTCCTGCTCCAAAATGTTCTCTGCCCTTCTTTTCATAAAGTGAAATCTTAAACTTCACCTCAACTTAAATGATCTCTCTTTATGAGGGTTTTCTTTCCTTATTTAAGTTCTCTACATCTGTTAATTTGACTTTGACCTGACTTCTTTACTAGTGCGAGAGGTGCTTGATGTGGGGGTGATATCTATCAAGACCATCAATGTATCCCCTGCTCTTCGCAAAAGACTGGCAAGTATTTGCTGCTTAATACATATTTATGGGTTAATGAACAAACAGCTGTCTGACTAGCTTACCTGTCTAAATAGATGTATCTTGCCCCTCACACCAAAAACTGAAGGTGGTGGTGGTGGTGGTGGGGGCTTGTCAATTAAGGTATCAATATTATCCCTGGGAGTCTGCATATAACCTGAATTTTATTTTAAAAACATGACTTCCACTATAATTTCATGAATTATTTATCATTTATTCTAAATGATTTTGGTAAGCATCTGTTCTTAACAATTTAAAAGTATCTTCAGATCCTTGATAAAATAATTAAAAACACCAGGGAATCAGGAGATTTGACGTGCATGGCTTTCATCTGAGATGCCCCTATCACCAAATACAAGTTTAGGTGCTTGATGTTTAAAGACAGGTATTCAAGATCCAAGATCCAAGAGCTGGTGTGAGCAAAACAGATTTATTTAGGAGCCTGCAACTGAGAAGATTGTGTGCTCATGCCCCCTAACCCTAAAAAAAAAAATCATGTCTTCAGAATTCGCAGAAGGGTTTAATTTCTTGGCAAGCTACCCGTGATGTATTCGATATGCCAAACACAGTAACAACAAAGTCTCCAATGGAGACATTACTGGGCACGCTCGACCAAATCGATGAACAACGGGAGGATAGTGATACAGTGATAACAGAGAACAGGGATGGGATACAAAATTGTAGGAAGGGTGTGTTGCAAACTGGTGGCTGTGGGGTGAGCCATAAATTCACTCAGGACTGACTCACGAGGGCTACTTCAATGGGACAGTAAATAAAAATTTGTGAGGGCAGCTGCAGCCCTCTGACCATTAGGGAAACATCTCTAGTGAGCAGGTTTTCTGATTTCTTTTTTAATTTTATTTGCTTTTGATTTTCTAAGTTCTAATATCAAATTAAACTCCCACTGTCTTAGGTCAACTTCACCAGCCTCTGGACTCATTGCTTTAAATCCTACATCTGCTATGTGAGGCAGGTGTATTGTCCAGAAGAAATGCTTTTCTTTCTTTCTCTTCTTTCTTTCTTTCTTTCTTTCTTTCTTTCTTTCTTTCTTTCTTTCTTTCTTTCTTTCTTTCTCCCTCCCTCCCTCCCTCCCTTCTTTCTTTCTCCTTCCTTCCTTCCTTCCTTCCTTCCTTCCTTCCTTCCTTCCTTCCTTCCTTCCTTCCTTCCTTCATTTCTTTCTCTTTCCTTTTTTCCTTCCTCCTTCCCTCCCTTCCTTCTTTAATTCATTTCTTCCATCTTTCCTCCCTCTCTCCCTCCCTCCCTCCCTCCCTCCCTCCTTCTCTCCCTCCCTCCCTCCCTCCCTCCTTCTCTTCCACCCTCCTTCCTTCTTTTATTTTTTTCTTTTTCTTTTTGTATCACACCCGGTGATGCACAGGGGTTACTCCTAGCTCATGCACTCAGGAATTACTCCTGGCAGTACTCAGGGGACCATATGGCTTGCTGGGAATCAAATCTGGGTCGGTCGTGTGCAAGGCAAATGCCCTACCCACTGTGCTATCACTCCAGCCCACCTCCTTCCTTCTTTCTCTCTTTGTTTCTCTCTGTCTTTCTTTCATTGAATCACAATGAAATATAGTTAAAAAGTTGTTTATGATTGTTCAGTAGCATGGTTGTTTAGTTGTTCAGTCATACAATGTTCCACCACCGCCCCTTCATCAGTACATATTACCCATCACCAAAGTCCCAGTTTCTCTCTCATCCACCTACCCACAGCCTGCCTCTATGGAAGGACCTTCTCTCTCTCTCTCTCTCTCTCTCTCTCTCTCTCTCTCTCTCTCTCTCTCTCTCTCCCTCCCTCCCTCCCTCCCTCTCTCCCTCCCTCTCTTTTTGGGCATTATTTGCAGTACAGGGAAGTGCACTACTTTCTAAGCATTTGTTCTGCATTTTTAGCTCCTATTGTTGGAAACTTACTCAGTTTATTTGAGAAAAATTCCCACTCTTTCCTATCCATTTCTTTTTATCCTCCAATTGCTCATCAGATAGAAAGTAGGATGATATCTTGGATGCACGAGTATTTCAAATATGCGGACATGTTGAATCTTTTTTTATGTCCTTCTTCAAACTAAATGTATTTTTTATGTTATTGACCACCAAATAAATATAAGAAATAAGTTTAAAGAAACTTTTCCCTATATTTCTATAATGAAAATTCATATTATAAAGTAAATAATTCACATCGAAATATTGGAAACATCAATAGGTAACCTAAAATTACTTTTATTAATGTGCTTTCTTTTCTTTAAGTAAATTTCCATAGTTTTGTTAAAATTTGGCAATATTTTGAGCTAGACATATATAAAATAATTTGTTAGGCTTTTATATTTATAGAAAATGCCTATTATAAATTATTACTGCAGTTATTTCTTCCTCATGAAATTCTAAATATAATTTATCCCCTTTTTCCTACTGCATCTCTCTTATATCCGTATAGATGAATATATGTATAAATAAAACACACAGATACATATATTTACTATAAGCACTTGGTAACATATTGCTATAATTTAACACATTTCATTTGCTCAGTTTTGTGTTACATAAATGAGAGTTTAGTACTTTGTATTATGGACATTAAATGAATGGAAAAGGCAAAAAGTATGTAGTGTGAGGTGCTGAGATTAAGATCAAGGACTCACATATCCAAGGTAGATACTCTAACACTGAACTACCTCTCTGACCCCAGAAAAGGAACTTTTTAAAATTAAAAATAAGTATGTGTATATATATAATTGGCTGGAGTGATAGCCCAAGCGGGTAGGGCATTTGCCTTGCATGTGGCAGAACTGGCCAACCCAGGTCCGATTCCTCCACCCCTCTCGGAGAGCCCGGCAAGCTACTGAGAGTATCGAGCCTGCACATCAAAGCCTGGCAAGCTACCTGTGAAGCATTCGATATGCCAAACACAGTAGTAACAAGTCTCACAATGGAGATGTTATTGGGCCCACTTGAGCAAATCGATGAACAACGGGAGAACAGACAGACAGAATATATATATATATATATATATATATATATATATATATTTTTTTTTTTAATTTTGAAAAGTTTCTTTTACATATATATTATATATGTAGCCCACCCCTTCGGGTTGAACTTTTTAAAAAATTGCCCTTTAGAGGCATGCCATCTCCATCTCCCTGTTCCTTGCTTTATTATAATTGTAATTTCTAAAACAAATGGTTCCTGTTTGCAAGCCACACCCAGAGGTTCTCAGGCTTCCTCCTGGCTCTGCACTTGGGCATTACTCCCAGCCGAGGACCACATGGGGTGCTGGGGATCAAATCCTGGGTTCGGGGCATGCCAGACAAGTGTTCTACTTGGCTGTGCTACTTACTGGTCTAGCCCTTTTGTGTTCTGTTTGTTGGGGGACCACACCCAGTACTGTTCAGGGATCACACCTGGATCTGTGTTCAGGGAGCACTGCTGGTAGGTCTGAGGGATCATAAGGACAGTCAGGGATAAAATCAGGGTCAGCCACACGCAAGGCAAATGCCTAGCCACTGCTCTATTTCTCCCGCCTCCTTTTACATAGTTATGGTGGTGGTGGTGGTGGTGGTGGTCTGTGTGTGGGGGTGGGTGCTGGGAGAGTGGTTCCTAGTGTGTTTTTGTTTGGGGATCATACCCAGAGGAGTCAGTCGGGAATTACTCCTGACATGACTTGGGGATCACAAGAGATGCTGGGGATTAAATCTGGGTTGTCTGAGTGCGAGGCAGGTGCTCTATCTGCTCTGGCTCAAGATTATTTTCTTTTGTTGTGGGTGTTTTATTTTCTTTTGTTTTTCAGGTCACAGCAGTGGCACAGAGGACCTGATCCTGGTGCTGTATTCCAAGATCATGGTGGCACACCTCATGTGGCCCAAATATTGACTTTGTACATGACAATTGTCCTATTATCATTCTGGCCTATGTAACTCCCTTGTTTTAATCTAACCAAAGGCTCCAAGTCTTGTGTATTTATTTACTCTATTGCAATAGAGTAAGACAAGCAACTAGAACAAATATATAAATAGGTACATAATATTACTATTGTATATTATCTGTAAAATATTAGAAATTGCAGGATCTGGTTTAATGATAACATGTCATACATCTGTACAGAGAAATTTTATCTGTATCATGACAGGTGATTACCAGTAATCTGCTACAAATACAAAAATCACATATTTTTGTACCTATAACCTTATCAAAATACCTTAAACCAATGTTTTTTAATCATTTCTTAACAAATCTTCGCACAATTGTCATTGGGAAGTCTATTGATAATGAACAAGAAATGACCAAGTCCACATGTATAAAATTCTAAAATAAGTTAAAACTGACTGTAATAAAATTTGAGCTTAAGCTTCTGATTTTAGAGTAAAGTTATTATAAAACACATATCTGCATCACTATAAATGATCCAGGTTCTAAAGTTATTAAAATCATTTATTATTTATGACCCTTGTTTTCCAGATTATTTTGAGTCTTATTTGTATTGATTGTATTAAAAAAATAGACATATCTCAAACTGAGACTTTGGTATTTTTGTTTCTACTTTTCAAGAATAAAATTATTCGTATTGGGATTGGCAGGGCAATAAGTATTTACCAGTACCACTATATCACTTAATCACTTAACTTCCCGTTAGTCGTCGATTTGCTCGAGCGGGCGCCAGTAACGTCTCCATTTGTCCCTGTCGCGTGCTAGTGTAGCCCAATGGCATCTCTTCGCTCCGGGAACATGGAGGGCCTCAAACCGATCGTTCATGATCTTGACAAAGAAGTCTGACCATCTGGTAGGTGGGCGGCCACGCGGTCTCTTGACATCCCGTGGAATCCAATCAGTAACAGCTCTAGTCCAACGGTCGTCTTTAAATCTCATTACGTGACCAGCCCATCTGATTTTCGACACCTTGGCAATTGAGACAGCGTCCCTGATCCTTGATCGTCCATGGATGTCAGAACTCCGGATTCGTTCTCTCATTTGAGTGAAACGTGATATTCCAAGCATAGCTCTTTCTATTCTTCTTTGGGAGACCTGAATAGCATTCTCATCTTGTTTGCGTAGGGCCCAGGTCTCTGAGGCATATGTTAATGCAGGAAGAACAGTGGAATCAAAGAGATGTGCCCGGAGCCGGAGGTTCTTCGTCCTCTTAGCTATTTCTTCGACCACTATATAAAGAAAGTTTTCCCAAAAATCCAGCAAACTGAAATGTATTGGTCAATGATGATAGCTGAAAAAAAATAGCAAACTGATGAATTGAGAAACTGAATCGTAAAGCTCTTTAATTTACAAGAGAGAAAGGGCAACACATTTGATTTCATATTTCTGCTCCAGGAAGTTCGCTTTTCATGCCACTTGCACGGAAATGTTTCTGACTTTTACAAATATGACATAGAGTACTTATTTCAAGTCTTTAAATCATATAAAATGAAGGAAAAAAATAGAAGCCTTTTAGCCACATTTGGAGTTCACATGGGTATGTGCTTTGGTACAACTTTCCAAATGGTGAATCTGGTCTTTTCTACAGAAAAATAAATTCATTTCCTAGAGGTTGTAATCAATTACCAATAGGTGCCTCAGATGTAAGTGAAATCAGCTGGCTGTATCTATTTAATATCTCTGATGAGAATGCCAGGTATTGTCCAAGAATTTTCCAATTAATTATTTAAGTGGGAGGAAGGAACCCAGTGGTGCTTGAGGGGCTGTGTGGTTCTGGGATTCAAACCCACAACCTCTGCATGCCAGGCATGTGCTCCAAACCTCGAAGCTATCTCCCTGACTCCAGAATTTTCTGATTCTTCATAATCTATATCCCAAAGGTCTCTGTTCTTTCCTTTAATATTTTCGTTCACCTTATCTAACTTTTCAGTACTTTTGTTTTATTTATGCCCATTCAAAATTTTCACTTCGACTTTTTATTTAACTTTCACCTTTCCACCACACACACACACACACACACACACACACACACACACACACACCAGGCATATAAATATAGGCACCAAAAGCTTCCTGGTGTGCAGTTGCTTGCACTGATGCCCGGAAGTTATCATTGGTCACTTGTTCCCAGTACTTAGTCCTTTCCCACACACACTGCTTGGACTTTGCTTTTGCTCCCTTTTCTCTTCAACTTTTCTGATTTTTGCTGTGTTTCCTTATTTCTATCCAGTTCATCTGCACGATAATTTAGGTGAGTCTTTTCCCTCTTTTCCTGAAATTTGTTTCTTGAAGTAACACTTTTCTCATGAAAAACCAAGTATTAGGTTGTTGTCAAATAACTGTCTCCCACCTGTATCCCCCCATCCCCTTTTTGTTACCATGTTTTGTGGGTCCCACTCAGTAGTGTTGGGTTCAATCATCATACCCAGTGACCTAACAGTGACAGAGACAGAAACCCAGGCACTGTTCTGAGAAGCATGCACTCTACCCTTTGAATAATGTCCCTAACTCCCTTGCCACCTTTAAAATACGTCCAAATTATCATGTAAGCCACTTCTTTCATTCTATCCGTCTGCACTTATTCCTCATTCCAGAGTACTGGAAGTTAAGTTGCTCAGGAATAAATGCTGCCCTATGCTCTAATTCACAGAAAGAAGAGGTATAAGGTAAACATGAATCTCTCATGCATTGCCACACGTGTCTAATCAATATTGAGTCATGCCCCAATTCTCAACTAAGCAGGGACAATCATTTAAAAGCACACCGATTAATAAGTAAACAAAAAATGTTTTGGAAAAGAGGGAAAATTCAATTGTATGATTTGATGGAAATTTTACTCTAGGTTCCTGGATAGTTTATTGGAATATTAGAATACATTCCAATTAAATTTTGGCTTAAATAAGTAATGTGAGAAATCAAATTTCTCAACTGGCTTATTCTTAGTGTTACCATTCCAGAACTAAAACCAAGGTCAATTTTTAAACACATACAGAAAAGTATGTGTTTTCAGTAATGTTCTATGAGAATCTCTGTAAATGCATAAAATAGCAGAATTGTTCTAGAAGTAATACTTTAAGTACTATGATAGGATTACTAGGAATTTGTCACAACCTGTATGGCACATTCTTTCATCAAGAACAATCATAACACCTATATGTTTCCTTTTCCAGATTTTAAAGAAGCAATAAGATAGTATCTGGACTATGTCCTGAATTCCAAGGAACATATTCTGTGCTGGTCAAGATATCCTAGGATTTACTCATGCAGAAGATCAGTCCTTTATAATTGTCTCTAGGCTCAGCATTGCTGTTTTATTTTATTTAAAATTATTGTTTTTTTAAAAATGTCGCAAACCAATTTAAAGTCTCATAAATAACTACTAAATATTCTAATCATTTCAGACTGACCAGAAAGTAATTTGATATTATAAGTCTGCAATAATCTCTTTTATTTGACCAGTAAAAACTGAAGAAATCATCATACCCTGAATGGTCTCCCATGATAATAATCTTGTAAGAAGAAATTTCCTTGAGTTTAAAGCCAAACAGGTGGAAGCTGTCAGGACACACTAGGGAAGAACCTAAGAACTAATTCTACCACAATCTTTTCTATTAATGCCCTCTCTGCCCACACAATCTTTTTTCTACCTGAACTAGTGTTGCATAAGTTACTGAACACAGCTGTGGATCAATGAAGCCATTTAATTCTACCTCATGGGTATGATAAATGACAGATTAATCTAAGTTCCTAAGGGCTCTTGTTTAGGGAACACATTCTAATGATAACTGAAATTCCTTATTGGAGCACCCTCAAAACTTTGACTTCTCTTTTACTTTGCCCTAAGTTGGAAGGATTTTGTTGTTAATAGCTTAATACCTTCTAAGTTGTTCCAGGTCTTCAAGAGCTGTTTAGAAACTTTGGTTTCTAAATTTAATCAGGGTCTCTCCTACCCACAGAGATGAAAGATACAGATCCTTGTCATCTCGGAGCCAAATGTTAAAATAATCCCACAAGTAATTTATCTTTTCCAAACTATAGAGGCACAGTTCCACCCCAGCACTTGATGACACTGCTGTCGATGTTGAAGATTAAGAGATAAATAATAGGTCAAACAATTTTAAGAGAAACTTAACAATATTTACAGAGAATCAAATTTGAGATAGTTATGATAAAAATGAAATTAAAATAATGAGGTGTAGGATAACATTAGTTTGTGCTTTCTCCTCTGCCACAAGGAGCTTAGATTTACTGAGTAATACCCATCACAATGCTCCTGAAGCACTCCCATTTCCTCAGTATTTATCTTTAACTTCTCTGTGCTCTGCTTCCTCTACCTGATAATCACTCATTTTCCATAAGCAGTACCCATATGACTTATAAGGTCAGATTCCTCAGAAATATCTGATTTTTTATTTGTAAGTGAAATATTGCTTTTCTCTATCTCTTATTTTTTTTTTTTTTTGTATAGTTTACCTCAGAGCAATGTCCTTTTTGTATAGACACAGGAAGACAGTTAATGCTATGCTTTTCTAACTTGGAAGTTAATTGACTCTGAATAATATTCACTCCTGGGCATCTTTTTTTCTCAATTTTAACCTCAGTTTCCCTTAGTTCCTAGCTCCCCAAAAGCAGGGTCCCAATGATGGACCCAGGGCAAGCTGTAAGCTACCGTGGCATTGAAATGGGCAAGACCAAGCATTATAATACTTAATTAAAAGTTAAGAGCATGGTCATGGACAAATTCTGTCATAATCCAAAGAGTAACAGCTAGATTAGGAGTGTGCAAGCGTTAGGAAAAACTAATCTGGCCTGAGCACTATAGTCTGGGATCTATAGCGAAATGTTCCCAGGAGAGCCACACTACAAGCTTATTGTATCTTTTACTGTGTCCATACAAAATGAAAAATATTATTAAGAAGTAGAATTACGATGAATGTTTAAATGGTTGTTGGACTAAGGAAAGGAGAAATCACACCCCTAGATGGTAGTTCATCCTTGAACAAATCTCCTAGCTGCAAGGAGATCTTTGTCTTATCTTAGAAAGGCTTCCCAGGGAAGAAAGGGCTTTCATATGATGATGGTGCTACCTGACCTAGGTGTGGTTGCTACCCCCAACGCCTGGAGGCTGGGAGTTAGATCAATTAGCAGAGGGGATAGGAGGAGATGGGAATGAGGGGTAGTGGAATGCGGTGCTTAGTGAGAATGGAACAGGCACATGGGGAGAATGGAATCAATAAATGACAGCAACTGATCACCAACAGCCTCGCAGCCCTGTTGCCTCCTTCATGCATCTGTTGGTGGTGTCTGCAGACCGGGATGTGGGAAGAGGCTCACGGTCATCGAAAGCTTGTAGCAGGAGAGAGACCGCAGCACTGCTGCCGGTCATTTATTTTGTGATTACACAATGACGTGTGAATGGTAGGTGGAGATTATAAGTATTTCTCAATCCTCAAAAATAATCTCTGTCTTATCAATTTGATGATGATGGCAGTTATATGATTTCATCTTTGAGCTCATTTTCAAGATATTATTCAAGGGGAAACAGGAAGGAATAAGTAAGGAATAAGAAAGGAATAAATAGGGAATAAGTAAGGAATAAGGGTAAGGAATGCAACTTCACAAATATCCCCTAGTCAATAAAAAATTGTATACTGTTGAGGTGATTGTTCAATGGAATTGGCAATAACCACTGATACAGTGGTCGGAATAACAAACAGATAACACTTAAACTATATACACCATCTTGCATAACAAAAGGTCTGCTTTTCTAATTCTATGCATTCCATAAGACAGGGAATTGTACATCCTCAGAGATAAATAAGAGTATCTTGTTATATTTCAAATAATCAATTCTACTTCAAAATGAAATTATTCCTCTTATGTGAGTTTTTTTCAATATTTCTAATGATCAATTACTTGATGCTATTTGATTATATATAGTCAGGGTTCAAAGTGCATCTAGAAGGCACACTATTTAATGTCTAGTTACAAGAATAGAGTGTTACTGAATGAAAATATCTTGGATTATGGGAGTGGATAAAAGGAAGATTTCTGGCATTTGTACATTGTGTTGAAAAGGATAACCAGGGAACCAGAGCAATAGAACAGCCAGTAGGGTTCTTGCCTTGGATGCCGAGGACCTGTGTTCCATTTTTGGCATCCCATAGGTGTCCCGAGCACTGCCAAGAGTAATTTTTCAGTGAAGAGCCAGAAGTAACCTGTGAGCATTGCCAGGTGTGGCTAGGTCGGATGAGAAATGGGGGAGGAAGGCCAACATGAATTGTGTTAGCAAGAGGATCTTTTGAAAATCTAAGTTTAGGAACCAGAGTTGACAGTAAAAAGGGTAGGGTGCTTGGTGGGCTGGTTTCTATCCCCAGAACTCCATGTAGTTCCCCAAGTCCAATATGATCCCTGATCACAAAACCAGGAATAAGCCAAAGCATACTAAGTGTGCCCACACTAAAAAAACAAAAGATCCAAATAAATATTAAACTTTTCTGTTAAGTTCTTTTTATTTTTTAGATTTCTCTCAAACTACCATCCCCAAAATATTCAGGAAAAATGCTTCTCTTTTCTATTAATCAATCTTTAGAATTCTTCTTTCCTGTTGCATGCTTTTGAAACAGTTAAATGATTTACTATGAGCTTGCTCCTTGAGTGTCTACATGAAGACTGATGTAGAACATATAATTCTGTGACCTGGGTTCTCTCCCTGGTATCCCATCTGTTGCCCCAACACTGACAGTAGTGATTCCTGAGTCAGGAATAACTCCTGAGCATCACCAAGTGTGGTTCAAAAGCAAGCAAACAAACAAAAACACTATCCTCCCTTTCTTCATCGATTTGCTCGAGCGGGCCCAGTAACGTCTCCATTTTGAGACTTGTTGTTACTGTTTGGCATATTTGCCATGAGGGCGAGATACTCTTCGTAGCCGGGATCTCTGAGAAGGGCGGAGGACTCGAACCTGGCTGGGCCGGGCTGGCTGCACGCAAGGCAACGCCCTACCACTGTGCTATCACTCCAGCCCGGCCCAAAAGCAAACAATAAAAAGAATCAACTAATTTTTATTATAACAAAGTTAGGTTTAATATTAAAAGAATGGCACTCTAAATGATAGAACTCTTATTTATACTGTATCCTATCTCTTAAAATTACTAGACCTTGTGTTTCAGGTCAGAAATTGCACCACAGTACCAGGAAATTTAGAGTATTAGTGCATGGCATTGCTTATATTCTTATCAGTGGGGATGACTATAGAAATCAGTGATTTCTATCCCAGATAGCAAATAAGCAGGTAGAGTGAAGGTCTTCTAGAAATTTTTCTTGAGTTTTTTTGTATACAAAAATTAGCACTTCGATAATAAATAATTTATTTACATGAGTATACTAGGTATAATACTTACAAAAGAACTTTAATAAATTATGGTCATCAAAGTAAATTTATTTTAAACTGAAAGGAAAATAAAAAGAGTGGAAATTTTGTGCCAAAACAGAAGAATGCATGCTACCGTTGAGCTGGTAGCTAATCAGTAGTCATCATACAGAGCAAAGAGTTATTACAGCTTGTGATTATTTTTATTTACATACACATCAGACTGATGAAATGAGGATTTTTTTAACTTGTCCTACTTTGTTTTCATCTGACAATCATTTAATTTCAAGATTAAATAAGAAACTTCTTGAACTGTAACGTCAAATACTTATTAGCAAATTGCTGAGCATTATATATTTATATTTCTACATTCACACGCATCCTACCTAAATCTGCAACCAAAGCCTCTAGTAACTTTGTATAACTCTGCACCATTAATTTCTTCAGAGTGACATTCTGATGTGAGCCGAACAGATGGAATTGCAGGATTGTTCTAGCAAATTTATCATAAAAAATGCATCCGACACCTGTGTAATTTGCCTAATCATTTTCCTAATAAGCTCCTACCATTAATTATGCACGATTTCCACAATGCAATCAAGATAAAAGTAAATCTGATGACTTAATACCCTTCAAAATAATTGGTTCACCCAACACAAGGCCTCCTTTGCTTTCCATAGCCATTTTAGTTAATTAGAAAGGGTGCAGGCACCCCGTTGGAGTCAGCAGAACGGGAGGCTGATCGCTTGGTGGGAGGCGGACCTGCTGGGTTTTTGGGCAGGAGTCAAGGATATTAACTCCTGAAAGAAGCGAAGGGAATTTTACCCCTTTCTCTTCTCCGCTTCTTTCCACCACTCCCGCCCCTCACCCTAACCCCCCTTCCCCCGCCCCTACAACTTCTTGCCCCCCTCCCCCCACCCTAGTAACAAACAGATGCGATTAGTGTTCTTCAGCCATCAGAAAACTGACTGCAGGACTCTGCGGGTCTAATGAGAATCAACTTTTCCGCGGCTGCTGTCTTGCGGTGCGGTCCACCTGTCACATCATTAGGTGCAGCGTGTGCCTGGAATTCACTTTGCTAAATGAGATTTACAGGCCCCAGTGAAACCCATCCCGAAGCATCCCTGCTTCAATTAGCTAAAGATTAATTGTCTGAGAAAGGGAATGAAAGTTTTACTTCAACTGACCTAAAAAAAAAAAAGGTAAAAAGGAAAAAAAAAATGTATGGTTCAGGTATTCCTCCTAGGCCCGAGGCAGTGTGGAAAAACGTGATAATTTAAAGGTGCTGCAAATTTCCTACACCTCGCCTGGATGAATGAAATTAACTAGCACTAAAAGCTGTCAAATTAAAGGTTGACTTCCAGATATTAGCACCTTAAATGTCACCGAATATTCTCTTTCTTTCTTTCCTTTTTTTTTTTTTTTTTTGGCAAACACTTACATCAGCACACCTGCACTTGCCCACAAACATTTTCTTACTGCTGTTTCCTGTTAACTGCTTGTTCGTGCCCAGCCTGGAGTTACCAGTTATAAATCTTTGATGTAACCATGGCTACAGAACAACTGGCAATTACAACGGTTCCTCCATTTTAATGTTACACTAATTATGTTTGAATATGTTTGAATGGAGATGAAGAGTTGGTGGTGAGCAGAGCTTTTGGAAGAAGGGCAGTTTTGGGGGTGAATCTTTGCTCTCGCTTGCCACGTGCTCCCCTCCCCCCGGATTTTCAGATACATGTGGCCCCCACGAACACACATCTCACCCATGGCTAGAATTTCTAAATTCGGAAATCTTCACGCAAATTTATAGAGCTTAAATATCTTCACCAGGAGAAGGAATGACCTAAAGTAAATAGACGATTCCGTTCCTTTTTCACCATTCTATGATATATAATGTCTTCAAAGGATTTGGATCAGGACTGTGAAAATTTCCATTTGATGCTAAATTTAAAACTAAGAAGAAAGAAACAGCCCCCCTAATGTTTCCTGTACGGACCAGCAGTAGAAACTGGCCTCCTGAGCCAGAAGGTGAGCCACAAGGCAGAATGCAAGAGGGATATCTGGGCACTTCTCATATTGGTGGGAGAGAGGTTATCTGGGGTCTTAATTTCAGTCTTCAGTTCAGTTAGAATATTCCAACGAGTTGCAACTTGCGTGTCCTGATTTAAGTTTGCGGGTTATGGCATGGAGCTGTAATAAAAGTTCGCAAGATATAAACCAGCCTGGGGCAATCTTGAGCAAGACAGCACAGAATCAGCACTCAAATTTTAAGCAGAGAGAACAATCAAAGGTTGAAGAATGACATGCTTATACTTTGAGTTCCCTGCCAACCACTTTAAGAGGTTTAAAAGAAAACCAAGAAAAAAACCATCAGTCTTATCAAATCCCCGCACTCTTAAAGGAATGTTTTAATAAGTTTACCCAATGGTGCTTGGGTCTACTCCTGGCTCTGTGCTCAGGGATTACATTTGTTAGGGCTCAGGGAACCAGATGGGGTAGCTGGGATGGAACCTAGTTTGGCTGCATGCAAGGCAGATGCCTTATCCACCGTACTGTAACTCAGCCCTGACACCTGTCCAATCTTTCAAAACGTGATCAAAGGTCAGATGACTGAAACTAAAGATTTTTACTAAAAGCTACAAAAGAATTCCAAATTATTTAGAGGTGTCCATTTTTCTTTGAGGATATGTTAAGTACTCTCTTGATTAGTTTTGGCAAAATGATTTTAGAACACATCTGGAAAATTAACTTAATGAGGCCAGACATTAGCATTTGGGAAAAAAAGAGTGAAAATAAAAAACATTCTTTACTGGATAATAAATCATGCAGACTTGTAATAAGAAGATAGTAATTATAAAAAATTTACATAAAGCTCAAAAGAACAAATTAGACTCTCCAGAAGCACAATAACCATGTATAAAATGACATAAATCAAAAAGTCATTGCCAAAATTTACCAGTAAATAGAAATATAACCCAATGCATGGTGTTATGGTAATTAATTAATTATAATAGTTATATGATAGTATCAGAAGATAATAACGATCAAAAGCTTTAATGACACTTGTTAAATCAAGAACAACAGAGTTATCCAAGGACAAGAGATACTATAGTGGATTAGGTACTTGCCTTGCATGTAACTGACCTTATTTTGTTCCCTGGCACCACATAAGTTCCCCCGAGCCCTGCCAGGAGTGTTCCTTGAGCACAAAACCAGAAGTAATTCATGAGCACCACCAGGTGTGACCAAAAACCAACAAACTAAATAAAGACATCCAAATACCCAAAGTTCAGTTAAATCTATAATTTATATTAAAAAATAGTAGTAGTGGTGTGTTAAAAATTTACTAAGAAAGCTTAAAGTGAACATAACAGAACACTTATGATTATAAATAGAAAATATTTCAGTCGATCTAGATGTAACAAAGTACAGTTTCTATAGATACGTCATCTTGAACTATTTTCACCTTCATTATTTATTACTAGATAATTTAGTATTATTCTATTCTCATTACTTTTGGTAGACTAAATGTAACAAACACTCATCAATAGTATGGCAACCAGTAATATTTATTGATCATGCATGAGGTTGGATATACTAAGTGATTGTTACAGAAATACTGTATTACTGTTGTAAATATTATAAGTACGTGGAGGGGAAAAATGAGTAAAAGTGCTTTTTTTCTAAGATTAGTCTGTTAATGATAGAATAATTTTCAGAAACGAGTCTGTATGATACAAAATCAGTTGTTAATCTATAACTACGTTATGCCCGAGATTTGTGTATATGAATGCATTGAACTTGCTTTCCTTCTGATAACATCCTCTCTAGTTGTTTTTTTTTTAATTTCAAAAATTTCAATGTTAAGCCAACTGAAAAAAAACTTAGATTAGGCTACAATAAAGCCACAAACTGGTTCATTGGTTTTAAATATGCTTAATGGTTTGAAATGACTTTCGTTAGTTCTTCCAAGCTAAATGCACAACTTCTAAAAAGAATTACTAAGATTTAGTTTATAATGGAAGAGAACCATGAGAATATTAATGCATTATTATATGAGTACATAATGTTATATATGTATGCTATCCCTGTATGTCTGTACCTAGAACATCCTAATTGCTTTATTAATATTAAACTGTATAAATGTCTGGCGATAAATAAGTCAGTTAAATAATTTTTTTAATGAATGAGTTTCTCGGAATAACTACAGTGGTGTAATGCTAACAGTAAATAAAAATACTTTTATTAATTAAATTTCTACTGTTTGCCAGCAGCTAAAGTCAAGATGGGTGTGCGTTCTTTCAATTATTCATAGAACCTCTATGATGCAGATCGTATACTTCTCTAAACTCCCAGAGAAATTCTAGAATGAAATCCATTTTTAGAAATGCTGCATGATTTCACCAAGCTTTTTCTTTCTTTTCTTTTCTTTCTTTTTTTTTTTTTTTTTTGCTTTTTGGGTCACACCTGGCAATGCTCAGGGGTTGCTCCTGGATTTGCACTCAGGAATTACTCCTGGCGTTGTTCAGGGGCCCATGTGAGATGCTGGGAATCAAACTCAGGTCGGCTGCATGCAAGGCAAATGACCTACCTGCTATGCTCTCACTCCAGCCACCACCAAGCATTTTTTTGGCCAAACAATATTATAGTTGCTTCTCTAATACAAAAATTTATATACAAAGCAGTCATGGGAAGCTGCTAATTGAGGGTGAACAATGCCAAGCACTCTAAGGATTATACTAATTCATTGATGGTCATGCAGAAAATGAAGAAGGAGGGACCAGATAACCACGACCTCCAATTGATCATGCCACAAAACTTAATTGGCATTGAGCGTATGCAACCTCATGGATCACCCCACAAAGCCTCATTACATAATATTCAACTAATAAGACAATAGCTCTATGTGGGCTGCTCTTCTGATGCAAAGGTTCCTATTTCTGTGGTTGTTTCAGCCCCACAGGTAGTTCTACATGAGCTGTAAAATAAAGAGCTGAGTAATGAAAGCACTATAGCACTGATACTTCATGGTCAGTGCACTATCTTCTAGACTGTCCTCAAGAATCTGAAAGTTAGCTCATCCTGCTATAGCAATCAGATGTTAGATTTCAGGAATGAAAGTCAACATAGGAAGCTTTTAATAGGGTGCAGACTGTCTTTGAATAGTATGATAAATGATGGAGAATCATCTATAATTTCACTTAAAATTATTATCAGAAATTTTTCACAATGCTTAACTATGACATCTGATTTGGGAAATATTAAAAAATATAATTATATTTTATAATTATAAAAGGGACCCAGCCCCAGCAGCTGACCACTATCCAACCACTGCCACGCTCCAAGCCACTTTCCGGACCCATTATAAGACACTTCGTATCCATTTTCCACAATTACTACACCATATCTGATGGGGTTCAGACAACAGGCAACAAATTATAGAGAAAAATATATAAATATATGCCTCTCGGAGAGCCCGGCAAGCTACCGAGAGTATCTGGCCCCCATAGGCAGAGCCTGGGAAGCTCCCCGTGGCATATTTGATATTCCCAAAACAGTAACGACAACAGGTCTCATTCCCGTGACCCTGAAAGAGCCTCCAATCATTGGGAAAAGATGAGTAAGAAGGGGTTGCTAAAATCTCAGGGCTGGGAGGAATGGAGACGTTACAGGCACCTGCTCGAGTAATTTGATGATCAACGGGATGACAGTGATAACAGTGATGATATTTTACAAAAATATATAAATTATATTTTATAAATTTTATAAAATTTTTTTCCCTTTATTTTATTTTATTTTAAATTTTATAAAATTTTATAAATCAAATTTTATAAATAAAATTTCATAAGATTTTATAAATGTTAAAAATAACTAAATGTTTTGGTAAAACTAGGGTAGTGTAGGTCAAATACCACAGTGATAATATTCAGGAATTTAGTTTAGTTTGTTTTTGGGGGGGATTACCAAGAGAGGTGCTCAGGGCTTACTTCTGGATCTGTGTTCATGGATCACTTCTGTTGGTGGTCAGCTAAGACCGTATGTGGTGATGGGGATGGAATTGGGGCTGGCCACATACAAGGCCAGTACCTCACCTGCTTATGCTATCTCTCTGGCTCCCAGGAATATTTAATGTAGAAGTGGTTTGTTCCTATAAACTTACAAGTTTTTTCAATTTTAGAAAGTTTAGATCTTTTCGATTTTAATAAATATTTTCATTTGTAGCAACATGATTTACATGACGCTACATCATGGTAGCATCAGGCTGGAGTGATAGCACAGCAGGTAGGGCATTTGCCTTGCACGTGGCCGACCCGGGTTAGATTCCTCCATCCCTCTCGGAGGGCCCAGAAAGCTACCAAGAGCATCCTGCCCACACGTCAGAGCTTGGCAAGATCTCCATGGCATATTTGATATGCCAAAACCAGTAACAAAAAGTCGCACATTGGAGATGCTAACTGGTGCCCGCTTGGTCAAATCGATGAGCAATGGGAGGACAGTGCTTCAGTGCTACAGCATCATGGTTTAGAAACTATTATCCTGCAAAAATTCTAGATATTCTGATTTTGTAATATTCAGGGCAGTCTAACCATTTGCTTTAATAAGACCACACATTTGTCCCCAGACCTAGGTCTTTACTTACCTAAGTCTGGTCTTAGAAATGCTGGTGATAAATCAAGTCTGTAGGAGCTGTGACTCTGAGTATCTGGCACAGTGATTAGAATACTTTTGGAGATAACTGCCGTCAATTTGAGCATTACCAATCTTACTAAATATAAAATCACTGTGTTTTATTTTCTAGGTGATTCTGATATCATTAGAAGCGTGACAGAACAGACTATTGAAAAGTAAATCATGCAAAAGTTTTCTGTAATAAGATCCAAGTTTACTTTAAAAACAAAAAAACTATCATTATTAGGGTTTTATTAATGACTTATTCTAGCACCAGATATATTCCTTCTTTTGATTTATATAACAATTTGCCCCATCCAGCTAACTCTCATTTCTGAATTCAAATGTATGTGGTAAGTATATATTTGATATGCCTCTGGATATTAGAGTCTCTGAATATATTTTTTAAAATTTCTATTGACCACAACCATTTTCCTCTCATACAGCTACTTTGCTGTCAGTCAATATTTCTAAATGACAAAAATCACTAAATAGAACTGCATTGAAAAAATCCTTTAAAATGGAAGCATGGGAGTTATAGAAACTAAGTAGAATGTTACTTTCTTAATACCAGGTTTAAACCCAGTGAATTGCATTGCAAGATGTCAGCTCTGTGGAGTGCAGAAGACATTTGATATATATATTTTTTCATTCTCAAAGCAGGTTTTTTTTTTGCATTAAAAGTAGGACATTTAAGGACAATATTATTGCATTGAACTGCACTTTTGGAATCCTCAAATAGACTTCATATAGAATAAAAGAGTCTGACTATGATGGACACCAATCAGCCTTACGTATGTAATTCACAAGTGATGTTAAAACATGGGGAGCAAAGAAATATTTAAGATATTAATCATTAATAGAAAAGAAATGAGAAACATTGCTTAGTGTAGGATTTATTTGTTCTCGCTCTTTGCTTTCTTAGCAGGGAAATGTTAACCACCCTTTCTCTGCAACTCCCCCTCAACACCCTGCCACCCTCCCCGGCACACACATACATACACACACACACACACACACACACACACACACACACTCCACATGTCCACTGGTTACTCTGGGACTGGATACAATTACAAGTTTCCTCACAGCAGTTAAACTCTCAATCCCAGCTGTGCCTTCAGTGGCATGAGCCAGCTTGATTATGCTAAAGCACCCCTGGATTCCTTCCTCTTTTGTTTTATTCCACCCAGGGTCTTAAAGCTTAAACATTTGACATGCTTGGGCAGTTTTTTCTCTAATTTCACCCAAGCTGACTATGCAGTGAGTTTAATGCGTAGGTGTAGCCTGTAGGTACAAGTACCTGCCTCTGTAATGTTTTCCCCTCGGCCATCTGAACACTGGAAGCATTCCAAGAGTGAATCTATGTTATGGTAAAAAGTTAAGCCATATCACAAGAGAGATAATATTGCCAGGCTAAACTGATTTAGATCAATATCTATTCAGGCATTTGGTTTACTTTGAAACTGCAGGTACAATGCTTCTGGCTCCAACATTGTAAAGCTTGATATTCTAGGAATCGACCCATCCTCTTCATAGATGGGAGTTGTTAAGCTTAGCTACAACCTTTAAAAGCTATGTGGTAGCAGAACTTCCAGGCTGGTTTGTTTATAAACCGTCTTCCCATGTTTTGATGCCAAAGAGCATAACAGATTTTAATTTGAAAAGGAAAATCATATATTAACAAACCCAAATTTGGAGCATTAGTTTTCAGTCCCTTCTCTTTGGGGGTGCTCTGGAAACCCATGCCTGTTGAAAATATAGAAAATCACATTATTATGGAAGTGGTGTATATTGGAAGGTTTCTGAGAAACAGAATCTAAGTCTGCAAGGCACCTCTAAAATGATCACAGAATATCCTAAACAAGAGAATAGACAGCGCTGAACTATGAGGAACAACTTGGTTGTGAGTTACAAAACTGACTGAGAAACAGTAGGGGGCGATAGAGAGACATAACGAAGGTTACACAAGCAGGATGATGGAGAGTCATGAGCGTTTGGGGGTGGTTGGTGCAGTCATTCTGCATATCAATATCATACACTTTAATGCCATTGTAATCATATTACCTAAACTATGAAATTTACAAGATAAGCATCTTAGACTCAATGCTGAAAAGCTGTATTTGACAGTTCATGTGCATTTTAGAGATTTTTTTGGCGGGGGGTGGGGTGGGGGGGTGGAGCGTCACATTTTAAACTTAGAATAAAATATTTCAGAGATGGTGAGAGTGTGAAACCAGATTATTTTAGATGAAGATACTCTGGCAACAAATTATCATTTTACTACATGTGTGCATTTGTATCAGTGTGTATGGATGTATGAAAAATAAAAGTTTAAGTAAATCGAAAGGAAGCACAGGTTTCCTCTACCATCTAAAAGAAGAACTCAGCTGGAATGATAGTTCAATGGGGAGGGTGTTTGCCTTGCACACAGCCGTCCGGGGTTCAATCCCCGGCATCCCATCTGGTCCCCAAATCCCTGTCAGGAGTAACTCCTGAGTTCAGAGCCAGAAGAATGTCACTGGATGTGACCCAAAAAGCAAACAAATAAAAATGAATAAAAGAAATTAAAAAAAAAGAAGAAACTTACTACTTGGTATGATTTGGTATGGTGATTTGGGGAGTTCCTTATTAGCATGAACTTATAGGAAAAGTTCTTATAGTTTTCCAGATTTAGAAAAGAATCTATGGACTCATACCAAGTAGGAATACTGTACTTTTGGATAGTGAAAAAAAGTGTATTTGACAAACAGTACTATGTCCTGTAAAAAGTCTTTATGAGTTTCTCTCTCTCCCTTTCACCAGCGACACATATCAAAAATTACAATGACATGTGTAAGAAATTCACACATCCCACCTGGAAAGTTCACCTCTTTTTCATTCAGGATGCATACTGAGCATTCCTGAATGGGGTAATTAGTATTCAGTGCTCAGAACATTTACATATTTGAAAACTTGGTGATATGAATGTTGTTGGGAACTTATTTCTGCTGCCCTAGTAGGCATCGCATAAACTAATAAAATTTACAATTTACCAGTTCTTAGCAGGACCATCCTGCGACTGTGCTTCAAATGAGAAATGCTATCTTTGAGCAGCGACGCTGAGAACATTTGTGCCATGACGTGTTATTATTTGCGATTCTTAAAACGCTTTATTTTTAGACGATGATAAAATTGTCTCAATTTTTATCCAAGTTTTCGAGAAGATCGACGAGAAGTTCTCGGCTTCCTTATGGGGACACTAATAGAGTGGTGACTGCCACCTTTACATCATTCACACCCTGTGATTTACCAATTCAGGGCTGTCATTCTATCAGAGCCTCCGCAGCTGGCACTGGAGAAAGCTGACGTTCAGGCATGCCAAGTGGCGTTTTAAGGGAACGGTAATGAGAGTGATAAGCTCTTCTCTGTCACTGCGTGTCCAAGGAAAACTCTGTAATCGCTACAGCGATGAATTCCTTAACTAAAAGGGCACTGATTCTATTCTGTTTGGGTTGGTACCAGGCGTCGAACCAAGAGTCATCTGAGACCTGTCATCAACTGCTGAGCCAAAATCCTGGCCCTTAAACTTTCAGATTTCGATAACCATGGTAGTGACACAGGTAAAACTTAAATGGAGACTCAGAAAGAATGCTGTTATTTATACAGCAGAAGGAAAGGAGAAACACATCCCCCCAAAAGAGACCCAGGCCTTTTGCTTGAATTGCTGTTATTAAAATGTGTGACTTTGGCTATGGCGACCTTCTTAACCTTCCCTTTTCCCTCTGTGATTGACCGTATTGGACTAGAACTGCTGATCTCAACCTACTTGGAGAAACATTGATTAATAGATCATGTAGGATAAAGGTTCATGGTAAAATATGTTTGATAAGTTCGGCAGGTGAAGCATTTCTTGGGTAGCCTGTTTCAAAATGCATTATTAGGGGCACTGGAAAATATTCTGCCATCAAATCTTTCTCAGCCTCTTGGTTCTTGACCAACTGGGTATGCGGAGCACTACGTAGTGTTAGAGAAATACTCAGAGGTCCTGTGAGATGTTTTGAAGAAATAAAGACCATACTTAGCACGTGGGAGGCCCACGCTGGCCCACGCACACCACGGTCCCCTCCCCAGGAAAGACCTTCAAACGCCCTAAGGGAAGGAGCCCTGAGAATTTTCATCACACTTGCCCACTGAGGATTCTACTTTAAACCAAATAAATAAGATTCTCCAGTGATGTGACATGAAAATCACATGTCAGGTTAACAGAGACATACTGTGATCCGAGACACCCTGTCATCCACCCTCAACACCCCCACCCCCCCACCCCCCACACACACACTCTCTGGTAAGAACAATGTTAACCCTGGAAGCCACTGTGGAAGGCCTCATCCAACCTGTTGACTTTCCAGCATCAAACAGGAAAGTGAGACAGCATACTGGCTTGAGACTCAACGGAAATATTCACTCTTCCTGGTCTGCAGCCCGTAGGTCTGCCTGAGTTTCCACAACGGAAGGACTAATTCTTAAAAATCCTTCTCCACCCTATCTCTCTCTCTGTGACTTTTCTCTTGGTATCCGTTTCTCTGACACTCTCTCTCCTTCTTTCTCTTCCTTCTTTCCTCCCTCAATCCCCTCATCTCTCCCGTCATTTTGAAGAACTTAATACATTACCTTTGGAGAAATTTGAGGTTAAAGACAAAAGTCTAAGTATCAGGTTTTTGCCAGCTCACTAATAAATGTAATTCCATAATGTTGTTGACGAACAATTTGTGCAGAAATAATGGGTTATTTCAAATTAATTATTTGCGATAACATTTAGCTATTTTTTAAAATATGCTAATATCAATTAAACTAAATTATTATCACTTCTTTCAATGTAGGAGCCAAATTCTATAGCTTTCAAAAATATTGCCTATAGCTTTATAATATGTCCCAGAGAAGATTAAAAAGAATATGTAAAAAATATTTTGACCTAAAAAATAAAAGGATTCTAAATATTTAAAAATATGGGGTAATGGGATGGAAAAGATAGTGGTAGGGTACTCACCTTGCACGTGACTGACCTAGGTTTGTTCTCTTGCAACCCGTAAGGCCCTCCAAGCACCAAGCTCCCTGAGCGCAGAGTCATAATTGGGTAGGTGTGGTCCCCAAACAATACAAATCAAGAAAATAGTGAAATAAGAATATTTTGTCTATAATCTGTATGAGGGTTAAAAAGTGAGTATAATAGGGTTGATATATTAAGCCCAACAGGAAAATAGTGGAATATTATTATGCACATTTTCTAAAGGAAAATGATTTTTGATTTTAAAATAAATTCATCAACCAAAAGCATTTTACAAGTACACAACTTTTCAAAGTTTATGAACTGACAACGATCTACATACATACAAAAGAAAGAATAACCAAATTGTTTTTGTTGGTGGAAATCCCCTTTCTTTTCTCCATTCTATTTTCCTTCACTGATCACTACCAGCAAAGAAGACCCATAGACAACTTTGCTATTTCTTTAGTAACATGAGAATTAAATATCAGTATATCATACCCTGGATAGAAGCCATAGCTCTTTAGTGTAACTTTCTAAAATTATCAATCTCAGAAATAATAGGATTTTCAGGTAATAAGATAGCAACTGTAGATAATATGTCAATGAATGAACACAGATATTTTAAAAGAACTTTGTTTCTAAAAAGAAATGTGTATAGTATAGTCTAATAAACGTTTTTCTAAATCACATGAGAATTGTTCTTCAGATTTTTACCAGGTTAACTGTGATGTGTTTACTGTCAACAAACAAATTAGTGCATTAGTAAACTATGATTCTTTTTTCCCCGTGCCCAGGTAATAAAAAATTTGTCATTTTGTTAAAAAATTTACCTATTTACAGATGAAGTTTTATGAATAGGTACAAATTTTATTCTTAATTCCATCAAAACTTTAATACATTGAATTCAAACTTCCTGGTGTATTTCTTTAATTTATACTTATCTCTACTTCTTAATAGTCTCTTGGATTCATTATGGATTTTCTTTATATCCTTTCCTAATTCATAGGTGTTATATTATTTCTTTTCACTTGTTAATAATTTTCATCTTCATAAGATTTAAAATTGCCTGCAAAGAAGTTGATTATCTCAACTTTTTTTATGACATTACCCTCTAAATCCTAAATGTGATTCTGTCTGGAAGGACATCAATTCTACTTCAGGTTATGTTGATAGATTTTTTTTAACTCTTCTTCTCCCTATAATGTGATGTACACAGATGAAAAAATGATAGTATATTCCTGGGTATAATTTTATAACTTATGACCAGAAATTAAAGGTATTTTTTGGTTTTTTTTTTAAAAAAACATGTTTTATGCCAGAGGAACTTGAAAATTCAACAGTTGTAGGTAGATCTTAAGCACCAATGGAGGGGTAGGGCCAGAAACAATATAGAATTGTACTCTAGTTATAGATTTATAATTAATATCATCTATTTTTTTCCCTTTATTTTATTTTATTTTTTTAAAGTTGTAGATTTACAATTTTTTGTGCTTTGGTTTCAATCATACAATGATCAGATACCTATCCCTCCACCAGTGCCCATCTTCCACCACCATGGATAATATCCCTCCCACCCCCATCCCCTCATCCCCCTATCTCTGTGGCAGGGCAATCCCCTGTGTTCTCTCTCTCCTTTTGGGTGTTGTGGTCTGCAAAAGAGGCATTGAGTGGCAAACATGTTCAGTCCATAGTCCACTTTCGACATGCATCTCCCCTCCTGGGAGGATCCTCCAAACATCCTTTATTTGGTGCTCCCTTCTCTATCTGAACTGCCCTTTCCTCTAGGATACCTGGCTGGCCTCTAAGTTATGGAGTAATCCTCCTGGTACTGATCTCAGCTATTCTTGGGTATTAATCTCATACTTTGTTACTTTATATCCCCCAGATGAATGCAATCTTTCTATGTCTATCCCTCTCTTTCTGACTCATTTCGCTTAGCATGATACTTTCCATATTGTACCATTTGTATGTAAATTTCATGACTTCATCTTTTCTAAGAGCTACATAGTACTCCATTGTGTAGATGTACCAAAGTTTCTTTAACCAGTCATCTGTTCTTGGGCATTCAGGTTTCTTCCAGTTTCTGGCTATTGTAAAGAGTGCTGCAATGAACAAACAAGTGCAGATGTCACTTCGACTATACATTTTTGCCTCTCTGGGATATATTCCCAGGAGTGGTATTGCTGGGTCAAATGGGAGCTCAATTTCTAATTTTTTGAGAATCGTCCATACTGTTTTCCAGAAGGGTTGAACCAGTGGACATTCCCACCAATATCATCTATTTTTTAAGGCCACTCCTCTCTATGGACATGAAATAAGCTGAAACTTTTACTTTGGCATGAATAAATCTTCAGTGTATAAATAAATATGATTGATGGTTCTGGGAGAAAATTCTGCAGAAGAATTAGAGAACCATACAGCAATAGTCAGACTAGCAATTATTCAAAGTATAATATTGCATTATCAAAAAATGAAATTATATTAGCATGAATTAGGCACTTACATATGCATAAAGTACCTGTTTTAGTGTTACTAATAAAATAACCCAATAAATTGGTTGACAGTCCAAAAGTTACAAATGACAATGAAAAATAAAAGTTGGTTTTTGGCTTACCTGTTTTGATAAATCAGAGAGAAAATTCATTACTTACAATGATTATTCTGTTTTCAAGTGGCTTTATTTTTCTTTTTTATAGTCGAGGTGTAATCAAGATGCACATTGCCTAAAATGAAATACTAATTATTCTAAGTATGTATATACTATTGTATATTTATTATAGCTCATAATAATCAACACCCTAATAAAAATCATTTCAGGACACAGCATAAGAGCTCTGCTATGGAAACAACCCAAATGTCCAAAGGCTGATGAATGAATAAAAATGTCGAGGTATATATACACCATGGAGTACTATATAGCTGGAAAAAGAGAATAAACAATTTAGTTTGCTGCAAGTTGGATGGAACTGGATGGTATCATGTCAGAGAAATAAGTATGAATACCAGTTTGTGCTCTCATTCATCTGTAAAAAATCTTAGACAACAAGGAAATAGTATTGAAAATGACAAACCCTTCATCTTATATAACAAAACTCATATTACCAATTAGTAGGGGGAGAGAAGGGGTAATAGGGGAATTTGAAGGTGAAACAGAAGCAATGTAAGGACATTGTTAAAGCATTTTGTCTATTTTAGTAGTGATAGGATGAAGTAACTGTATATCAATACCAAAGTCTTATTACTATTGTGACCATATTGCTTAATAAAACAATGTCTTTTGCAAGATATAGGACATTTCCCCTTTTCCAAAATGTTAATTTCTGCAACATTATAGTAAATACTATGCCACATTTATCAAAACTGGTTAGAAATATTTTTTCTTATTATAGAACTTCTTATCAGTAAACTATACAATATGCATGAAATTGCATATGATAATTTTATCAAAAATATTGCTGGGCCTCATTTAACAAATGCATCAATGGGTTGTCTCTTTTAATTGCTGAGTATGTTTCTATTTTTATAAGTTTGTTTTTGGTAGAAGATATAAAATTGAACAATATTAAAATATCTGAGAATTTCCTTTTTAGTTTATCTGTTTAGTATATATCCTTTTAATTTTATTTTGTTCTTTTAGTTTTGCTATTTATTTTTCTTTATATTGGGGGAATTTCTTGAATATCTCTATATTCTATTTGATCTTTTCTATTGTAATTTATATAAATCACTTTTTAATGAGGTATTAGTTGCTGTAGTGTTTACAAAATTTATATTGCATGAATTACAAAATATTTTCAAATGATATATTATTTACTTATTTCAGTGTATTTCTTTTGTTTTTTTGTAATTACCATCTAGATATGCCATGTACCTTTTAATATCTTATTTTTTAATTAAAATTATTTAAATTAGAAAATTTGGAAAAACATAAAGCATATATATCACATTGTATTTCTTTCATTCCAGGGAAGTTGATGTTTTACAGATTGGCTATTATTGCAGTATGCTGAAAGAATTTGATGAAATTATTTTTCCATATTTTTATGTACACATATTTTATGTATATATAATTCACGTAACTATAAAAGTCTCTAAGAAGAGACTTGAAATTTTTCCCTAACTATAATATCTATTTTATGCTTTATGTTTTTTTCTTTTTGTAGTTTCTATCAGTCTGTGAGTGTCTTCATATAATGTTGCTTAAATATCGATTCCTTATAGAATTTCAGGACTTAGCACTGCACTGCACTGTCCTCCCGTTGTTCATTGATTTGCTCAAGCGGGCCCAGTAACGTCTTCATTGTGAGACTTGTTACTGTGTTTGGTATATCATTCACATCACTGGTAGCTAGCTAGACTTGACTGTGCGAGCGAGATGCTCTCAGTAGCTTGCCAGGCTCTCTGAGAAGGACAGAGGAATCGAACCCGGTTTGGCTAGGTCAGTGGTGTGCAAGGCAACCACCATACCCGCTGTGCTATCGCTCCAGTCCTTAAGGACTTAAAATATGTACATTTTAAAGTTTTTATTTTTTTCCATAGTTGTCTGCATGGCAGAGCCTGGCAAGCTCCCCGTGGCATATTCAATATGCCAAAAACAGTAACAATAACGGGTCTCATTCTCCTGACCCTGAAAGAGCCTCCAATACAGCAGTGTTGGGAAGGACGAGTAAGGAGAGGCTGCTGAAAATTCAGGGCTGGGATGAGTGAAGATGTTACTGGTGCCAGCTCGAGCAAATTGATGAGTATAAGGGTTCTTCATATTGTCCAAAGAACATTGAGATTTTCAAATTTTTAAGTCTTTTCCTGCCCTTAGACTTTAGTTTCAATAGTTCCTGATGCCATATTTTCAAGTTCAGTTATTTTTTTTTTAAAAAAAGATTTTTCCGGGGGCTGGAGCAATAGCATAGCTGGTAGGGCGTTTGTCTTGCACGCGGTGGACCCGGGTTTGATTTCTAGCATCCCATATCGTCCCCTGAGCACCGCCAGGGGTGATTCTTGAGTGCAGAACTGGGAGTAACCCATGTGCATCGCCAGATGTGACCCAAAAAGCAAAATAAATAAATAAATAAATAAATAAAAAGATTTTTCCTGTGGTGTTGGAAGCACATTTATTACTTTAGAAAGAATTAATAATCTATTAAGCTGATCCATACCTGGTATACTATTATACGATATTTTTTAATTTGATACTTCTTTATGACTTCCATTTTTATGATTTTGGTTTTGGGCCACACCTAGTCGTGCTGAGGGATTACTCAAGGCTCTGTACTCAGGAATAATTCCTGATGTTGCTCCAGGAGCCATTTGTAATGCCAGGAATTGATCTTGAGTTGGGTGCGTATAAAGCAAGCTCCACTACCCATGTACTCTTTACAGCCTTACACTCTCCATTTAAAAAATTATTATGTATGTTTTTATTAAATATAATAGTACATGGTTAGGATATTTGAAATCATTCATGAGTTCCTATAATATCTGACTTTGTTTCAACTGATTATTTTTCCTTACTAGAGGTTAATTTTATAGCATTTTACCAATCTAGAAATTATTGTTTGGATGCTGGGCATTTTAAAATGTGTTTGTCCTGCTGTTTTCCTCTAGTGTTTAGATTTTTTTCTGACAGGTTATTAATTTACTTGCCAATCACCACAGCTTTCCTGAAACTTGATTTTATTCTTTCTCAGTACAATCCAAAAACAGACTTATCTCCTCTTAGTTGAATCTTTGTTCTAAGATATTGCACTGCCAAAATATTTGCTATTTTCTGTGTCTTTTCCTTGAGGCTGTTGAATTGGAAACACATTTGTGTGAGTGGGCTTCGTAGCTCAGATATTAGTTCTGTTTGTAGTTCCTTTGCAGATTTCTATTCTTTAACTTTCGTTGCCTGGCTTCTTGAAGTGTCATTCTTTCTACAGATAGCTTAATATTCAGTCAGAGGTTTAAACAACACTCTTAAAAAACTCCCTGGTTATGTGCTCTTCAACAGAGCTACCACCTTCATGATAGATTGCACTCTAAATTCTAACCTCCGTAGTCTTCCTTATCTCTGTCACACTTTCTCTGTGTGTTGAGATTCCCTTTCCCTGCAAGTATCCTGTGGCCAAAAATGTCTGGAAATTACAAGATGCACACAATTTGTCTTTTGTTTCTTAGAGTCAGAGCTCTGTACTCTCTATTGTCCAAAATCTGCAAAGTGGTATTTTATATCGTTCTTTTTTTGAGACTGATTTATTGTTTTGTTTTTAATGGCAATAGGCGAGTGAAATACTGATTATACAATCTTAGCCAGTTGCAGAATATGTGAGATGATTTTCCTCACCATGGAAGTTCCTATGTTTGATACATAGTACAAATTGTAATTTATTTAAATTATGCCACTTCCCAAAGATCTTTTATGATGAAGTCTGTGCATGATAAAACTACTACAAATCTCTCACAAGACGAGACTATTCTGGAAAACATAGATGGAAGCCACTGATTCAAGAGCAAAGGTCATTATAGTCAGAATTTGCCAAAGGAGTCATTAAAATGAATGGAAAGTCTCAAATTAAAAAATCATTTAGAAGTTAATACCATTTAATTTCCATTTCATTGGAATTTTCCACTCCTTTATGACTGGGCTTTATGAAAATAATAAAAATAGTAAGTAATTAGCATAACAATTGTATGAAGAAGTTAAAGAGGGATTAAATTTCTTATTCTAGGAAGGCTGTTAATATGCTCTTGGAATCTTAAAGTATTTAAACTATCTATTTTTTCTTCTCATCCATCACCTCACATACATATTTTTGTCTATTTTGGGGTGAAAATAATTCACTTCTATTTTCTTTGCAAATCTCAATTATACAATACAATATTAGAACTAAAATCACCATGCTCTGCATTAGGTTCTTAGACTTAGTGATTAAATCATTATAAATATCATCTGAGTTCCCATACTTTCCCACATAGGAACCGTGTTTTTAAGAATTTGACTTATTTTAGATTCCATCTATGAGTGATACTACATAGTATTTTCGTTCCTGTCTGACATGCTTCAACTAACATGATTTTCTTAATTCCCACCCATATTATTGGAAAAGTCAACGATATCTTTCTTTTATGACTGAATAGTATTCCATTACATGCAGTGTGTGTGTCGTAAAACTATTTTTTACTATTTTATTTGCTGACATTTTTTTGTTTTTGTGTCACACCCAGCAATGCACAGACGTTACTCCTGGCTTTGCACTCAGAAATTACTCCTGGCAGTATTTGGGGGACCATATCGGATGCTGGGAATTGAACCCAGTCCATCGCGTGCATGGAAAATGCCTTACCCGCTATACTGTTGCTCCAGCCCCATTAGTGACACTTTTTTTTTATGTGACTGATGCTGTCATAAATATAGGAATGCATTATTTTTATTGTCTTAGGATAAGTACCTAGAAGTGGGATTTGTGTATCATACACGGGCATTCTATTTTCTGTTTCATAGTTACCCCCTACTATTTTCCATAGTAGCATCTCTAACTTATACTCTCACCTACAGTGCTATGGTTCTCTTTCCACCAAATTCTAGCCAACATCCGATTTTGTTTGATTAATATTTTACCAGGTAGAAAGGAATATATCATTGTGGCTTTTATTTGTAATTACATTTTGATTTGTAATGCTGAGCACTGTTTCAAGTACTATTGCAGATTAAAATGCAACTTATGAAAACACTCTGCAGTTTCTCTGTTCACAGTAACCCAGTCTTCATTTTTTGTTGTTAAGTTTTATGAGTTCATTACATATTTTGAATACCAATCCCTAATCAGATTTAATGTTTAATAAATATTTTTATCATTTTGCGGTCACCTTTCTTTCTGTTGTTGGTTTCCTATGTTATTCAGACACTTTTAAGCTTGATAGAGTGTCACTTATTTCACTTTTGTTGTTTTTTTTAAGTAGTCTGTGTTAATAATTTGTTACCATGATGATTAATAAGGAGAATTCACCCTATGTTTATTCTAGGAGATGTTTTAGTTTAAAGTTTTAAATCTTTAATTTTTCCCTCTCATTGACTTTTTTTCTCTTTAGCATTGCTGTAATATTACTATTTTCCTTAATCTATGTAACTTTTACATTATACTTAGAGTTACAGAAGGTTTTAATCTTTGCATAAAGCCTTATCTGATTCAATAAAATTTCATCATCAAAAATACCTTGTAATATGGTCATTCACATGCAAAAATGGATGAAAATCGATTAGCACTGCACAGTCCTCCCATTTTCCAACAATTTTTTCAAGCAGGCACCAGTAACATCTCCATTGTCTCTGCCACTCGGGCGGGAAACTCTCAGTAGCTTGCTGGGCTCTCCGAGGGGGCAGAAAAATCAAATTGAAGTTGGTCACGGTGTGAGCCAAACGCCCTACTCACTGTGCTATCGCTTTAGCCCAAGGTAGACTCATACTGAATAAAAAGTTGCTCTTATTTTATTTTACAACAGGATAAGCTTTAAAAAATGATTTGCCCTAAAAATGTGCAATTTATGTGAACTACATAGAAGAAAGTACATATTGCAAAATCCTATGCCAGATCACCTGAAGCATTTAATAATTTGTTTTATTTATTTAGAGTTTTAGGGCATCACAGTGGTGCTCAGTACTCAGGGATTTTACTCCTGGCTCTGTACTCAGGGATCACTCCTAGCATACTTTGTGGTCCAGATGGGGGAGGAAACTGAACTGAGGTCTGCTCTGTGTGAGGCAAGAACCTTTCCTGCTATACTTCCCCTTTGGTCCCTATTTTCATTTTAATACTGACTAATGGCTGTAGCTAAAAGAATAGTTTGTAATTTACGCAATACTAATTTGTCATGCACTAAGCCATTACTAAAATTCAGGGAAAATTCATCACTAAAAGTCAACATGTGTATCAAAGGCCCAAAGGCCCGCTTGTAAGGCGAACGCCCTACCCGCTGTGCTATCGCTCCAGCCCTAACATGTGTATATATTGTATTAATTATGTAAACTAAAAGTATCACTAAAACTTTAATAGCCGTCACCATGTCAAATCACCACTGATCCCATTCTTCAGACTCACAAACTGAATCTCCCAGGAGATGCAAGCCAAGCAGCTTGCATCATGGACACATCATTTCCCCCAGCTGAAAACTCTGAGGCACCTTCTGGAGGGGAGAAGATGGTGTACACACCCACCAAAACCCTGGAAGACACACCTACACCCACTGCCACCATGCCAATGGTCTACAACCCAACTCCACGACTTCTCCAAGAATCTCTGTAGACTCATTCCAGTTCTACTGATCCTGAAGTTTCTGGAACTTGGCACACCTGCAAATTCAGTGGTACTAAGTTTCCAGTGGCAACACACCAAATTAGATGAAAAGGAATACAGAAGCTAGATAATCTCAACAAATAAAAACAGTAACACACAAGGCTCAGCTAGTGATGAACACCTGAGTACGTCCTCAAAGACTTAACAACCCTGTGGTGAGATATAACAATTTTCATGAATTTTCTTTTACTGAAGCACTTTTGATAATTCCTTTAGCCATTGCGTTGTAACAGGCAATACAAAACAAATTATTGTGTGCTTACTAAGGGAGCAGGCTTGTGGGAGGGTTGGGAAATAGAATCAATGGCGAAGGAAAGGTCACTCAGGTATAGTGATTGGTGGGAGAACACCAGAAGCCAGTAGCAGTTATATTTTACTAACAACTTTATAAACATGGTGCTTAAGTAAATAAATAAATAAAAATATTATTTATACTTTCTTTTTATTCCAATAAGTGCTTTAGTTACTAGTATAGAAGATAGCAGTAATTTAAATGTCAGTTTATTAGTATTAATTCAACTTCCTTTTAAAAAGTCTCACAAATAAGATGTAGCACGGTCCTCCCGTTGTTCATCGAGTTGCTTGAGTGGGCCCAGTAACATCTCCATCATGAGACTTGTTACTGTTTTTGGCATAATGAATACGTCATGGGTAGCTTGCCAGGCTTTGCCGTGTGGGCGAGATACTCTCGGTAGCTTGCCGGGCTCTCTGAGAGGGGCGAAGGAATCGGACCCTGCTGGGCTGGCCGGCTGCACGGAAGGCAAACGCCCTACCTGCTGTGCTATCGCTCCAGCCCATGAATAAGATATGCTAAATAAATTAATATTTTAATTTTATTTAGAATACACCATCGGGAATTGGTTTGGATCAATATACATGGATCAATTTTGATGAGGAATTGAAAGAGCTATGCTTGGAATATCACGTTTCACTCAAATGAGAGAAAGAATACGGAGTTCCGATATCCGTCGACGATCAAGAATCAGGGACGCTGTCTCATTTGCCAAGGTGTCAAAAATCAGATGGGTTGGTCACGTAATGAGATTTAAAGACGACCGCTGGACTAGAGCTGTTACCGACTGAATTCCATGGGATGTCAAAAGACCGCATGGCCACCCACCTACCAGATGGTCAGACTTCTTCATCAAGATCATGAACGATCGGTTTGAGACTCTTCATGTTCCTAGAGCGAACAGACACCACTGGGCTACACTAGCACGCGACAGGGACAAATGGAGACGTTACTGGCGCCTGCTCGAGCAAATCGACGATTAACGGGAAGTCAAGTGATCAATATACATGTTCCAAAAACAGTTTTAATCCCTCTGTTTAATGGCTTGTTTTAAAAACCACCCACTTTTTTCATTCTGAGCTCCCCACCCCCCCTCCCCCCCCCCCCCCCCCCCCCGCCACACACACACACTGAATCTTCTTAAAAAGACCTTCTTGAGCTAGAAAGATAAAACAAGGGCTAAGGCAACTACTTTCAGTGTGTCTGGCCCTGGTTTGGTTCCTAGAACCATATGGTCCTCCAAGTATCACTGGATGTAGCCCCGGAAGCACCCAGCACCTATGGGGTGACTGGCCAGATAAACATGACACAGGTGGTTAGAAAATCCCCAGCACTGGGTGGTCAGATAACCCACAGCACTGGACAGAACTGACCACTTAGCCCTAACACTAACCTGCCAGTCACCTTGGCCAAGAATTACCAAAAAGAATTCTAAGAATTGCTTGACAGGCCCCAAACAGACCTTCTGTGAAGGAGGAATATTCAGACTTTAGTGGTGGATATAGAATCATAACATTGTATCCCTAAAACATAGGGATATTTATCTCACCCTTACGGCAGAGCCTAGCAAGCTACCCATGACGTAGTCGATATGCCAAACACAGTAACAACAAAGTCTCACAATGGAGACGTTGCTGGGCCCGCTTGAGAAAATCGATGAACAACGGGAGGATAGTGATAGTGATAGTGATCCTCTTGTATACCAATTTCATTTAAATGAAGTATCAATTAAAAAATAAAAGTGAATAAAAATTAGACCCTATTGAATCCTGTTCAAAGATTCATACAGTGATGTTGCTAGGAGAATGGTAAATTATAAATGAAGAGATAAAAGATAATATTCATTATTATAGAACAAATACATCATGAAACATTGTCATAAAATAAAGATTTTTTCTTTTGTTTTAACTTGGTTCCAGATAGAAAGCGAGGATGTTTTTGATGCAGTTTCATGATTTTGATTTAAAACTAAACTTAATCTTCTTTGTCTTACCAATGTATCTGTAATTTAGCAAGTATTTATGTCTCCTGAATATATTAATCTATTATTTTACTTTTGGGGGGTTTCCTTCATTGTGTTATATTGATGAAAATTCTCTAAGTTCCTCCAGAGGGTAAAATATTTTCCCCAAATCTCACAGCTAGAAAAATAAAAATGGGATTTTCACCATGTACATTGTGTGCAGGAGAACACTTGCTTTAAAACATTTACAGAGGATGGAGTGATAGTACAGTAGAGTGGGCAGGGCAAGTTTGCCTTGCAAGTGGCCGACCCGGGTTTGATCCTCAGCATCCCATATAGTCCCCCGAGCACCGTCAGGGGTAACTCCTGAGTGTAGGACTAGGAGGAACCCCTGAGCATCCATGGTGTGACCCAAACAAACAAACAAAAAAACAATAAATAAAACATTTGCAGTGGGGATGGAAATTCAAAGATAAATTGAAGAGTTGGTATTAATTTGGAATATTTGTGATGGGAGGAGGTTTGAACCCCAGTGGGCATGCTTGGGGGCTGATTCCAGTTGTAGTTCTGCAAACCATGCAGTGCCATGCCACGTCAGTAGCATATGAAACGATGCTGGAGATAGTCTAGCAGGCAGCATGCATGTGGCCATCCCTGGGATTGACCCCCAGCATCCCACATGGCTCACTGAGCACCATCAGGAGTAATTCCTGAGCATAGAGGCAGAAGCAACCCCCGAGCATCTCCCGGTGTAACCCCGAACTCATCCCCACCAGAAAAATCAAAAGCGGAATTATTATTTTAGTGCTTTGACATGTGCTGTGTAAATAATGAAGGAAAGAATTATATATATACATATATATAATTATATAGAGCTCAGCTAATTTTAGCTGAAATGCCAGTGTGTCATTCAGAATCAGAGCTTTGATTGGTAGTTTCTTGTGTGTGTGTGTGTGTGTGTGTGTGTGTGTGTGTGTGCGCGCGCGCGCGCGTTGGAGTGGGGGCAGGTTTGGGCCACACTGGGCTGTGCTCAGGGCTTATCCCTGGCTGTGTTCAGGGATGAGCAATTGGCTTTGTGCAAGGCAAGTGCCTCACCCCCTGTTCTATTTCTCCAGCTGATCATTATGGAGCTTCTTACATATTTTCCAGTTTAGAAGCGTTGTCTAATGATCACTGTAAATACATCATGCTTGTTAGTGATTCCCTGAAGTGGAAAGTGATTGCTAACAGATAATATTTTTTATTCATTTTTCAATTTTCTTTTCATTTTTTAGTTGAGGTAACACTGGTTTGTAAGAATATACATGTTCATGAGCTTTAGAGCAATCATTTTGAAAAGGCATACCCACCATCAATATCCCAATATCTCTCTCCACCTATCCATAAGTTTTGTTTTAGAAGAAACAAGTATGCTTTAGAATGTGATAATGGTGATGACTGTACAACTTACATATGCTAAAAATAAAATATTGAATTAAAATTTATAAACAAAATTAATCATGTCTTCATGCCTAAGAAAGTCATAGATTCTGATTAGGACACACAAAGGATCTGTATCATAAAATAAAGTTAGAAAACAAGGAACATGGGTGACTCCTTAGAAGCTGTACTATAAAATTTGCAAGAATTCATTGGTGTAGAGTGCCAGAACAACAATGATATAAATAATGACAAATAATATAAACATGTCATCATTGCATTAGTTACAGATTGACAACAATGCATTAGGTTCAAGTCCAAAGACAGACCTTGGAGAATCAGTCCACTATTTATCAAGTGCAATAAATACTCTCCAACTTTTATTTTGAGCTAAGAAGAAATATTGATCTCTATACCCAAAGTATGTTTTGCTTCCAGTGAAAAAGGGAATGAAGACTAGTATAGAGGGGATGAGAAATATTTTCTCTCTCACAGTCATTTCTCAATTTCTGCAATAACTAAACTAATTTCTGAGGTGGCTAAAATAAGCTCGGGTAAATAGTGGAAAGTTTTATATAGTAGCTATATAAATTTTCTCCACATAAGACAGAGTAAGATTTATTTCATAACATTTTCTTTTTACATTTTTCATCAGGTTCTACTGGTGTAATTTGGCCGTGTTCAACTAGAAGTGTAAGCACTTTTTCCTTTCACCCTAACACATCATGTTAGGGTGAAATTTGTGCATCCTCAGGGATTTTAGGGAAAGAGATCATGAAAGAGTAGTTGAACATAATGAGTAAGTTCAAATTGTCAAACCATGTGGTCTGTCTGAATTTTACCCAGGAGATCGCCCATTCAGATTGTTAAAAGCCAAAATTTCTGGCAAGAAAGACAATTCAAAAACTATAGGAAAATTTCAAGCCAAATGGCAAAAATTAATGATAATATTTTACATATTGTGAAACAGTTTTAATTCCAACAGGACTTTTAGAAAAAGCACAAATTCTTAGTTAAATATGTTTCTTCCTGAGATAAACCTTATAACAATTAAAGTAATAAAGAGAGGAAATAAAATTCCTAATTAAGTTTAATGAAACTTTTCTTTAATGGATAAAATTTGTATAATAGTATTTTAAGACCAAATGAAAATTTTGTACTATTTACAGCCACCTTTTCAAATTCCAGATATCTTTTAAAGTAATTAATTTTTCCTTTTTTTTTTACTTTTGTGAAAATTAGTGCTGAAATGAGCAAACTAAGATTAAAGAATCATTTAAAGAGAGTGTATCCATTCTGTTCCCTCAGGTCATGCATATTTAATTTATATTGCATGCTGAACTGAAAATAAAACAACATATAGCTAATTTTTCCTTAAAAAGTATAGTCTATCCCCAAACTTGGAAAATATATTTTGGGGTTCACATCTGTCTGTGCCCAGGGATTATTTTTGGTGGCGTGTGGAGGACCATCTGTTGTGGCGAAGGTCCACTTGTGAGTCACCTGCAAGGTACTCCACCTTACCGCTGTACTCACTTCAGCCCCTTGAAATGTAAAAATTTATTTAAATTCAAAGAGTAATAAAATCAGATTGGGGTTGTCTTGCTTCAAAATTGAACTCCTTGCTATCTTATTATATAAAACCCTTGGCTAAAGAATTTGAGTGCTGTAATCAGAAGAAATTTCAAACAATAAGTTTGAGGGCAGAAATCACAACTGGAATTGAGGAAGGGCCGGAGGCTCAGTGGAGAGAGTTCCAAGGATTCAAGTCTAAAAGAACTTGGAGAGGGGATATTGAGATAGGATTATATTGGCCCATTATGAAAGGGACAACAACATTCTGAGACTTACCTCCAGGAGTTTGACCATTTTCGCACAGAAAATAGGAGACAATAATCTCTTACTGCTTCCAGCAGAAAAGGAACCATGTTGAAAATACTTCCACACACTCTGTTCTCCTTAATAAGTTCTGCCAAAAGGGGAATCTAGTTAACCAGAGCCTAAAAGGCTGGAGGATTTTCAGCATTTAATTGATTTGAGGGGAGGAAAAACCCAACTCTCACCCACTTTGGTTCCTTGCCCCTAGATAAGTAAGAAAAATAAATCAGAAGCACTAGTAAAGTTTTAAAGTCCAGATGCAGAGGCAGTACTGAAACAGGAGAACACCAGCCCCCTCCCCCACACCTCACCAACAACTTAATTTAAGGTCTAGTCAATAGTCTTTCTTATAATTAGATCATATCCAATTATCAAGAAAATACATCAGGTATAGACAGAGGAATAAACAAGATTCAGACCCAGGTTCAATTGCTGGCAACCCAGATGTTCCTCTGAGACTGCCGGAAGTGATCCCCAGAGCCACGGTATGTCCAAGCACAGCTGGGCATGCATGACCCAAAAATCAAAAGTAAATAATTAGAAATTATTTAAAAGTAAATAATAACAAGTCTTTCAAAACAGTCAAAGACACAAAGAAAATGGAATGGAAAAAAACATGCTAACATTATTCAAAAGAAAACAAGAGTAAGAATACTATCATATTTTTATTATGTAAATTTGTATTAATTAATTTCAGACTGTATAACATATTCATATATTGATCAGGAGATATATGGACATTAAATCATGCTAAGGGGGGTAAATTCTTCAGGAAAAATATAACTTTTAATTCATATGTACTTCATGGTAGATTGTCAAAGTATGTGAGATAAAACTAATTAAACTGCAGAAAGAAATAGAGGAATATACCATTGTAACTGGGGATTTAACAGTCCCCATATAAATGAATTGATTCAGCTGTAAAAAACATAAGTATATAGTTAATCTGATAAGTGACACCAGTCAACTAAATGTATATGTCACCTTATCGACCAGTTTGTTCAACACTAATAATATCCATTTTGAGCCAGAGAGACAGTACAGCTGGAAAGACACTTGTTATCTATGTATATAGCCAAGCAGGGTTTAATCCCTGGCACTATATGTGGTCCCCTTTTGTACCGCCAGGAATAATCTCTGAACACAGAACTAAGAATAAGCCTGAGCACAGCTAGTTGTGAACCCCAAATCAAACAGCAACAAAAACCACAAACAACATACATTCTCCTTGAATTCATATAGATGATTGCATTCTGGGTCCTAGAAACAAACTAAAAGTTGTATAAGGATGAAACTAGTATATTGTGTTCTCAATATATATATATAGAATTTACATAAGAAATTGATAGCATGATGTTAAGTACAAAGGACCTCAAAATGCATGGGGATTAAACAATATCTTCCTAAATATCTTTATTCATAGAAGTAATCTTAGAAAAAAATTTAATATCTTGAAGTAAATTAGAATAAAATTCAAGTTAAGGAACTTCGTGGGAAATAGATTTGAAGGAAATTTATAGCATGGAATACTTCTATTAGAAAAAAAGAAAGATATAATACAAACAACCTAAATTTCTAGCTTAGAAAATTAGAAAAATAGTACAATTTAGGTTCAAAGTAAGCAGAAAAAAATGAGTTAGATAAAATCAAGAGATAAAATTAAGAAGAAAACCAAATTTTGTTTCTTTGAACACACCAAAAAATCATAAGCCTCTAGCTAGATAGAAAAAAGAGAAAGGTCACACATTTCTAATACCAAAAACTAGAAAGATGAAAGAGGAGAAAATCAATAAAGATCTTGATTTATAGGACAATATAGGGCAGTCTAAATGGAAATGAAAGATGCCTTTCAATCTTTGGAATATTCTGTTTCTCAAAACTCCTATAAGAAGTAGATAATCTGAATAAACCTGTATCTATATAAAAAATTGAAGCAATGTTTAATAACTTTCCAAAATAGGAATTACTGAATCCAACTGGGGTTCTTGGTAAGTTCCTCCAAACATATAAGGAAGAAATGTTACCCGTTTTCTATATAATTTCTCTCAGATGATAGAAGTAAAGAGAATATTTGTTAACTCATCAAAGGTGTCAGTTAATCTTACCCTACTACCAAAGTCAGATATGGATCTTATAAGAAAATTAGAAATATATCTCATGAGAAGCACTGTAGCACTGTCCTCCTATTGTTCATCGATTTGCTCAAGCAGGCCCAGTAACATCTCCATTGTGAGACTTGTTGTTACTGTGTTTGCATATTGAATACATCACTGGTAGCTTGCTAGGCTTTGCCCCGAGGGCGGGATACTCTCGGTAGTTTGCCTGGCTCTCCGAGAGGGGTGGAGGATTCAAACTTGGGTCGGCCGGGTCGGCCTTGTGCAAGGCAAAAACCCTACCACTGTGCCCATATCATGAGTATAAATGCAAAACCTTCAACAGAATATTAAGTAAGTAAAGTAAAGGCCCTCCCGTTGATCATCGATTTGCTCTAGCGGGCCCAGTAACGTCTCCATTGGACACTTTGTTGTTACTGTGTCTGGCATATTGAATACTCTCGGTAGCTTGCCAGTCTCTCCGAGAAGGGCGGAGGAATCGAACTCACGTCGGCCATGTTGGCTGCGTGCAAGGCAAACGCCCTACCCGCTGTGCTATGGCTCCAGCCCTAAACAAAATATTAGCAACTTTAATCCATTAAAGGTAAGAAAGAATTACACACCATGACTATAATTTAGTTCAGATAAATAAGATAGGTTTATAGGGGCTGAAGCCATAGCACAGCGGGTAGGGCATTTGCCTTGCACGTAGCCGACCCGGGTTCGATTCCCAGCATCCCATATGGTCCCCTGAGCACCGCCAGGAGTAACTCCTGAGTGCAGAGCCAGGAGTAACCCCTGTGCATCGCTGGATGTGGCCCAAAAAGCAAAAAAAAAAAGGTTTATAATCTGAAAACCAATATAATTCTTCACATAATTGGATTTAAAAAAAATGAAAAACCACATGATGTATCAATATATTAATGAAAGGTGTTGATAGGACCCAAAACCCATTCTTTTAAAAATCCTACAGTAAATGAGAATAGAACTTCTTCAATCTGATAAAGAGCTACAAAAATCCTACATCTAAATCAGACTAAATTAGATCCATAAAATTTAACCAGAAAAATCAAATATGAAACAAGGAAACTCCTATTCTCTGCTCCTTTGCAATTCTGTGCTTTAATTTATGGCAAATGTAATAAGACATGAAAAGAAAATAAAACATACAATTTTGAAATGAAGAAATAAAGCTGGTGTGTTTACAAATGACATCACCATCTTTTAATAAAATTCAAAAGAAAAGATCTGGAATTAATGATTTGTAGTGGGGATTCAGGATACAAGAATTTTACATGAAAATTAAATTTATTTTTGATGTGCCATAAAAAGTACAACCTAGCCCACATCCAAAAGAACAAAAGCAACCCGTGCTGGCACGGATGTGGCGAGAAAGGGACCCTCCTTCACTGCTGGTGGGAATGTCGACTGGTCCAACCCTTTTGGAAAACAGTATGGACAATTCTCAAAAAAAAAAAAATTAGAATTTGAGCTTTCATTTGACCCAGCAATACCACTCCTGGGAATATATCCCAGAGAGGCAAAAAAGTCTCGTTGAAGTGACATCTGCACTTATTTGTTCATTGCAGCACTCTTTACAATAGCCAGAATCTAGAAAAAACTTGAGTGTCCGAGAACAGATGACTGGTTAAAGAAGCTTTGGTACATTTACACAATGGAGTACTACGTAGCTGTTAGAAAAGATGAAGTCATGAAATTTACATACAAGTGGTACTACATGGAAAGTATCATGTTAAGCGAAATGAGTCAGAAAGAGCGGGATAGACACAGAAAGATTGCATTCATCTGGGGAACATAAAGTAACAAAATGGGAGACTAACACCCAGGCCAGGAGTGGCCGATTAGTACCAGGAATTTTGCTCCTTGACTTGGAGGCCAGCCACACATGCTAGGGGAAAAGGAAGCTCAGATAGAGAAGGGAGCATCAAATAAAGGGTGTTGGGAGGATCCTCCCAGGGTGGGAGAAGCATGCTGAAAGTAGTCTATAGACCAAACATGATTGCCACTCAATGCCTCTCTTGCAAACCACAGGACCCAAAAGGAGAGAGAGAACAAAAGGGAATGCCCTGCCACAGAGGTAGGGTGGGATGGGGGAGGATGGGAGGTGAGAGGGATGCTGGGACCCGTGGTGGTGGAGGATGGGCGCTGGTGGAGGGATGGCTACGTGATCATTGTGTAACTGAAACCCAAGAAAAAAAATTTGTAAGTCTATAACTGTACCTCATGGTGTTTCACTAATAAAAAAAATATAAATAAATAAATAAATAAAGCATTAAAAATAAAGTACAACCTGGCATTACAAACCACAATAAAATATACATTAACATCTTCCTAAATTAAATGTCACTGTCACTGTCTTCCCATTGTTTCTTGATTTGCTCGAGCAGGCCCAGTAATGTCTCCACTGTGAAACTTGTTACTGTATTTGGCATTTCGAATATGTCACGGGGAGCTTTCCAGGCTTTGCGTGCGGGTGAGATACTCTCAGTAGTTTGCCGGGCTCTCCGAGAGGGGTGGAGGAATCGAACCTGAATCGGCTGGGTCAGCTGCGTGCAAGGCAAATGCCCTACCGCTGTGCTAAGAACTAGTTAAATTGAGAGTAATTCCATGTATGTACATAAGAAAACTCATTATCAAGATGTCAGTTTTCTCAAGATGTCAGTTTTCTCAAGTTGACTTATATATTCAGTGGAATTTTAAACAAAACCACAAAGTTACATTATTATTGAGTATTGCCAAATTTATTATAAATTCTTCATGGTAAATTAAAAGCCCCAGAATAGTTGATACAAGAAGAAAAGAAGGGAACAAATATTGAGTATCATTGAAGACTAATGTTACTAAACTTTAAAGTTTACTATAAAGCTACTACAGGGGGTGGAGAGATAGCACAGCAGGTAGGTCATTTGCCTTGCACACCGTCGACATGGGTTCGATTCCTAACATCCCACATGGTCCCTCAGAGCACCGCTAGGAGTAATTCCTGAGTGCAGAGTCAGGAGTAACCCCTATGCATCGCTGGGTGTGACTCAAAAAGCCAAAAACCAAAAAGCTACTATAAACAAAATAGTGTAATATTGTTAGCACTGTAGCACTGTCTTCCTGTTGTTCATAGATTTTTCTTGAGTGGGCACCAGTAACATCTCCATTGTAAGACTTGTTGTTACTGTTTTTGGCATATCGAATATGACACAGGTAGCTTTCCAGGCTTTGCTATGCGGGTGGAATACTCTTGGTAGCTTGCCGGGCTCTCTGAGAAGGGCAGAGGAATTCGACCCAAGTTGACTGCGCGTAAGGCAAAATACACTTTAACATCATATTTAATTCATTCAATCCCATGTTGAAAACCTTAACTTCCCATATTGTTATATATAAAATATTTAATATATCAGTGGCATAACACAGGAAGCAGACATATGTTCTTGCATTACACATATAGTGAACTCACCTATAATAAAAGAGAAAGGCAATGATATGAAGCAAGTGCCATCTTTTACTAAAATATCCTGGATTAGCTGGACATCTATGTGTAAATTGTGAATCTAGACACAGACCTCACATCTTTTACAAAAAGTAAAAATCACTTAAAACAGATCTATTGATCTACCTGTAAGATAAGAAATGCTTAGATGATAATATAGGATAATTTTATATTACCTTGCTTTTGTTAATCACTATTTTGATACAACACCAAGGAACAGCCCATGAAAGTATATAGAATAGATAAATGGAATTTGAAATTGAAGCTTCATTTCTCATAGAATTAACGTCAAGAGAATGAGAGGACAAGCTGAGAGCAGCGATTATTTCCAAACCATACATCTGTTAAAGAAGAGTTATTAAAATATTTAGCTCTTAAAGTTCTATGATACCAGCACCCCACTTAATAAAGCAATGACATTAATTACTTCAAGAAACATAGACAGAGGACAATAAAGCATATAAGAAGATCCTCCCTATCATACTTTACTAAGAAAATTCAGATAAAAAAACACATTGTCATAATACTGTATGCCTATTAGAATGGCCAAAACTAGGAACATTGATTACACCAAATATAACCGTTAAAAGGTGTGACAGAAACTCATATGTTGGTGATAGAAATGCAAACAACACAGCCATTTTGGAATACTGATTAAAATGAAAAGTCTTATTATTGCACTCAGTTTTTCTCCTTATTTCTTACTGAAAAGACTTGAAAACATATCTACGTTAAGTGTTACATTTTGTTTATAATTCTGTTGATAAATTGATAAACTGGTACATCAGGCAGAGGAATATTTGCTTGGATTAGAAAAGGTATGAGTTATTAAGTCTTAAAAAACATGGAGGATGCTTAAATGCATAATAGGTAGAGAAAGAAAATCTGAAAAAACTATGATTTGATTCCAAATATATGACATTTTGGAAAAGACAAAACTATGGAGTCAGTAAAAGATAAATGGTTATAGGGTATTGTCAATTGTAGAGAAAAAAGAGAATAAATAGGCAATGTACAGGGGATTTTTGCTGGAGGTAAAATTATATTATGGATAATATTAGTGTATTTTAGTCTAAATTCATTAAATGTTCAATATGAAAAGTGAGCTTCATTGTAAATTACAGATCGTACGCTTTGATATGTTGAGATAGATTGAGGGATAGTAGCAAAATTTCAACTCTGATAGGCGATCTGGTAGAAGCGGGCGGTTATGTAAATTTATGGAAGCGAAAACTTGATAAATTTACACTTTCTCCTCATTTTTAATGTAAACTAAAACTATTCTAAAGAAAAATAAATTCTTGATAAAACGTCTTTATTAAACACATGTTTGTGAAGGACTCTCTACTAAATACTCAACACTGAGAATTATCCAGAAGTCTTTGGATTTGGAGTGTTCACAAAAAAATTCAAAGATGGCCTCTTATTTAATAAATAGAATCTAGTCAAATGGCTATAAAGCATTAAAGTAACTTATTATATGTTACAACATAAGTAAATTATGATTTAATTTATAGGTGACAACAAAATACTCTGAAGAAAACTTATGAGACATTAGATCAGTGTCAGTAGGGTCAGCCTGTTGCAGCTGATGACCTGAGCAGAAGAAATGAGTTTGTTGCACACTGATGCCATCGGGAATTCTAAAGCACTCAGAGCAATCTCCAAGGTCATGCAGGACAGTGGTTTCTTGTGATTATCAATAAAGTAACCATTATACACACTACTGAAGAAATACAAGCACTGAAGAGGAATTGTGGGGAACCTCATGTCCAATGTAAGAATCCCTTTTGCCTTAGAGGTTAACTGATCATTTAAATTTATTTCTTATTCAAATTACTCAGTGGTTTTTTAATATAATTAATATACAAAAGAAAGTGGGGAGATAAAATAATTCAATCTAAATAGTTGATGTCTTTTTACCCCTACTTTATTCATTAGGAGCCTATATTATTAGGTACATATATTCATTCCTGCTTGGTCCTATTTTATCCATTATAAAATGACTATGGAAATACCTGGTAAATTCTAAAGTAACTTTACACTTTATTTAGTTTTAATTCTAATGGAATTTTTTGCTATCTCAACAAATGTATTGTGTGTTCTAAGGGGTCTCTGCATAAACTCAACCAGTTCTCAACCATCTGAGAGTTCTGAAGGATTTTCATCTTACAGATCTATGATGGCTGTATTTTCTTAATAGTTATTCTTTGCATGGTCTTGTGGAGTTGTTCTTTGTAATTACAGCTCAGTATTCAAAGAATCAAGGTGACACTTTTGCAGATATTCTAAGTTCTTTCTCTGAATAGCTTCCTCTTTGTCGGTACTCTGCTTTCCAAATCCCAGTTCTTTAAGCCTTGCTAATCTCCAATTTCTGTGTACTGAATTTAGCAAGATTATGAAACCATGCTTATGTCCCTTCTTTTGTGCCAGAGTCCAGTAATTAACTCATCCAGAAAGTATGAGTTAATTCCAGCTTTTATAGGGTTTCTCTCTCTGCTCTCTCTCTCTCTCTCTCTCTCTCTCTCTCTCACACACACACACACACACACATACACACAAACACACATTCTCTTTCTCTCCTCCTTAATTCTTTAAATTCTAATTTCCAATGAAAGAAAATACTTGTTCCATACTTATTTTCCAGCTATATAGTAGATCATAAGATAGCAAGTTTTATATTTGCTGCCTCATTCTGATTGGAAGAAACACTTTTATTCCATATTCATAGCCCCAACTCTGTTTCTTTTAATTGCATCAGCTGGCTACTGAGTTTGCCCACTTGTGTTGCTCACTATATACATAATAAGGCTTCAGTTAACTTAAGAAAACAAAAAAAGAGAGTTATTGCTCTTGTCCATTTTGCTCTTAGTATTGTAACATTATTCTTAGCATTTTTAACACTTTTCTTTAATGTTTGTTTGATTATTGAACTTTTTATTGAATTATGTTTTAGTATGTCCATTAAAACTGTGAAGGAAAAATACCAAGAAGAAAAGAACAAACAACAAAAGTAACTTCCTATATCTTTTTGGGTATAATTTCAGAGCTCACACCCCCCCTCTGCTCACAGCAGAGTGACCACCTCTCTCTACTGTTATCTCAATGTCCCCTTCCCTGGTTTACACCCCACTGTAGGCCAGTTCTTAGTTTCTGCTAACTCTAGACAATTGTGATACCCCAACTATGTTTCGTTTATATTCAACATATGAGTGAGATTCCTCTGTGTTGGACCTTTTCCTAAATTCACTCAATGTGATACCCTCCATCTCCTTCCATGTAGCAACATATTGCATGATTTAATATTTTCTCATAATTAAATAGTATTTCACTGTGCGTATGTACCATAGTTTCCTTATCCAGACATCTATTCTTGGACAATTGGGCTCTTTCAGATTTTGGTTATTGTGAATGGTTGAATGGTACTGTGATAAACACAAGTGCGCAGATATCTTTTCTAAATAGTATTTTGGGATCTTTGGAATAGGTGCCAAAGAGTGCAATTGCTGGGTCACATGTAAGTTCACTTTCAAGTTTTCTCAGAAGTGTCCATACTGTTTTCAAAACATAAACTGGACAAGTCCAAGTTCACATCAGCAGTGAATACAGGATGCTTTCTCCACATCCATGCCAGTACTTGTTGCTGTTAGTCATTTTTATGTGAGTTGTTCTTTAGTGTGAAATGATATCTCATCACTGTTTTTCATTTCCATAATGATCAGTAATGTAGAGTATTTTTTATAATACTTCTGTTCATTTGTGTGTATTCTTTGGGGAGACTTCTGTTCATCTCTTCACTCCATTTTTGATGTTTTTTTCTTGTAAATAAAAACCAGTGCTTTATATATCTTGGACATTAACCCTTTATTAGAAGAGTGTTGGGCAAATATTTTCTCCTTATCTGTGGAGTGTCTTTTAATTCTGGTCATTTCCTTTGACGCATAGAAGCTTCTTAAATGTAATTTCATTTGTTTATCTTTGCTTCCGTTTGCTTGACCAATGGCATTGCATTCTTGGAAGCCATACTAATGAAAACAACGTGGTACTGGAATAAGGAAAGGCTCAGATGGGCCAACTAGGAATGAGAGTCTAGAAGACAAATCCACAGTGTAGGAATAGTTAATCTTCTATAAAGGTGCAGAAAGTATGAAGTCAACTAAGGTCATATGCAAAATAAATAAATTAGGACCCCTTCTAACACAATGCACAAAAGTTAAATTGGAGCGAATAAAGGCCCTAACATCAGACCTGAATCCATGTTCACTTGCGTCACTTGTCATCCTGCTGCTCATCGATTTGCTCGAGCGGGCACCAATCACGTCTTCATTCGTCCTTGTTGCATGCTAGTGTAGCTCAATGGCATCTGCTCTCTCCAGGAACACAAAGAGCCTCAAACCATTCGTTCAGGGTCTAGACAAAGAAGTCTGACCGTATCATAGATAGGCGGTCAGGCGTTATATTGAGGGAAACATAGGCAGAACACTACATGATACTGAAGAGTTAGACTCTTGTGACTGGAGCTAAACATCACCTTCATTTTACTGATGTTAAGTTTGACTTATACCCAAATTCTTTGCTTATGGGGGATGTTGAGCAAAACCTTTTGTTAGCTCACTTATAAGTCAAGTTTTGCATCAATTCAAAGATTTCCTTCTCTGTTCTTTCACGCTGTTTGCTTTTTCTTTTACCAGTAGCCGAACCTTTTAAATTTCAAACTTACTAAGAAGCTTAAAGACTTTTGAACACTGACCCTCATGGATTTTACACCACAGCACAAACTCTTTTCCTTGTATCTGTAATGATATTTTACAGAGAAGATAGCAAAGGGGTGCTAGTCATCTTAAAAAGAAATCCACAGTGGATCAAAACACATTTTGCCCAATTTAAATGAGTAGTTCAGTGCAATAGTGTGACTTGATTCAAATGTATATTTAGCTCTGCAAGACACTTGTACCCAAATGATTATTAATTTAAGATGGAACAGAAATAAATATTTTGTCCACGTTTGTTTTACTGGGGCTGGAGTGATAGCACAGCAGGTAGGGCGTTTGTTTTGTATGTGGCTGACCTGGGTGCGATTCCTCTGTCCCTCTCGGAGAGCCCGGCAAGCTACCGAAAGTATCCCACCCACAAGGCAGAGCCTGGCAAGCTACCCATAGAGTATTCAATATGCCAAAAATAGTAACAACAAGTTTCACTTCGTGTTCCTGGAGCGATTAGACTCCATTGGGCTACACAAGCATGCAACAGGGACTAATAGAGACATTACTGGTGCCCTCTTTAACAAATCTAATGAGAGGACAGTGTTACAGTGCTACAGTGTTTTGTTTTACCGACATTGAATGTGTCAACAGTGACATGGAAGTTTGTAGCATATCCAGCAAGAAGGCCCAACCCTGGGCGTCAAATGCAGGGCACCTGGGGGAGACCAGGCATCTGAAGGCTCTTGCATTCTTTGCATGTCAGTAGCTCTGAGAAATCATCCCTGGGGCTCTCTGTAACCAGCAGCTCCTCTTAACTCCCCCAAGTCCCTCATCTAACACAGACCAGCCACGATGCGTTAATGGCCCAGTGCTGGGAGCACCATGGAGTGCCTGATGGTATTCAGAAATCCTTATCCACACATGCTTTTGCTGTGCAGTTCATTTTTTTTTAACAAAGGACCAGAAAGGAAGGTGTGGATATGAATGAAAGAGAAGAGCAGGGGGTGAAAGACCACTTTGTCGCAAATGAATTACATTCAAAGTCAATTTTTAACTAATTCTTCCTGTGGCTATTAAAAGAGCTGGTGTTACTGAGAGTCACAAACCAGAGTCTGGAAAATGAGTGTCGGTGAGAGATCCACTTCTGGGCATAAAGCATCCTCTTTAGAGAAAATCATTCTTGAAGTCCATGTATTAAGTTTGTTCTCACTCTTCAGAGTCAGGTTTTTAAAAAAAATAGAGCAGGAAAGAAAGAAAAACTGTTGGATTTGTCCATTTTAAAGAGACCATAAATTGACCTCCCGCTGACGGACAGTACTCAGGAGGGAAGAAAAAAACTGCCAACAACAAAGAAGCCCTTCACAGCCAACAAGCCGGATTGCTTCAGTTCAATTTCCTCTCATCTACAGGATCTGGCTTTATATTTTAAACCATAATGCATTCATTAAGAGAAAACTCAGAAACCTTATCAAATAGCTGAAAAAAAAAAAAACAGTAAAGGCCCAGCGAGCGTAGACACAAAATTCTCTTAATAACTTCTTTGGCCTCTTAACAGTAAGGGAAACTTTTCTGTTTACTAGTTTATTAATTCCTTTTCCTTCCTTCCCTACCATCTTTCCGTCCCTCTCACCTCCTACCTTCCTTCCTTCCTGAGAGGCTCTATAACTGGGTGAAGTAATTAGCAATACTAAATTTATGTTCCTTAAAAGGTTTATGCTAATAACTTAGGTATAAATAGTAACAGGGTAACTAATACCTGGTTTTATTTATGAGCCTTCGCTTTAATTCCGCCGCGAGGCACATGATCACATCAACCTGGACTGCATTGGAAGCGAAAGACTTTTATTTCCACAAAATGACTTTTATTTCCACAGTTACTGTGGAAAAACTTCCTGGAGGTGACCTCTCCAAGAGATGCGCATTTGCCGTCAACAATCCCTAGGAGAGTCTGAAATGGGGTGTGAGAACGTGCAGCATTTTATTCCGTGTCTGGGGAGGCACCATTATCATGACCCCTTAAATTTACTGTCTTTGTAGACAACTTGCTAGGGGAAAGGGAGACTTTGGAGTTAACTCAGCAGCTTCTGCAAATGAATGTTCCATGAGAGCATTACTGCAAGCCCCAAGAGAAGACTTCAGTCTAGCTCTTCATTAGCAGGGGTGAGAAAAGCTGTCCTCTCCTCTCCTGGATAGGCAGCCTTTATTCCAGGAGGACGCTCTCTCTGGAACTCCGTTCTCTGAAATTCTTAGTGCTCCCCAAGTCAGACTTGTCTATAATGGAAATGGGATAAGGGAAATCTCAAACTGTCAAGTGCAGGGTTTTATTTTTCAAGGAGACCCTGGGTTTACAAATTGGGAAGAGGAAAAAAAAAAAAAAAGAATTCCTTCCAGCTGAATTAAAGTGCAACTGTAAAAGTCCAACACATTGCAATGTGGCGATGTGCACCAGCTGATAATGCTACCCACACGACTCATTTACCAATTTAGGGTTATTTTGTAATCTCTTTGTGAGTTTCCCTACATAATAGAACTCTGTTGTGGTGTGTGTGTGTGTGTGTGTGTGTGAGAGAGAGAGAGAGAGAGAGAGAGAGAGAGAGAGAGAGAATTTCTCTAAAACAGCAAATTACTTTTCAGAACATGTAACAAAATATAGCTAAACGCTCTCTCTCTCACTCTTTAGATGACAATGGTATTTGTATGACAGTGGTATTTAATTTTTTTCAAAGCTAAATTTTTCAATGTATGGGTGAAAAAAATGCAAGTGAAATTTCAAAAGTTCATATACAATGTTAAAATAAACATGGGCAACAAAGGGGGAAATACAGATAAAACTGCTAAAAAGTGTTTAGTCCAACAATGAAAGTAAAATCTGAATAAAAAAATCAACATGTGATAATAAAAAATAAAAAAGCTGCACATTATTAATCGATTTCTCAGTTTTACTTGAAACCTACAGAAATAATCTTGCATTTTTTATCTGCCAAGACAATAATATACTAGCAATAGCTCATCATAAGTGCAGAATGGCTTCTACTTACTAAACTTTCAAGTTCCTTACACTTAGAATTTTGTAAAAATGCAATTTATTGGAGCTATCTGATGTGTATTAGCTAGAAAAGGAAAGGATTTGACGAATTTTTTTCTCTTGTGGATGAGTAGTAAATTTAAATCAGTCCTATCACTGTGATATTTAAAAACATCTTATAAAAGTGGACTAAAGAATAAGTCACACCATTTTAAAAGCTTCAAATAGAGATTTCTGTCAGAAAAATAATTACAAAATGGCTACCCATCAATGTAGTATACCCAGGACTTTATAATGGTATCTGTATATACTCTCAGGAACTTAATGATGAATGACAATATTTACTTGGGCTGGAGTGATAGCACAGCGGGTAGGGCATTTGCCTTGCATGCAGCCAACATGGCCGAGTTTGATTCCTCCACCCCTCTCGGAGAGCCCGCAAGCTACCGAGAGTATCTCGCCCACAGGGCAAAGCTTGCCAAAGTCTGGTGAGCTACCTGTGACATATTCAATATGCCAAACACAGCAACAACAAGTCTCACGATGGAGATGTTACTGGGCCTGCTTGAGCAAATCGATGAACAATGGGAGGACTGTGATGCTTTTTCATACCTCTGAAAATTTTATCATCTTTAGAGAACAGATATGTTTGCCAGAGAGATAGGACAGCAGAGAAAGCACTTGCTTTGCACACAGACTACTGAGTTATGTCCCCACCGCCCTCCCCCACAAAGCCCCATATAATTCCCTTAACACTGCCTGGAGCAATCCCCAAGTGCAGAGTCTGGAGGAAGCTTTGAACACTGCCGGTGTGGCCCCAAAACAAGTTAGATAAAAAGAACAGATATAGTTTGTGAGTTGAAAGAAAAAGTGCTTTCTATAACATTAATAAGAGTCATCTTTCCTTGGTGTCTTGAACAATTCTAGTTGCAGATAAACCCATTGCAAGATGAGGGAAACCAGCACTTTGAAGGATTCAGAATTCTCATCCTCTAACCAAGAGCCAACTTTTATTTTCTAAAGTAATGATGATAAATGGGTCATTTGCCAGCTCTTAAAATAATCATTCTATTTACTCTGATAAATAACTAAATCCGCTTTATAATTTAAATTATTCTATATTTTATATGATATCCTACATGATTATGGTCTATTAAGTTTTTGGAAAATGAAATCATCAGTACTATATCTTCATTCTTATTTTACTACAGCTATTCCTATATCCTTTACTTGTTTAATAGTTTTTGCTTATTTGGGGGCCACAACCAGTGATGCTCAGTGCTTACCCCTGGCTCTGTGCTCAAGGATCACTCACTCTCCTGGCAGTGTTCAGCTTACCATATGCAATCCTGAGAACTGAATCAGGGTTGGGTGTGTGCAAATCAAGTGACTTAATCCCTGTTCTATCTCTCTAGCTCCCTCATTATTGTTTAAGTTAGAATTTTATGCTTTTTGTTGATACAGGAAAAATACTTGGAATCCGGATTCAGTCAACTATGGGCTATTATTTCCATATATGCCTCTGTTTTCATTTTCCTAACCATGTCTGGGAGATGTGTGTGTGAGAGAGAGTGTATTTAATTTACTTTTTCACAATAAACTTTCTTTTCCTCATATTTCAGACCCATCTAAAATATATTTACTAATATTTGGTATTAATGAGATATGAAATTCTCTGGTTCTCCTTGTGATTCAAAAGATAAACTTTTGGGGGCTAACACTAGCCTGCTCTAGCTGAAGTGGACTTTATTGTGAGATGTGAGATGTCAACCAGTTTTGCACATACTAGCTCAAAATGGCCACAGGCTGAGGCCGAATGGCATGGTAAGAGTAGCTGGTCTTTATTTTCCTCAAGTGTGTATTTTCCTAGATTTTCTAGTACCAATATTACCCACAAAATACCTCAGGTAAGTGACTCCATTTTGGTCCCTCACATTTAAACTCTCAATGGTGCATTCCTGAAATATATTTAACTATCCACATCAGTGATATAGAAGAAAATAAGTGAACAATTGTATTAATGAGGACCATCCATAAGCACCTCTGCCTGGTAAAAACTATAATGTTCAGTTGTGGAACCTTGGGGTGATGTTATGTGAAACATTTGCTTTATCTGATCCTTTCCCCAGGTGGCCCCAAGAAGAATTGTTTCATAAAATGGCAATAACATATTTCTTCAGAATATTTTACTTAAAATATATTCAAGGTGACAAGGATTATACAGTAGAGCTCTCACTTACAATTACTAACGCACAGATGATTCTTTATGAAAAGGTAATATACTTTAAGTACACTACAAGTACTTTCAAAACTGCTTAGCACCTCCTGGGAAAACTTTGGAGAGAGCATTCAAAAACTTCTACTCAGCCTATAATCTTTAGGTTTTATTTGTGTGTTCTTACTGATAAGGACAATGCTATAATTAAAATTATTCTAAAGATCTCATAGGTTTTGTAACTCCTTCCTTGTATTCTATAAACATACTTTGTCAATACTGTACCTTCCTAAAATTACATTTCTTTTCTCTCTTATAGAGCAATTATTTCATAAAAAGTGTAAATTGAAGTATTTAGAATTATATATTTTTTAATATCATTTGTAACAAATGTGTTTTCTTTCCTTTGTGCTTGGGAAGGAGGCACATGCATTGATGCTCAGTGGTTAGTCCTACTTCTGGTTCAGGAATTACCCCTGGTGGTACTTGGGGGACAATGTGGATACTGGGGATTGAACCCTGACCAGCCATGTGCAGTGCAAGGACCCTACTTGCTATACTGTCTCTCCAGCCCTAATATCTGTGTTTTCTTTTAGGTTTTTCTTTTGTCTTTTGGCATACAATTTTTTCAAAATTTTAAATTTTTTAAAGAAAAAATTTGTATTTACCACTAATACCTGAAATAGTACCTAAACTTAGTGGATACTTAACATTTGTGAGCAGGAATTGTTCTAGATTTCATTTTCTCTGGTGATTATTAAATGTGTGCTAGTTATACATTTTTAGCCATATTACTTCTATTACCCTTCAGGTATGATTTAAATGTTACTTGAGTATCTGAATAATGATGATAGATTACTATTTCACCAAATGATGTTTAAGAACTAAGATGCTGCCATGTATTTCTAATTAAGGGACAGAATATTTATTTTGAGGGTATCGTCACACATGTCCTGAGCAAATTTCCAAGCCATTATGCCAAATACATTAAATGCATGTGTTCACAAAGCAAAATAGTAATTTATGCAAAATCATTAACTATTTTATTCATTTTACTAACTTTATTATGTTTAATTATAATAAAGAAAGGTCAACTATTTTCATGTTTTTGTCATAGACATAGATTGATATGAAAAGTAAATAAGGATATTGCCCCTTTACTATATTGCTTAATTTTCACTGGCTCTATCATTTCTTTTAGGCCTTAGGCATGTGGACAGGTTCTATTTTTGTGGATTCATTGTGTTGTCAAAGCTAAAAACAATGACTTGACAAATGATCTTCAGGAAAAGGTGAGATTAAGAAGCATTTTTGCTTTGATGATTTCACATAATTCAATATAGGGAAGAGAAATGAATATTTATGGTTTATTATAGGAGCAAATGTGAGTTTGAAACATATTTTCATACTGCCCCCACCAATGCTGTATAAGATATGTTTAAATACAGAGATGCAGTTTTCATACTTTTTATTTAATTCTTCTCAATTAAATGGGCATAGCAGTCACCAACACTACTTCTAATGTGCCATTTTTTTTTACCTAAACATGCCAACATTTTTTTTCATTTGTAGAGTATGTTGATACTAAATTACTATTTCATTTCATTTCATCATCCTGTTATTCATCGATTGCCTCAAGCAGGCCCCAGTAACGTCTCTTTCATCCTAACCCTGAGATTATATTCAAGGTTCTTTAGGAGAATGAGACCCATCATTGTTACTGGTATTTGGCATATTTGGTACGCCACGGGGAGTTTGCCAGACTCTGCCCTGTGGGCAGGCTACATTCGATAGCCTGCAAGTTTGTCCAAAGTAGGAATGAGATAATAAGATGTCATAAAAAGATGTCCTGATAAGATGTCGTGCGGTTCCGGGAGCTGGATTTTATAGTCTCTGAGTCTTGGCCGTTGATGGGATTACACGGCGCCAGGGGGCCAGGTGGTGGGTGTGACCCCCGCCTACTGGAATTTGGAGGATCTGGGTGGAGGATGCTCGACTCCAATCCGAGTAGGCTGGGAGATCTATGATAATAATTATATCAGAGGTCACAGAGATAATACAGTAGGAAAGTTGTTTGCCTCGTGTACGGCTGACCTGGATTGGATCTCCAGCACCCTATATGGTCCCCTTGCCTGCCAGGAGTAATCCCTGAGCTCAGAGCCAGGAGTAAGCACTGAGAACCACCAGGTGTGTCCCCAAAACAACAACAAAAATTATTATTTCACAATTTTGTTTTCTTGGTGATGATACAAGTTAATATAACTTTAACTGAGGGTTTTCCCAGAAAACATAAATTACTAGGGTAGTGAAAACTTGGATGACACTTCTCCCATTCTATTTCCTGGATTTCATATAGGTCTAAGATTTCTCTAGTAGAATTCATGTAGGCAGCGGAGGCAGAAAAGCATTTTAATCTTCAACCCAGCATTTCTACTTGGGAAAAAATATCCCACAAACTAAATATTATAACAAAATATTGCAGCCAGAAATAATAGACTCCATTTGGAAACATTTAATTGCCTTCTTGTTGGAAATAGTAGTTTTCTAGTATTCTTGCAATGGTTTAGTATCTCCTCAGCCATAAATACATTATATCAAGCAAATTTGTTATATTCAGCTCAAAAATCTTTTGGCTTCCTACTTCTGCATACCTGAAATTTTCATCTGCAATTACTTATCACGACTGGTGGTGGCAGTAACAGTAAAAATAAAAGTCATCCCCAAAATAGGTAACATTGTTGGAATTCATTCACACGGTACTTAGCCCAGTCTGTTAACTTGTCAGGTTGTCTTGTTACCTGTCCAGAGACATTTGACAGCAATGTTTTCCTAAACTCGAAGAACTGTCATCCGATTTTGCCTGACTAATGCCTACTCATCCTTCTTTGCTCAGTGTAGACACACTTCTCTCCTCAGCCTTTATTAACTCCTTTAAGGCTGAAACAACTCCCTTCGCAGGCGATTTTCACACACTGCATCAACCATGATCACAGAATATTTCATCTTGTCACAACATGATCTTTCTTCTCTGCCTGGGTATGTGTCTCAGTGGCAGACTACCTGTCTTGCGTGTATGAGCTTTGACCCTCAAAGTCCTCTCATGTCACTAAATGTAATCCCCAGCTCTGCCTGCACCCAAAGAATTGTGTGATCCCTGGTGTACTCCGGAACTAGGACAAGAGCAAAGAAGAGGGAAAAAAGTCATCTGTCTTTTTAACTAGACAGTAAGTTCTTTGAGGAGACATCATTTTTCTCTCTTCATTTTCTGCTTGAAACTGAATCTGGGTTTTAGGATTGAAGTAACAATGTAGGCACAGACCCCATCTTCCAAAAGCAACTACATCTTTTTTCAGTCTACTACACATGATACTTTAATATAAAGTGATAGGATCCACTTAGTTTTCGTCAACATTTTATCGTGCTAATGAATAAATCACATGTTGGGTTTCTATTTCTCCTGGAGTGACTAGTTGGGTATAATTTTCCCTACGATCTGTGAGGTGTGGAAAACAGTCTCCCTAGCATATCTATTTATTTCTGAGGAAAAGGATGTGCAAATTTCGAGGCAATCCCAGTAATAGCACACGGCTAACCAAGTCACCACTACAAAGGACATCTTGCAAACACGGAATCAGGCCTTGGACGGCTGTGGCATTATGAAGGCAGTGGTCCCACCCCATCAGACACCACCAAAGTATAGATTTGATCCTCTGCTCAGTTTGCCTGTTTCCTTCCTTCAACCATGAATGGTTCACATCTCGACCAAGGCTGATTCTTCTAATGCTCACAGCCATGTTCTCTGTAGCCAACGTGTGTGGATTAAGAAGCTGATTAGGTGCGTCCACACAGTCTCTGGATAGTATCTGAAGTACATTTGTTAAGTTCAAAGACTTAAAAAATAGCATCACCTTCCTGCACACATTCAAAGCAACCATGTTTCATTTCTTCCTTCCCTTCTCTCTCCCTCTGCCAGATTTCCCATGGAGGAAAGGGGTAGTCAAAGACTAATTGCAACTTCCTCAGTATATAAGTAAATACAAAAACTATTATTGTGATAAGTCCTGTTTGTCTTCTTCTTGGGTGTTTTTGCTTTTGTTTTCATTTTTGTTTCAGCTCTCCCAAGTTGTGCTCTAGAAGGTTGGGGGCCACTTGGGTGGGTGTTTGTCTGGTCCATCGGGATAGGATCCATCAAGGCCACCCAGGGGGTGCATAAGGACCAACCAGTGCAAAAATCAATTCCCGGGTCACATGCCAAGCATGTCCTCTGGCCCTTTGACCCATCTATTTCCCTGGCATTTTGTGTGTGTGTGTGTGTGTGTGTGTTTTAACTTATTCTTACTTGAACTGTGTTGTTTGTTACTGTGTACACAGATTCTGAATTATTTTCTCACTAGAATATATGGATGAGGGATCACACTCTCCATCTCTCTGAATCTCTACCCTCATAAATAGATAATATAGATACATGTATAGAGGCATAAGTAATATTATAAATGCCAAAAGTTTATGTTTACATAAAAGCACACTTTAAAGCTTTTAAACATGTTTTTTTTTGTTTCATCCACATATATCTTTTATGCTCAGACCATCTTCCTTCTTTTTAAATCCTCCCTCTTGCTTTTCTTTGGGACTATCAGCTTTATTCTTTGTTTATTTGAGGGGCCACATCTGTCTGTGCTTAGAGCTTATTCCGGATGGTGCTTGGGGAGGCTATATGCAGTGCTGAGGATAAAACTGGGGTCAGTCACATGCAAGACAAGCAGATATACCCCTGTACTATGATTCTAGCCACGCCAGATTTATTCTTAAACATTGCAGTCTGAAATAGTTGCTGATAGTATACACTATACTAGATTAACCATCCACATTCATGTAAACTGAGTCAAATTAAAGAGACATGGGAAAACAAACATACAATAGACCAAATTTATTCAAGAATGAAGACTTGATTTAATATAATGGCTCAGGTTAAATAGTCATGTACCCCATTAGGCATTCTGAATTAGTAGGCATTCTGAACTAGTTCACGATCATCCTGTTGTTTGTCAATTGCCTCGAGCAGGCACCCGTAATGTCTCCTTCGCTCTAGCCCTGAGATTTTAAAAAGTGCCATATTCAAGGCTCTTTCAGAGTTAGGAGAATGAGACCCATCACTGTTACTGGTATTTAGCATATTGGGTACACCACGGGGAGTTTGCCAGACTTTGCGGTGTGGGCAGGTTACATTCGGTAGCCTGCCAGGTTGTTCAAAGTAAGAATGAGATAATAAGATGTTGTGCGGCCACATTTGCAGGAACTGGGTTTTATAGTCTCTGGGTCTTGGCTGTTGATGGGATTACACAGTGCCGGGGGAGGAGGGGGGTCACTTGGTGGGTGTAACCCCTGCCTACTGGAAGATGGAGGATCTGGGTGGAGGATGCTCAGCCCCAATCTGAGCAGTCTTGGAGATCTCAGCCCCGGGACCCACAAGCCTTTGTTCCTCTGCCGGTACCTTCATGCGTGTGGAGAGTGCTCTCAGCATGGTTGTGGCTTGGTTCTGGAGGTCTTCAGCTATCGGTGCTCTGCTCTGGGTGGGGAGGGAAACTCAACCTGCCCCCCTCCAAAGGGTCCCGGCGAGGACAGCCAGTAGTGGGGGGCAGGAGATTCTGTGCTGTTCTCTTCCTGAACTAGTTACAAACCTTAATTTTAGGCAGTCTTTTAAAACCTAAGTTTATCTAATTTTTCAAAGTTTCAAATTAGTATTTCATTGAAATATAATATAATGGTAGACCACACATGTATGGCCCCATCTTTCTATAGAAGCTGATGAGAAACAGGGAATTAGACAGAACTGATCTTAACTAGTGATTGTGGTGGAAACGTTGGGATTTGTAGTGAAAGGAAAGAACTTGTGCTAAGCTCTATGACAAGGAAACACACATCCGAACTGTGAATGGGACACTTAGAAGACTGTGAGGCTAGAAGTCTCTATGGCTAAAATGCACAACTATGGGACAATAATACTAAACTGTGGTAGAGAGGGTTTTACATCCTTTATTATTAAAATAAAGAAGTACCATTGGACTACCTGTTCGGTGAGTGATTACACTCCACATTGCATTGAAAAAGTAAGCTATTGCAATAGGTCATTAAGAAATCAGAGGCAGGTAGAGTGTGGGAGAGGAGGGATAAGTGATCTGTCAGTATTTTTGGTTGGTATTATTGTTGTGATTGTGGCAGTACTCAAACCCAAAGCTTCACATGTGCAAGCTAAGTGTGATAGCACTGGACCACAAAGAGAAACACTTTGGATAAGAATTACGATGCTTCTCCACAAAGAGAAAAAAATTAATATATCTGAAGTTTAAAGATCATGCAGAGAAATCCAAATAATATATGCATTCACTTACAAGGAAAGTCTGAAGATTAGATAGGTATAACTAAAAATGAATAAAACAGGCTAGTGGGGCATGGGGGATTCAGCAAAAGATGATGGAGCTTGGAGCTGAAGCGAGGTACAGCAGGTAGGGTGCTCACCTGGTAGGCAGCTGATCTGGGTTCAATCTCCAGAACCCCAAAAAGCCCCCTGAGCCCCTCCAGGAGAAACTGATCCTTGAGTATAGACCCAAGAGTAAGCATTGAAACATTTCCAACTGTGGCCAAGAAACAAACAAGCAAACCAAAGGAAAAGCGCTGAAGGTAGCAGACATGTAACAAGTACTTAAAGAAACAAGAGATTTACTGCAAAGCACAGCCAATGCAACGAATGCAAACAATAATACTGCACTCAAAGTGCTAAATGTAACAGACAGTAATACAAATAAGCACATCCATATTGAAATATATAAATGGATCGAGGTAACAAACCAAATACTTTGAATTTATACATGTTACGTGTCAGATTTCCCATATTAAAAAGGTAAAAAAAATGTTGTAATTTCAATATTAAAAGCAAAGATTTATGATGTACTTATTTGACATAGAAGATCAGGATCACGATCACGAATCACGACCATCCTATTATTCGTCGATTGCCTCGAGCAGGCCCCAGTAATGGCTCCTTCATCCTAGTCCTTCATCCTAGTCCTGAGATTTTTAAGAAAGTGCTATATTCAAGGGTCTTTAGGAGAACGAGACCCATTATTGTTACTGGTATTTGGCATATTGGGTACACCACGGGGAGTTTGCCAGACTCTGCCGTGTGGGCAGGTTACATTCAGTAGCCTGCCAGTTTGTCCAAAGTAGGAATGAGATAATAAGATGTCATAATAAGATGTCGCGGCCGCGCGGTTCCAGGAGCTGGTTTTTATAGCCTCTGAGTGTTGGCCGTTGATGGGATTACACGGCGCCAGGGGGCCAGTTGGTGGGTGTGACTCCCGCCTACTGGAATTCGGGGGATCTGGGTGGAGGATGCTCAGCCCCGATCTGAGTAGGCTTGGAGATCTCAGCACCAGGACCCACTTGCCTTTTTTTCCTCTGCCGGTACCTTCAGGTGTGCGGAGAGTGGTCTCAGCAAGGTGGTGGATAGGATAGAAGATCAGGATATCGGGACATATTTGTGAAGAAACCTTGAAAGCCCACTTAGGAGTGAGTCATATTTAAGGGACTCTGACAGCGTCCACATGGGGGCATTAACTATAACAGAAACATGCATAGCAGGATGTAAAGAAGGGTTTTAGATGAACCAGGACATGGGATAATGTGGAGATATTCTCTTATGAGCTCTATACTACTTTAGAGAACTTCAGGTTCTTTTATAATACTTCTGTCGACTTTCATACTTTTAAATATCAGACATATTTTTGTATTATACACACTTGATTTAGATGTAAGCCTCTTCATTAACAGAATATACATGCGTGTGTGCACGTGTGTGTGTGTGTGTGTGTGCGTGCGTGCGCACGTGCACGCCTCGGGATTGAATCCAGGACATCACGCATGCAAGGTAGGTCCTCTGTTGCTTGTAAGTAATAGAATTTTAGCAGGAAGATAAATAACAGCAAAATAACAGCTAGCTTATTTAGTTGGAGCAGGAGAAATATGCACGCTATATTCTGTTTAAATCAATATTCTAAACATCTAAACTCATAATAATTTAGGAGAAAAGATAATTGATGTATATTATGAGTTTAAAGAGACTGAAATATTCTTAATCACCATAAAGTGAAAGGCTAAAAATGGTATGGTTGCCTATTTACAGTCAGGAGAGTATTCTAACAATATACTAAAAGGTTCTCAATAGCAAGTAATGTATCTAAACATATTAAAATAATGTTCCATAAGCCATAAAATGTTTCTGAAAAATGAAATCATAGTATTTTAAATAATCTATATGTCTCATTTCCACATCACTCCATTCATTAAAGAATTTAGTGTTATTGCCTGATTCATCTTAATTTCAAATAAATGGCACTAATGAGTCCTTGTGTTTATATAAAACTTTAATTTTTTTAAATTGCCACTATTCTACTACCTATTTGTGAGGTAATTCTCTTTCTTGGATTGCTGTAGTAAAATATTTTACTATTGGAGAATTGCTCTTTTATTTAAAGTCACTGAATGGCAGGAAATTTTTCTGTTCTAATAGTCATATGTGAGGTAAATGATTAATTAATATGTTTTTCTTTACCTGCTACTTTGATGCATCACTATTCCTATAAATCAGAAGTACTATCTTCAGATTGAGCAAATAAAAGTTTGAAATATTTTAAAGAGAGGATGCTGGATTTAGAAGGGTATATTTAAAAGTAGAAAATGAATGAAATCAACTAAAATCATCAAAGTAGAAAATGTACTGAAATGACAGGGCTAACTTCTAGCAGTCTTATTTAGGCATGCAGAATTTGTATTTTTGACATAATTTTCAGAGTCAAAATTAGTCTTGATATTTTTAAGAATCACATGCATTCATCTGAGGAAATTAGGCTTCTAAATAGAATTCTGATGGCATGAGTATTTGTGCTTATTTATATATTGTTTTCATTTTTTATTCTTAATCTCTCATTCCAACAGACACACATACTCACACATACACACACATACAGCTGATGTATGTATATGAAATAAAAAAATGTTAGAAAATTAATATACGGAGCAAAGTTATATACCTTTAACGTTTTTGAAACAAACATATTATTTAAAACTAAGAACTTAAAGGAAATCATACATGCCATATAATTTTAAAACACAAATGGGAAAGTCTCAGGGATGATTGTTGATGAGAAACAATCCTGACAAAACATTACTTGAAAGACGACAATATTAAACAAAAAACTAAAACCAGAGAATTAATCCATCTTCACACACATGGGCTGATGCTAACACAATTGCAGAAACCATGTATTTAAAGCTACATTTTATAAAACCTCACTGGCAAAAATCAATAGAAAGCTTTAGTGGGTAGAATGTGTGTAATAGTAACAACTAGAAAGGTTAGTGTAGAAGTTAATGGTTCTATCAGGAATAAAACCGACTTAAAATGTGAAGGAAAGGTCTTCTACAAGTGGTTCATTAACCTTTTAGAACCCCAGTGTATCCTGGCTGTAAAGATTACAACAAATCTGACCAGACTCCCCTGCGTTTGCTAATACTTCAACTCAGCACAGTGCTGTGTATATTTCTCATGATGAAATTACTTCCCTTACAATCATGTTACTACGAAAACTTCAAGGGTGGGACCAGATTGCAGAACACATCTGTGAGCACACACCATGTGGTTTTGATTTTTCCTTCTGGTTCTGTTTTTATAGCTAATAAACTTCAGACACTGCTATGCATTTTGTGATTGTTTTGTTTGTTTATGGGGGGTCCTCCCTGGAGGCAGTTGGGTGGGGAGTGGGCATATGTGATAGTGGAGATCGAATCTAAGTTGGTGGATTGCAAAGCAAACTCTTTACCCCTGTACTACCTAACTGGTCCTCACTGGTACTATTTAAGCGTACATCTCCACTGTCAGAATCCTGTTCCTCTTCAGTATAGGACTAACATTGCTAGGAAATTGACGATGGTGATGAAGTTTTCAGACTTGACCTGTATCTTTCTGAGAAATAAAATCACATCATCGACTTGAATAAACATGCACTCTTAGACTTTTGAATCTCTTGGCCAAAGCGTTTTGGAAAAAGATGAGGGATTCCATGTATATTGTAATCATTCAGGAGTACAATTAGAGTAACATAAGTCCCTGCTAAAAACATGTTGGCATTAGTGATGGCTTAATGTCTCTGGATAATATTCTGCCAGTGCTTTCCTCCTACTTCCTACCTTCTCTTTTAAATCTTTCTCAACCTATGAACAAAAGAATGAAAGGGATTGCTTCCTCCTCCCAGTCTCTCAAAGGCAGCGTCCTTCCGCATCCCTTGCCCAGGTCTCCTCTTCATTTCTTCACTTGCTTTCCTTTTAGCAAATTTCAGGATAGAAGTTTAAATGAGCAGCTGCCGCTGCAGGCACTGCCAATGTTCTCTGGCCAAGCAACCAACAGGGGGTACTCTTGTACAGCACGGCTGGCTCCCCTTCGGAGACAGAACTAACCTCTGTGACAAATTCAGAATCCACCAGCTCGGAGGCTGAAATCCCAGACCTGCCTCTGCTTCCAAAATTTCCAGTTGGTAATCTATCCTGCTGGGCTGATTCCTTTCAAATTTCCATATAATCCAAAAAATGAAGTTATTTTTATTTCTCCCCCACTTTTTTTTTCAAAGAGGGGAGAATTCAGTTCATAATTAGGGGAGGAGTAGTTTTTGGATTCAATCCCCTACGTGAAATCTGTTATAAATATGTCCTGCCAAAATCCCCAACAGCCATGTGCCAGTTTTGTAATAGGTTTAGTTCTCTGGTCTTTTTCTCTAAGTCCAAATTCTCTGTCATTTTGTAACACTTTGTCCTTGAAACCAAATCCCCCCCTCCCACGCAGACCCCCATAATTTTCTTTGTAAAGAGATGATGTGGTATGCATGCTTTAAGCCACCCCATCTGTGACAGCTGAAGACAAAAACCTCAGCCTGAGTTTTGGCACCGGTGGGGTCTGTGTCCTGTAATCTCATTTGTGCCTGTCCTAGAACTGTTCTTATTAACCAGAATTCTTATCTCCAAGCCACAGCCGAGGGCCGCACTGCAGCGCTTTTGAGCATAGCCCAGACACTGGCGAACACTGACATCCAGATCTTTGTTAGAGCAGACAGCATCTTTGGATGAGGCTCTGGGGTTGGAAATTGCCGAACCCTTTCATCTTTGTCATTTCTCTGGCTGGAATCTGAACCGGGTAACTTGCAGAGAACAATGAATCCGAGTCTTTGAAATGCGGATTGTCACTGGTGCCATGATGTGATGGGCACATAAACTCTTTATCGTGTTGGTCTGTGACCACAAGGTCTTCTCCAAAGTTCACTCTATTTACCTGCTAGTGTTTCTTCTCACTTGCCAGACAGCCTGATGCATGAACACAGAAGAGAAGCCATGAAACCAGCTGTTAAACTGGAACTGACTTAGCGGCAGTCATTTGAATTTCTGAACTTATTTCATGGGGTTCTTTGACACAATTCTGAGTACAAAATGTCATTGAATCTTGACTCTTTGCAACCAGAATTTTTCAAAAGAGGTGATCTCCTCATTTTTCCTTTGGTTTAATAGGAAATACTTGCTATATAACAGTTGTTATATAATAATATATAACTATTGTTATATATTATTACTATAATATATAACTATTATTATATATTATTACTGTTATATAACATGAGTAATATATTAATTAGATATAATATAATAGAATGAGCTGGAGCGATAGCACAGAGGGTAGGGCGTTTGCCTTGCAAGCCACTGACCTGGCCAACCAGGGTTTGATTCTTTCGCCCCTCTCCGAGAGTCCGGCAAGCTACCGAGAGTATCTTGCCCGCACGGCAAAGCCTGGCAAGCTCCCCGTGACGTATTCGGTATGCCAAACACAGTAACAATTGTCACAATGGAGACGTTACTGGGCCCGTTTGAGCAAATCGATGAACAACAGGAGGATGGTGACAGTGACAATATAATAGAATAATATTTAAGAATTGTTATATAACAATTGCTACACCACTGATTGCTATATATGTGCTTTTTATGTAGCAATAAGTATGACAGGTTTCTTCATGTTAGCTATTAAGCAATATGGAAATATTTATAATAAAATGTTTATCATAAAGGTTAGCTAATAGGCACTACCACATTAGGTTGTCACCAAATTTTGTCTTTATAAGATAAACAATATCTGAATGATTGATGATTTGAGAATATTTTATCACACAAAAAGAGGGACTATGTAAAATAATTTCAAATGACATTTAGCTGTTATTGAAATCTTAAATTTATTTATTAAATGTGAATCTACTTCTGTCTGTAACATATAAAATACAGATTTTAATCTATAATAATCAATGTCATCATAAATATGAAAAGGCTTGTCACATCTCTATTATATAAAACCAAATGATTGACAGGCTTTTAAGAATTAGGAACAGGACTGAGGAACAGTACAGTTGGTAGATAGGGCCTTCACCTTGCACAAAAACAATCTAAGCTTGAATCTCAGGACCACATGTGATCTCCTGATCCCAGCTAGGAGAGACCACTGAACTCAGAAGCAGGTGTAAGCTCTAAACAACAGTGAATGTAGCTCCCCTACCTCCAGCCCATCCTCAAAAAATACCCCACAAAAGTATTGGAAACAGAGACATAACATCAAGCTACTTCAGAATAATTGAAGCTATACATGAATACTAAGAACAAGGTAAGGAGTTTTCTTTTTATTTTCTATGGCGTGAAACCCATTTTTATCAATTTTTAGCATTTACAAGATCTCTTATTGGATAAGATCCACACTGGAATAAGTTGCTTATTTCATGGTAAAGAGTAGAACATATCCTATTTTAGCTGATGATTCTTTCATAAAACTAGAATTCTACATCCCCTCTGATAACCTGAAGTCCCCCACAGGTAACTCTTCTTAAATAAAGTATAGCTGTCTTTTAACTAAAGTCATGCAACTTAAAGGTAATGGTGTGTATGTTTAAGAGAGAAAGAAATAGAAGAAAGATAAGAAGAAAAATGAGAGGGAGGCAGGGAATGAAAGGGAGAAGAGAGAGACAGAGACAGAGAGACAGCGATAGTCACAGAGAGAGAGAAAGAGAGAGTGGGGGGTAGAGGGAGGGAGAGAGAGAGGGAGAGAGAGTGAAGGAGGGAAGGAAGGAGGGAGGGAAAGAGAAGGAGGGAAGGAGGGAGGGAGGGAGAGAGGGAGGGAGGGAGAATTACTTCTGTCTTTTGGTCCTCTGGAATCTGTGTGATCCCAGAAAACTAAAATGATCAGAGAGACATTATCAAAGAATTAGACTCAACATTGAGTAAAAAAAAAATGAAAATCTACGACAGATATTTCAGAATCTAAGAGCAATAACTACAGCAAAGGTACCATATTTCCTAGTTAACTTGATGAGAGAGATGAATAATTTTACAACAGAAATGAAATAGAACATAAACATAAAGTAGCTTTTTTAAAAATGGGTTACAAAAGTTTCATTCAAGTGGCTTAAGTGATAGTACAGGGAGTAAGGAATTTGTTTTATAAACAGCAAACGCCTGTTCCATTCCCAGAACTGCATATGGTACCCAAGAACTTAAAAGAGATATCTGAGCAGAGAGCAGGAATAAAACCTAAGCACAGCTGGGTGTGACCCCTAAACCAAAGCAGATAGATTAGTCAGGTTTTGAAAGGAATATCTCTCTGTTCGTTAAACTCACTTGGAAATTTCTCTTTTCCATGTTTTATTGTGGTATATGGGCAATAACTAAGCTGCCGATCTTCTTTCTTTGCATCCTTACTGACCTGCATTCTGGTTCAGTGTAGGTCCTAATGTAACCTTCAATCTATTTCCCGCTCTTGATGCTTTTGAAATCTGAACAGAGTTACAGAACTCTTTATATTTAAATGCTGTATGAAACAATGGACTTAATTCCTACTAGAGTCAATTTATTAAATTATAAAATGAAGTTAATAGTACAGTTTTCCAGCATGGCTCTTTCCATTAAAACTTATCTTGTTTCTACCCTCCCTACCTCTCTCCACTCTTTCCCATACTCTCCCCATCCCCCATTATGGCGAGCCAGCCAGCCATTTATCTATCTCTCTCATTATTTACAGACCTACCCATCTATGCATATTTATCCTTCTATCAATTTTCTTGGTGCCACATGGAAGTTGAAATAGGTTGTCAATATCTGCAATACAATGGAAAATATTATGCAATAGAAAATAAAGAGTGGGTCAAAGAGCTATAAAATTTAAGTATTAAAATGGAAAGGTTGCCAATATATGTAAAGTTGGTATAAATGAGATATCCTTGGCTGCATGGCTAGAGTGAGCATTTATTTTGTAAGTGAGCTGTAACTGTTGCAAATATGCAAGATACTATATGGCATTTTCAAAGCAGTACTTTACTTGTTGTCAGAGTGGAAATAGCCTCATATTTGCATTTATTTCTTTATGAAGTGAGGATCGGTAAGCATATCTGAAAATACTTAATCCTGATAAATCTAAAATCATTTCATAGATTATAACTATTATGATATAAAATGCTGTAGTTTAAACAACATATTGGTTCACACATTTAAAGAACAAACTAGAATTTCAACTTTGCTGGCTCTAAATGACACGTCAATGTTCAACATTCTTTAATACAAATTAAATGAGTGGAACACTTTCTAGGGAGAACTAATAGGATCACTGTATCTCACAAGATAAAATGAAATAAGAGATTTAACAGATTTGATTGAAGAAGACTTTTTTTTATATTTGAACAAATTCCCCAAAGCTTTAAAATTGTGATTAAACCTATTTCAAAGTCTAGAAAATTTAGCAGTCATTCATGCATCAGGATTAATTAATCAAACTCATATATTGGGGTCAATATTATTCTTCTTTAAATATTCTTTTTGAAGCACAAGACTTAACTGTCTTTCATTTGCTAGATCTAGACAAAATTTCACACTATCTATAAGAATCTACTTACATGTACAGGCTCTTTGCAAATATTTAAGTGTGATAGTCCCAAAATAATTAACTTAATATATCTTTAATTCAAAGTCTTAAATAACACATGAAACTTGCTATAACTAGGAAGCACATACAGATTAAATGATCCTGTGATTTTTAAGTATGGACTATGGCACTAGATGTGCCAAAAGTCATTTAAGAATGTATTTTTATTCTTTCAGGAAAATATCATTACATAGAAAACTCAACAATATATCTCAATTTGAGTCAGGTCAAAATTTCAGGCAATAAAAATGTTCAGCATTTACCTCAGAGATCATGAAAAAAATATTTGGGATCTTGGGAGAATTTCCAGCTTATATTCATGATGCAGACTCCATTTCTCTGGCTCAGACAACCAGATGAATAAGAATCTAACTCTCCAGGTTAAAACATTTTCCTTTATTCCTCTTTTATGGCCATTTATCTCTATATACCCACTTTGCAGGGTTCTTATGAAGACAAGTGGAATAGTTTTCTCCAACGTGCTTAAACTCTTAGGAGGAAAAATATGCTATAAGAGCAAATTATTATTATCTTTATTACTGTCACAAACACAGGCGATAATTATTTTCGAGTCATAAAGAACAAGGCAAAGTGTGATTCTGTATCAGAAATGACATGGTGGGTGGTAATGGTATTCAGTTCTATAAAGAGCAATACAATAATTTCCACATTGCATTGAGTATAACACGCATTCTCTCACAACCTTGTTTCTTGTGCTCACTTTAAAAACCTCTACTTCCTTTCTTTCCCACATAAGTTTGCTAAATTTTGTCCTTTATAACACCTGTGTAGGCTTGACTGAAATTATAGAGAAAAATTAATTTCTAGCTAAAAATAGATGCCAAAGAATCTAAGACTTTATGCACAATAACATGCCATATTGTGCATAAAAGTTCTTTTACATAAAAGTTTTCATGTAAATTTGTAATTTTAATAGTACTTTTATTTTAGTTTTTATGTGATTCTTTCTTGTTTATCTTAAGGGAACATCTGGCTAAAGTGATAGCACAGCGGTAGGACGTTTGCCTTGCACGCAGCCGGCCGGGCCAAGCCGGGTTCGATTCCTCTGCCCCTCTTGGAGAGCCAGGCAAGCTATCGAGAGTATCTTGCCCCCATGGCAAAGCCTGGCAAGCTCCCCGTGACGTATTTGATATGCCAAACACAGTAACAACAAGTCTCACAATAGAGACGTTACTGGGCCCACTTGAGCAAAATCGATGAACAACGGGAGGACAGTGCTATGGTGCAGCTAGTAATTTTAAATAGCATCTGGTTATAGACTATCCTATGGGTTTATAGGGAAAAAAACACTCTACAAATATAGAAAATTTATGCTTGCATTTATGTATGTTGTGTGAAGCTCTTATATGGGGTTCATTGCATTTGGGATAAAAGTAGGGATATAATTTAATTCCTTAGATTTGATATTTATGGAAATCGAGTACCAAAGATACCAAAATCTAGACTGTGTAATATCTGTAAGTAAAAACAGTGTAGACAATATCACCAGTTCTTGCTACATGACATCTCTTACTTTCTGGTTCTTTTATTTCCTTTCTTACATATTATATTCATTCATTTGTCCTACTTTTCTGATGATTCCACATTTGGACTTTAACAGAAAGTCCACCTTTACTAGCATGCTCTTCAGGATTATAATCCAAATGGCACCTCAACTTAAAGCACGGTATTCATGTAATTTAAATGACTTCTTGGAAAGCTTTCTCTACCTTATTCTTTTCACAGATGGAAGTACGTGCTATTAAGAAAGAGTAAAGATAGAACGTGTAGCTGAAGTATAAAAGCACAGGAAAAGATTGTTTCTGCTTTCTTCTTATCTTAGATGCATTAATCACTCTGGGGCATATAGTTTTAAGGCAGGAATTACATAATATTCTATCTTTCATCGTTCTCTCTCTGTCAAATTTTGCAAACAAATTAGAAATTACATATAACTTGGATTTGAGTCAGTCATCTTTTGGTGACTAAAAAACAGTTCACAATAAAATTATATTTGTACAATTTCCTTACTCTGGCATTAATTTGAGAGTTCTGTTAAAGAAATTAGATTTCACCTAGAAACATTATCAAATTGTCATTTTGAAGTTGTTTCATGATTAACTATGAGACTCATTGAAGCACCTGAGTTTAAACAATGGAATATGCCAATTGCATATCAACAGCTCTAAGAAAACTGTCATAAAGATTAGTAATTTCAAGTTTTGCTGCATCTTCATGGCATCAGTTTAGGCAGCTCTGTCACAGTTTTGACACAGAAGTCACTTGACAATTTGGTAGAGTACAGCTCTCTGAAGAGAGTTTATACTTAGAAGTGTCCCATAGCAAGTATTTGTTGTAACCCATTGTCCTTATATTTGTGAGAGATATTTGCATGTTAAAGTATAATAAATAAAGTTGATATAGTCTTTAAAAAACTTCAAAGCTAAAAGAATCCATTAATGTACGGCACTGTGAATTCAGGCACCACTGGGCTTTTGGTATATAAAAGAGCTGAATAAAATTGACCAAGATCCTTGATTAGTTGGACTAATATTTTAATATGGGGAGAAACAATGTACATTAAGTTGTTAAATTGGTAAGTAGAATAGACTATGAGAGGTTGAAGAATTAAGGGGAAAGAGATCAAAATTTAAGGTTGGGGTACTAAAAGCAAGTGTGCACATTGAACTAATAAATAGGAATGTGAGTTATTTCATGAAAAAAAAATCAAATGTGATTCATCAAGTGTTTTGAGCTAAACAAGCAAAGACTAGAAGATTCTAAGGCAGAAACATTTTTGTCAAGCTCAATCAATGGGAGTGATCAGGGGGTTGGAGGGGCATATACTGCACATGAGACATAGAGATTACTGAAAAGGAAGTCAGAAATCAGTAAGCCAATGAACTAATTTTGGTGTTTAATCTCAAGAAATATAAAATCACAAAATTTTGAATGGAAAAGTGATATATTCTGACCAGTTGAAATTTATATTCCACTAGAATTCAGTCAAACAATGAAGTCCAAGGAACAAATATGTCATGACAAAAACATGGCTTTGGTGTATCTTTTATTCCAATTTTTAAAAATATTTCTGTAAATCAAGACCCTTCCCTGCAATTGAGTCAATTAGAATTCACTTAAATATGTAACCTTAAAAGAAATATTATAGTCAACATTTTGTAAAGGATTCTGAATTTCCATGGAAATAATTAGATTGTGGTTTATAATCAAACTGCATACAGTGTCATTTCTAATAAAGTGTAAGTTAGATAAAAGGACTCATAGATAGTTGAAGATAACCAGGACTGCTAACAAGCTACATTGATTAAAACAAAAAATTTGTGGGGTAAGGATTGAGTTAGGAAATACATGCTTAAGAAATTCCAGAAATTGTTTTGTAATGCAATGGGATTCTAGTGTCCAATATTTATTTCTTCCCATTTGCACACATGAAATTTGTTGGCATATATGCCTCTACCCATGTCCCTGTGGTTGAGATATATAGTGCAATAAATAATTGTAAAAATTAGTAACTCTATTTATCTGTGTATCTCTGTTTTCCATATACCATGTATTTTTCCATCCACTCAACTACCATAAATCTACCTACATACACAAATCTATATATATATTGATGTATTTTTGAATGGAAGTATCTGATTTCATCCTAGAAAATCAATGAAATAAAAATTATCTGATGTTACTTTTTAGAAGGGATAAAATGAGGATACCAGGAGACTTTATTGTTTTTCTCCAAATAGGATAAAGGATAAATCATTAGGGAAAAAAAAGTTGGAAAAGTTGGTTTTCTCATACCATGCTATGGCGTGATTCTTTGACTCACCCTCTGCTTTTAACATTAATCATACAAAATTCCCAATGATCTTTCTATAATCTTGTATTTTGTGTTTTCTGATTTCACAATTTTTACTTTCATTCTTTTGGTAAGGTTTTACATTGGTTTGTTTCTTAATTTTTATTTAAAGTAAAATTATGTACAATGCTGTCAATGATAAGATTTTCATGCACACAGCATCCTAATACCTTATTTTGATTTTAGATTAAAATTTGAGCAGCAGGGGCTAAGAAGATAATACAATGGGTAAGGCACTTTCCATGGTATGTGGCCAAGCCAGGTTCCATTCCTGATACCCCCCTATGGACCTCTGAGCCACCTAGGAGTGATCCCTGAGTTCAAAGCCAGGAGTAAGTCATGAGCACAGTAAAGTGTGTACAAAATACAAAGAAAAGATACAATTAAAGCGGCAATATGTAAGAAATTACCTGTTTGTCAGAATAGGATATAAGGAAAATATCTATAGAGAAGAACTCTTACAAAGAAACATCAGAATTTCAATAGAGATCAAGAGACTGTTTCTAGTTATCTCCGGGTTAGCTGAGGTGATATTCACCTGCGCATAGAGTCCTCCTGTCATTTAACGTAGCTAAGTGGCTTATTCCAGGTACTCAGATATTTTTGACAATCATCATTTTTCTTTGACTTCTAAAAGAGTAGCACTTTTGAAACTTTCAAATTCATTTAGAAAGAAAAGCTAGTTAGAAAAAGAAAGTTTGGTAGTTGAGCATTGCTGAAACTTTTAGAGTATATTAGGCATGCTAATATACATTTTCTATATACATTCCATGCATTTACACTTTTATGATATCTTGTTGAAGAAAAAGAGTAAAACAACCCCATATGTTTTTTTAATCTAGAGAAAAGTCTATATAGAATTGGAATTAAATTCCACTTAAATTGGAAACAATTTACATTATTATTACTCATATGTTGATGGTAATAAGATGACACAAGATTAAAATATAGTTATAGACAAACACAGACACACACTTAAATTGGAAACAATTTATATTATTATTACTCATGTGTTGATGGTAATATGATGACACAAGACTAAGATATAGTTATAGACAAACACATACACATATTCTTTCATATGTATATATCTATATATACTCACAGATGAATTGGTTAGGCATATTTCTATTGATATGAATATTTTCTGTCAACATTCAGTCACAGTGTCAAACTGGCTTTTCCTAGTTGCTATCTGGAAAACTTTAATTATCTCTTAAAATAAGTGTCTACATTTGCTTTTCCTCATGTTCATTTACTGATAGCATGTCACATTTTTTTTCAGGTGCTGACAACTGGTCACTCATCATTAATAAAATGACAAGTCTCTTATCCATGCTGTAAACACAGTAGGTTTTTAAAACAAACTTCAAAGATTAAACCTCCTCTGTGATTTCCTGCAGAGTTTACACATCAATAGAGTTGACTCTGGGCTGTCACTTTTCTGTTAAGACTAACAGAATTAGCCACTATACGTTATGTACTTACACCAACAGTGTTCTTGTAAGAACCAGAGTGGGCAAGGAGTTAGAATGTTTGCCTTTCTTAGGGGAGAGTATCATATTCTTTATCAAATTGGCAACTAGAAGGAGATTCCATTGATCTATTCCCCATTTACATTGAGGTTAAATCATTTATTCCTACCTTATATAACTTACTTAAGCTTCAAACACGCTGGGATTATTAAAAAAAAAAAGCAAAAAACAGCCACTCAATGTAGCCTCATATCCTGAATGAGTTATTTTTTTAAATAAACTTGATTGAAAGAAAATGACTCATATCACTCATATCATGCTAACAATATATATGTGTGAAATATTGAATAAAAGTTTGCAAAGCAAACATTTATGTGCAATGCTTGCAAATTTTTACATCTTAGACAAACACAGTAACAAGTGTCACAATGGAGACATTTCTGGGCCCACTTGAGCAAATCGATGAACAACAGGAGGACAGTGACAGTGACAGTGACAGTACAGACATATACAATAAAATAGCAACAATTGGTTAAGCATCCTGAGAAGCTGGACTTTGTTTCCTTAAAAATAATCCTGATTAAAATGTTTTCATTGACTTAGTATTGTTGAACAATATTATGGGATTTCATTTAGCTTTATCATTCTATAACTGCATAATTTTTACTGCACCTACCAGCCAAATTCTAGTGCAGCAAGAGTGGAAGTGTGGAGTGGCAGGCAAAGTTAGTGAGTCATCCTAAATTTCACCCATGGAACAGGGAGTCAATGAGAATGCAGAATGGAATGGCTGGCGGTGGGATATGGAGCAGATGAAAGGAAACCCCCAGACCCCTTCCTCCCTCTCTCTCTCTCTCTCCCTCTCTCCCTCTCTCTCCTTCTCTCTCTCTCTCTCTCTGGACTCTCCTCTGGCGCTCTCTTTTTGAGCCCTTCTTTTAGAGACAGATCCAGAGCACAGGGATTTCATCTACATGCATGTGGCGGTGGCCAGAGACTAGGAAATTCAACACATGATGGAGAAACTCAAGGGACAGGATGTGGCTGTGATGCTCAGAAGTGAGTACACTGCGTGGGACAAGGCAGGGAGAGTGTTCATGGATGGGGTAGCATCAGGGATAGGACCAATGGCATTATTCATAGGTAAAAAAGAGGCCTGGACATCAGAGAGAGACACAGACCCTTCTACTTTATCTGCATAATGAACTCGAACTTTTAATCTTACGAGTTTTGTAGGCTAATCTTTCATACCATTCTCAAGAACCCACCAACTCAGGAAAATCTATTTTCAGGTGAACAAATCAACCTGCAGAAGATCCTCTACTTACTCCTCTCACTCACTCCACCACCCTTGCTTTCCTTCTGGTAAGAAATTTTGTTTTCAGAACCTAGTGTTCTTTTCATTGCCTCTTCCCAGTTTATTTGCTTTAGTAATTCACATTCTACATATAAACTATAATTATTTTGTAGTTGTTTTTCACTTCCTTAATTTATTAAACATAACCATCTCATATTTTATTAATTTTGAGTCGAAAAGCACACTTTATTTGTAATGGCAAAGTAGTATTCCATTAGTTACTGTACTATGGCCTTATTAGTCAGTCATCAGCTAATAGGCCTTTAGGTTAATTCCATGTTTTGCATACTGTTAATAATGCTGGTATGGATGCTGGAATATAAATGTATTTTCAAATTACTGCCTTTAAATCTTTGAAATAAATGCTGCTTATGAGTTATTTTGTTAGTTTATTGATATTTGTGTTTTAATCAATTTTCTTATTTTGGTACTGAGAATTGAACCCAGGAGCTCATATGTTCAAAGAACTTAACTGAATCTCTTTTTTTTCCCTTTAAGAATCTTCATAATATTTTTTATATCATTCTTACCAATTTACATCACATCAACAGAGCCCTGCATTCATTTTTTCTCCACATTCTCATCAATAGCTGTTACCTACTATTTCTTTTCTTGCCATTCTTCTGGGTATAAAATAGTGACTCATTGTGGCTTTGGAATTCCCCTAATAATAAGTGATGTTGACAATTTTTCAATGCACTTCTGGGCCATCTATATATTATCTCTGAAATAGTCAATTTATGTTTGATTTTCTGCTTTTTTTAAAAAAAATAAGCTGCTTATTTTTGTCATTGAGTTGCACAAATTTTCTATTTTGTACATTAGTACATATTTATATTTATTTTTAATTTTTTTTGTTTTGGCACCATACTTGGCAGTGCTCAGGGATTACTCTGACCCTTCATTTAGGCATCAATCTCAGCAGTACTTAGGGAACCGTACATAGTTCCGGATGGAACCCAGGTTGATCACATGTGGGACAAGAACTTTACCTGCTGTACTATCTCTCCAGCATCTTAATCCCATTTTAATTGTCTGATGTGCAAACATATTTTCCCAATTGCTAGATTGCCTCGTTGGTGGAAGTTTCTTTTTCTGTGCAACGGCCTTTGGATTCAAAATAGTTCCATTTGATTATCCTTGCTCTTCTTTCTCTTGCCATTGGAGTTAGATCTCCCAATATAACTTAGGTTGTGGTTCTCAAGTGCATCACCTATATTTTATTCTATGAATTTTATAGCTCAGAGTACGTTTGCTAATCTTTAATCCATTTTGAATAAACTTTTATGCCTGGTCTTAAATATTGATCTTGTTTCTTCTTTTTGCATCCAAAAGCTACATTTTCCAGCATCATCAGCTGAAGAGATTTTTTCTTCTAGTTTGTGGATGTAAGAGTCAGGACTTCTGACTTGCTAGTGGTAACCTTCTGCTTGCAAGATTTGGGATCTTAGACTCATAGACTAAACCATCTTAGACTTCGACAAAGAACTATGGGTTTTCCTCCACTTTAATATGGATCCCTAAAATCCTTGAGTCAGACACTTCGGCAGCTCTCCAAATGTCTTGTGACCAGCAGTGTTCAATAGTCAAAGAGGCAGTGTTTTTTCCTCACACAAGCTACTGTCATAAGGATGTGCAGAACCCCCTACAGCAGTGTCTTTATTAAGTCCCCATCAAAACAGAGAACGAGTTCAGTGCCCGACATGATTATTAAACCGAGCTATTTAAATGAAATACAATGGTCAGAAATGGTATGAACTGGGAGAGAAGAGGGTGGGGGAAGTTGGAGGGCCCCAGAGCTGGCGGAGAGGTGACAGCTCTCAGCACGCTGAACAGCAGGACCGATGGGGTCATAAAATTTCTGCACAAAGTAAGTGTCCTTTGAGCATTTTCCCTCCAAAGGAGTGGCTTCAAGTGGAAGCAACCGGTGATGTGGCAGGGCGCTGGCTGGAGGGGGCCTCGTGAAGACCATGGGCTCCAAAGCTGAAGGAGCCCACCTTGGTGCAGCAGAAGCTTAGTGTGAATGAATAGGTCCTGGGGTCCATCAGGGCACTACCATGGAGCATGGTTCCTGGTGTTGAGGGGGCACCCAGGTTCCCACCAGGGAGGCCAGCCCAGGCAACTCACCACCAGCAGGGCGTCCCCACCACCATTTCTTCCCCAGACCAGTCCGTACTGCCAGTGCTACTTGCAGTATTTTCTGGAAGAAAACTTCACTGAGTGCCAACCGAGGATGGGGGTATGTGTCCCCAGGGCTGGTTCTGCCAGACTGGTGGATACAGCCCCATAAGATTTCCAGAACCGCTAACAGTAGCAGGCATAACCTCAGTTCTGCTCCCTGGCAGTCACTATTGGTGCCCAGATACACTGTGTGTGTGTGTGTGTGTGTGTGTGTGTGTGTGTGTGTATGTGTGTGTGTTGGGGGGGGGCAAGGCCATTAGCAGCCTATTGGTGCCCTCAGCTTTTCTGAAACCCCCAAATCATTGCTATGCCTCTGGTTGGTCTCCAGCAACTCAGGGCCAAGATATCTGAGAAACTAAATCACCAAAAGTTAGGTATGTGGGAGCCATGCCCTAAAAGCCACCTTCGGCTCAGCCATACATGCTCATTTGTTGGCCTTGCTCCATAGACCCATAAATAAATCTTCAATGAGATCAAAAACATCAGATAATCTCTGACCCAAGCAAGGCTTAACTGGAGGGGTAGGTTGGAGGGGGCCAGTTTGCCTGGCGTCTGCCAAAGCAGAGCCCCCAGCAGCCACTTGATCCCACAGTCCAAATTACCAAATGACCCTAACTAGATTCCACCATCTTGAGACAGACCTCACCAAAATATCTTAATCTGCAGCAAATTTGGGTTTGCCCATTTTGTAACTGAAATCTCCAGGCTCTCTTGGAGCTGGGATGGGGTGCCTCCCCACTCTTCCCTTTACTTCTGAAAGCACTGGTAGTCACCCCTCACAAAGAAACTCTAGTGCCACTTCTATCAGAGACCCATAAATAAATCTTGAAAGAGATCAAAGGCTGAAGCTAATATTGGACTCACTCAATGCAGAACAGACAGAGGTATATTGGATGGTGGTGGGTTTGCCTGGCACGGAACTAAGCAGAGGCCCTGGAGGTCTTGCTCCATTGATCCAAAATCGCTACCGTACCCCTGACTGGACTCCCTGTCTTGGGACGGACCTCACTGAGGTATTAATTTACTGAAAATTTCAGTATGTGGGTTTTTTGACTTCAAACTTTATTGGAATCAGGGTGAGCTACCTCCTCCCACCTTCTTGCACCTCTGGAAGTCCTAGCAGTCACATCCACCCCCCAAAGCTGCTACCCAGTTTAGAAAAAATACTCCAGATGTACCTTCCTCATAAAAATAGTGAATGCCGTGAACAAACATGATGACCTCTTAGCATCTGTACTGTAAACCATAATGCACAAAGAGAGAGAGAGAGAGAGAGAGAGAGAGAGAGAGAGAGTAAGAGAGAGACAAGAAAGGTGCCTGATATAGAGGCAGGCAGGGGAGGGGTGGATTGAGGGGCTGGTTGGAGAGAAACTGGGGACTTTGATTGTGGGAAATGTACATTGGTGGAGGGATGGGTTGGAACATTGGAACACTGTATGACTGAAACCCAGTCATGAACAGCTTTGTAATGGTCTTATGGTGATTCAATTTTTTTTAAAAAAAGTATTAATAGGCCAAAGAGATAGTACAGCAGGGAGGGAGTTTGCCTTGTATGAAAATTTCTGAACCAGGTTTGAACTCTGGCATCCCATGTGGTCCCCTAGAACTTCCAGGAGAGATCCCTGAGTGCAGAGCCAAGTTTGAGCCCTAAGCCCAAATGGTTGTGATCCCAAAGCCAGAATGAAATCAATGAAAAATTACTAATAAAGTGTAAGAAATTTTTTTAAATGGCATGAACTTAGGGACTCATTTTTATTTTATTCATTTCTGGAAAGATATATTTATTTTACAATTCCCAGCATCCTTTATGATAGTACCTATGGATGTAATTTAATAAATAGTTGTATTTGTTTAATAAAGAACAAAAAAATTAAACAGGGTCAGAGATATAGTACAATGGGTAGGGTGCTTGCCTTTCACACAGCTAATTGGGGTTTAATTCAGAGCACTGATTGATTCCTGAGCCTGCTGTTGCTGGGTATGGCCCACAACACAGAAAAAATTAAACACAAATTAATAAATGTCAACAGACTGATACCAGGATCAGTGTCAACTTTCTTTTCTATGAAAATCCTGGATCTCAGAGAGAAATTTGAAAATGCAGCAGATCCTTTGGGTGAAAATTTAGAGTATGAATGTTATCAATTTATTTTTAAGTCCTTTGTATATATCAGGTTAAATGAGAAGTGAGTTATTTCTCTTAATTTCTAGTCTTCTGGGAAAAAAGCATGCTTCCAGTTATAAAGGCATGTGATATGAGTATAGTATGACATTTTACTGAGGTGGAATATACATGAACAGTTCATTTATGACTATAAGCTGTAGGTGTCCTATTTATTTGTGAGAAAGAAATTCTGAATAAGCTGAGGTATAATCAAATTTATAATTCACACTTATAGAAATACACTCATCCACAAAGAAAGTAGTTAAAATAATTGAAAAATTAGTTATATAATTTTAAAGCAGAAGAGAAAAATGGGGCCTGTTCTGTCTTTATCCAGGAACTAATATGCGTGTCTGTGTGAAATTAAACATGAATAGTATAATATCTAGATATAACCCCAACCAAAGGGACTACTTTGAGCATGATCAGCTATAAAATTTAACAAATGTTTCAGACATTTACAACTCTGCACAAATATAATGGAACCTATACCAATACTTATATTAAACTGTGGATTTTATGTGGCAAAGTGCTATGCCCAATGATTTAGAAATGCTGTTATCAATCTCATGGTGAAAACAAAGATAATAGACAAGACTGTATTTATTATAAAGGATAAATAAAATAAAATATGCCTAGTGACAAAAACTTATATATTATATTAAAATAAAAGCATGCATCCTCTGAACCAGATAAAGGCTTGTATTTTCTTATTATGCAACAAACCTAAATTTTAATAAGAGAAAGGTTATATTTAAAGGTATCACACAGTATTAAATATTAATATAATCCAATGATAGTGCAATGAAAGCTTAAAAATAAAATTTGAACATAAAAGCTTCAGTTTTTGAGAAGGAGACTAGTTACTACAGATATAAGTCACTGATTTTGTATGAACTATATAATGTATCAATGTATCATTTTCCCCTCCATTTTAATACAATATGCCAACAGAAAAGAAATAGAAGTTTTATCTAGCTAATTTTAAGCATTTGATAAGAACAAAAGAATATTCAAACTGAGAACTAAGATAGAAAACTAATTGATCAGGATGGTCCTGTAAGTCTGCATCTATATTCTATTAAAAATATAGAGGTCATATGCGATATTTGCTCACTATACATGATAGTGATAAAAATTAGTAAAATTCTACCAGTTCCTCTTGACTCTGTGAGATAAAATAGGACAGACAGACCAACTGGATGATTATATATACTATTAGTACACTGTTCGCTAAGGTCACGGTTCACTTTCCACTGACACTACATTTATAGCAAGACATTACTATCTTGTCCAGTACTAATACTTCAAGGAAATAAATGTGCTAATTACTAAGGTATATGTAGCAAAAAGAAAATCTATGTACTGATCCCCTTTAAATTTACTTAATAATCTATCATCTAGTCTTCTATAAACTAAAAATATGTGGGAAACTCATATATCCATATATCTAATCATCTTATAATCTATAATTTATCTCTTTATCTACAATGGGGTACAATCTGTGTGGTTGCCATGATTACTTTCTTTCTCATTTTAACAAAGACTTTCCGTAAGTATCATCTTACATATGTTCTCTTTGTATTAATACCCATGAAAAAATTTGTAGAGTTCTTTACTTTTGGCACTCAAGTTTTAATCAGGGTTAAACAAAAATTCTGTTTTAAAATTTCAAAAAGATTTCTGATGGTTGGGGAAAAGAAAAAACTATCAAAGAACATATTATAGTTAGTTCAGTATTCTTATAATAAGTATAATACTTACATTATACAGAGGCAGGTGAAAGTTTGGTCTTTGTTCTGTGGTAGTCTTTGGAGTAGGGTCAATCATCATAAACTGGTGAAGTAGTGGAAATTTTTCAAATGGTATTACAGTGTCCATAGTGGCATTATTATGAGCTCTGAACTTAGATCTCATATTAAGTTTTTAAGATACATGCTTTTTGAGTAATAGTTCACTTGTTTAAATTACTATATGGTTGAATACCTGGACTTTTAAAGCCTTTTCCAAATCTTATGCAGAAGAACAAAACAGAGATGACGATGACTGATTTGGTGATCCAAAAAGAGCATCCTTCAAGTGGAAATGCTAAAAGGACTTGAGAGAGAAAGGAGAAGGGAAAGAATTCATGTTAAGCGAAACCAAAAGTGACAGAACTCACTGGTCAAAGAAAAATGAAAGCAAAGAAAGAAAGAAAGAAAGAAAGAAAGAAAGAAAGAAAGAAAGAAAAAAGAAAAAAATGAAAGAGGGAAAATGTAACCATATTATCAATATTTAAAAGGATGCAAGTCAAACACCTCTGTTCCCTCTCCTTCCATTCTATCCTGGATATTTTTTTATGTCTACAGAATTATTTAGCATCTAAAATTTTACAAATTCTTGATTTTTCCCACCAACATTTTCTTTTCCTATTCTAATCATCTCAGTTAATTGCCATTCCTCTCTACCAATTATTCAGTCAAGATATCTGATCCAAAATAATTTATTGATTCTATGTGTTTTATTTTACCGAGGATAGATGTAAGTGCTTTCCACAGCCAACAAAACTTACTTGAATCTACTTAGAGCTAGTTGCCTGTTGATGTTTTCTGCTTCTGCTTTCTTACTCTCCTCCATTTTGTTCATAGTTTTGTGGGGTTTTGTTTCCTAATGTTTTAATAACTTCAAACAGTAATAGCAAAGTCTTGGCTATTATTATTCTCTCTTTTTTGAAATGCTCTTCCATCAGGTAGGTTGCTCTCTTAATTATAGATGAATTCTTAGTAAGTATATATATGATACTTATTTGTATGTTTATTTTTGTCTCTAACATTCAAATCTTCATCTCCTTATCACCTAGATCTCTGCTTAACCCCACGAGAAACTGTAAGTTCCTTATTTAATGCAATATTATTGAAAGAGAAATGAATGTCTCTTGCATAAAATCATTTCATGGAATTGAGTTGTTCATACATAAACACAGGCAAAGAAATTTGCCTTCCTTGAAGATAGAGTTTAGCCTGGATAACCAGAGAAGCAGATGACAAGATCTTGTTAGAAACATAAGAGATTTATTCATAAGAACATCTATGGGTGATGAGGATTACATCAGAGAGATAGAGAGAGTTTTGGGTTATGATTACTCCGTGTCTGATTTCTGGAGAAAGAACTTGGGAAGAAGAGTTACAAATGCAGTATGATTCCAGGAAAGCTTTAACCAAGCCAATGGGGAACATTTGGACCAACGGGGTCATTGAAAGGTATCTCACGGAGCAGCCTGTGAGAAGTGTTTTAGGAGCAAGCATGGTGGTAGGACCACAGCTAGAGTGATAGTCATCTATGCTCCCTGTAGCGGTGATCTGAACAGTGCTTTTTCATGGCTACTACAGAACATAATCAAATAAAAAAGTTCATGAGGAATGTCATTTCCTATTCTAAAATGCCATTTATTGCTTTGCCTATTTTGTGTTTCTTCTATTTCCAATTCAGTTTGAATGTTCTACTCAAGAAAAACTTTTAAGATATTTAGAAATCTCCTTAAGAGTAAAAAATTGTTAAAATATCTAAATATAACTGTTATTAAAAATTAAATATTAAATAGACTATGTATTCTGTATTTTATTAATTTGACAAAAAATAATACTAATATATAAAATGCCTTGCTCTCCCATCAAACTACAGATTATCTGGGGTCTACCTTGAATGCTTCTAAAAGAATTGAATATGTAACACTTATATTCATATTAAATGCTTAACAGATTATTAATAAATAAGAACATGTTCTCTGGACAATGGATACTAATTAAATAATTTAAAATGAAGAATCAAAGATAAGGTATAAAGCAAAGATTAATTTTTGAGTTACCAAACAAAGCAAGAGTCAAAGTGGTAAAATTTTTGCTGGAAAACGGTACCTGGATTACCCGACATCCTTTACATTCAATGTCACTGTCACTGTCACTGTCCTCCCGTTGTTCATGGATTTGCTCGAGTGGGCCTAGTAACGTCTTCATTGTGACACTTGTTACTGTATTTGCATATCCAGTACATCATGGGTAGCTTGCTAGGCTTTGCCGTGTGGGCAAGATACTCATGGTAGCTTGCAGGCCTCTCCGAGAGGGGCAGAGGAATCAAACCTGGGTCGGCCGGGTTGGCTGCATGCAAGGCAAATGCCCTACCCACTGTGCTATCACTGTAGCCCTACTTTTAATGTGGAAAAAATAAATACATAACACCAAATTATTGATTAATGTTAATTTTCTCCTGCATTTAAAAACTATTTTATCAATATCGAAAGCTATTTATTACATAAGACATGGAAATCAAACTAAATATAACATTTAAGAAACCATTTATAACTATGTGGCATATTTTAATGAATTAATAACAATGTTATATACTGAACATGTAACATTTATTGGATATTATTAATCTAACAATTTAAAATTCAAAAAGGTCTATATGTATATTTGTAATATTTGTCCTTGAAAGTTTTGAAAACAAATGAAATGTGTTCTTTTTATTAAAATATGGCATTCAATTGACTGAAAAACTATACAAATCAAAAAGTAGTTTTTTCTTGTGAATTGTATAAACTAATTTATTACCATGTGTATCTACAAAAAATTTTATTTTCACAACTAATTAAAGTAGTGGACGATAACAAAAATAAAAATAATTAATGCTATAGCATGATCTATAGGTAAGAAAGAGGCACTGTAGCACTGTAGCACAAGCCATAAACAAATAAAATTCCTTTTTATATAGAATACAGGTAGGACTACAGCTGAATCTTACGAAGACAATGTTTATGAGAAACAGCCTCGTTCCTGACGTCCCATTCGCTCTCAACGGAACAACCATCTCCAAATGCAACAGCTATGTGTACCTAGGTTGAGAGGTCAACATGACAAATGACCTGGCACCCGAGCTGTTCAGGAGGAAGAGAGCAGCTTGGAACGCCTTCAAGAACGTGGAAGAAATAGCTAAGAGGACGAAGAACCTCCGGCTCCAGGCACATCTCTTTGATTCCACTGTTCTTCCTGCAATAACATATGCCTCAGAGACCTGGGCCCTACGCAAACAAGATGAGAACGCTATTCAGGTCTCCCAAAGAAGAATAGAAAGAGCTATGCTTGGAATATCACGTTTCACTCAAATGAGAGAGAGAATCCGGAGTTCTGACATCCTTCGACGATCAAGAATCAGGGACGCTGTCTCATTTGCCAAGGTGTCGAAAATCCGATGGGCTGGTCACGTAATGAGATTTAAAGACGACCGCTGGACTAGAGCTGTTACCGACTGGATTCCACGGGATGTCAAAAGACCGCGTGGCCGCCCACCTTCCAGATAGTCAGACTTCTTCGTCAAGATCATGAACGATTGGTTTGAGGCCTTTCATGTTCCCGGAGCGAACAGATGCCATTGGGCTACACTAGCACGCGACAGGGACAAATGGAGACGTTACTGGCGCCCGTTCGAGCAAATCGACGACTAATGGGAAGTTAAGTGATTAAGTGATTAAGTGATATAGAATACAGAGTTCAATAAGAAAATTTATGTTTAATACAGAATGAAATGATATAAGCTCTAAGAAGCTTAACTTTCCCACCACAGGTTTTACAGAGGATCTTGAAAGATCATCAGTCATAAATTCATTTAGTATATTGAGGGCCATTTACTAAATATCTGTGTTGAATGCAAATATTCACCCACTGAAAATATGTAAATGCTTGTTTGTGGTGTGCCGCCTGATGGTGCCATAGCGATACTTACTATGCTTACAAATTAAATAAAAGTGTGACCCATCTAAAGTTAAACAAACCTTCACATAGGGAATCACATAAAAGTAATTTCTGCTTTTGGAACCTGTTTCCACAATTGCATATCTGTATAACAGTTTGACTCCTTTCCAGGAAAGAATTGATAACATCTAACATATAAACACTGATAACTTTATCAGTTTCCGCCTCCTTGAATTACACTTTTTCAAAATGTCATTGAGAAGATTGAGAACAGAAAGGCTACCAATCATTTGCTGATATTTAATAGATTGAATGCTTATTAATATGATTTTATCTATAACAAAAGCCACTGTGATTGCATAGCCTTCTCGGTCATTTTTATCACTGTTCAACTAAAATTAACTTTTGCTTACATATGCTAACCAACATGTATCAGAACATCGATGTTAAGTGTCATGTTTAAACCCTTTATCACAGCCCCTTCACTCTTGTTATGTAAGAGTGTGCACACACCAAGACAGCCAATGTTGCTAAAGATCAAAACTGAAAACTATCATTGATTTTGTCACTCCCTGCCCCAGAATACTCATTTTTGGAGAAAAGTCTATTTCTCCAGAATGTTGTATGAGACCACATATCATCTTGCTCTTCTCTTACTCTCTGGTATTAGTAAAATGTCTGTATACATAACAATGAACAGAATAGATCCCACAAACAAACCTAAACATACAGACTGTTTCCCACATAAATACCAAGGGAATGTAACTAGTAATGAATACAGAAAATGTTCTCAACAGGTAGTATTGCAAAATTGGGCATGTGTATGTAGAAAACCAATTTTAAAATTTTGTCTTATTGATTATATGGGTGGGCTGGAGCGATAGCACAGTGGGTAGGGCGTTTGCCTTGCACGCAGCTGACCTGGCCGACCCGGCCAAGCCAGGTTAGATTCCTCCACCCCTCTCCAAGAGCCCGGCAAGCTACCGTGAATATCTCGCCTGCACAGCAAAGCCTGGCAAGCTCCCCATGACGTATTAGATATGCCAAACACAGTAACAAGTCTCACAAGGTTAGTGGGCCCGCTGAACAATGGGAGGAGAGTGACAGTGACATTGATTATATGAAAATTGACTTTTGAAATGGTAACAGAATTAGGATAGCCCAAGTTAGAAAATTTCTAGAAGAATATATAAGAAAAATATCTGTATTTTGGGTTTAGCAGAGTTCTTAGGACAAAAAAATTATAGCTTTTTGGCAAAAAATATTTGCCAAAGATACATCTAGTTAAGAATTTATACCTAGAATATGTAACTATATTGTATAGTTCCATATTAATGGTATATCATTTAATTAAAATAAGCAAATGATGTGAAGAGGCACTTTGTCAAAAAAGTTCGATGAATGGCAAAAATTATGAAAATATGTTCAAGAACAGTGAAATTAAAATTGGAAGGAGATGCTGTACATAACAAAAGCTAATATTGAGAAAAACAATATTATCAAGTGGTGATAAAGATATAGAGCTTTTGGAAATTTCAGTTATTGCTGAGAACTATTCTAAGGGCTGGAGCGATAGCACAGCGGTAGGGTGTTCGCCTTACAAGCGGCCAACATGGCCGACCCGAGTTCGATTCCTCCGCCCCTCTCGGAGAGCCCGGCAAGCTACCGAGAGTATTCGATATGCCAGACACAGTAACAACAAAGTCTCCAATGGAGACTTTACTGGGCCTGCTCGAGCAAATCGACGATCAACGGGAGGGCCTTTACCTTACCTTTACCTTATTCTAAGTTGAATTGTATGTCCATAAGTGGAAATGGGAATATTGTAGATATAACTAGTTGGGAGGTTCTCATCTGGTTGAGGAATCTAGTTAGGAACACTCATCTGGTTGAGGTTTGTACCTTGATAGGAAGAGAATATTAGTTAAATGAAATATGGAAAGGCAATCCTGAGTGGTCACATGGGGAGATAAATACCCCATGCAAGGATAGAGGCCCGGAATAGATCCATCCCTCTAAGCATGTGGGTAGAACAAACCCAACCAACACATTGATTTCAGTCTTTTAGCTGTTAGTATAGTCTTTGTTGTTTAAGCCACCCAGTTTGTGATGTTTGTATACAGCTATCCCAAACACTCGGTCTCTTTGAAAAATAATTTTGTGGTCTATTATAAACTTCCATGCTATCTGAAAATCCCACTCGTGGGTGTTTATCCAAGATAACAAAATAATTGTTTATGCAATGACCTGTATGGGAATGCTGATCTCAATGCTATTTATAATAAACATAAACTGGAAAAGTGGTGAATATACAAACTAATTGTTGCATACCTGTATCATTGTCATCCGTTTAACGTCGAATTACTCACGTGAGCACCAGTAACGTCTCTATTCCTCCCAGACCTGAGATTTTAGCAACCTCTTCTTGTCTTTTCCCAACGATTGGAGGCTCTTTCAGGGTAATGACAATAGGGGAATGAGACCTATTGTCATTACTGTATTTGGCATATCAAATACACCACTGGGAGCTTGCCAGGCTCTGCTTGTGTGGGCGGGATACTCTCGGTAGCTTGCCAGCCTCTCTAAGAGGCATAAATCGGTAGGAAATGTCTTATAATATGTTGTGCGGCTGCTTTGCAGTCCGGAAAGAGGCCTGGAGTACCAGGTGGTTGGGCAGTGGAGGTTGGCAGTCTGAAAGTGGCTTGGAGCATGGCAGTGGTTGGACAGTGGAAGTTGGCTGCTGGGGTTGGGTCCCTTGGGATTGGGAGAGCTCTCACCCACCCCACAGCCTGGCGTGGAGTCTGGTGGCACAGTTCTGGGAATCTCCTTTTATACTCCTGTCTGGGAGGAGCATCCATGAGTTCTGGAGGGTGGAGGATGAGATTATCTCGTGCCCGCAGGGTGCGGCTTATGGGTATGATCCCTAAGCCACCAGAGACTGGGAGAAGCAGGCAGAAGATCTCTATTCTGGGTCCTGTTGAGTCCAGAGTCCAAGGTCACAAAGTTCTGCATTATCTGGGTTCCATGGGACTTCATTCTTCGTGAGGCTCAGCCTGAGCATCTAGAAAATGGCCTGGAGTGTGGTGGTGTTTGAGCAGTGGAGGTAAGCTGCCAGGGCTCAGTCCCTTGCATGCCTATGCAATGGAAAACCACTGGGCCACAAATGGAAGAAAATGTACATGAAAAAACATAACTAAGTCTCAATTATGTCATCCTAAATAAGATGTCTGGCGCAAATGACACACTACAGAGTCCCACTTATATGTTTGTAAAAGTCACATCTGAAGGCACAGAAATCGAGTGATAAGCAAGTTTTGGATAGAGGAATTAAATTACTGTGACAGGGTAAAGGCTATTTGCAGTTAAACAAAAATATGTAGAATCTATTTGCATTTTTATATCTTCACCTATTTTTTTACATTTATTTTTAATTGACTCACTGTGAGATACACAGTTACAAAGCTGTTCATGATCTGGTTTCAGTCATACAGTGTTTCAATAACCATCCCTCCACCAGTGTACATTCCCCACCACCAATGACTCCAGTTTCCTTCCCACTAACCCCCTGCCCTCCAACTTTTCTTCTCTGTCTCTGTTCTTCTCTGTCTGTCTCTCTGTCTCTCTGTCTCTCTGTCTCTCTCTCTCTCTCTCTCTCTCTCTCTCTCTCTCTCTCTCTCTCTCTCCACACACACACAACTTTGGCTTTTGGGCATTATGGTTTACAGTACAGATACCTGAGAAGTCATTATTTTTTAATTCTATCTTTTTTTCTTCTACAAAAGGAAGTGCCTTTGTCTTTCCTAAAAATTGAGCATATGATTGTCTTCTAATAGTCAACTATCAAAAGCCACTGAGACTTGTAAATAGTTTCCATGGAAAATTCCCAGCCCAATCCAAAGCAGCAATGGAATAATTTAGAAATGGGTGAGGGGAGAAAACTTTAGGTAGCAGATTAGAACTTGATCCGAGTAAGTCTCAGACATATAGGTAATGCACAGTGTGGGAAGCAGAACCGACTACAGAAAAACAATTAAAGAGGCTGAAGAAATCATGCTAGTTCTCTGAAAATTTAGAAAGCTAATAACATGGTAAAGAAGTATTTTCTTTTTTTAAAAAAGTTTTTATTTATTTTTTGTCTTTTGAGTCACACCCAGCAATACATGGGGGGTTACTCTTAGCTCTGCACTCAGGAATTACTCCTGGCTGTGCTCAGGTGACCATATGGGATGCCAGGGATTGAACCCAGGTTGGCTGCATGCAAGGCAAATGCCCTTCCCACAGGTCTATCACTCGGGTCCCTTGAGGCTTTAGCTTCCTTATCAGAATAATGAAGAAATCAGAGTTAAATTTTCTTGTACCTCAACACAGGTAAACTCAGATTTCCATATTTATATTGATGGGATACATCTTTGCAACATAAAGGGACATGTTAGGTGCCATACCACTCAAATAAAAATGGTGAGGTATAACATCAGACAGGAATCCATAAGGTACATTGAGGAAAAAGTTGGCAAAACCCTCCATGACATGGAAGCTAATGGTGTCTTCAAAGATGTCACACCGCTGGCCAAGCAAGTGAAGACAGAGATAGACAAATGGGACGATCTTAAACTAAGAAGCTTCTGCACCTCAAAAGAAACAGTGACCAAAATACAAAGACAGTCTACAGAATGGGAAAGGATATTCGCCAAATACACATCTGATAAGGGGTTAATATCAAGGATATACAAAGTACTGGTTGAACTCCACAAAAAGAAAACATTCAACCCCATCAAAAAATGGGGAGATGAAATGAATAAAAACTTTCACAAAGAATAAATCCAAATGGCTAAAAGGCACATGAGAAAATGCTCCACACCATGAATCATCAGGGAGATGCAGATCAAAACCACAATGAGATACCGTTTCACACCACAGAGACTGGCCCATATCCACAAGAACAAAAGCAAATGGTTCTTGCGCGGATGTGGTGAGACAGGAACACTCCTTCTCTGTTGGTGGGAATGCTGACTGGTTCAGCCCTTTTGGAAAACAGTATGGACGATTCTCAAAAAATTAGAAATTGAGCTCCCATTTGATCCAGCAATACCACTCCTGTGAATATATCCCAGAGAGGCAAAAAAGTATTGTCGAAGTGACATCTGCAATTGTGTGTTCATTGCAGCACTCTTTACAATAGCCAGAATCTGGAAAAAACCTGAGTGTCCGAGAACAGATGACTGGTTAAAGAAGCTTTGGTACATTTACACAATGGAGTAGAATGTAGCTGTTAGAAAAGATCAAGTCACAAAATTTACATACAAGTGGTACTACATGGAAAGTATCATGTTATGCGAAATGACTCAGAAAGAAAGGGATAGACATAGAAAAATTGCATTCATCTGGGGAACATAAAGTAACAAAATAGGAGACTAACACCCAAGAATGGCCGAGATTAGCACCAAGAATTTTACTCCATGGCTTGGAGGCCAACCACACATGCTAGGGGGAAAGGGAGCTCAGATAGAGAAGGGACCACCAAATAAAGGTGTTGGGAGGATCCTCCCAGGATGGGAGAACCATGATGAAAGTAGACTATAGACCAAACATGATTGTCACCCATTGTCTCTTTTGCAAACCACAACACCCAGTAAGAGAGAGAGAACAAAAGGGAATGCCCTGCCACAGAGACAGGGTGGAATGGGGGGGAAGGGGGGGTGGGAGGGATACTGGGATCCGTGGTGGTGGGAAATGGGCACTGGTGGAGGGATGGGTATTTGATCATTGTATAATTGAAATCCAAGCACAAAAATGTGTAAGTCTGTAACTGTAACTCATGATGTCTCACTATGAAAAATTAAAAAAATAAATAAATAAATAAATGCAGATGAACAATAAAAAAATGGTGAGGTATAGTAGAAACATGATATACCTAAGAGATTTGGAGCACTTTTTTTTTCTTTTTTTGCTTTTTGGGTCACACCCAGCTATGCACAGGCGTTACTCCTGGCTCAAGCATTCAGGCATTACTCCTGGTGGTGCTCGGGGGACCATATGGGATGCTGCAAATCAAACTCGGGTCGGCCGCGTGCAAGGCAAATGCCCTACCCGCTGTGCAATCGCTCCAGCCCCGAGATTGGAGCACTTTTAATGAATAATCTCAGCTGTAACATACCTTTGATAAACGTTTAAAGAATTTTAGGTAGAAATATAAATTGGGGGCTGAGAGGTAGCAAAGGTATTTACTTTACATGCAGCTCACTCTAGTACCACTTATGATCTCTCCCCCCCCCACCTAAAAATAGGGAGAAGGAAGAGAAAGAGTAGAAAGAGGAAGAGGAGGAGGAATAGTAGGAGGAAGAGAAGGAAGAGGAAAGTATTTAGATACTTGAGGCTGAGTACCGGGGGAGAGATGGCACCAAGTGTGGAACTCATGACCTGTGTGCAGGAGGTTTGCGTTTGATCCTCAGCACCATCTAGTCTCCCAAAGGTCAGGAGTAGTTTATAAGCACTGCTATATGCAGACACACACACACAAAAAAAAAAATCAAGCAAAAGCAACAACACTGTTTTACTCTGCATAAAAGAGGTTATTCAGAAGAATTTTTATCACTCTGGCGATTCACTTCTGTCACTTGTTTAGAAGAGTGAGTGCAGTGTTAGGATGATTCCAAACCTTAACCTTTAAGAAAAATTGTAAGAATTGAACATTGCTAGCCTGTTTACAAGGATAGCATGTCCTCTGAATAGGCTGTCATATGACTAAAGATTTAAACATGTTTGCACTGACGGCATGAATTGTAGCTCTAAAACTGGGATCTATCCTCGTAAACAAACAGCTTTAACCAAACTTCTCCGTGGTGACCACAGTGTAAAGATAAATGCAGAAGACATGAGGATGAGCCTGCAAACCCTGTCACTCAACTTATTCAGCCTCAGAGATATGGCGAAGTGTCATGTGAATTCATATGAATTAATGAGTTGGTTGAATTAGATGAAATTTAAGGTTCTTTTCACTGTAAAAGTTCTGATTCCCTAATAAGTCTTTTGTGCTACATGAGAGCAAGTGTGAAATTAAGAGAAGACAAATTTCAGTTCAAGATAAGTAAGAATTTTCTAAGAATTATGGTTGTACAATGATCTAGTATGTTCTCTCAATAGTAAGCGTCATTTCACATTAGAGAAAATGCCAAGGTGTATTCACTTTAAGATCATTTGTAGGTCCCTTGAATAGTATTAAAATCAGAATATTCTGCCCAGAATTCAGCCCTTTTATGGAAGACTTGGCTTTACTTATTTATATGTATTCCCCAAGTCAGACTTTCTACTGTATAAAATTAATATTGCTCTGGTTGTTATATACTGTTTCCATTATTATAACTCTGATTATTATATTATCCTAAAGAAAATTTCCTTCTGCATTTCTTTTCTCCTAAACAGATCTTTTCCTGTTGTCTAAGGTCAGTTACACTGTACTCAGTTTTATAAGCTTTCCTCAGACTATACCAGGTCTGTTGTTTTTTAACCTCTATAGAATGCTATCTGCTTGATAAATCTGTGTCTTCAAAACAAAACAAATTCTCACACTTTCCTCTGTTTTTATTCTCTATTCACTAACCAAATCTCAAGTCACTAACCAAATCTTATATGTTTTATGCTGTTATAACTACCAATAACTCTTGTCACAAAGACAATTTAATCAGAATTGACATTTGATAAATGCTTGTTTTACTCTTACTTGAAACCTAAGTATTCAATCTTACCTAGTTGTTTGAATCTAAAACATATACACATATGTTTTAATATGATATTTTGATGAGAATTGCTGAATTATTTTATTACATTATAATAAAGTTGCCAAGCAACACTGTTTTATAACAAACATTGATGACATCATTATTTCTGAAAGCTGGCAATCAAGAGGTAGTTTAGCTGAATAGCTCTAACTTAGGATCTCACATAAGATTCTGATCAAGGTGTTATCTGAGACTGTATCCTAGAAAAAGGCTTTATTGAAACTAAAGAGTATTTCTGATATCGTGTCCTATGAAGATTTTAGTTTCTTGAGTTCAAGGAAGAACTTGCTGTTCGTTGTAACCTACTCATAGAATAATAGTTATTTCTACCTCATTTTGTAAGTGAACTTCATACAACACTAAATCATTGTGAAAGATTCACTCTGTCACAATGTAAACTTCACACCAGTGTAAAGATTAGAAGGCATGTTGGATAGTCTTCTTGAGAACATTTTCCTTTAATTGTTTCATGTAAACAAGCTTATGAAGTGAATTTCACTATGCATCTCAAATAATTATAAAATAACTATAATAAGAACATAATATCCAATTATTTTAGCTATTTCAGGTTTGCATACTTATAATTTTCTTAGTTAAATTAATTAAATTTTCTTGTATCTTGAATTTTTAATGGAGTATGGCAAAAATTGGAGAGATGAAATTGAATAGAGGAAAGAATAAAGAGCTTAATGAGTTTCCTTCAAATTTTATTCTACAGTTTCAATCTGATTGTACTCATTAAAATATGAGAAATTTAAGAACTTAAATTTAATTAAGACATAAAATGATCTTCATTGGTATAAGAGAACTAAGTGCACTTACTTCATGATAATTGCATAAAATTTCCCTATAATCTTTAGTATTTCCTCGTATCAATAAATTTTAAGGAAATATTTCAATGAATGAAATATAATAAACCATGAATATTAGATATTGTTTGACAGCATATAGTCAAGTTTCAGTTTTTTTCTTGAAAGGAATAATTTATTAGAATAAAATTTAAAATAAATTGATATAGTCTGAACATTATTAATATTTTCAAACTTTGTTCAAATTATATCTCTTTAAATCTAAATTTCCTTGTGTATTAAATATCTACTTACAATGATTTCAATCTTTCGTCTTTCATGTAAATTGACAATCCCATGTGAAGATGATTATTCATATTCCAAATGATTCTTATCTACACTCCTTAGATGTGATTAATTTTTTATTTATTTCTGTTTCACAATTTTGCGTGTAAGAATTTCTCTTTTCATCTAGAATACTATCTCTTGGAGATAGCATATGCATTCCTTACACCTAATTTGTTTTGGGGGGTTTGGGGTTTTATTTTGACTCTTGGGGTCACACTCGGCCATACTCAAGGCTTTCCCCTGGCTCGATAGCCAGGAGTTACTCCTGGCCATTCTTAGAGGACCATATGGAATACCAGGGATAGAACTCAACTGGTCACGAGCAAAGCAAACACCCTATCCACTGTGCTACTGTTATGTCCCTCTTCACACCTAATTTGTATAATGGGTCTACAAATGCTTATTGAACAGTAATATTTTTCTCTTGCCCCATATTTTATGATAAATTTAGAGCTGTGTATATCTGTGAAGCCTCTATATGCATTTTCCTCTGTACACTTAAGTATATTCACTAGAATTGCTGATTACTATTATATGATTAATTTCTTATCAGCTTTTCAAAAAAATAATAGGATATTTCTACAACTATCTGCCAAATCTTCTGTATAAGTTTTTTATAAAGTGATATATATATATATGCAATTCTAGTGGAAAATGTTTTCTGTATAATCAAAATGTGTCAAATTTATTCAGCTGATCAGCTGATCTGAAGTATTATAGTATTTTATGTTTTTTAGTTTCAAGTGGAAAAATGAGTGTATAATAATTCATCTTTCATTTATTCTTCTTCTGTTACCCTTTCTGTCTTTTTTTTTTCGCTTGAGAAGAATCTTACATTCTTCAGTTCTTGTCCTCTCAAATGAATTCCACTTCTGATGGTTACCACTCTCAAATCAATGAGATCATCATGTAGTAAGGAGTAAATCATTATCCAAAACTTCTGAGAAATTAAATATGTCTAAAAATTTTATTTCCTATTTTCCCTTATAAGATCTAAGGTACAAAAAAATGCAAGGTGAATTTATTCCAGTATCTTTATGATGATCAGAGAAATAACTGTCTTGGAAACATACCAACCTAGAGAATTGAATCCATAGAATAGAAATAGATAAGTACTATGATCATTTAAACATTGGATTATGACTCATAGGGGGGAAAAAAACCTGCAATGTTTTCTACTGCCCAAAAGGCAGCATGTTCACTTCACAAAAAATAGCTAAATAATTAATCTTTTTACATTTTGGTATTTTTAGACCAGACGATGCGTTCACTCAACCCCTCAAGGTATTTTAGCATCCCTATCCTTTACAAATGCAATTATCTAAATAGGTCATACTTTATGTCTGTTAGCGTTTTTTTTCTCTGACCTAAGATATCGGATGATATTAATGATAAGCTTGGGCCATGACCACTTCCTAAAACCCTTTTGATAAATTCAAAACAAAACACAGTTTATTCTTCAAAAACGCCCCTATCATCTGACTAATGCTGGACTAGCAGTAGACACTGACTTCAGTCAGTAACCAATTATGTCGTGTGACTTGGTATTGTGTGGAAAAGAGGTCTATGAACCTAGATCACTGCAAGTCCTCACATTTTCAGCCCTGTGTACCAGTTCATTCTCTAAAACCAATCAACTTTAACCTCAATGGCACCTTTAACCTCCATCCAGCAGAGTTTCCTTGCAGGTAATGAGACAGACAAAACATAAGTACACAGACAAACACACAGGACGGTCCAAGCTTTAGGTGACCTGGGAAGCCATGAATGGTGTCACAGACAGACATTTATACAATGTCGCTCTGCCAAAACCCTGGAACTTCCAATAGGTGAGCCACTGCTGACACAGTCATGAAGGAGAGTTGTTAAGCACATCAGCAGTCAATAGGTATGTGAAGAACAGAAGGCAGACTTAACATGGAGAGTATCATGCTGAGTGAAATGAGTTAGAGGGAGAGGGACAGACATAAAATGATCGCACTGATCTGAAATTTATAAAACAAACAAACAAACAAAAAAAACAAAGATGGCATGAGTCTACTACTCAAATACAGTAGGAACAAGGGCCAGAAGGATAGGTCCATGGGTGGAAACTTAACAGAAGTGGGGCAAGGTCCACAGTTAGGGCAGAGAAAAGACCACTGTGACAATGATAGTTGGAAATGATCACTCTGGACAAGAACTGAGTGCTGAAAAGAAGGGAAGGTGATATACATGATAAACTTTAATTGCGCCTAAGAGAAGAGAGAGACAGAGACAGAGAAGGAAAATGTCTGTCATTGAGGCAGGCTGGGGATGTGAACATGAGGGTGGAGTAAGGGAAACTGGGGACATTGGAGGTGGGAAATACACTGTGAAGGGATGGGTGTTGGAACCACTTTGTATGACTGAAACCCAATCATGAGCAATGTTTTAACTGTATCTCACAGTGATTCAATAAAAGGGGGAACAATGAGACACTCATAAAATATAGTCCTGACACTCCTATTCTATATTTGCCCATGTTAGTCCATATGTACAAAAGATCCTAATCAGTCTTATTCTATACTTGCCTGGTGCATTTTTTTCAGATATTTGTCATCCATTCTATTCTTTCCTATTCTATTATTCTTTCCTGGGTGCATTTTTGCAAACCCTTAGCATTGTAATACCTAAACTATTGTAGCCTAAGGACATACTTCATCCTTGGGCTTTTTTGTTAGAGGATGAATTCTCACAGCTCATATCACTCCATACAGACACATTTATTTTATCTTGCAAGATACCATATCACCCATATCCTATCAGTTGAGTTGTTTTGGATAGAAATTTTATGTATTAAGACTCTCCAGGAAAATAGAACCCATAGAATGGAGAGGCAGAGTCAAAGAGACAGAGACAGGGAGAGGTTGAGAGATAAAGACTTATTTTAACAAATTTTCTTATAGGATTTTAGAGACTAGTAAACTTTATTTTCATTTAATATATAATTGAATTTTATTACAGATTATTCAGGAGACTGAAGGAAGAGTTCAAATGGTTGTTCAAAATAAAGGGTATTTTAAACACGGGATGACCAGTGATTGTCCTTTCAATGTTATCAGTTGATTGGATAAAGTCGAGCTACATTATGGAGTGCATCCTTCTCAAAGTTCAGCAATTTAAACTTTTATTATCATTACCCAAAGTTCCCTCAGATAGGACAATGTTTGACCAACTATCTGGCAGTGACCAGGATAAACTTACAGCTAATTATCTCAGATTATAACAAAACTAGGAGAAGCTTTACATTATGCTCATTTAACCTAGCTTTCTTCCTACTAGCTGTACATTCCTCTTTGATATCCTTGGTGTCTACTTATATTTACTTATATTTTTGATGAATTACTAATTAACTTTCTGTTGATACTAGTCAACAAATATTTCCTTGATTAAATTGTGAAAGGAACATGCTATCACTCTCATCAAATCAACTATGGGTTTAGTAGCAATATTGTTTTTCTTGCCCAAAGCAATTCCTCCAGTAACATCACAGAGATTAACACCAATCCACAGGAGTCTGCCCTAAAATTTCTACAGAGTTTGTGGTCTTAATAGGTCATTGGTTAAGACCTGATGAAATTTTAAAAGGGCAAAATCTTATGTCTAGGGACTTCCTTATCGTAGTGTTAAAGTGTACACATCTTAAAGGATTCAAAATAATTTGAATTTTAACTTCTTCATAAGCCTCATTTCACTAAATTTCAACCTCGTATAAATACTGTATTAAAAGTAACCAGAGTGAATTTAACATTTTCCAAGTAATGATTTCCTGGGTTGATTATCTTTTACTAGAGCAGTGCTTTGATGTCACAGATAGGTATAAACATCTAAACATCTAATATCAAGATCTCCTGGAGAAATGATTGCTTTCCTGGTGATAAACAGATTTATCAAACTTTTATCAAAGTTCAAGGTATATAGTTCAAGACCTCAGAAGAAAATTGTAACTTACAGCCTTATGGAGGTGGATTTCCTGCTCTTTAACTATCTTTTAATTTGTCTCCCTTTAAAGCAATCTTTATCATATCTTCAATTGCATGATCTTATGCTTTAGAACAGTTTGGGAGAAAGTTTTGAGAAAATAACTCTACCTGCTATATTGAATTACAGTATTTGTTCAGTCATAGCACATCTGTGATGCCACTTAACACCTGCACCATACTTACATTGGTGAATTGCTGTTGCCTATTCTCTGACTTAATGGCACAGAATATACAGCATATGTTGGTAATTCTTTTGTAATATGCTTGAAAATGTGCATACAAATGAATCCTCTTCAGGTGCAAGAGCATGAATTTATAGTGCAATTAACAGTTTGCGCTCACACCTGCTTTAAATACCACATAGGTTTGTATTTTAATTACAAGGCATGTAGTGAGACCACCCAAAGTCTCGATTCCATATGTAATGTAAGAACAGGGGTAGAATTCTGTTCCGAGATTTGAGCCTTGATTCACAACTGCATATTTTACTTTTTAAGAGCTAAGTATTGTTTTATAAACAACTGAACTACAAGAGGAATTAAAAATCAAATTCTAGAACTTGTAGAAGATTTATAATAAATATTAGGAAAGGGAAAATAAAGATTGAATAAATACTAATTGGTTGAAATAGAGTAGATAATTAGGTTTATACTTTAGCCTCAAAAATTGCTTCAGGGGCTGGAGCAATAGCACAGTGGGTAGGGAGTTTCCCTTGCATGTGGCCAACCCGGGTTCAATTCCCAGCATCCCATATGGTCCCCTGAGCACCATCAGAGGTAATTCCTGAGTGTAGAGCCAGGAGTAACCCCTGTGATTAACTGGGCATGACCCAAAAAGCAAAAAAAAAAAATTGTTTGAACCTATATGTACCTCTTGTTGTCTAGTATTTGAGCTGGCTTATAGAACCAACTCTATACATAGATATACAAATAACTGACTGTATAAACATAAACAGAGATAGACAAAAATATAGATATACTTGCATGCAGGTGTTACTCCTAAATGCTCAGGTGAAGACCAAATTTGGGCTGTCAGCATCTATAGCATGAACTCCAGTCCACTCAACTCTGACCTTCCTTTGAGTAGGCAAATCACCTCTTTATCAATTATTGTCAATGGGAAATTAGGTCTTCAATACCTATCTTTGATATTGTAATATGTAGTAAATATATACATTCAGAAGAACAACACATATTTTTAATATATGTTTAGAGAATGTATATATTTTCACAGCTTCTTCAAGACTTTGGAATTACCTGAGCATTGAGAGATGTTAAGGGTGTCTTTTGCATTATAAAATAAGGTTTTTTTTTTTAAAAAAAAATACCAGGTGATAGGGCTGGTTGTTAGGGAAACCAACCAGAGGTTATAGCCGAACTCTTGATCCAGTTCTTCTGATCTCCAGTGAGGGACAAGAGGCTGGAGAAAATTCAATTGCCAAAGGTCAAAGGGTCAGTTGCCAAGGTTTCAAAAGTTCAATTGCCAAAGGTCAACCAAGCATGAACTATGACCTTTGAAAGAGGTCAATCAACCATGATTAAGCATGGTTGAAAGAGCAGCTTTGGAGAGCTTCGGGTTTGGTAGACATGTGACTATTTGGAGGAAAAATGTGCTTGGATAAAGCATGGAAAGTTAAGTCATGTTCCCTCATCTGCTTCAAGCATTCTGTTTTGTTTTGTTTATGGGGGTACATCTGGAAGTTCTCAGGGATTATTCCTGGTTCTACACTCAGGAATCACTCCTAACCAGCTTGGTGGTTGGGAGTGGATAGGAGAAACCCATGGGGTCCATATGCTGGGGATCAAGCCTAGGTCAGCACGCAAGGCAAGCACCCAAGCTACTGTACCATCTCTCCAGCCCTGTTCCAAATAGTGTTTGTAAATGAAGCAGTAAGGTAGGTAGAGAAGGACCCACTACAGCAATGAGTTCTTGGAAAGTGGTAAAACCAAATAAAGCTGCCAGGACCCACCTTGTGGACACAGAAGCTAGAACTTAAAGAGACCTTCACCTGGTGCCATCACGGACCCAGAGAAGGTTGGACTCCCCTCTTGGAAAAGCTCCAGCAGGGACAAAGCCAGGAAAGGAATATCAAAGGAGACTATCAACTACTCCCTACTCTACCCCCTTGGCAAAATCCCCAGCAATAGACTCTTACCTAGGTAGGAAGCCTCACCTGGGCAGCTCTGTAGATACCTGATAAAAGCCAACTTGAACAAAGAATCAGTGTATCACTGTCATCCTGTTGTTCTTGGATTGCCTTGAGCAGGCCCCAGTAATGTCTCCTTCATCCTAGCCCTGAGATTTTAAAAAGTGCCACATTCGAGACTCTTTCAAGTGAGGAGAATGAGACCTAACATTTTTACTGGTTTTTGGCATATTGAATACGTAATGGGGAGTTTGCCAGGCTCTGCCATGTGGGCAGGATATTTTTGGTGCCTGCTAGATTCCCCAGAGTAAGAACTAAATAATAAGATGTCATGCGGCTGCGCACTTTTGGGAGCAGGGTTTTATGAACAAAGAAATCCCTGACATATACTGCCTGGAAGCCATGAATTGCCATTAAGCGCATATGGTGTCTAAGCACACGTGTTGCCCATGGGTCCCCTCTCGAGATGTGGGCTTCCATACTTGAATGCTGAGATGTGTACTGGGGTTCGCTCTCCATCCTGGAGAAGCCCACATTCTCTTTTGAGCACAGTCCTCCATCTCTCTGTCTATCTCTGCTTCTGTGTCTGTCTGTTTCTCTCTTATCTCCATCCTCGCCCCAGTTGCTCAGGATTTCCAAATAAAATCTGTCATACTCCACTGCTTGCTTCCTCCGAAACTTATTTTCTGTGAGGGAAAGGTGAGACCCCGAAGGCCTGAATAGGTCTGAGGCTGACTCTCCTTTCCTGCAAGTAGCAGAGCTTGGACTCCTAGATTCCCAGCTATTCCTGAGTGGCAGAGATGGATAGAGAGAAAACAGGAGATGCTCTTCTCAAGCTGCCGCCTCTCTCCTCCCTTCTTCACAGAAATCACACAGGGACCCCACTAATATCAGTCAGTGATCTAGTGAGTCAGTGGATTCCCTGTGTTCTGTAAACCATTCCTGCAAACTGATCAAACTTGAAATGGGCCTCTTGGAAACCTCTGATTTATAGTAGTTGGTGAGAAATACAAGTATTGTGATGACACCTGAAATGTGAGGAAGGGCTCATGGAAGTCTCCCGACTAGATAAATAGTTCAAAAGCAGAGGTGACATTTATAACCATAGCTGTAAAGCATTGCTTTACTATACTAACTGGGCTAATTGGAAAAAAAAGGAGAGATCTTAGGTCCATTATTGTTCACCTGTTTTATTTCATTTTTCCCATTTTTTAGCTGCACCCAGCAGTACTCCAGGGTTCCTCCTGGCTTTCTGTCCTGGGATTCCTCCCTGCTGGTTCTCAGGAGACCGCCATTGAGCCTATTCAACTCTTTCTTGTTCTTTATATTTATCACTTTTAAAATCATTTTCCTATTTTCTCCTTTCACCAGTCTGTTCACTGACTCCCTGAACTTTCTGCTCTCTCAATTTCATCCATGTCCTTGAAAGCACTATTAAGTTTTTGTTATCTACATGTAAAAAAAACAGATAAACTTCTAATTTTTAAATACAAGTATGTCCCTTTCTGTGTTCCTTTTTAAAAGTATATACTATCAAATGATTGAAATTGTTATTTCAAGTTGCACCTTTGCCATACTGTGAACTCAAGTATAATCACTTGTTCATTTATCTCTATGTTTTAAAACATGGTTTTGGCATTAAAACTTGGTAAGTACACTGTTACAATAAAAAACACAGGCCATGGAATATATAACAGGAGACTGGAACATTGACTCTACAACTTTAGTAATTCTGAAAAAGTTACTAAAGCTTCCTACACTGAATGTCCCATTATTTATATATTCATTACTTATTAATTCTTTATTCATTTTACCAAATGTATTGGAAACCTACTACAGTCTCATAATTCTGATTAAATGTTTGAAGACAATAAATAGGAAAAAAAGTTATATAGCATAGCCTAGTGTGGTGAACTCATCAGAAAAGTAAAGACCAGATAAGTGAGAGCAGAAATCTTGGAAGGAAGCAACAGCAATTTTAGTGTTCAGGTGAGTATCTTTGAGCAGGTAATATAGGAGATGTAAATTTCCAAGGAAGAGCTGTTTTGTTTTGTTTTGTTTGGGGGCCACAACCAGTGGTGTTCAGGGCTTATTCCTGGTTCTGAGCTCAGGGATCACTCCTGGCACATCTCAGGGAACATATAGTGTGGCAGAGATGGGATCTAGGGTTGTCTACGTACAAGACAAGTGCCCTGCCTGCAGTTGTATCTCTCCAGTCCCTCTAAGGAATACTCTTGAAGGCAGATGAAACAATCGAAGTTTCCTCTTGCAGGATTATGCCTGGTATGTGCATTGTGACCCTTGGACACCAATCTTGCCAGAACAGATTTCATGAGGGAAAAAAGATGATGGGAAATTTATTGCAAAAATTCTAGAAAGTCATTAAAGACTTTTGTTCTTTACTCCTCGAAAAGTGAAGGTTTAGAATTGGGGAGGGAAGAGGAAGGATTTTATATTCCAAAAGCATCACTCTGACTGTTGTTCAGAAAAATAAATTTCAAAAAGCACATGATTGTAACATTCCAGAAGGAAAATGCAGATTGAATTGGACCACATGCTGGAGTTGGTCCGATTTAAGGATATTATGAAGGGAAATCTCAGTAAAACTCAAGTTCCTAGCAGAGATGATCCCTGCTAGAATAGCTGGGGAGAAGTTGTTTTAATGTGAATAGTAGTAGCTAACACAATTAAATTCAGTGAAAATTTGCAAAAGTGCACCCAATATAGGGGAAAATAATCAGTGCTCATGGGCAGAGCCAAAGGGCGTCTAAGCATCCAGGGAGAAATGGAGGGGGTCACTCGGTGCTAGCACACATGCCTTATAAATATGAAAATGAAAACCTACTCCCAGGCCCCCAAGTGATCCCAGCAACAACACTGTTCGGGATTCTCAGCAACACAACAACCTTTGCAAGATGCAGCACACCACAACCAAGCCTGTCTGAGCACCACAACCACGTATTCAGCCTCGATAAATTCTGCAACCAAAATATATGTTAGTAACACCACTAACTTGTAAAACCCCCAGCAAGCATGTGCGTGAACACTGTCAGCAAGTGTGTGATGTCGGCCACCACATTCAACAATTATAATAACACTAGGGAAAGGGAAGAAGGAAAAAATAAATATTTAATTTAAAAAAATATGGTTTGAGGAAAACAATAGCAACGATTTTTTCCTAGATAGCTGGTGAGAAGTTATTTTATTTTATTTATTTTTAATTAATTAATTTATTTATTGAATCACTGAGGGAAAAGTTACAAAGCTTTCAGGTTTAAATCTCGGTCATGCAATCATCAAACACATTTCCCTTCACCAGTACTTATTTTTCACCACCAAGAACCCCAACATACTGCGCCTCCCAACCCTCCCAATGCCTGTGAGGCAGATGAATTCTAGTTAACACTATCTACTTTGATTAGATTTATTATTTCAACAAAAGATGCACCATTATTATTTAGTGTTTACACCCCCAAATCAGACCTGCTGAACAGGCATTGTGAAATAATTTGTTTTCTACAGCTGGTTACAAAAACCAAATGATGTTGCACGGCTGCGATAGTGGCCACATGATTTGGGATTTCTGATATTTTACTTATTGAGCCTGGAAGAATTTCTGCCGAAAGTCACATAATTACAAGATTAGTTTCTGTGGCTCTAAAGCCATGGCCGTGCCGGAGAGCCGCTCATGGGGGGCAACTTGTGACCTCAGTAGGGTGTGAAGGACGAGCCGGAAATGCCCCCCTTCCCATGAGATTTCAGTCGCCCCGTCACAAGCAGCTCACACCTGGCTTTCCAAAAGGCTCCGAGGCGGTCACCATCTTGCTTTCCAGAGGGGAAAAGGTGGAAGGGAGGAACACCCTTTACCTTCTGGGCAGGCACGGTGGCATGGATTAATGCATAGTCCATTCACTTTTCTGCCGCAAGCTGCCAGGTTCTGCATTAAGTCCTTGTGCCTCTGGAGCCATGGCCGTGCCAGAGAGCCGCTCGTGGGGGGCAACTCTTGACCTGGGTAGGGCATGAAGGACGAGCCAGGAATGCCCCCCTTCCCATGAGGTTTCAGTCACCCCATCACAACCAGCTCATACCTGGCCTATCCCAAAGGCTCCGAGGCGGCCGCCATCTTGCTTTCCAGAGAGAGAAGTTATTTTAAAGTGAATGGTAGTAGCTAAGACAGTTAAATTCAGTGAAGGATTGCAAAAGTGTATATAATAGAGGGAAAAAATAGCTTATCTCTGCCCATGAGAAGAAAATACTATTGTTATAGAGAACGCAACATTGTCTGGTCATTAGAAGCTATTAAGTTTTAAGAGAAAGGCTTTCAACACTGTTATGTCTATTGATAAGTCAAGTAAGAAAATGCTGTTAGGTAACTAGCAAATGTATTAGCATGAAGTTATTGTTCACTTTGATAAGAATAACTTTTGAGGCTTGATGAGTGAGATAAAGAGATAGTGAGAATGGTATTATTAATATGTAGGCTAAGAATATATAAAATATATATGCATAATATATAAGTACAGATATACATTGCTTTTTAAATTTATGTTCTGCTATCAATGAAATGTATCTGTGATAAGAAGGAAGCACTGTAGCACTGTCCTCCCATTGTTTATCAATTTGCTCGAGTGGGCACCAGTAACGTCTCCATGGTGAGACTTGTTACTGTTTTTGGCATATCAGATACAACAAGGGGAACTTGCCAGGCTCTGCCGTGCAGGTGGGATACTCTCGGTAGCTTGCCTGGCTCTTCAAGAGGGATTGAGGAATCAAACCCGGCTCAGCCACGTGCAAGGCGAACACCCTACCCACTGTGCTATTGTTCCAGTCTGATAGGAAGGAAATATGTATTTAATCAAAGCATTCTATCACATATGTATATAGTACATAAACCCAAGTCCTTGAAAAGATGAAAAATATGTATGTGCCATGAAAACTTCAAAACTTCATATATGTTAAGAATGTAAGATACAAGGGAAAACATAGATATTAAAGGACTGGAGTCATATTACAGCAAGTAGTGCATTTGTCTTACACACAGCCAACCTTTGCTTGATCCCTGGAACTCCATCTGAGCTCCACCAGGAGTGATCCCTGAACGCAAAGTCAAGAGTCAGTCTTGAGCACTGTCAGTTATGGTCAGAAATTTTGTTGCTGAAAGCAAAATTGTTTATTACCTCACATCTTCAATGGATCAAAGTTAGAAACTTTCCCTAGATCTAATCAGTGCTTAATATCTCACCAGGCTATAATATGTGTACAGTAGAACCATGGCTTATGTATGGTTCGCAGTTGGCTTTTCAATCATGCGTATGTCAACTTTCTTGTGCTATAGAATTCATGAGAACATTCATATTTAATTCTGGCACTAGAGAAAGTGTCTGTACTTTCTTACCTAACTGCAGAGAAAGAAGGTAGACAGAGGAACCGATGGTTAGTGGTCTGGGACTCTTTGAAGGTGTGCAGTGATTATATCCAAACCACAAAAGCTTAAGCTATTGCAATCATGTTACTTAAACTACAATGACCATCATAATCACATCATCATAATCAAAATAGTTCATTTAATTGGGTCTAACCAGGATATTCTTCTTTAGATTAGATGAATTGAGAGAATGCAAGTATTAATTACGTCTTCACAATCCCTCATCTTCACTTATGATGTGAGTGACATCTCTCTTTTCTATTCTCTGTTTCACATCATTAATTAGGTCACAGGTTCTACCCACATGCCAAAGGTGGGCTCATACAAATGTGTTTTCCCTAGGGAGTCCCCTAGGGGGGGTATGCCACTGCTTCTTATTTATGCTAATTTGTTTCTGAATAACAAAGTCATGTGATTTGGAACGTGGTATTAAATATAAAAGGAAAATTTTCAAAGCTTACAAAAATTCTTCAGCAGCAGGGAAGAAAATGACAGCACGCAGTGTATACGCTGCTTAATGGAAGGGTTTTTTGGAGACCAGACATGAATTCAGTGTGAACATAGTTGAGATCATTGTGTGTGTGTGTGTGTGTGTGTGTGTGTGTGTGTGTGTGTGTGTTTTATCCATGTTAGGATATAAGAATAGAGTTGAGTTTTATGCATACCAAAGTACAACACCTGGCAGATTCTTAAAGGCTGGAGCAATAGGACAGCAGTAGGGTGTTTGCTTTGCACGTGGCCGACCTGCCCGACATGGGTTTGATTCCTCCACCCCTCTCAGAGAGCCTGACAAGCTACCAAGAGAATCTCGCCCACACGGCAAAGCTTGGCAAGCTACCCATGACATATTCGATATGCCAAACACAGTAACAACAAGTCTCAAAATGGAGATGTTACTGGGCCCACTCGAGCAAATCGATGAATAACGGGAGGACAGTGCTACAAAGTACAACAAAATAGAAGGAGTGGGGTTAATAATGAGAAATTAGATCAAAGAAGAGGCTTAATTGATTGACTGCATTAGCTTTTAAACATATAAAATAAAACATTTCCTCTAAATAGTCATTAAAAAATTCATATTTGTTTGACTTTTTTTTGAGCCACTCTCAGCAGTGTCAGGGATTACTCTTGGCTCTGTTCTCAGAGATAGCTTCTGGCAGTGCTCAGGCATCATTTATATGCAGAATCTGAAGTACAACTGGGGTGATGTGCATGCAAAACAAGCACCTTATCCCGTATACTAATTTTCCTATACTCATTAAAATAACTCTTAATGTGTTAAAAAAATTGAAATGAGAAAAATATAAGTTCTGTAAATATTTATTAATTATTTAGTATTTGTAATAATAATCGGTTTTTTGCTTGTTAAGGAAAATTCCAAAGGAATATTAGATTTGTCTTAATGATAATAAATATGTAACATAAATACCTGTGCATGTTAAATACCCCTCAGTATCTAATGGCTTCTCTTAATAATCAAAACAAAATAATTTGTTTCTCTTTTAAATATTTTTCTAAGATCCGGATAATTTGAAATGCAGATATATTAAAGATAAATATAGAATATTTAAAATTGCATTTAGCCACTTTTATAAAGTAAAGGCAAACCTTGGTATTTTACATCCTAACTCAATCAAATATGTTTTACATGCATTTTGAAGCATTTTCTCATATTTTAAACTGAAATATCATTGTCTGACTCTATTCTTCGTATATCTAGAGAAGAAATTCCCAGGGTGCTAGCAGTTATCTGTTGAATAAAGGAACTGGATTCCTTTGGGAATAAACTGAACTTATTCTTTGCTCTCAGTAAATCAGAGAATGTCATCATGAAGAGGACAAGGAAAAAAAAGAGGTTCTGAACATACATCACAAATAACACTAAAGATTGATTGTATTTCATGAGTCCACTTATACTTGGAGTTTGATAATATCTAAGTTGCTGCTTCTACAAAATCAGATTATTAAATAATTCTCCAGCTGTAAGCTCTCAACTTCACCCAAGTGCTAATTTTATATCATGATTTAGACACTAAAACTATAGAGTATCTACTATTCAAACTGCAAAGGCTTGATTCACCTATATAGGCACTGCCACTGTCACAGTCCTCCCTTTGTTTATTGATTTGCTTGAGCGGGTCCAGTAACATTCTGAGAGTTGTTACTGTGTTTGGCATATCAAATGCATCACAAGTAGCTTGCCAGGCTTTGCCATACGGGTGAGATACTCTCAGTAGCTTGCTGGGCTCTCCGAGAGGGGCGGAGAATGGAATTCTGGTTGGCCATGTCGAACATGTGCAAGGCAAATGCTCTACCCACTGTGCTATCACTCCAGCCCTATATAATGAAATATTCTAAAACCTGTGCTCTATAACAACTAAAAAATTTGTCTTCTACTGGTATTAACACATTGTATCTTGTTAAAATTATTGCTTTACCTAATATTATAATAATCACAGGAAGATTTTGAGAAAAACAGGTAAGTTGATGACTATGCATAAAGCATAAAACCAAAAAGTAAAATAACATGATAATGAAGTCATTGCCTTATTCAAAAAGTTATCACTCTAATGGAAGGAAAGAAAAAGTAGAAAGAAAAGCGTGACCATAGATACTGCTTTCCATTTTTTAAAAAAAGTTAAAGAACATATATTTATGCTATAGCAATTGTTATTTATATGATTTGAAAATGTAAGTTTTTAGATCAAGCATACTTGATCATTTTCCTCATTTGTACATTATATGCATCCTTGCCTGATACTTATTATCATTTAATTATCTTATCAATCACTTTTCTCCCTTTAACTCTGATATACCACTGAAAATCATTTTCACAGTATCAGAAGCAAAATAGACTTTCTCTTTCTCCTTTTTAAAATTTTTTTAACTAGTCAAGAATGAGGCCAAAATATTCTAAAATTTATATTACAATTTAATAGAATGGATATTTAATAAACTTTCACCTTTCTAGACTATGATGCAGGAACTGAATGGAAGAAATACATGTAAAAGAACAAAATATACAAATGATACATGGAAACAATCAGAAGAAATTGAGCATACCTCTATTTCATTAGTTTCTTAATTGTATATAAACAACAACAAGTTAATGGGAAATTCAAAACACACATACTTCTCTAATGATTTTAGGAAAGACTAAAGCAACATTCCTGGTGAGTTTACTAAAATATAATCTATAGCCCTATAGATTATATATAATCCTATATAACATCTATAACCTTATAGATACAAAATAAAAGCATATGAACAAATATCCTTATCCACAAATGTTATTTTTTTGCCTATTTGACTTTGAGAGATATGTATTTTGATGTTCTAGACCAGAAATGTTTCATTAAAGTGCTGTTATCATTAGCTATTCTGTGTGGTTCATGTCAACCATCATTAAGTTCTTTAAAAATACCTAAGCTAGATGCTGAAAATGACACCACCACCAAAAACAAAAGCAAAAATATCTTGTCTGAGAAACTGCTTTAGAGTACAAGTGTTATTCTGAATAGTATCCCAGAACAGATAGTAGGGATAAATGAGTATCAAATTAAAGTTACTAATATCAGCTCCTGAGTTATGCTAAAATAAAACTTTGTATGGTTTTTTTTTGCAATCTTTATACATTTTATTTTCGTAAAGTAGTTCACAATAGCTCATTACAGATAATATTCAAACACCCATCCCATCAGCGAGCATCTTCCCACCACAGTAAGAGGGAAGTGTGAGAAGGTTGTTGTATTTCATTCTAGAGCCATTCGAGCCCATATATAAGAGAATTCAAGCAAGTATGTTAAAACCTAACAAATCTGTGCTACTTTAGATATATCAGTGGGCTAGAGTATAAGAGGTTGCATGGCTGCGAATGCGGCCGCGCACTCCAGTAAATATTGCATCACTCTCTTCCAGGAGTTTTATTTTATAGTCTGTGGATCTTGGCCATCAATGAGATTAATTTTGTAAGGTCTTGAGATAGCTCAGTCCTGACCCACACTGTTGGATAACATTGGGTTGTCCTTGCTCCTCCCACAGGGAGCTTAAGGTATATTGAGCCACTTCCACAACAGTGCCCTGAGACACAGCCAAGTCCACCAGGCACTAATAATTCTATATTGCTTTTCTCTTTCCTTTATTTCATTTGCATTGTTTATTTAACAAAGTCCTTTTTGTATAGACACAGGAAAACAGTCCATGCAACGATTTGTAATTTGGGAGTTAATTGACTCCAAAATAGTATTTACTCCTGGGCATCCATATTTACTTGACTTAAGCCTCAGTTGTCTTTAGTTGCTAGGATCCCCAAAGCAGGGTCCCAACAAGAAACTGGATGGACCCAGGGCAAGCTGTGAGCTACTCTGGCATTGAAATGGGCCAGGCCAAGCGCCATAACATTTAAATAAGTTAAGAGGTTGATAATGGACAAACCCTGTCATGATCCAAAAAGAAGTAACTGAATAAGGACCCTCCTGGGGTGAGAAAATACTAAACTAGCCTGAGGACTATATATATATATATATATATATATATATATATAGTAAGATGACCTCAGGAAGTGTCAACCTTTAAGCTTATATACCTCTTACTGTGTTCATACAAAATGACTAGAAATATTATATGAAGTAAAACTATGATAGTTTAAATGGATTACTAGTAACTGGCTGAGAAAAGAGGAACTGAGAAAAGGAAAAAGCAATACTCCCTGGATGGAATCCCACTCTTGAGTGGATATCCTAGTAATCTGGAGTAATCTCCTCAAATGAGATGTTATTATTAAATGAAATAATCTCCTAGAACTTCCCCTGAAGGTGTGGATTTACATCTGTTTGTGGTTATGGTAAAGGTAAAAGGTAAAGGCCCTCCCGTTGATCGTCGATTTGCTCGAGCGGGCCCAGTAACGTCTCCATTGGAGACTTTTGTTGTTACTGTGTCTGGCATATCGAATACTCTCGGTAGCTTGCCGGGCTCTCCGAGAGGGGCGGAGGAATCGAACTCGGGTCGGCCATGTTGGCCGCTTGTAAGGCGAACGCCCTACCCGCTGTGCTATCGCTCCAGCAGTGGTTATGATAATGTTCAAACCCACCTTTGTGTATTTCAACCCTTCATAATTTCTATGTAACTATGCTGTAAGGGGTAAGAGGGGACTAGGAAGTCGAGACTAGACGTTGAAGACTAGAGGAGGAGAACAGGAACTTCAGGACTTTGAGTTTTTGAGGATTAGAAAATCAAGGAATAGAAAGTCAATAATGAGACATTGAAGATGATGAGGAGAACTGAGACTTTGGGGCTTTGAGGACAAGAATACAAGGACCATGAGAGAGCTGTGAGACTATGACAAGACTAGGAGGAAGATAACAAAGTAGAGAACTTTGAGGTCTATGAGGGGACTAGGATGAGAAAACTATGATGACTGGGACTATGACCAAAATTATGACTAAGACTGCTCTATAAGGGGGAGATATTGGACTGTGCTGGGGTGGAGAGAGAAAAAAAACTGATGACTGACGGCCTGGGGCCCAGTTCCTGTTTCTCAGATCCCTGGTCCTTCATTCATCTGTTTGTCTGCCTGGGGAGGCAGCTCTTGGCCACTGAATGCTTGCGTCCCACATGCCTGAGCCCTTCTCTTGGAAAAAAGGCCATATCAGGTCTTTCTTTCAGGAACTATGATGTGTTAAACAGAGGGTTAGTAACTACTTCCTTGGGGCTATCTGCCTAGCTCTCCACTTAACTAACCTGCTAGACCCTTCACTGTCTTTGCAAATTTTCTATCAATGTAAAATTATTCTGAACTTACAAAGCTCATTTCCGAGAACATATGGGGGTAGTGGGGAAGTTACTGACTCTTGTTATGTAAGGTAGAAAATTAGTATAATCACTTGGAAAATAGAAATTATACCGAATAAACTTGTGGGTAGATTTGGGAATATTTCCAGGAAGAATACAAAAACAGCAAGCTATCATCTTGAGCTGTACATGATAAAAGAGAAAATCAATATTAAAAGAATCTTTTTTGTTTTTAAGGAGAACTTAGAGAAAATGAATAAGGCCCAACAGTTTTCCCAAGTAGCAAAAGGGTTCTTATGAAATGGCCTCAGGGTAAATTTTAGATTGTTTCAAGGATCAGTTGGAGTACAGGGGATAGGTCTGCAGAGGGCCAACAACTGGTTCAGAGCAGCAAACCCCAGAATGAAGGTACCAATGATGACATGGTTCTAGTTGCATATTTCAGCAAAGCTTTCATTGGGTAGAAAAAGGTGTAGGGAAAAGAGACATTATTGTACATTGCAGGTGAGCAAACATTGAGGGACAGGACTCAGGATTTCAAACACTAGACTAGTCATCAAGGACCAAGACAGTGACATGTTGTATGGGTCAAAGGAGATACCCAGACATTTGGGAGAGACCTGGACCCATCTACTTAAACTGTATAATAAACCCTACTATTTTAAACTTCTGTATGAAAACCTTTTAAACAGTTATCAAGAACCCACAAGCTCAGGATAAATCCATATCCCACTAACAAAAGGACCAATAGTACTTTAAATTGGAACCAAAGACCCTTAAACCCCCATTCGGGTCTGGGCAGGAATCAGGATAAGAAGATTTCTCACAGTTTCTAAGTGGAAATTTTTGTTAAGTCTTTGGGCCATACCCACTGGTGATTATTCCTGAATTTGATCTTGTCACTCCTGGCAGGGCTCGGAGGACCATAGGTGGTTCGTGCTGGGGATCCAACCTGGGTGGGACACAGGCGAGGCAAACACCCTACCCACTCTGCTATTGTTCTGGTCCCTCTAGTGGGAATTTATAATGAAAACAAACAAATACCATTAGAAGAGAGTGCTCGCCTTCCTTGCACACAGACAACTTGGGTTTGATCCTGACCTTGCATATGTCCCTGGAAGCTCGTCAGAAGATATCTCTGTGCTTCTAGCACAGCTGAGTGTGGACTTCACAACACACACACACACACACACACACACACACACACACACAAGAATCTGGAAGGCAAAGTGCAGAGAGTGGTATACTTTCCCCAGGAGGGTCCAAATCAAATAGGTCACATCACTTGCCAGGTGGATTTCAGTAAGGCTATAAGAACGAGCTTTCCTATTTTCACCCTTTTTGAAAGACTGTGTTAACTCCTGTTTCATTCAGCATTTTCAAATGGATGGAATCCACACCCAAGTGCTTCAAGCCATGAGGATCTATTGGCAGGAATCTTGGCCCATGAGTCTAAGCCTGATGTTGTAATGACTCCTAGCCCTTTAGAGACTGCCAAGGTATGGTTCGTGAGGGAAATTGTAGATAATCAGTGACCTAAACGCAAACTGGGGCCTGTTTAAAAAATGGCAAGATTCTCTCATACTCAGTGATTGTCAGAGGCCTCTGATTATTTACCTCTCAAACCTGAGTAGATTTCAGAACTTTTCAACTGAACACTGCAGAAACAAGATGGTGCAGATTTCAGAACTGGGGAAACCTATCAAGCCATCTTTGACAAGCATGAAGATGATTCAAAGGGCTGGAGCACATGCAACATGGGCACTGAATGGTCACTCCTGTCATTTCTGGAAGCACTGAGCATAGAGCCTGAAGTTGCCTTTGAGTAGTGCAAGAGCATGGACTTGCTGCCTCTTCCCTTGTCCCCCCTCCCCAAAGAAGTGCTTTGGAAAAATGAATTTGATCTTGTCTTAGGAGCTGCCCACATCTGTCTACTCTGGCTCTGCAGCTGTTGCCCTTCATTGGGTGAGTGCCATTCTTGGCCATTGCCTGAATCCCAACTCATGGTGGGTAAAGCCTTTGAAAAGCCGTTCTCTTTGTTCACTCTGGAATGCGTTTTCTCTTTTCTCTCTCATTTTTTTTTCTGAATAAAAGCATTTCACTTCTCTATTTGTCTTCTCTTGAAATTCTATAATGAAGAAAAACGACGAACCGGTTAGAAATAAGGGCATTAATGTCTGCATTGGATGGGAGCTTATGCTGTTTTTTTCCAAGTCTTCAACTCCCAGATTCCTCAACAGTGAGGTTGTAGTAAGCCAAGTAGGAGGATAGTAGTAATATTCTCGCTGGCTTATTCCTCTGTGGCCCTCCACAGGCTCATGGGAAATAAAGTTATGGACTTTGGGGCAATTTTATTATGCAGTAATGTTAGACACAATATAGTCACATAGTTTCATCAAGCCCTGGTTGTAAAGGTATAAAAATATGATAATTTTACTCCTTTTCTTTTAGTTTTTACACTTCCATGTGTAGAGTTGAGTTTCCAATGACCTATGAAAAGTCAAATATCTATGAAATTCTTTTAACAACTTAATTTTCAATTGCTGACTTAGAATCCCTTTGTTGCGAAAACTTGTATCTGTCATCACAGAACTAGGTGAAAAAGGCAAATAGTATTCAGTTAAATATAAGTTTCCTCCAGAGATATGGTTGTTGAGAAAGATCAACCTTTCCTAAGTTGAGGTCATAACACATACTTTTTTTTTTAAAGTAATTGAGGACTAAAGGCGAAAGCCACACATATTTTGTTTGTAGTTTTTATTTTTAGTGTTAGGGCCATACCAGATAATGTTGAGGGCTTATTCCTGGTTCTTCACTCAGAAATCACTTCTAGAAGGGTTTGGGGGACCATACATGGTGCAATGTCAGTTGCACGCAAGTCAAGTGCTGTATCTGCCTTACTATCTTTCCAACATCACACTTATTTTTTAATATCACTTTTATTGACTCATCCTCCAACTCCCTATCATGTGGATGCAAACAGAGAAATATATCAGGATTGAGCTGTGAAATTGATCGTGAAGCATGTGAGATTTTCTTGTAATCACAGAACTTATTAAATACTCGTGGAACAATCTCTGAGTAATTTTGGTCTGGGATTTTAGTCTCAATAAGCAGGTTTGGCCTTATGCTACATGGGATAAATATATGTGCCAAATAAAGTTGCCTAGGGCTACATTATTCAGAAGAACTCTCTTTTCTCTCAATAATCCTAAAACGCCAAAGGCCTTAACGACTGATTGTCCTGAAAACAAGGAAAAGAAATCAGACTTGATGGTTGAAAAGTTGGCTTCAATTTATTCTATATCATGGTCCCATCCTTTACCTAGCCTCTTCCAGGTGGAGTGCACTCTGGCTAGGTGTAGATGTAAGCACGGGGTCATTTCCATAAATAAGACTGTGCTCTTCCATTGAACCAAAGGCATGAAAGATATTAAAGAACGTTGCAAACATTACTTAAGTAGCATGTATGCTAGTTATTCTTTTTTCTAGTTACGGTCCTTAGATACTGGAACAAAGATAGAGTTAACTTCTTGCTGAGCACTTAAAACAATTTGGAAGGTGACTGTCACTGTCACTGTCACTGTCCTCCCCTTGTTCATCGATTTGCTTGAGCGGGCCCAGTAACATTGTGAGACTTGTTACTTGTTTTGTATATCGAATACATCACTGGTAGCTTGCCAGGCTTTGCCATGCAGGCTAGATACTCTCAGTAGCTTGCTGGGCTCTCCGAGAGGGGCAGAGAAATCAAATTCGGGTGGGCCATGTTGGCCGCATGCAAGGCAAATGCCCTACCCGCTGTGCTATTGCTCCAGTCCAACTTGGAAGGTAGAAATTTGTAAAAGAAGAGCTTTTCTTTGGAGTTAGAAACTTAGATACTTAGGCATAGAAACTGAACTGCTGACTTAAAGAAACTCAAAAAGGAAGGGTGGGATGGAAATTGTGACATTTTGATGAAATGTCAACTCTCCAATTAGTTTTCAAAGTTGAGTACATATGTAATGCATATATATTGAGAATATATATGTGAATACTTAAGTATATATATTCAAATATAATAGCGGATAAACTATTCATATTTTTGCAGAATGTGGGTGATTACCAACCTCACTGATACTTATGTTGCGTTTCCCAAATGGTCCTGATTTAAAACGATCATAACATTCTTTCATCCAATGTTGTATCAACTAAAAGTATCTATTTACTTCCTTTCTATGGTAGAACAATGAAAATTGATACATGTGGAAATAGTTCTGATGTCCTAAAAACTATACTTTGTTCAGAATGACAAAAGTAATAGACAAATTTACATTTTGAATGCTTTGAATTGCCTTTGTTTCGGTTATTTTATTGTACTTTAAGAGTATAAAAATGATAATTTGGGTAAAATATATACTAATTTTCTGTTGACTAAATTATATTGAGCAGAACATATCGTTTTCCAAATATGCTTCTAAATCAGATTGTAGTATTTTGATGTTTTCTATTTTTTCCATCTATTTCTATATAAAAAAAGCAATTTCTTTACAAAATGAGAAAAATAATTTTATAATGTGAACAAGTAGTATAATTCAATTTTCAAATATATGCAAAATTATACATTCAAATAAGTATTGTCTCTGCCACACTTGGTGAGGAATGTATGAAGATTAGATTTAGGGCTTTTTTATTGCGGTTTATAAGAATCTAGCTATGGGTTTATGTACCATTAGGAATTCTAAAATTATTTTTCAAGACAATATAAATTTCAAAGATAAATGGTAATGAAAGCTCTCTATCCTTTGATAATGACTTGCTTTTCAGAAACCAAAAAACCTCAGTTTGAAAGCAAAATGGTGAATCAACATGGTTAATAATTTTGCCAAAACATCACAAGATTATAAAATTATTAAATGTGTTTTTCTTATAGAATGGGTTTCTTGATAAAATATATGAGGAAATGAAATTACTATGAAATATATTTGTATACGTTAAGATATTTATAAAAGCAATTTGCCATTTTAAAAGTACTTTACAAATTGATTTGTTATAAACACAAAGGGAAACTTGTGTTCAAAATCTTAATATTGGTCTTTGGATATTACACCTGCATCTGATCATGAAAAATTAGTTTGGAAAAATTGCTTAATGTGGACAGACTGAAACTCCAAATCACTCTTCCTATGCAAAAGTATCATCCAGTCCCTGAAAGATTCTTTTTCTCCTTTGTGTCCGGTTGGCAGGATAACTGCAGACCCGCAATGTCTGTCAGGCATCAGAGCATTCTTCTTCAAGCCCTTTCGTTGTATTCTGTTATTCCCATTAGAAATGAAATAAATGAAACATATCCTAAAGTGAAACAATGCATGACACATTGCTGGAGATAGCATGCTGACCAATAGGATTATTTTTTCTTAAGATACCATTTTTATATTGCTATTGTTTTTGACTTTCCAAAAAGTAACATTTATTCCAAACTGTGAGCAACAATGCATAACACAGGTTGAGGGTTATCATTTGGAAAGTGTGAGGGAAACCTTTGTTGGAACAGAGGCTACTGCAGTGTGTTTCATACCCCCGTCTTTCCACTTGGCCTTATTCAACGTCCACACATTGAAACTCGGTTTAGAAATCCATTCTGAAGCCAGATTGATCAAACAGCGGTACCATGCTTGCCTTGCACATGGCCAACCCTAGCATCCCATGTGGTCCCCCAAGTCCTGCCAGCCAGCCGTCAACCCTGAGCACAAAACCAAGGGTTAGCTCTGAGCACTGACAGGTGTGGCCCCCAAACAAATAAACAAACTGTTCTGCTGTTCAGTCTCTGACAATGTGTGATTTCTGGAAGAATAGTCTCCACAAGCTTGCAGGACTCCTGTGCTTGCCTAGAAAGGATAACGACATAATAGGGAACAAGCTTCCAAGTGCTGCAGAAACAGTAACTGAATCTGTTCTTGACCTCCTGGGTAAACTACTCTGTAATCTGTTTCTTTTAGAAATAAAATGCTTCCTTTTGGGAAGGGAGCTTGTGATCTCCCAAATGGTGCTCAGGCAAACTGGGCCTCCTCTGGCAACTCTTGTCAACTGGGCCTGCAGTTCAATGTGAAAACCCCAGGATGCTCTGCTGCTGGGGCCCTGTGGTACCCAGGCTACACCCTGCAGTGATGATCAGAGGTCCATGTGGTGCTGGAGATTGAATTTGTGATGGCTGCATGCAAGGTATATGCCTTAATCCCCAAAACACTTATTGGTTGATTGATTGATTGATTGATTTTGGGTTGAGGGCTATGCCCAACTGTGTTCAGGGTTTACTCCTGGCTCTGAGCTCAGGGATCAACATATCGGGTCCCAGGGATTAAATCTGGGACTCTTGCAAGACAAGAGTCCAACTCATTGTTATTACTCAGGCCCCTTATAGCTATTTTTAAAATATTTTTTATTAATTAATTAATTTATTTATTTTGAATACCCATCCTTCCACCAGTGACCATTTTCCACCACCACGGATCCCAGTATCCCTCTCACCCCCATGCTCCCCATCCTGCCCTGCCTCTGTGGCAGGGCATTCTCTTTTGTTCTCTCTCTCCTATTGGGTGTTGTGGTTTGTATAAGAGTTAATCCTGATTTTCAGGGAGAAACGTTGGATGATTTACTTTCCATTGATCACTTTGTATATAGGGAGATGTCGTGCAGCGGTTTGGAATAAAGGTCCTGGTTCCCGCATACTCGAGCTATGCCTGTAGAGGCTCATGGTCACCAGGGTTCCATCTGGAGGAGACGGGATGCGGCACCTACCCCATCTGGGACTTCCCGGTGATCTCGCCTCTTTTTGGGACCTGGTGCATTCTCCGGGGTCTGTGAAGCCGCCCAGTGGCCTTTTTTCTCTGCGGCTGCATGCTGTAAAGATGGTGCTGGGGTGGGTTCTATTTTTAAAAAATTTGTATTACCAAAAGATACACAGTTACAAAGTTGCTCATGATTGGGTTTCAATAATACAATGTTCCAACACCTATAACTTCACCAGTGTGCTATTCCTTATCACCAAATTCCCAGTTTTCCTCCAGTTCCCCTCCCACCTGCCTGCCTCGATGGCAGACACTTTTCTCCCTTCTGTCATTCTCTCTATCATATTTCCTGTCTCTCTCTGTCTCTCTTTGTCTCTGTTTCTCTCTCTGTCTCTGTCTGTCTGTCTGTCTGTCTGTCTCTCTCTCTGTCTCTCTCTCTCTCTCTGTCTCTCTCTTTCTCTCTCCCTTGCTCTTTCTATTAAGGCATTATGGTTTGCAATGCAGGTACTAAAAGGTTATCTTGCATATTTTTTTCCAGCACTCAGTTCTTGTCCAGAGTGATCATTTCCAACTATGTCATAGTGGTCCCTTCTCTATCCTAACTGTATCCCCCACCCTACTTATGACAGGTTTCCAAGAGTGAACCAGTCCTCCTGGCCATTGTTTCTACTGCCCTTGGATATTAGTCTCATATTATGCTTTGTTTAAAAATTTAAAGCTATTATTCTTAACTCACCAAATGGCTTGACAATCACACAACAAATTGTTCTGAATCACAGAAGCTGTTAATTTGAATTTCTGATAATGGGCCCTCCCGTTGATCGTCGATTTGCTCGAGCGGGCCCAGTAACGTCTCCATTGGAGACTTTGTTGTTACTGTGTCTGGCATATCGAATACGTCACGGGGAGCTTGCCAGGCTCTGCCGTGCGGGCGAGATACTCTCGGTAGCTTGCCGGGCTCTCCGAGAGGGGCGGAGGAATCGAACTCGGGTCGGCCATGCTGGCTGCGTGCAAGGCAAACGCCCTACCGCTGTGCTATCGCTCCACAGGGACTCAAATGGACATCCTCAAGAAAGCTTGCTTTTATTTACTGCTTTTGTTAATTCAAAAATGCTAATTGGGCATCTATTATGCTCTAAGTACATCCTAGAGACCACAGATAGATTTAGTGCAGTGCTGTAGAAAACTAGACCTTTGTGGAGCTCATATTTATTATAGGAAAATAACATTTTTGTTAACCAGGGGTGGGGAATTATTTTTCTACTAAGAGTCGTTTGAAAGTTTCTCACATCATCCATGAGCAATACAATACAACCAGTAAGAAATATCCTGTACCACGGTCTGACACAGGATTTGAGAATTCTTTTTCTAGGGGAGGAAAGTTTCCCACCCCTACTTCAGACAAACACATAGAGGGAAAAATAAGTCATCTGAGTCACTAAGAGAGAAAGGGACAAAGATTTAAATTGCGTGGATCATGAAAGACTAATCAGGAGGGAGAATTTTAGGTAAATGTTAAAGGGTTACATTGGAAAGAAAGCGTAAGAAATGAAACTTGGCAGGGAAATAGAGATAGTACAAGAGGTAAAGCACTTGTCTCACACACAGCTGACCCTGGTTCAATCCCAGGTACTGCATAGATGGTCCTCTAAGCACTTCTGGGAGTGATCCCTAAGCACAGAGCCAGGGATGAGCCTTGAGCATAGCCAGGTCTGGTCCAACATCCACCCCGCCTCCACCTAACTTCAACTCCTCCAAAAAAAAAAATTAAAAAAAAACACAAAAATGAGTCATACAAATGACTAAGAAAATACTTTATTAGACAGAGAAAGCAAAACGTGCTAAAGCCCTGAAGATAATTAACTGGCAAGTTTGAGAAGCAACAAGTTCACTGTGGATGGTCCGGGATGAAGGAGGGAAAGAGGAACATGCAGAAGGTTGCAGAGACAGTACAGTGGGCATGGTGCTTGCCTTGCATGCAGCTGAACCAGGTTCAATCCCTGGCACCCCATTTGGTCCCCAGAGCCCTGCCAGGAGTGATCTCTGAGCATCAGCACATGTTCCCCACCCCCATCAACAACAAATAAAGGATAACTTGAAATTCACTGGGTCTCAGTTATGGAAGACAGGGCCAATCTTTGAAGATCTTTCTTTATGCTAGCATGTACTTCACTGCCATGAAATCATAAGAGGGTTCAGAGAGTAGAATCGAAAGTTGGTTCACAGGCTAGAACAATGAAAGTCTACTTTGTATTCTGAGTCCAGCAAAAGGTAGGGATGCCCTGGCACCAAATGTTTCTTTTCTTTGAAGTCAGGGTGTTGCTTTGGGAAGCAAAGGTCACTGTGGATTGGAAAGACTCAGCACTAAACTGACTATTTAAAACAAGAGTGATCTGAATTCCAGTAGCCTGGTCCATCTCTCTTCTATCTTTTCTGCGATGGCACAGACATAAATTCATCACAAAGGATGCCTACAAAAATCCTGGGGATCTTGTACATGGTGAGGAACTTTAGGGAGTTCCCTTCCACTCCCCTACCACCCCCCCACACACACACACACACACACAGTGAGCTAGTGATGAAATCTGTAGCACCTGTGATATTTTGGCCTTAAAGGTAGAAATTTATTTGAAGGTGTGGATGTGTTAAACAGATCAGCTGGTACAGTCAATGTAGTGTAGTAATGTTTATTGGCAAGATATCAGCCCTGCATCTCTCTCATTACATCAAAGTATTCACGCTTTTTTTGGTCAGTTTTTAACTATTGTGAGCTTCTAAAAACTAGACTAGGAAACTACAGTGAGTAGGGTCTTTTCTTTGCATGTGGCCCACCCAGGTTCAATCCCAGGCACCATTTATGGTCCCCCAAGAATCGCCAGGAGTGATTCCTGAGAGGAGAGCCAGGAGAAAGCCTGGAGGACTACCAGGTATGACCCGCAAACCAACGAAAAATTAAAAAATAAAAACTAGCCAACAACAATAAAATATGTTCAAAGATGAAACTACAGATCTTTCTAAAAGTGTCTGATTTTATGAAATTCTTAAAAGGGATACTGGAGAACAACATTAATCACTGATAATGATTAACTACATTAGTCAATGGTAACTACTAATTGGCGCAGTTAAATATAGTTAATATAGTTAATGCATATTAATGCAGTTAAAAATACTGCTGCATTTTTCAACGGTTAAAAAAAGGAGAAAAGAAGAAAACAAGGATTACAGATGGGTTCTTAGTGATTTTATTGAAAAAAAAATCTAAGAATAAAGCAGATTTGAGGGACAATTGACAAGTACTTGATTTTTCTTTATGATTATGTTATAAAATTTAGGTTATACCTATGATTATAATAATCTATATCATTATTATTCAAAAATAGATTATCTTTATTGTATTGAGTTAGGTATGAAGTCAAGAAAAATATTATTTCTTCATTTTCAGAAAAATAAATATAGGAACATAAGTAAATCTTATTAAATATGTAAAATAGCATCCATACATTTATTTTCAAAAACAAATTTCTATGCTTCTCAATATTTACTATCAAAAAGAAAAACAAACACTGTCCTCCCGTTGTTCATTGATTTGCTCGAGTGGGCCCAGTAACGTCTCCATTTTGAGATTTGTTGTTACTGTGTTTGGCATATTGAATACATCATGAGTAACTTGCCAGACTTTGCCATGCATGCTAGATACTCTCGGTAGCTTGCTGGGCTCTCCGAGAGGGCCAGAGGAATCGAACCTGGCTCGGCTGGGCTGGCTGCGTGCAAGACAAATGCCCTACCGCTGTGCTATTACTCCAGCCCAATATTTACTATCACTTATTAAATTTATTTTAAATAAAACTCATTTAAAGAGTTGTCAAATTTATTGTTAGACTTCGTGTGACAGGTGTCAAAGCCAAATCTAGGGCCAGTCACAGAACTCTCTCTCTCAAAAATCATAGCATCTGGAAGATGAAGATTGAATTTGATGATTCATCACACCTAATGCATTGCCACTTTTCTCTCTTATTTTGGCCACCTTTTCCCAGTATTTTTGCATGTGATTCCTATGATTTTAAATGGTTTCTTACTTTCCACTGCTATGGATTTCTTATAAGCTCATTGTTCATTAGATCTAAAATGCACAAATCGTAAGTCCCCTTATTGCCAGGGTACTTATAACCAGTGTTGCAAGGCATGATATCACTGCTGAACTCAGGGCAACATGCAGTTCTATCTACATATTTCCATCTCAGTTCTTGCTCAGCTCCGCCAATAAAACCCTCGGGGATACTCAGGTTGCAGAAAGTCATGCTGAAGTTTAGTAAGGGTTTGAGAACCAGCCCAACTCTTTCTATAGGATCTCTTCTTAAAAGCAGACTGTGGGCAGGGATGGGGGATGGGGTACCAGTTAGTCACTGGCAAGCAAGTGTGATAACTCACATGAACACTTTTCATGAGATGCAGTGCAATACCTGCTAGAAGTTAGTGTGTGAGATAGTGTTGCTGAGCAAACCCATCATTCTGATTTGATTCAGTTTCTAGGTTATATTGTTTGTGAAGTGCCAATGGGTTTTGCAGAAGCAATGGTGACTAATGTGTTTTGCTGAGATAGATGGAATATAATACTTATTTCTCTAAAATATATCACTGTACTCTGTGTGTGTGTGTGTGTGTGTGTGTGTGTGTGTGTGTGTGTGTGGAGGAGTGGGAATACACTACTGCTGATGCACAGAATTCACTTCAGGATTGACTCAGGGATCACTCCTGGTGATGTTCAGGGAACCATATACTACGCTGGAGATTGAAACCGGCTCAAGTGCATGTAAGGTCAGTGTCCTACCCACTGCATTGTTTCTCTAGCCCTACCAATGTACTTCAGTCAAGCTACTTAGTGTGTGTCTCTTAGTATGTGTCTTCATCTTCAAAATAGAAAGGAGTAGGTAAGTTACTATGTAAGGAAATAACTGATCTATGATGTAGATACTCATTTCCGTTTAACTTAATGCATCCTATGCTATTTGTCACCTAGTAGAATCTTACATGTAGAACTTTGACATGTCCAGCAGATGGCAGACTCATGTCCGTGACCATCTCATGCCCACTAATGTCCATCAGACAACAGACATACTTGTATATTGTTATTGTGCAGATATATAGTTCTTCTTCAGGAGACTCTATTTTCTTAGTTAAAAAATGAAAATGGACATATCTACTTTGTTGATCAAATATGTTAGTGCACACAAGGATATTTAGGACACATGTAAGTTGGATAAGACTAGAGATATCTCCCGAGTGAAGCAAGCTTTCCTTTGAATCCTATTTCCACCTTACAATGATGACCGAGACAAAACTAACTTGTCTAAAAAGTCCAATTTTTATTTATTTATTTTTACTTTTTTTTTGAATCACTGAGATAACTCCTACAAACCTAATCATGATTAGATTTCAGTCATAGAGTGTTCCAACATCCATCCCTTCACTAGTGTAAATTACCCAGCACCAGTGTCCCCAAGTTCCCTCCTATCACCCTCCAATCCCCACCTCTTCCCTGCCTCTATGGCAGGGGCATTTCTGCTTTTCTTCTCTCTCTCTCTCTCTCTCTCTCTCTCTCTCTCTCTCTCTCTCTCTCTCTCTCTCTCTCTCTTCTCTCTCTTTCCCTCTCTATCTCTCGCCATCTCTGTCTCTCTCTGTCTCTTTCTTTCTCCCCTTTTGACATTGAGGTCTGCAATATTGATACTGAAAGGTTATCAAGAATATCCCTTTGCCTACAAAAAAAAGTTCAGTTTTTAATAGGACATGAGCAAAATATCTTCAATTGGCAAATGTTCTTCCCTCCCTCTAATCAGCGGCACAGGTGTTTTAAAAGAAAGAAAATTAAAGATAGCAACACTTAAGGAACTGTTGATTTTCTAAAATTAAACATTTCTTGTATTAAGTTATCTTTGTTCTTGTACAGTATACTGTAGTGATATTCTTGAAAAATTCAGCAGCATTACTTGCTTTACATCTTTGGAAGTGTGAATTTGTATTAGCACATTCCTTGAAAACATGAACAAAAAATATGTACCCATTGTAAGCTAGTGTAATTTTGATTTGTTTTTATTTCCCCAGTCTTCATGGTATACCAGGTGAGTTCCATTTCCAAGTGTAAAGACTGTGGTTAGGGTTAAGGCTTTAGATAAGTGACACTTAACAAAGTGTTTGTGCCAGTCGTTTTGTTGTTTGATTAAATGCTTCAGGTTCACTTGTACATTCTTCAAAGGACATCATGACTACATGATAACGTGCATGGGAAATCACAACGTCATCAATAAAAGGATGTTATCTCATCTATTAATCAAGGCACAATTGGTCTTAGCCATTACTCATTAAAGGATGGCATTTTGTCATTCTCTTTGATCCTAAAAGCTGTTCATGTACTTGTAATTGACAAACAATTTTCATGTGGGCTGGTGACAGAGCAATGAGCAGAGCAATGAATATGTTCTGACTTTTTTCAATGGACTTTACTTGACTTTACTAAAGTCCATTTTTTCAATGGACTTTACTTAGTTTATGTTTACTACAAACATAGAAGTTGCTGAGTTTACAAAAAAATTTCTCTATGACAGAAGAGAATTATTCCTTTGATGCCCATTAAGTTTCCTAAAGCATTCTTTAAAAAATGTGATTATTTTGTTTTATCAAAACACTGGAAACTGCAGAGACAGTAAAAGAAATTGTGATTTTATTTTTACTTAAAATTTTTTTTTCTCTATCTAACTCTTTTCTGAAATACTGATTTAGTGTAAACCTGAAAAGACAATTTCTAGTATATCTAAAAAATAGGGTTTCTTCCTTTACTTCTCATTAGGAACAATTTCTCAACACAGAGCCACAAGTAAACCCTTAGCACTGCAGAGTGTGACAAACAAGAGAAAGGAAAAGAAGGAAAGAAAGAAAGAAAGAAAGAAAGAAAGAAAGAAAGAAAGAAAGAGAGAGAGAGAGAGAGAGGAAGGAAGGAAGGAAGGAAGGAAGGAAGGAAGGAAGGAAGGAAGGAAGGAAGGGAGGGAGGGAGGGAGGGAGGGAGGGAGGGAGGGAAAAAGAGGAGGGAGGGAGGGAAGGAGGGAGGGAGAGATGGAGGGAGGGAGGAAGAAAGAGAAAGAGAGAGAAAAGGGAAGAAAGAAGCAAGCAAGGAAGGAGGGAAGGAAGGAGAGAGGAGGAGCAGAGGAAAGGAGGAAGGGATGGTGGAAGAAGGGAGAAGAAAATGTATTTTAATGACAGCTGCGGGCAGAGTGCAAGTGAGAAGCTTTTGAAAAATTCTTTGATCTATTAACTTTAATTTTTTTCTTTTTGGTTTGAGCACCACACCCGGTAGTGCTCAAGGCTTAACCCTGTCTCTGTGCTCAGAGATCACACCTTGCAGTGCTAAGGGGACTATATCTAGTGCCAGGGTTCAACCCCAATAAATGATCTGAAAGTCAAATACCCTACTTGTTGTACTATCACTCCAGGTCCTGAGCTATTAATTTTAGCTCATCAAAACTAGAGTTTGAGAAAGGTTTGGATTGTATATTAATATATATGCATATATGTGAAAACAGACTTTATTAAGTAATTTGAATGTTATTATTATTATTATTATTATTATTGTTATTACTATGATTATTGCTTTTGGGGTCACACCTGGTGATGCACAGGAGTTTCTCCTGGCTCTACACTCAGTAATTACCCCTGGTGGTGCTCAGGGGACCATGTGAGATTCTGGGAATCGAACCTGGGTTGGCCGCGTGCAAGACAGACGCCCAACCCGCTGTGCTCTTGCTCCTGCCCCATTGAATGCTATTCTTAAAAGTGAGACTTCACTTCAATTAAGTCCATGAAAAAGAGCTATCTCAATTCTTACCCTCGCCCTTTATATTGAGTTCATCTTACCATTGGTCTGAGAATCTTTATTGGGGGAAGATGACATCCAGTGGTGTCATTCAGGGCTTTAATGGGGAGGGAGGATGGTCACACCTGTGGTGTTGCTAGCTCAGTGCACAGGGGTATCTCCTGGTAGTGCCTGGGGACCGTATGGGTGTGGGAATAAAACTGGAATCAGCTGCATGCAAGGCCAGAGAACTAATTCTGTGGCCCCAAACTTATGCAATTCTAACACAATCTACCAATAACAGCATCAGAACGTGAGTTTGACCTAGAATATCTACTCTTCCAAGGATTCCTTTACCTTCCATTTTCATTCTGAAAATCCTAGATCCTTTGATCTTTTTGAAGCCTTCAATTCTCCCAAAAAATAATCTAATTGACTTAGAGAAATTAGAAAGTGTTGCATTCTATTTCTTTTTTTATAATTACTAGACATATGGCTCTATATAGTTACTAGCCTTCTCTAACCTTGATTTTTTATCAATAAGATAATTTCTTTTCCTCAATCATGGTTATGAAAGTAAAAATAAGTAAGAACTGTGAAACACATGCACATAAAGTGCATGCATAGCAAATGCTGAGAGTCTAATACACTGCAGCATTTCATATTTCTTTGTAGGCATTTACAACCTGTATTATTACACAGTTCTACAATAATTTTTGTTGTAACATTGTTCTGTAACTAAATAGGATCTCTCAAAATCTTTGATTTCTTAATATTTAGGAATGACATAAATATTCCACATCTCTCACACACAAATAAGTGTTGCTCATATAAAATGGGAAAGTGATATCAATTTATTTGCAACCATAGATATTAAACCTCTATAAAATCATTAAATAATACATTAGAGCTATGCATTATTCACTGTCACTGTCCTCCTGTTGTTCATTGATTTTGCTCGAGTGGGCCCAGAAACATTGTGAGACTTGTTACTGTGTTTGGCATATCGAATACGTCACGGTTAGCTTGCCAGGCTTTGCCATGAGGGTGAGATATTCTCGGTAGCTTGCCGGGCTCTCTGAGAAGGGCAGAGGAATTGAACTCGGGTTGGCCATTATATATATATATATATATATATATATATATTAAGGCCCTCCCGTTGATTGTCGATTTGCTCGAGCGGGCCCAGTAATGTCTCCATTGGAGACTTTGTTGTTACTGTGTCTGGCATATCCAATACTCTCGGTAGCTTGCCGGGCTCTCCGAGAGGGGCGGAGGAATCGAACTCAGGTCGGCCATGTTGGCCATATATATATATATATATATATAATGGTAATAAAATTATTTGTGATAAACGAATAATTTATAATGTCCTAAGGAAGACAGGAAAAACTATCTTTGACAATTAGGTTTATTTTTACAAAATGGATAAAGTATAACAAGTCCTTCAAGAGGAGAAAGTGTTTCCCAGGTTCTACTGAATGTAGTCAGATACAAATATATTTTTGAACATAAATATATGTAACTGGAGTATATACATACGTCTATACAACATGATTTTCAACCCTTTGAAAGTAATAAAGGAAAAAATGGATGAAACTAATTTAGAGGCACTTTCCCACTGCATTCTAAACATTCTTCCTAACATAGTAAGAATGATAAATTAATTCAACATATAAAAGCTTTATGTAAAACTATGAGACAAAGAATCTGGTTGATAGCATAATTCCAAGGCCAATACTTATTTTCATTTTTGCATCAGTCATTCATTAATTCTGGCAGCCTTTTAAAAATCCTATCAAGAAATTTTTCAAATATAGTATAACTGATTTTTAACAGAAAACAATCAAATATGATGAGGTAACCTGAAATATTGAGCATGAAGCATGGATGTGTACTATGTGGACTGTAAAACAACTTATTCCTACTACTTACTAAGACATATTGAAATGATTCACCCTATGTGAAGTGAATGAGACAGTAAAAGTAATGTAAGTGTGTAGATACTTTAAAAAGTACAATATAATTTATTATAAAATTTTGGTAAAGTAGAAATTCAACTGAGTAACCTATCAACTGAACTTATTTTATTTTTATTCCTCAAGAATATCAACAACCACAACAGAGAACAATGGAAAACAAATTTTTGTCTATTTATTGAAGAATTTTAAATGCAAAATTTTATCCAGAAATTATTAGAACTCAGAAGCATTCTTATCTAGCAATCATATTCTCATTCCCAAGGAGAAATTTTTCAAAGACTTCAAAAATTCTAGATTTGAGAAAGGCATTTTCTGGGATGTTCTCATTCAGTTATAAATTCCATGCTGAAAAAATGATATTTCAGTTTCTTTTAAATTAAAATAAATCTATGGTATTAAGTTAGAAAAAAGAAGAAAAATGAAATGGCAGCTGGCCATGCCTTAATGATTTAACTTGGCATCTGGTCAAATGACCTGGGCAAATGTTCTTTTGAAAAATGTCATGGAATTTTTATTAATGATGAATATTTAAGGTCTCACACCATACTCAGCTTAAAGAAGACTACTTTAGCAATCTAGGTTCTGTCAAAACTGGGTTTTGAATGACTTGACCCTCATGAAAATCAAACTAGTTCTGCATGCAAATGCAGTCTAAATCACCTTTTTCTCAGTCATCCGAATTCTTTTGTTGAATCAAATGAACAAAACATGCCCCCAAAATTAAAGAAAAATGCAAATTCAGTGCAAGAAAATGGAGTCTCCACGCAGTTGCTTACTACGGTGTGAATTTTTGTGAACTTAAAATTAGCAAACTTAGTTTTACAGACTAATTTTTAGAAATTACTCTTTTCTCAAAACTATTCCAAATGACCTAATACTAAAGAAACATAAATCAACACAAAGTATTGGGAGTGAATAAATCAAAATAATTTTGTCTGGTCCTGAACAATTATGCCTGAATAATAACACTAATTATTAAATATTTACATTTTCATTAATTATCATTTGCAATCATGACAGTACAGATATTTTCTTGCTGCCTTTTATGAATTTTTTTATTTACTTTTTCTGAGTGAAGCTTTATGTAAAATAATGGGAAAAGACTGGAGAACTAGTAATTGATGGAGCAAGGATAGAATAAAATAACATTGTAAGTAAAATGTTAAAATTCTGTATATGCTTACAAGTTCTGGATGGTAAAAATGCCACATTCAAGTCCCCAGTTTCTTTTAAATTAAAAAAAAACTTTTTTTAAATTTTTATTCCTCAAGAATATCAACAATCACAAAACAACAGAGAATAATGAAAAACAAATTTTTGTCTATTTATTGAAGAATTCCATCTATGTTCCCCATAATCTGTTTTGTTATGTAACTGCTCCTCCCAAATGTTCTGAGTGTGAAGAAAAATACGTTTAAGAAAAGGGTGTACTCTAAAATTAGACCTTAAGAGAGTGTACTCTAAAATTAGACCTTGAGAGAAAATTACTCTTGGTTGTCTTCAAAATAGTACCTACCTTATCTTAATATACTTGGAAAATATATTAGAAAAAAGAGAGATATGCATGTATATAGCAAAACCACATAGCTTTCATATTTCTACTTCTCATTTTTAGCTAAACCCATCATCCATTTTTTTTTTCCAGTCTGCCATTCTTCTAGCAATTGTGCCAATGGAGATCTTGGTCTGACACAGATTTTACCACGAATTGAATTTCACTATATATATATATATATATATATATATATATGTGTGTGTGTGTGTGTGTGTGTGTGTGTGTGTGTGTGTGTGTGTGTGTGTATCCCGCACGGCAGAGCCTGGCAAGCTACCTGTGATGTAGTCAATATGCCAAAAACGGTAGCAATGACGGTCCTCATTCTCCTGACCCTGAAAGAGCCCCCAATACACCATCAGGCTACACTATCATGCGACAAGGACGAATAGAGAGATTGGTGGCATCTGCTGGAGCAAATCGATGAAAAACAGGATGACAAGTGACAAGTGATTGTTTCTGCTAGGACAAAATAAGATTTATGTCTCAGTAAAACATACCGAGAAAATATTTAACAAGAAACATGTGTGATTTTATTAAAATTATCACACTAAAATAATTCATATAATAATTGATAAAAGATTTAAATATATATATAAATATTCTTATATAATGGGTTGAGCGCTTTACAATGTGACATATTCTGAATTATTTTGTAATGTGAATTTTGATATCTTACTTTTTCAAATTCTTATGATGTATAAATGCATAATCTGTCAATTAATTTTCTTCTGATGAATTCATTTCTCTACATCCCCACTGGGCTGGAGCAATAGCATGGCAGGTAGGGAGTTTGCCTTTCATGTGGCCAACTTGGCCGACCTGAGTCTGATTCCTCTGCCCCTCTCAGAGAGCCCGGCAAGCTACTGAGAGTATCTCACACGCTCGGCAAAGCCTGGCAAGCTACCCATGATGTATTTGATATGCCAAACACAGTAACAACAAGTCTCACAATGGAGACGTTACTGGGCCTGCTTGAGCAAATCGATGAACAACAGAAGGACAGTGCTACAGTGCTACAGTACATCCCTACTATCATCCACTCAAGTCCAACCAATCTTTAATTTTTGTGTTTTAATTTATTTTGAGCACTGTGCTTTAAAACTGTAGTTAATAAGTCTTCATAGATGAACTATATCAGCATCATACTCTCCACTAAGATATTTGCTTTCCTCCACCCTCCATAATTTGTTCTAGTGTTCCCTTCTCCCCCTCCCCCTACATATACACATGGTAAGTTTACTGCTGAAGACAAGTTCTCAGACAAGTTATTACTACCCTTGAGTATTTATTATTCTCCTATTTTCTTTCTTCATATCTAACATACGAGAACGATCATTCGGTGTCAGACCCTCTCCTTCTGACAAAATTCACTCAGCATGACACTCTCCAGTAAATTTTTTTTTATTTTTTTCATACATTCAAGTAGTATTCCATTGTGTAAATGTACCACAGTTCCTTTATCCAGCCTTCTGTTCTTAGATACTTGGGTATTTTCCAGATTTTGGTTATTGTGCATAGTGCTGTTATGGGAGTGCAGATTTTTTTTTTCTAAATAGAGTCTTTGGAACTTTGAGGTAGATGTCCAGAGTTGGATTGCTATATAACAGGGGAGCTCAATTCCTAGTGTGTTCACATTGTTTGCCCAAAACGTTGAACCAGTTGACTTCCACTAACAGTGAATTAAGGTCCTTTTTTCCCTAACATTCACACCAACACTGGTGTTTTATTCTTCATGATGTGTGCCAGTCTTACGGTTGTGGGATGCTATGTCATTGTTGTTTCTATTTGCACTTCCCTGATAAGTGATGCCAACATTCTTTTCTCATACATTATGACCATTCAAATGTCTTCTTTGAGAAGGTTACTGGTCATCTCTTCCCCATTTTAAAATTTGTTTCCTCAGAGTTCTACTAGTGCTTTATATATATATTAGATATCAAGTCTTTATCTGATGAATGGTGGGCAAATATTCTCTCCCAGTCTTTGGAGAGTCTTTTAATTCTGACTGTCATTTCCTTTTACATTTTCCAAAGGGACTGACTTCCCCCTTTGCAATGGGGCCAGAGTACTAGTACAATGGTTAGGGTGTTTGACTTACACTTGACTGACCCAGGTTCCATCCTGGCATGCCATATGGTACCCCAAGCACCGCTAGAAGTGTTTCCTGAATGCAGAGCCAGGAATTACCCCTGAGCAACATGCAAGTGTGACCCAAAAAGCAGAAGAGAAAAAAAAAAGAACATTTACTTTGCAGTGCAGGTACTCTTTAGTTTAACTTAGCCCCATAGTTATCTTTGTTTCTGTTTGCTTATCCAATGTTTCAAATCATTGAAGTTACTTCTGGCTTCAATTTCATGAAGTCTTCTACATACATATTCCTCAATGGGATTTATAAGTTCAGGTCGGACATCAAGGTATTTAATCCATTTTTATTTCATTTTTGTGCTCAGTGTAAGAAAAGGACCTGAGTGGATTTTGTTGTTGGTTGTTTTTGCTTGTTTATTTTATTGGTATGGGACTGACTAATTTTCTTAGAACCATTTGTTGAAGAGGTTTCCTTGTTCCACTATATATTTTTTTGCTTCTATGTCAAAGATTAACTGTTCATATACCTGAGAATCTGTCTCTGAATTCTCAATTCTATTCCATTTGCCTGAGAGTCTGTTCTTCTTCCAATATCATACCATTTTGCCTACTATAGATTTATAGAACAATATGAAATTGTAGATAGAGAAAAAAATTGTATTTCCTTCTGCCCAGGATTATTTTATTATGTATATGTATTTATTATTCCATATAAATTTTAAGAGCATGTGTTCTATGTCTTTAAAGAGTGTCATAGTATATTTACAGGAACTTCATTAAATCTATATAGTGCTTTGGGAGGATTTTCATTTTGGCAATATTAATCCTTTCAATACATGAACAGGGGATGTGATTCCCTTAACTCCTATCATCTCTTAGTTCTTTCAGTATTGTTTTACAATTGTCTTTGTGTAAATCTTTCACTTTTTTGTTTTGCTGGGTTCCAAGTATTTGATTTTCTGAGGCACCATTGTGAATGGCATTGTTTTTAAGATTTTTCTCTTATTGCATTATTGCATATAGGAAATCCATGGATTTCTGTGCATTATATTTGTAACCTGCCATTTTACCATTAGTCCAGTGTTTCTAGAGCTTTTTGTCTTGTCTTTAGGATTTTCTAAGTATAGTATCATGGGCTGGAGCGATAGCACAGCCAGTAGGGCATTTGCCTTGCACATGGCCAACTTGGGTTCGATTCTTCCATCCCTCTTGGAGAGCCTAGCAAGCTGCTGAGAGTATTCCACCTACACAGAAGAGCCTAGCAAACTACCCGTGACATATTCAATATGCCAAACACAGTAACAAGTCTCACAATAGAGACGTTACTGGTGCCTGCTCAGGCAAATTGATGAACTATGGGAGGACAGTGCTACCGTGCTACCGTATCATGTCATCTGCATAAAGTAAGAGTTTAACTTTCTCTTTTCCATCTGGACGCCTCTAGTATCTCTTTCTTGCCGAATTTCTTTGGTAAGGACTTTCAGTACCATATTAAAGGATGTAAACAACCTTGTCTTATGCCTGATCATAGAGGAAAGGCTTTCAGCTTTTTGATATTGAGTCTGATGTTTGCTGTGGGCATCTAATAAGTGGTTTTGATTCCACCCTACCATCATCTTTCACTTATTTTGTCATCATTACTTTCATCTCCACTGACCACACTCTGGGATGCCCTCCGTAAGCTTAAAGAATAGTATTTCATAAAAACAAATTTGATCATGCCACCATATAGTCTTTCTTCATTCTTTCCATTCTTAAAAACTTGCAGTAGATTCCCAGTGACTTAAGATAAAATAAGTATGTTGATCAGACTCTCTCTACTTATCTTTGAGGTGTTTTTCTCTAGACAGTTCCTCAATACTGCTGCATATTCTCCTGAACAGATCTTTCATCCTAATTTCCTCCTCATTCAGTATTCTCTTAACTTCTTTTTAACCCTGACTCAACTTTCAGTTTGGAACTGATTTCATGATGACAAAACCTTTTCTGGCCTACTGAGGTTCATCAGGTAGACTCTGAAATAAACAAAGGTCTTCTCTACAAAATTATCCTAATAGTTGCAACTTTTTTGTTATTTTTATTTGGTTCTTCTGTTTCTGGAAATTGAACTAATAATAACTATTATTTTTTAAAATTTTTGGTCTCACCCAGTTTTGCTCAGGAGTGTGACCATGCTGAGAGTACCCGAGGGGTATCAGGGTTCAATCTATGTCAACTTTGTGCAAGACAAGTGCCCTACCTACTGAACTGTCACCTCAGTACCCGAAGTTTTTCTGTCTTTTTTGTCTTCCCTAGGTATGCACTGTTTCAACATGTTTTACTTTTATTGATTAATTATACTTATAGCAAATTGAGAGTATGTTCAATTATTATTATTAATTCCATTTTGCTTCATTTCCATTTTATAAATTAAAAAATATAATGTAGATAAAAGATTTAAGCACATGTTCCAAGGTCATAAAGTACTAGAAACAGGATTAAATAACAAGGCATTACATTCAGAGTACATTCTCTTAATCGACTTATTTGTTGCCTCTTAGGAACTGCAAAAGGATTGATGTTTCTCCTATTGTACCCTCTAGAATAAGCAATGTGATTGAATGTAAATTAGTAAGACCTCGTTAAAAGATATTTTAACATTATCTATCAAAATGCAAAATGTACTTGTTTTAAACTAGCAATTCTATTTCTAAAGTTATCTTGCAGCTCTAATGGCCCAGGTGTTGAAGATATAGGTAGAATGGCATTGCTCTGCCATGCATGGTAGCAGCAAGCTGAGACAATTGCATGATCAATCAGAAGAATGAATAAATCACAAACAATAAATAGATCACAAATAAATATGAATGAGTACTCTCTGGCCATATAAAAATCAAATAACCTTTTTGTAACTTGTAAAACAATACTAATTAAAATGAAAATAGGCAAAAATGAGGGGCAATAGGTGTTTAAAGTATAATTACCATTTTAAGGTGATAGTATGCACATACACATCTATATATTATATGTAGAAAATATGAGAAATTGTTCATAGTGGTTATTTATGGGAAGGACCATAGAAGTATGAGATATTTTATGACAATTATTAATTGCTAAATGTCAATTTTATTATATTCCCATTCCAATTGTTTGCATTTACTTTATTTTAAAAATTATGTCCAACTCTTGGGCTGGGAAATAAAAGGCACTCAAGGAAAAATGTTCTGTGAACTAAGTACTTAATTGTATATAACAATCTGAAAATTCTAAATACAGAAATTTCTTAGAGTATCAAAAGTTGAGTTTGTAAAAGAGTTTTTGTCAAAGCAGTGCTTTTACATAAACGTATGGGATTTGAAGACTGGGCTGGGCTGTATGTCTGTTAGAATTTTGTAGAATCAATAGGCTTACTTATGAGATAGAAAAAGATGACATCGAATGAGATTTGATTTTCCCCCCGTAAAAAGCCAAGTAGTAGATATCGTAGGTTGATAACCACATAATATCATGTTGCAGCTACTCAAAAACACTCTTGAAATGTTAGCAGAGCAAGCGACCATCAGAGAAGAAAGAGCGTGGCTGGGTTCCAGTGAAATCTCACTGATGATTTATAGGGGCACATATTTGAGCATTTTCAAACCCAAAGAATCTGAGAATTCATACCAACTCATAATGTTCTAGTTTCTGATGACAGGGGAAATCTTCACTTGATATTTAAATTACGGAGGAGGTAGTAGTTTGTTGAGAGCTAGTTTGACCCAACTAAACTTCCATTCCTAGATATTCTTCCACTAAGCTTTAATTTAGGGAGAGAAAGTAAGCAGAAGACTCTTTATAGTTCTGCTCAGAAGTTGGACTCAGGTGACCCCGCAATACCACTTATGGGAATATAACCTGAGGGCGCAAAAGAGCACAGTAGAAATGACATCTACACCGGTATGTTCATTGCAGCACTGTTCACAAAAGCCAGAATCAGGAAACAACCAACTGCCCAAGAACTGGTGGGCATGGTTAAATAAACTTTGGTACATCTACACAATGGAATACTATGCAGCTGTTAGAAAAGATGAAGTCATGAAAATTTCTTATAAGTGGATGGTCATGGAGAGTATCGTGCTAAGTAAAATGAGTCAGAAAGAGAGGGACAGACATAGAATGACTGCACCGTTTGTGGGAGGTAAAATAACATATGAGACTGACACCCAAGGACAGTAGAGATAAGGGCCAGGAATATTGCTCCATGGTTGGCAACCTGTCTCATGAGCTGGGGCAGAAGGCAGCTGGAATAGAGAAGGAATCACTAAGTCAATGCTGATTGAAGGGATTGTTTGGGATGGGAGATGTGCGCTGAAAGTAGATGAGGAACAAACATGACATCCTCTCAGGATCTGTATTGCAAACCATAGTGCCCCCAAGTAGAGAGAGAATATGGGGGAAATTGTCTGCCATAGAGGCAGGGGGAGGGATGGGGGGATCTGAGGACATTGGTGATGGAAAATGTGCACTGGTGGAGGGATGGGTGTTCAATCATTATATGACTGAAACTCAAACATGAAAGCTTTGTAAGTGTAGCTCACAGGGATTCAAATATATATATATATATATACATATATATATATATATATATATATGTGGGCTGGAGTGATAGCACAATGGTAGGGCATTTGCCTTGCACGCAGCCGGCCCGGCTGAGCTGGATTTGATTCCTCCACCCCTCTTGGAGAGCCCGGCAAGCTACCAAGAGTATCTTGCCGGCACGGCAAAGCCTGACAAGCTACCCATGACGTATTCGATATGCCAAACACAATAACAACAAGTTTCACAATGGAGACATTACTGGGTCCGCTTCAGCAAATCAATGAATAATGGGAGGACCGTGGACCATGGATTTTCCTAGCTCTGCAACAAGCTGCCAATCTTCTGTCTGCTTCAATGTCTCCCTGAAGGCATCAGTAGCCAGACTTGAACCCTCAGACAGCTCTGACTCGGGGACCAGTGTGAGCTCGGCCCCTTAGGGAAGAACAACAGTTTCTCATGCCTGTCAGGTGGTCCCTTCAGCATTCTTGGAGCTGTGCCAGAAAGACACACTTTCAACTGTCCTCAAGGGTACTTTCGCCTGGGTTCTAGCTGCTGGCCCTGTGCACTTCCGATTCCAGCCTGAGACTGGAAGCCACTGCTGTCACACATCCACTTTTTTTTTTCTTTTTGGGTCACACTCAGGGATGCACAGGGGTTACTCCTGGCTCTGCACTCAGGAATTACTCCTGGCGGTGCTCAGGGGACCATATGGGATGCTGGGGATCAAACCCAGGTTGGCCGCGTGCAAGGCAAACGCATCCACTTTCAATGGCTGTGCTTCTCTGGTGTAGGGAGAAGGCGGAGTTTCAATCGTGGTCATTGGCAAACTCGGGAGGGTGAGCATGTTAGTGGGTGGATGGGAATCATAAGCCACAGAATCACAGGAAGCAAAGAGGTCAAATGACAGGGCAATACAAGGTTCACCTTTGTGGTTGGGGAACACTGCAACAGTGAAAAATTAAAGTTGGGTTGGAGAGAGTAGCAGCGAGTCCAGGCGTTCAAATCTTCAGGGATGGATGGTCCTCGTGAGAAACCGTACAACTGTTTAGGGAGTTGGAGGGGGCTGGTCACAAATAAGCATTCGTTGAGTCAATAATAATTTGTTCCATTTTGTTAGTTTAGTAGAAGGAAAAAATAGAACAAACACCCAGATGGGGTGGATTTTTGTTCTGGCAGATATTTTTTGACACTAAAAGGTCCCCACAGGTTAAAGGGGAATATATTGAAATTATTCCAACATTTACTCTCTAAGCTGTCGGTTGAAGAAAATAATACATATCTTATAGGAGAGAATAAGGCAGAATTTCCTACCCTGTGCCTGACTGTCTCCACCAGGGCCCAACAGCTGAAGACCTCCGAGGCCCAGCCAAGGCCATGCTGGGACCACTCTCCACACACTTGGATGAGCCTCACGCATAAAAGAACTGGCAGAGGAGCCCAGGTGTGTGGGACCCAGGGCTGAGATCTCCAAGCCTGCACGGTTTGGGACTGGACCTGCCAGTAACTAGACAGTTACACCCACCAACTGCCGTGTAACTCCAACAACGGCCAGGATCCAGAGATTATCACACTCAGCTCCCGGGAGAGAACAAGGCAGAGTCTCCTACCCTGTGCCTGACTGTCTCCACCAGGGCCCAACAGCTGAAGACCTCCGGGGCCCAGGCAAGGCCATGCTGGGACCACTCTCCACACACTTGGATGAGCCTCACGCATAAAAGAACTGGCAGAGGAACCCAGGTGTGTGGGACCCGGGGCTGAGATCTCTAAGCCTGCACGGTTTGGGACTGGACCTGCCAGTAACTAGACAGTTACACCCACCAACTGCCGTGTAACTCCAACAACGGCCAGGATCCAGAGATTATCACACTCAGGTCCCGGCCGCGCGACATCTTATCATCTCATTCCTACTTTGGACAAACTGGCAGGCTACCAAATGTAACCTACCCACACGGCAGAGTCTGGCAAACTCCCCGTAGTATACCCAATATGCCAAATACCAGTAACAATGGTGGGTCTCATTCTCCTAACCCTGAAAAAGGCTTGAATATGGCACTTAAAAAAAAAAATCTCAGGGCTGGGACGAAGAAGACGTTATTGGCACCTGCTCGAGGCAATCGACGAACAACAGGGTGGTCGTGATCGTGATCGTGATCTTATAGGAATACTGTGAGAACTGTATGAGGATATGAGGAGACAATTTGGAAGGTCGTTAGGGTCTTGGCCTTCACACAGGGGTTCAACAAGTGGTTGGCCTTATTCAGACACATTTTTGCTTATGTATATTTTTGTAACAGCTTCAGAAAAATTTAGTTGTGCAACTCCAACATTCAATTTCAAATGTCCTTAAGCCCATGGAAATATATATATATATGTATATATATATATATATTTCACAAGATTAGTAGATAAATTTATTCTATCAACAAATATTTCTTGAACTCGTATTTGGTGCTGTGCACACAGAAACAGACAATGCAATTTTTCATTCTATCTCCTTGTTGTAGGTAGAATAAATAGCTACTGCTCTTTCTACCCTGGGGCAGTTTTAAAAGGCACCATTTTGATGATTCTTTTCCTGTCATTTTCTGTGGAATCCGGTTGTGTTAAGAGAAATCTCTTTCTCTAAACTCTAGAAATTTTAGAGCTTACACCTCAAATCATTGGCTTGTTCTAATTCTTCTTTCCTCTAGGAGTCTAGATTATTTAATATCTCTTCTCTCTTATTAAATGATGTTTTTAGTTTTATGAAGCAATAATTGCTGTACATTATTCTATAAATTTAAGGCATATGGTATAATGATTTGGTTTAAATATATTACGGAATCATTATTGCAGTAGGTTCAACTAACATTTTTCACCTTGGAGATGATGACAAATAAACAGAAGAAATAAGAATAAAAATATCCTTATGATAAAAACTATTAGGACTTAACAACCTTTCTGGTTAGATACAACAGTGTTTAACTATAGAATGGTATTGTGTATTTATTTGCCAATAGTACTTCCTTAACAGGAAGTTTATTTGAGGCTTTCTTCCCATAATCTGGCAGTCAACCACTAGTCTCATTTTGTTTGAGGTGTTTAATTCTATTTTCAGATTTCACATGTTACTGAAATCATACAGAGTTTGTCTTTCTCTAACTGATTTATTTTAGCCAAAAGTCCTTATGGCCTACCCAGATATGGAAAATGCTAAATATTTTTGTTTCTTATAACTAATTGTGAGACTTGTTACTGTGTGTTACTGGGCCCACTCAGGCAAATTGATGAACAACAGGAGGACAGTGACCGTGACAGTGATAACTAATTATGCATACACATATATAAATTTATACATTAATGTAAGCATACATACCACAGCTGTTGCTCCATTCATCTACTCATAGATACCTATGTTGCTTTTTTGACTTGGCTATTGTAAATGAGAATTCTTTGAATATTAAGGTGAATGTAGCTTTTAAAATTAAAGTTTTTTTTTAAAGAATATTTTGAGGGACTGGAGCAATAGTACAGCAGGTAGGGCATTTCCCTTGCACATGGCAGACTCGGGTTCAATCCCAGCATCCCTTATGGTTCCCCAAGCACCTCCAGGAGTAATTTCTGAGTGCAAAGTCAGGAGTAGTAACCCCTGAGCATCGCTGGGTATGACCCTCCCCCCCAAAAAAAGAAGGTGAAGTACTGATCATATGGCACTTTTATTTTTCAATATTTTTGAAAATTCTTCGTACTGTTTAAGGGTTTTATTTTCTCTACAATCATGCTAGAATTCCCCCTATTGCCCTCTTGATGGCAATTCTAATTGCATGGGATGACATCTCATTCATTTTCATATTTACAAGCCTATTGAACTTTCACCTATCTTCTATGGAAAAAGGTCTGTTCATTTTAGCCTAGTTATTTTTTTATTATTATTTTGCTATTAAATTGAATGCCTTTATTACACATGTTTAATATTTGACGCTTATCAAATAATATGGTTTTAAAACATTTTTTCACAGTTTTTTTTTTCACTGTCTTGTTGGTTTCTTTCACCATACAGACACTTTTCTATTTTGCTATAGTGCCACTGGCTTATTTCTATTTTGTTACTTGTACATTCCTTTCATAAATAGGAGACTGTTATCAAGACCCAGGTCAAAGAATTTTATTTTGGTTTTCTTCAAGGAATTTTATGGTTTGAAAAATTCTCATTTAAGTCTAAATTTCATTTTGCATTTTTCCTGGTGTTATATGCTAGGGTTCCAATTTGGTGCTTTATAAGTGAATATCTAATTGTCCCAGCACCACTGAGTAAAGGGAGCGTCTTTTTCCCATTGAGCATCCTTGCCTTCCATTGAGATGTTAGTTATTTGTTCATATTGAGGTTATTTCAGGGCCCTTGTTTTTGACATGCACTTCACAGAGCTTCTTGTCAGAGTGAGCCCAGGACTTGGTTCTAAATTCTGGAAATGAGAGTGGTGGGGTGACTTCTTGGTCAGTGAAGATCTGAACTGAGTATGACACAATCCTGTGAATCTGTTGTTACACCCCGATTCTGTCATGACCATTGGCTAATTACCACAGATTCCCTACATGGTATGACAAGAAAATGAGGGTTTCACAGGATTACCCGGTGTGTTGTGGGGTGGCAGTGCTAATTGCCCTTCTGGTACTTTCTTTCTATGGGGAGGATAGCTGTGAGGTTCAGGAGAGACCCCAGCCTTCTGCTGGGCTGACCTTCTGGTGAGGGTGTGAGCATGGTCTTCTAACGCAGACCGTCTGAATCACTGCAGTGCAGTGAGTGCATCAGTCAATGCTTTAAGTCAACTGTCATGGTCTTGACCGGTTGCCAGCTGGTCTTAGGAGGGGAAGCAAAGTCACAAACGTCTATTTTTACCCTCAGGAATCATTCTCCTAATTATGCTCCTTTTAAAGAAATTTATAGGTTCTTTCACTAAAAAACCCATTTAGGAGCCAGAGAGTTAGTACAGGGATTCAGGTGCTTTCCATCCACATAGTAGACCTAGGTGCCATCTCTGACATGACACAGCTAATAATGATCCCTCTAAATAGAGCCACGAGGGAGACCTGAGCCCTGAAAGTTGTGGTCTCTTGCCTCCCCTTTCTTTGATCATGAGGATCATATACAATAGCATGTGGTTGTCATGCTCTACTGAAATCACAAAGCTATTTCCACCCAAGATGGTCTTGCTTGTCATTACTAATTCTTCAAAGGATGAAGGAGGTTTATATATCAGCAGAGTTGTGACCTACTAAGAACAAACTAATCTACATAGTGCATTGTCAAACATGAAAATTCTGTGAAATGACTATCTTCTGTTTAATGACACTAATCACTTATTATAAGAGCAACCTGATAATCTTCCCACTTTTTTTCCCCAGTTCTGTGGGCCTTGTATACCTTTCTCTGGGGTATTCTATTATCTTTCTCTCTGTGACTGGTTCAAGTTCAAGTAATGAACAGTGTTAGCAGTGTTAGAAAATAAGAGACAGTCATATAAGAACCCCACCAGTAAAATCTATTTTCTCTTTTTTTTTATAGAACAAGATGTGAATGTGGGCATCTAACTTGTTAACATACAAGAAATGAGAGGCAATAAATGGATCATGGTAATGTTTTACCAGTCCAGGGTTAATGTGTTCGGACCACATGGATACATGGAGCCGTTCAATGCCTTTACTGATAAAATGTTCAAAAACTTAGAAATTAAAAAAACTTAGAAACTTTTCAGACTTAAACATGACTATATTTTTTTTCCTTTAAAAATTTTCAGTGTATTCATTCTCAGTAACATAAATTATATGACAGCATATATACTGTGTGAGAAAAATCATGTGACTGGATTTAAAAAAAAAGTATCCTAGATTCAAAATCAAATATTGATTCATCATTGGTGGGTTATAGAATTCTTCACTTAATCACTTAACTTCCCGTTAGTCGTCGATTTGCTCGAGCGGGTGCCAGTAACGTCTCCATTTGTCCCTGTCGCGTGCTAGTGTAGCCCAATGGCATCTCTTCGCTCCGGGAACATGGAGGGCCTCAAACCGATCGTTCATGACCTTGACAAAGAAGTCTGACCATCTGGTAGGTGGGCGGCCACGCGGTCTCTTGACATCCCGTGGAATCCAATCAGTAACAGCTCTAGTCCAACGGTCGTCTTTAAATCTCATTACGTGACCAGCCCATCTGATTTTCGACACCTTGGCAAATGAGACAGCGTCCCTGATCCTTGATCGTCGACGGATGTCAGAACTCCGGATTCGTTCTCTCATTTGAGTGAAACGTGATATTCCAAGCATAGCTCTTTCTATTCTTCTTTGGGAGACCTGAATGGCGTTCTCATCTTGTTTGCGTAGGGCCCAGGTCTCTGAGGCATATGTTAATGCAGGAAGAACAGTGGAATCAAAGAGATATGCCCGGAGCCGGAGGTTCTTCGTCCTTTTAGCTATTTCTTCGACGTTCTTGAAGGCGTTCCAAGCCGCTCTCTTCCTCCTGCGCAGCTCGGGTGCCAGGTCATTTGTCATGTTGACCTCTCGACCTAGGTACACATAGCTGTTGCATTCGGAGATGGTCGTTCCATTGAGAGCGAATGGGGCGTCAGGAACAAGGCTATATATATTATTATTATATATATTATTATTATTATTAATTTAATAGAATTCTAATTGTTAAATATCACTTTGTGGTGTCACATGTTACTTGAATAGAAATGTTATAATCCTGCAATGAAAGTGTTACAAATAAAGAGAAAATAAGGGTCTGTCTTGGCATGTTAAGTATTAAATGGTAAGTTTCAGGTCCAGCTACAAAACTTATTAGGCTATTTTCCACTTCAATCACTCTTGGAAACTTGTCGTTTCTCAACTATATAATCTAGAACTTTTGATAATCACTATTGTTAATAGACGTAGCCTTGCGGATTCTTACTCTGTTCATTTCAACCTGATGATACTTTTACTGCTTTTTTTTGGGGGGGGGTCACACCCGGCGATTCACAGTGGCTACTCCTGGCTCATGCACTCAGGAATCACTCCTGGCGGTGCTCGGGGGACCATATGGGATGCTGGGAATCGAACCCGGGTCAGCAGCGTGCAAGGTAAATTCCCTACCCACTGTGGTATCACTCCAACCCCCTGATGATCCTTTTAAAGTTGAGCATCTTTTCTCCAGTTTAGTTACTTCTTTTTCTTCTCTTCGTAACTTGGTTTTTAGCTTTGTCATAAGATCACTTTGTCTAGTCCCTAAGAGAGCAGTATAAATAACCTGCTTTCTCAACCACAGTGCTATGCCAATCAGTAATTTCAAATATCTGATGTAATCCACTTTTTCTCTTTTTAACAATGACAAGTTAATTTTTGACAACTCACATTTTTCTTGGTCTCCTGAAGTAGCTGTAAATCTGGCAAACTTTGTCCCTCTATCACTCTATGTATCTCAGAGCTACAGAAGGAATTCTATATAAAGCAATCATTTAAAAACTTTATTCATTGGCAAAAAGCACCATTTTAGTTTGTGAAATCCTATGAAAGACGGCTGTTTCCTATACTTCCTCTCACTGTTGTACTAACCCTCCTCCCTCTCATTTAGCTCCAACCAGACTTAGTTCTTCCATCTTTCTCTTCAGCCTTTCAACAAATTGCAGCTTTTGCTTCGAAGACTCCTTCTTCTGGCATTTAAAAGATTGGCTCCTTCTGTCAGATAATGGCAAACCCTTGGCCCTGAATTACAGAGCTGAGAATGCCAAGTAAGACAAGGAGTGGGTTGGGCATTGGGTGGGCGAGCACTATAAAGTGAACTGGATACAATAAGGACATTGGATGAGGTGGTGCTGAGGTAAGGTACTACTATACGTCAAAACAGGAAGCATTTTGTTACAATAAATATGTGACCCAAATCATAATCTTAATTTATTTATTTGGTTTTGCGGATATTCTGCACTGTTCGGGCTTGTTCCTGGCCGTGTGTTCAGGAATCATGCCTGTCAGTGCTCTGGGTACCGTATGGGGTGTCAGGGATATAGCACAGGTCTACTGTGAGCAAGACAAGTGCCTATTCACTGTACTATCTCTCCAGGTTTGTAAATCATAATTAGAATTTTTTTGAATGAGTATGTCGAGAGTGGAGGGACAAGAAGGACTAAGACATTGGTTGTGGATATTGAGTTGAAACATTACATACGTGAAACCCAATTATTAATAATATTGTAAATCACTTACCTAAGTAAAAAGTGGGAGGGTTGAGGGTGGGGCAGTTGGCTCCTTCCTATCTATCAGAAGATAGTCAACATATCATTGTTCTCAAAGAAGCTTTCTCTGATCATATAGTTTCATGTATTCATATGTATCATGATTACATATCATGACGCTGAAATGCATTTGCAATAAAAACAATTCACCATGGGGCATAATAATACATAGTTGCCATTTTGTTTTCTTCTTAATTAACTCAGATTTTTGATAGATAGATAGATAGATAGATGGATGGATAGATAGATAGATAGATTCTAATATGTTTAGTTTGGTACTCAGATATCCCTAGTGCAATAGTGCCTACCTTATACTTTGTTGTATAAATGAGGGAATACTTTATTAAGAAAACTTTCACCAATTTCCTATTAAAATTTCTCATTTATTGTCATATGGCCTCCAATTATTTCTATATTCTACTTGTCTGCTTACTTGTTTGTCTTTCTTTCTTTCTTTCTTTCTTTCTTTCTTTCTTTCTTTCTTTCTTCTTCTTTTTTTGTCTCTCTGCCCTCTCCCCTCAGAGTCTCACATACAAGTATTGTGCTCAAGCACTAAATTGTATATCCCAGGAGTTGCATTACTGTATTTTTAAGTTTTGTTTTTGGGTCATGTCCAGCTGCACTCAGGTATTACTCCTGGAAGGGCTGCGGTGACCATATATGGTGCCAGGTATCAAACGTGGGTCTGCTACATGTAAGGCAAGCACACTACGTACTATCCTAGCACTACAGTTGCCATCACTGTATTTTAATGACACCTGTACATGTATTTCTTCTTCATTTTATTCCTATCAATTCTGTGAAAATATGGCTTTTCTCTTAGTATTTTCTAAGTATTTTTCTCCTCCAGTGCCTCCGTATCTCAGACATAATTATCATTCATAATTGTTCGTCTAATTGAATTAGGTTGCCTTTATAAAAGATGAAAAGATTCTAGAGCACTCCCAAAGGTAAATATCCACCCAGGAATATCTCTTCTGAGTCCTTACACTAAACTTAATTGCTGTTACCTCTTCTCTGTGCCCATTGTGATCAGCATATGCTCAGTGTTTTATAACAGCATCATTCATATGGTAGACATTTATCAACCTAGCTATTTTTCACAGTTAGATTGGGAGGATGTTAGTAATGCTTCTTAAATAAGACAGGGCTTAAAATATCATTGATAATGAATGGAAACTATATGTAGTTATTTGTGAAACCCCATCTAAAAGGGGGCATGATCAGAGAAGAATAACACTCTGATGAAGATTTAATATTCTTTATAGCTAGTTACTGCAACAGAAGGATAATCAACCAGTCTAGATGAATCTTGACTGTGAGACACCCACCTCTCCGTCAATCTTGAATTACTCACTTTGAGAAAACAAAGCATGAGTTACTAGATACACTTTATATAGCAAAGCCATGAATTACCCAATCAAGGATTTCCCTTGCATCAATGTTTGTGGAAGGATATAACATAAATCTTATTTTCCCATACTTTTCTGTTCTGGCTCAAATAAAAATCCTTTCTGAGAAAGAAAATTGCACCACATGTAAAGGAATTATACTTTCCTTGCTTTCTAAGGTATTTTTGTCTTACTCTGACAAAACTTAAGTGTTACCAAAACAAGTACATCCAACACATAAGGGTGTTTAAGTACAAAAGGAACTTTCTAAGCATTATTGACAATTTCACTGCTTTTTCTCTAAAGAGCAGGTTTTACCCTCATCTTTCTCTTACATGTTTGGGAGAAACAGAACTTGCACCTGGTCTTTGATCTTCCATCTTGAGGGATACAGCATTCCTTCACGTCCCATCTGGACATGGCTGCAAGCATATTTCTAGTAGACACCTATTGTAAGGCATTCGTTCCCCAGGGTTTAGAGCAATGCCCCACGTAGTCAGAAATTTTCATTATAATGTAGACATTGGAATGTTCACATGAGCAGATATGGTAAACATCTTTTGTAGGCACACTGTTTAATATCCTATAGTAGAACAGTAAACTTTGAATTGAAACTAGAATAACAGAATCCAGCAATGTCTTCCTTTTTTGGGTGTGAATTTGGGGCCATACCCAACAGTGTTCATGGATCACTTCCCTTTTTTTTTTTTTTGAAGGAAAAAGTCAGTGCTCAAGCACTGAATTTTATATCCTAGTAGTTGCATTACTGTATTTTTGTTTTGATTTGGGGCCATGTCCATCTGTGCTCAAGTATTACTCCTGACAGGGCTGAGATGACGTGCTTCTGGTTGTTCCCAGGTGTAACTTCTGACTCTGCATTCAGGAATTACTACTGCTGGTGCTCCAGGGACCAGATGGGATGCTGCAGAAAGGAACCAGTGTTGGCCTCATGCAGATCAAATTACCTGCTCACTGTACTACTACTCTGGTTCCTCAAGGATCTTCTGATGGTTCCCTGGGGACCATATCTGGTGCCAAGAATTTAACCTGGGTGAACCTGGGTTGTCCACATGCAAGGTAAACACCCTTCCCAGTGTACTGTCTCAACAGTCTCCTGTAAAATCCATCTTTTGTTGACATGTTGTCCATTCTCTTGCCGTCCTTCTTCCTTCTCACTGTCCATTGCCTTTCAAGAAGGGAGCAACAATGTGACAGCCCCCACTGAAGTTTATGCTTTTCCAAGAGGCAGATGCATAAATATATTCTTTATTCTACTGTGATGCCATGGCTGGTGGTTGCTAACTCATTCCAAACAGTGGCTTGGACTTGAGTGAGAACATCTGGCAAGACATCCTCAAATAGTTGAAGACCATTGATACTCCTTCAGGCCCAGTGATTCCTGAGTTGTTAAAATACCCTCCTAGGGACATTTGATTTGAAGAATTCCCAGACCCATAATACTGATCATTATTATCTTGAACTTTTTTTATTTTCCAATGCAGTGACTCCTTGGCCAAGAAGGCACACGGGATCTACACTGCCTAATCCAGCCACTCGGACCTCCTAAAGCTTCCATTTCAGAGAACTTTCAGGAACTGAATGGTCTTTATTCTTCCTCAGATGGCAGTGCTTTCTGAATGAAATGTTCAGACACCAGCTTGTCAATCTAACAAGTATGTATCTGAAGATTAAAAAATAGGCCCAGACATACACAGAGGGAAAAATGTGAGAGGAGACACAAACAAAGTATGAGTGTTTAAAAAAAAGGGTTGGGGGGGAAGTGGGTAGGGAGAGTAGACAGACATCTGGGTCCTGGAACAGTGCTTTGATCAAATGCTAGGAACAGTTCTCCACTCTTGGCACTGGAGAGTTTGCCTGAAGCAATTTGCTGCCGTCTGTTTTACTCGTGACCCTTATATCCATAGTCTGCTACAATTGCTACTACCTTAGTGGCTCATCAGTGCCTGGGAAGGCACGATTTTCTGCAAGATACACCATCTTGGGCTTAGGAGCTGTACAATATTGTCCCTGATGGATGCTAAAAAGTGTAGGTATCAGTTTTGGTAGGGCTTCACAGATGGTGTTTGTTGGGGGTCTGTTTTAGAGATAAATACGGGCAGTTCTTTTCCGAGTACATATACCATCTGCCTTTGCCAAAACAGGGAAAACGTGACATGGAGTCTCTGAATGGAATGGAAAATACAGATCTTCTGGCTTCATGGATTCATACCGAGACTCCACTTTACCTCTCCCTGGAAGCCTAACCTGCAAATATTCTGCTCTCCAACTGGAGCTTTCTCTGAAGTAATCTGTCACCAGGAATGCATTTACACATTTGAACTCTGAACTTGTACTGTGGCTGTGGTTAGCATTAAGCACACCTATGTTCAGACTTATTTGTCATTTACTTATGCCATTCAGTTTTCTATGAAGTGAGAGCTTTTTAAATTTCTGCATTTCCTTGAGTAAAATTTTCTTACTTTCTTTGCCTTGGCGGGGGGGAGGGTCACACCTGGCTAGGTACAGAGGTTATTTCTGGCTCTGCACTCAGGAATTACTCCCGGCAGTGCTCAGGGGACCATATGGAATGCTGGGAATTGAACCTGGGTCCACTGCATGCAAGGCAAACCCCCTACCCACTGTACTATTGCTCCAGCCCCAAACTTCCTTATTTTCATCTCATTCCAGTGAGAAGAAATTCATAAAGTACCATCAGATTAGTACCAACTAGTGATAGGCCTATGATCATTCTTGTAGAGAAAAACAGCAACAAAAGAGGGCATCAGAATTATGTCACGTGAAGTAAGAACTTGCGTTCACAACATATTTGTTTTAGAGGGTAACTGATTCTCTACCAGGATGGTGGTCTGTATCTGACTTGCTTAAGAAATATTTGAGTCCTTAGAATGTTAATATAAATTGACTTATCAGACTATCTTTAAATTGTGGGCCATTTATTCCTTCCTTCTGTAGCAAGATTATACTAATAATTATCCTACTACTACTCTGCTAGATATAGGACAAGAGATTGGCAAGGTAGTAACTCTAGGAACTTGCATATAATCTCAGATAAGAAAAATAAAAGCACATGTCAAGTATTAAAGGGACTTTTATGTAAGTTCATTATTCATTGAAATAAATGATCTCAACATGTTATCTGGGGGCATTGTTTTGAAGAACCTGGAGAGGGTTACTCTACCAATACAATGCCAATACAAATAACAATGCAAAATCTATTGGCATTATAGAATGATCCAATTTGTAAGAAACCTATATCTTTTCCTGATAGGATATCATTGGTGTCTTCAGCATAAATATTTTTGGTGTTTCATAAACATGAAATCAGTGCCCTCAATGTTTATGTTGGATTAGAAACTGAAGAATATGAAAATTTGCAGGTGGAAACTTTAAATATTGCATATTTCATTGGATGATGCTCCATGTTGCAAATATCAATTATTAAATGATACTAGCATTATTTAAGTAGTCACTTTTAATCATAATATTTTACATGTTTATTTATACAGTTATAATGGAAGCTCTTGATGTGGTTTACTGACTGTACACAGATTTATTAATAAAATGTGCCTACCTCCACTAAAGGCACATTTCTATTCAAGATAATTGTAAAATGCAATAGTCATAGATTACATTAATAGACAAGAGAAAGAACATGAATAAATAAGAGTCATAGATAATCTTCCAAATCTAATCTTAACAACTATTTTGAATTTCCCTCTTCTCCCGACCCTTTCTAACTGCTGCAAACAAGTAATAAAATTGACTGATTGGTATTTTTCTCTCTCTTCCTCCAGTTTCTTTCTTACTGATGGAAATTCTAACAAGCAGGGGAATAGCCAATGGGCAACTAGCAGAGGAAAAAGAGAAGAGAAGAAGGAATAGAAGTAATTCACCACCTAGATAATCAGCTCATGAATTAACAGAGTTGACTGAAAAGATAACAGTTAAGTAAGTACTGTAATAAACTCCATAATCAGTATTCACAGTGGCTTAGTGGCAGGAAAGAGAACTATGGTCTTTACAACTCCGTGATTTTTACAGAATTTATGTTGTGAAGAAGATATTTGGCTTCAGTGTAAAAATCAGGGGTATTGAACTGGAGGGTTTAGATCGTCTTGAAAATGCCTCTGCTATGTTACATAAAGGCTGTAAGTTTACACACGAGCTTAAGGGACACACATACATCATCATGATGTTATCACTACTTCCAAAATCCACCCATCACAAAATTCAAGATACACACTATGTAACAATCTGGATTGTTTTGATCTCCTGCAAATTATTTTTTCCTTAACTGCCTGGAGTTACAGATTATTTCCTTGGAGACATGGGGAAGCATTGTGCAGAGATGGATAGTTAGGCAACCTGTCTGCACTGTAGCCTGATAAAGACACACATCTATCTATAATGACTGTGCTAGGAAACACAGTTTATCACAGTTACGTTTGAACATTGCACCTAATTGAGGGCTGTGTATTTAGTTCCTTCTCCCTTGCTTCATCATAAAACTCAAACACATCCATCCAAGTATGGAAGAGATGATTGTTTAGTGGTAGAAATGGAGATACTGCCCATGATCTTCTCCTGGTCTCTTTAAATCCGTTTTCTATAATCATTTGACACATTCCTGCCAACACACTCTCCGGTTGTTAATACGATTTGTTTCACTTTCAGAATTTCACCTCTGTGGACCAGGACATATTTACTCTGTAGCTTCCACATTCTCAAAATGAGGTCTCCATTTTTATTTATTTTCTTCCTGGACGTCGACCAGTCTTGCCACCTTCAGGCGTCTCGACTTTCCAGGACCTGTTTATACTTTGCTTAGCAATATTTTGACTTCTAAATCAAGAGTCTTACCAATGTCAAAGAAAACTTTCTTGTCTCAGAATGTTGAACACTGACAAATAAGTTAGTGACCTTAACTTGAGATAGCTGCTAAATATCACATACTTGTAATGGGGGGATTAAAACTCCTGCATTTGTCACTCCTAATTGGGTCCTAAGCAGAAAAAATGCAGTTCACAGCATGCCCTCTGTGAGCTGTCATAAACAGAAATATGAGGCAGTGCCAAATTCTCCAAGGCTTGACAGCCGATGATTAGGATGTTTTAATTTAGTGGACATATAGAACTTTTTCTGACATCTAAATGGGTGAGTGCCATAAGTAATCTATTTTTGCACACGTTCAAATTTAGAGTGAATGAAAAGTAGCTTAAAGTAGCATTTTAAAAATTTGCAGAGGAGTTGATTTTAACATAACAGAATTTTATATGTATGTTGACAGTCCAAAATACAAGATCACAACTAAGATAATTAAAATAGATTGATTTTATTCTTTTTAGTTCTCAAACAACCATAGTATTAAGGGAATACAGAGAAAGCTATTTCACAAAGATTTCTGGCTCTCTCTCTGTCTCTCTCTGTCTCTCTCTGTCTCTCTCTCTCTCTCTCTCTCTCACACACACACACACACACACACATACACATGATATACTTTTGGGCTCAGTTACATTTCTGTAAAATGAACTCAGCATGATATGAAAATATTAACAGAAAAGGTTATATGTAACCTCTTTTGACCTGAAGCCAGAGAATGGAAAAAGTGCAGTGGAACTACCAATTGGAAGATGCTTCCAGTCATACTGAAATTATAATATATTAAATGTTACCTTTTATTTTTATAAATTTTCAAAGACTTTTCTTTTCACTGATTTTGATTATTAATAATTATTATAAAAGTGAAAACATATAATGTCCACTGTGATCTAACTGTTCTGTGGAAGGTTTTCGCAGAGTGCTGATTCATTTGTTTTCTGTAATCTAAGATAAAACTTTTGTGTAATCTAAGATAAAGCTTTTCTTTCCAAGTATCAAGTTTTGATTCTTAGAGTGTTGGACAATTTCTTTTTCAAATATTAATGTAGTCCAAAATATTTTAAATCTATTCATGTGAATATGTTTCGATAATTGCAGGAGAATAATCCCTACAAAAACTTGAAGAAAGAGGAAAAATTAAATCTTCGAAGTAAGGAACTGAAGATTTAAAAAATATGTAGCTTACTTCAGCTTTTCTCTGATCACTTTTCTGATGATCATATGCTTGGATACAGTTTTATTTATCTGCCGTTATTGATAAGGCGCAAATGAATTGTTAGAGCTAATATTTAGATCAACACTTGAATTGTACTTATAAGGTCCCTTTCACTTGGGAAAATTTTATTGGAAGATGAGATCAGTCTTATAGAATGAAGGGTCCCCTGGCTCTAGTACTATTAGAGTTTTACACATTTAGCTCATTGGGACAGGATCAGAAAACTGTCATCTTATTTTAAAGTGCATCATTTTGTTTCAGGGAAACCAACAATCTTTCTACTTTAACTGCCTAAGTAATAAAAGACAGAAGCTTTTTTCATTTGTTTTTGGAAGAGACAATATTATTATTGCAGGTTGTATAAGTTTATTTGCAGTACCAAGATTTGAGTGAACTGGAACAATTGACCTAATCTAGCCAGAATGAATGGAAAGTGGACTCTTGTGAACCTCTAATGACAGTCACATTGACTCTGATAACTTAACTCCTTTCTTCCGAAACACATTTGACTTCCTGCTGTTTCCTTCTCCCACCACACAGGTTTGTTATCACTTCTTGATTTTTGCTGAAAGTTCAAAGTCATAAGATTGGTTGTGAGGAAGTAAAATAGTAGTGACGATAGAAGGTAAGTGGCTATGAAGAGTTACCTCCTTATGGACCCTAGATAGTTCTGAATTGCACATATATAACAGCAAAGGGTTTGGCACTCTACTTTTCCAAGGTTAGAGTTAACCTTGAGCACTCTATTTATTTTCAGATAATTTGACCTGTACAGGGACATGCTGTTACAGGGGTTTCTAGAACTTTTAACTGAAACATTAGTCCTGTCCTACTTAAATAGCCATTTATTGTCCCATCTCTGGATTTCTTATAGAGTGAGTTCTGCCACTCATATGGGTTAACTTTATTTTTATGTGTCTTTATGTTCACAAGTCTTAAGAGTCAATAGGGAAACAAAATTGGCCTATACAGAAAATTTTAATATTTATGGTGTATTTTTACCTTAATTATATCACAATCTTCAGTTAGTCTATGTAACACTAAGGACACCCAGGTTATTCTTCATTAAACAATTTCTAATATTTTTTGTTTGTTTTTTTTTTTTTGCTTTTTGGGTCACACCCGATGGTGCACAGGGGTTACTCCTGTCTTTGCACTCAGGAATTACTCCTGGTGGTGCTCAGCGGACCATATGGGCTGCTGGGAATTGAATCCAGATCAACCATGTGCAAGGCAAACACCCTACCTGCTGTACTACCGCTCCAACCCCTACCATACTTTTCACCATTTCATAGGAAAAGTTAGAGGTGTTTCTTTGTTTATCATCCAACACTCTCCATAGCAAGAAACCAAAAATTTATAAATAGTACATTAAGTATTGAACTTGAAGATTTTCATTCAGAAATGATGCATCATATAAGATTTCACAATTGTACTGAAAGGATAGTACAGAAGATAAGGCATGCCACTGACCCTGGTTCAATTCAGCACCACCTATCGTCCTCTGAGAACACCTATAAGTAATCCTTGAGCACACAACCAGTCATAAATCCTAAGTTAAGTTGCGTGTTGCCCCAAAACAAAGACATATGTATAATGCCCAAAGTGAGCCATAAAATTATACCTAATATCAAGGCAAGTATGGAAAGAAAATCTTATAAATTGCTAGGAAGGAAAATGTTTACATATATTTTATGAATGCACTGATCATTGTTATACCTAGGGAAATAATACTTTATTTTTAATTATTATTAATTAATAATTATAATAATTATTATAATTATATATAATTATTATAATTATAATAATTATTATAATTATTATATCGCTGGAGCGATAGCACAGCGGGTAGGGCGTTCGCCTTACAAGCAGCCAACATGGCCGACCCGAGTTCGATTCCTCCACCCCTCTCGGAGAGCCCGGCAAGCTACCGAGAGTATTCGATATGCCAGACACAGTAACAACAAAGTCTCCAATGGAGACGTTACTGGGCCCGCTCGAGCAAATCGACGATCAACGGGAGGGCCTTTACCTTTTACCTTATTAATTTATTTACACTTATAGCCACATCATATAAAAATGTACTCAGTATATTAATTTACATCCTCTGTTAAAAGAAATAGATACGGGAAAGACAGTAAGATGTAACAAATTTTTCTTTTGAATCAGTTGAATGGGAATGAAGACACTAGATACTACAACCCAGACTTATGTGTCTATTACCACTCCTTACAATACACATTGTGGTATTCACATTTTGCAGTGATAGAACCACACTTAATTACTATCATTTCTCTAATATATACACTATAAACTAGCCAATGAGGTGGACTAATTATATGTAGGATGTATCAAGAAAGTTAAAATTTCTCATGACATCCAACTTATCATAATAGAACAAAATTTTTAAATGGATGGATTTCTCATATGATTTTAATAAATAATGATAATAGCTATCTTAGCTAGCTATCCACCAATTCTAGTTACTTTGTATGATTTTATGTATTTAGTTAATAGAAGAACATAAACTGTGAGTAAGATCTTCTTTCATGTACATACTTTGATTTCAGAGTTCCTTTCTAAAGATCTTATTACATGATTAATCACATTTAAAAAAATAATCATAGTGAGACACGTTCATTATTTTCTTTAAGAAACCTTTTCACACTGCTTAATGCTTTTTGCATACCTAAGAGAAATTTCTTCAAAGAATCTTAAAATTTGGGTTTGAAAGCCATTTTCATTTGGATCACTAAACTGTACACTTGAACTTCATAAAATTGATGGGTTCTTGCTTCACTTAATTTACCAAAACATTAAAGAAATATGAAAAAACAAGAACTGAAATAATAATACAGTCAGTAGGTAAGATGCTTACCATACTCACAGTTGACCAGTGTTTGATCCCTGGTACACTATATAGTCCTCTGGGCTCACCAAGAATAATCACTGAGTACAGTGCCAGCACTAAGATCTGAGCATAGTGGGATGTGGCCCAAAAAACCCAAAAGAAAGAAGTATGATTAGCCAGAAATCCCTGAGAGCCATAATAAGGTGAACTGTTCCCCTGATGACAGCTTTGCTTCCCGAAATTTCAGTTGCATTATATAAATATGTTCCTGACTACATCCTTTCAGATTTCCTAAGCAATGTTGAGTTTAACTCCTAATGCTTTCATAGTGTATTATTGATGATGCGATCATGAATAATCCTCAAATTGTACACAAATCTGTGCTCATTACCAGACATGCCTTTGTCAATAAAAGGGATCAATAAAACAAAGTGCTTCATTCAGAGTCTTGGTTAAAAAGAACTGGGGGAAATTATATTTTTAAACAATAAAACAGTAATTGCAAGCAAATTTGGGCTAAAAAAGAAAAATAGATGCATACAAAGCAGGTTCTAAATTAAGAGAAGTCAAAAGACCTCAGAAAGTATTTAGTGAATAGGAGAACACTGCTGTAGGTGAAATTTTCAATTTATGGGTGAAGAGCAGAAAAAAGTATAAAAGGCACAAATCAGCAACTAGAGGACTAGTACAGTTGCACTATAGCCTGAGCTGTTGCTAAAAGCTCACTCTTCCCCCACCCCCACCTTCCTAATCCATATGCTTTCAATACAAAATCCAGATTCCCAGAGCTTCCTAAGACTAAGATTAAGTCACTGGTAGGTCTGTCTGAGTGGAAAGAGGACACACATGCCTTCCTTTATTGAAATGAAAATTTGCTTTGGGGATGATATTTATTGATGGGGGTAAAGGATTGAGCCATCACATTTTTTTTTTGAAATCATAGATTCTGCCCCAGACCTTGGGTTCATAAGAAACTAGGAGATGATGGGCAATACCTAAGCAAATTGTCAAAAAGATCACCTAAAAAGCCCCAAACTAGACATGCCAGTCTAAACATCTAGTCTAAACATCCACGCTAACCTTTTTGTGATTTGACAAGTGACCCAAACACCCTGATTTTCTATAAAAACTCTACAAAGCAAACAATTCTTGACTTAGTTCTATGCTAAGTTCCTTCTAGCATCACTATCACAATCACGACCATCCTGTTGTTCGTCGATTGCTTCGAGCTGGTGCCAGTAACGTCTCCTTCGTCCTAGCCCTGAGATTTTTTAAAAAGTGTCATATTCAAGGCTCTTTCAGAGTTAGGAGAATGAGACCCATCATTGTTACTGGTATTTGGCATATTGGGTACGCCATGGGAAGTTTGCCAGACTCTACCATGTAGGCAGGTTACATTCAGTAGCCTGCCGATTTGTCTAAAGTAGGAATGAGATAATAAGATGTCACAATAAGATGTCGCACGGCTGCAAATGCGACCACGCGCTTCCAGGAGCTGGGTTTTATAGACTCTGAGTCTTGGCTATTGATGGGATTACATGGCGCCAGGGGGCCAGTTGGTGGGTGTGGGAGTTTATTTTCCTTTCTCTTCTATTTTGTAATAAACTCTGAGTCTGAGAAACTTTATTATTCATTTTTTTTAATTCTTGAAAATATTGAAACACCTGGGAACTGTGGTTGAACACAAGAGACTCCATGACTGCTTCTATGTCAGTATAACTTGTGTCTTTTGCCAATTATTTTGTCTCCATTTTTTTCAAGAACATAATTTTTTTAATAGTCAGGATGTTCGTTTTGTTCATTAATTTTGTATGGAACTAAATGCATTTCTTTTTTTTTCCCCAAAAAATCCATAAAAGGTCTCAAGTGTAGTTGGGATTGACCAGAACTAATAGTATTACTTAAATTGTTCCATTTTGGTAGAACTTTACCAAAACATTAAAAAAGATGTATTTATACTTAAATAATTAAGGCCACAAAAATTTACAAAGGATTATTAAATATTATTTCTTTCCAACTAATTTTTTTCTGTATTTTATGGTTTCCTATAGTCTAGAAAAGAATGTCTTTAGTAGCCTAGGAAAAGTTCTATATCAAAATAATTTGGTAGATGGGATTGTATAAATGCAGATTCTTGGGTGTCTTTAATAATCAGTTAATCTCATTCCCTTTTGCTCTCTCTCTCTCTCTCTCTCTCTCTCTCTCTCTCTCTCTCTCTCTCTCTCTTTCCTTTTGGGCATTATGGTTTGCTATACAAATACTAAATTATTACCATGTTTATCCCTTGAGTAGCACTGTAGGACTGTAGCACTGTCCTCCTGTTGTTCATTGATTTGCTCGAGCGGACTCAGTAATACCTCCATTGTGAAATTTATTGTTACTGTGTTTGGCATATCGAATACATCATGGGTAGCTTACCAGTCCTTGCCATGAGGGCCTGATACTCTTCGTAGCTTGCTGGGCTCTCCGAGAGGGGCAGAGACAAACTCCCTACTTGCTGTGCTATTTCTCCAGTCATCCCTTGAGTAGTGAGAGAGAAAGAAGAAAAGTGGTTGTGGGGGATTAGGGACCATGGTAGGAGGGGAACTGGGGACATTGGTAGCGGGAAATGTGCATTGGTGAAGGGATGGGTGTTGGAACATTTTATGACTGAAACCAGATGATGAACAACCCTGTAATTGTGTGACTCACTGTGATTCAATAAAAATAATTTTAAAAAATATTACTAAATTTGAATTCGGGAAGGAGAGAGAAGTAGAATTTCAAAGAGCCACTCTAAGTTCTTTATATATAAGAACCTATGCATTAGAGATTGTGCTCAGTGATTCAAACCGTGGTTCACTTGGATCCAATTTGCTAAGGAAAAAAAAAATAAAAAGATTCATCAGAACATGGGAAAAAATAAAACCATCAGGGAATTGCCTATGTATGTGAAACTGAATCCTCAAATATTTGGTTACTTTTATGTCCACAAAGTCATAAGTCTGCTCCTATACCAGAAGATTTGACACTAAATAGTGTTTTTCAAAAATAAAAGCAAATTTTCACTGTCACCTCAACTCACCTTCTGTATCTCTCAAAGGAATCATACAAAATTTACCAGCGATGCGTAAGAGAGTTGTAACCTAGGTTTCAGAAATACCATTTTGCTTGCATGTGATTTTTTTCCTTAAGCATGCTAAAGGAAAAACCATTTTCAAATGGAAAAGGTGCTGCCCAGGGAAGGGAAGCTACTGGGTGCCTTTGGACTGCTTCTGGCCTTGAGTGTTCTAGCAAACGGTATTGAAATGAATGGAAGCAATTATAAAAGGAAGCTGCTGACCTTTGTGAAAAGGCTGCCAATCCATAATACCTCCTGCAAAGCTCAGCCCCTTTATTCCTGCCTAACAAACCTTGTCACCCTTGTCACAGGGACTCCCAACCCCTTGTTAACTTTTCCCCTTTTGTTGTCTTTAGGGTATCTGCGGCAGGCCTGTCTGCTGAAATACTTCTCAATTGCCAATTAAAGGAAGTTTAAGAATGAGTACCTAGGGATGAATTAACCTAGCAAGTTAACCTGGGGGAAGGATGTGTTAAGGAGACAAACTCTCATCATCACAGTCTTAAGGATTGACCTGCTCACCTGCTGTCCTGGGCAAGGGTGGGGGGGAGGGGTCGGGGGAGATTGGTTATGTATTTCACAACAATGAGCCTCTCTAGCCAGTGAGTCAGGGTCTAAATAGTTGAAAAAACAAACACCAGAATCTTAAAAAGCCTGCTTTCCTTGCTGTGCATTCCTTTTCCCTCCAGAGAAAAATGCTAATATTTAAGCACTGCTTTGCAGAAACACTTAACAGGTATCTGCAGGAAGTATAAAGCAATTCCTTCAGGAGGGTCTTATCTAGACTATCTTCTTGCTTTATAATGCCGACTTAACATATAAGCCTCTGGATCATTCCTGTTTGTATTAGCAGTCATTTGAATGATTATTAAGCCGAATTCTCTAGAACTGAACAGTTCAGGCACTCAGATAAGATTCAAAAAGAAAAAGAAAGCACTTAAATTATTGGAATATTTGAACATCTAATCAAGCTTGAATTTTTTGTTTCTTCTGTTTTGTGTTTTCTGCATTCATCCTAAGCAGTTTCCCTCAAGGAACGTTTGAGACAATGAACTCTTGGTACAGGTAACTAAATGATTTTGTTAACCTGCCAACAGTAGAGGAAAATGACATGGAGGAGCTTAAAATAATGCAGTGCATTTTGTCTAGGGGTACTCTGATTTTCTGTATAAATAATACACTGTCAGTAATTTGTTGATAAATTAGTGACTTAATGCATTGAATTAAGAGCATTTATAAACAATAGGCTCTGGAAGAAAAATGGCATATTTGAGTTTCCTTTTAGAAGCCAAGTAGTGTCCACCCATTCAAGTTACCACCTCAGGACATCTCTGATGTCATTCAAATGTGTAGGCCAGGAATCTAAGACTATACAGAGGACTTCATTCATCATGAACTGTGTGGTTACTAAGAAGCAGCAGAGTGGGGAAGCATTTAAGCAAAAGTGTTGCCTGAATTAGTCTGGCCTCAAAACAATCCAATTGGTAAAACTAAGTTTAGTTAAGTAGAAAAAAGTTTATGGCTGGTGACAGAGAATGAAGACAGGGAAATTGTCTATCAAAGCAGTGCATCTCTGAGGAATTTTAGGAAACAGAGGACAAAGATCTGATTCGCAAAGTTCCTTCTAATGTCCATGGGCCCCACGGGTGACTTATTTGAAGTGGGGAGGACAAAGACGGTCACTTTCTCCCCAACCGCCTCTGCCACCCAGGAACCAGGGTTACTGGGTTCTTGTCTTGCCTCGCAGAAAGGAATTTCAGGAATGGACAAGCAGTGAAGTAACAGATTTTATTTGGAGGGTTTTTAAGATGTGGAGGGGGAGAGAGTGAGAGAGAGAGTAATGTACCCAAGAGAGAACACAGGCTTCTCCAAGGGCGGAGAGAGCCCCTACACACATCCTAGCATTAGACACGAAAGCATGAAAGTACACATCTCAAGAGGGGAGATGTGGGTGACACATGTGCTCAGTCCACATGTGCTCGGCCACGAGGTCATAAGCAGCACATGAGCCCAGGCAGCATAAGCATGCCCTTCCTTTGTTCAAGATGGCCTTTTAGGGTTTCTCCAGCCTGCCCCTATGTGAAGTTTCTTCCCAAGTAAAAGTCCGTTGCTAAGGAGGTTACCAGGGAGGTTGGTAGAAGTGATGGTCTTCTTTGGGCTGAATCATTAAAGTTAATTGGATTAAAAGGGAGGTCCAAAAAGAGGAATTTCATGGGAAGGAGGCCTATATCCTCAGGGTCTGCAGATGGTCTTATCAGGTCTTTGTTTTCTGTATCCACAAGGTGGGTCAGTCCTGTAATTCTTCTTCCATGAAACTTTGTTAAACATTGCCAAAGGCCTTTCCCTATCTACCTGCCTACATCACTTCTAAGGGCTCCCTGACAGTCTATGTGTTGTCTTGGTTCCTGTGTCAAGTCAAAAGCATGCCACTGTTGATGTAGGTAAATAGGAAAGGGCCCCGCACGGTGATGGAATTCTCGGGAAGTAGTAAGACCAATAGCTTCCAGGCTGCAAAAAATACTACTTGTGCGCTCAAAAACTGGGACTTCATCTTTTGCCAACAGACCCAGAGAGGGCCGGACCCCATTCTGAGACTAGCCCCAGTAGGGATGAAAGCCAAGAAAAGGAGTTTCAAAGACTTCCATCTCTCTCTCCTTGGCAAATGCCTTAGCAATGGACTCTGACATAACTAGAAGCCCCACATGCAGCATCTTGGAAAAAATCCTATAAAAGCCACCTTGAACACAGGAAGCATGCACGTATCCAGCCCAAGCCTATGTGTCCACGTGGCCAGGTACGTACATGTAGTATCCAAATGTGTGTGTAACCTGTGCACATGTGTTGTCTGTATCTCTGCTCTTGCAATATGGACTAGGTCTCTCTTGGCCTTTGGAAAAACCTGTGTTCTTTCTTAAGTCTCTCCCTTTCTCTCTCCCTCCCCCTTTCTCAAAAACCTCCAAATAAAATCAGTTTCAACTTCACTACTAGTCTACTCCTGAAAGTCATTTCTGTGAGTAGGACAAAGAACCAGAAGCCCTGTGTCCTTGTCAGGCCTAGGACTGGCTTTCTTTTCCTGCAAAGAGCAATTGCTCACTCCAGTTTGAGTACACGGCTCCCCGAGAAATTGGGTGGTAGGGATTAAATTCCATGCAAGAGGGTCAAGAGGACATCAGCCATGACTTGCTGACCACCTAGTGGGGCTGGTGGAGCTCTGGCCTGTGCCACTCAGTGGCTCAAAGCAGACTTCATCTGTTCTAGCCTTCCCATCGGTTCCAAGATGGCAGATGTGGATCAGGAGAAAGTGGCCGTCTTTCTCCTTCCTGTCTCACTTAAGCCACACTTGGAGCACCACCAACTTCAACTGTTACTGGAGAAAAGCATGAAACTCAATCCCAATTGGTATGAATTGCAAATGGAGTGGTGGTGGGGGGGGGTGGGGGGGGAGGTTAGAGATCAGAGATGAGTAGTTCCTGAGCACCACCAGCTGTGATCCTGAAGTCACAAAACAAAGCAAAGTCACGGTTAGGGGGGCACAGTGCACACAACTATTTCATGGGTGGGTGCTCCCAGGTTGGGAAAGGTCCTACAGCTGGTGCTTCCTGTGTTTTGTGAACATTCTGAATCTACAATTCTTAGCTTTTCCATGGCCATACAAGCTTTGGTGCAGGGCAGTCAGAACAGGGATGAGGGTAATACTGAGGGTGGTATAGTAGTATTTTAGGAATACTTGATAGTTCATCTCCTTCTTCCTCTTCATGTCTACCCAGCTGCCTTCTCTCACACCGGTATCAGCATACATATGGAAAATGGTAGGAAATATCTTTCTGAAACAGAAATCCCAGCATACCTCTGAAGCAGAAGTTACTTATAGCAACTCTGAGAACTGGCATACCATTTCAGATTAGTTTTTTAGGACACTAATGATATCCAATTATTGCCTAGCAAAGATTCCAGAAAATAGGAGGAAGATCACACCAAGTAGAAATCACTTGCTACTGAAAGGGAAAGCCCCAGTTTCTCTTTGCCAGCTGTTGTGAGAAATCCTATTTTTGACTGCCACCAATATATATCTTTAATGATCCTGTGAATTTCTGGGCTCTTTCTGATAAACACAAGTTAATAATTCCCCAAGACAATAAAATACTGTCCCAGAGCTTAGGCTCACTGGGGGACTAAGATACTGAGCAATACTTAAGGAAAAGAAGTTGACATAAGGAATGCAAAACCTCAATTTTCATTGAAAAACTCCTACATTAATAACAAAAAAGAAGAAAGAAAAAAATAAGGAAAAATCCTGACCTTTAACTTTCCTCCATTCTCTGTAACACAAAAAAATCTCACTTTTCTTATAAAAGTTCCCAGAAAATAAAACAAAGCAAAACAAAACAGTCATAGTTAACTAAGTCCTAAACTAAGTTCCTTCCCACCTGGGGTATTTTTTTCCTTTCTCTTCTACTTTCCAACACACTTTTCTAATTTCTAACTCTGAGCATTTCTATCACTCAACATTTTCATTCTTGAAAATTGAATATTGAAGAACCTGGGAATTGAAAATATTGAAATACCAAAGAATCTGAACAATATTGAATACTGGAGAATGTGAACCGACACAGTGGCCCACTGTTACCGATATTGTAGCCCGGAAGTCCCTATTCTTGCTGGTTTGGTTCTTTGAAGCCCAGATGCCTACCTAGTGGGTGAGGTCATTCTCTTTCCAGGGCGCCTAGATTTGTTCTCTTACAGAATGATCAAGTTCTATTGCTCCCTGGATTCAGAGTCATAGTTCTGTTTTATTTCTTATGTTGTATGATTTATAAGTTTATTCATTACCTAATCAGTAGTTGTCAATTGACTAAGAATCTACATCACTTGTATCACTTGTCATCACATTGATCATCAATTTGCTTGAGTGGGCACCAGTAAAGTCTCCATTTGCTCCTGTCACATGCTAGTGTAGCCCACAACATACAAAACTCAAATATCATTGATTGTTTTAATTTTTCACTAAATCGTGAGTAAAATATTTGTGTTTTCTTAATATTATGGACAAAAAAATTGTTTCTTGGGATTTAACCAATTTCAGATGAGAGTGGAAAGATTATGCTACACTTTTAAAGATCACCTATGTAAGAACAAACATGAACATCTATAGTTATCATTAAACTTAAGCTGCTAATTCTCTAAAGATGATCACTGACACATAAAGGCAAGTAATTGGTCTAAATTTTAGAGAAATTATAGCAAATGCTATAGGGCATGTGTTTACATTTTTAAAGTATGGATGGAAGGGTTAGCTTGAATATTTTGCTTGCTCACATCACACTTGCCAGTGCATTTATATATGTCAATATTTCCCCTTTTTTCCATGATTTCTGTTCACAGTTACAAACGTCAGCCAGCATTATTCCTTACAATAAACCATGGCCATTTGAAAAACTTCCCCTCTTGCCAACTTTTCAGTTCTTGCTATTCTTCATCACTTGATCACTTGATATCCTGTTACTCATCGATTTACTCGAGCGGGTGCCAGTAACATCTTTATTCATCCCTGTTGTGTGCTAGCATAGCCCGACAGCATCTGCTCATTCTAGAAATATGCAGAGCGTCAAACCAATCATTCAGGGTCTTGACGAAGAAGTCTGACCATCTTGTAGGTGGGCGTCCACGCAATCTTTTGACATCCCATGGAATCCAGTCAGGAATGGCTCTAGTCCAGCAGTCGTCTCTAAACCTCATTACGTGTCCAGCCCATCTGATTTTTGATGCTTTGGCAAATGAGATCTCAGCCCCGGGTCCCACACACCTGGGTTCCTCTGCCAGTTCTTTTATGCGTGAGGCTCATCCAAAGCCTGCACGGTTTGGGACTGGACCTGCCAGTAACTAGACAGTTACACCCACCAACTGCCGTGTAACTCCAACAACGGCCAGGATCCAGAGATTATCACACTCAGCTCCCGGGAGAGAACAAGGCAGAGTCTCCTACCCTGTGCCTGACTGTCTCCACCAGGGCCCAACAGCTGAACACCTCCGGGGCCCAGCCAAGGCCATGCTGGGACCACTTTCCACACACTTGGATGAGCCTCACACATAAAAGAACTGGCAGAGGAATCCAGGTGTGTGGGACCCGGGGCTGAGATCTCCAAGCCTGCACAGTTTGTAGGACCTGCCAGTAACTAGACAGTTACACCCACCAACTGCCGTGTAACTCCAACAACGGCCAGGATTCAGAGATTATCACACTCAGCTCCCGGAAGCGCAGAGCCGTTATCATCTCATTTCTACTTTGGACAAACTGGCAGGCTACCAAATGTAACCTGCCCACACGGCAGAGTCTGGCAAACTCCCCGTGGTATACCCAATATGCCAAATACCAGTAACAATGATGGGTCTCATTCTCCTAACCCTGAAAAAGCCTTGAATATGGCACTTAAAAAAAAAAATCTCAGGGCTAGGATGAAGAAGGCGTTACTGGCACCTGCTCGAGGCAATCGACGAACAACAGGGTGGTCGTGATCGTGATCGTGATCGGCAAATGAGACAGCGTCCCGGATTCTTGAGCATTGACGGAGATCGGAACTCCGGATTCTATCTCTCATTTGAGTGAAGCGTGATATTCCAAGCATAGCTCTTTCGATTCCTCTTTGAGAGACCTGAATAGCGTTCTCATCCTGTTTTTTTCATACCTATTCTTCATACCTAGCATAATCTAAGATGACCAATTTACCAGGATTCTGCAGTAATATAGCACACCTTTTTCACAGGTAAGTACTTTTTTTTTTTATAATGCTAGGTTTTTGTTAGCACTCCAGAACTTACTGGATCTGAGTTTGTGCTAGGCTAGGCCAGTACTTTGTTTCAAATGAATAACAAAGCCCTTTTCTCTTTCCCACTAGATAATGTTCCATTTATTTCCCTAAGTGTCACTTCTAGCCTCAGTGCCAACATTTCACTAGGATACCTCTCCAAACACTACCAGCATGTTAGGGATTTGCATTACAAATGCTTTCATTAATATGTGTTTCCATTAGAATATTCCAGAGTGTTTTTCCTTTGTGTTATATTTAATGTCAAGATTATTCATGAAAGAAAAAGCATACTATCATCTAAGAAATTATACTATTAATTCTAAAATATGGTTTTAAAACAATGGCTTTGTGTAACTTGAAGTAAGAGAATTACAAATGTGTTTGCTAGGAAGAATGTAGCCAATTGAAAAGTGCTTAAGGTTGGATCGGATGACATAGGAAAAAGTATATGTGTGTATTAACTTGATTTTCCAGTGTCTTTGTGAACATGAAGCTATTAAAAACATAATTTTAAAGGACAAAACTATTTTAATTTTATTTGGAATCAACACTTTCTTTCTTGGATAGCAACCCCATTCTTCCTATTATTGAGGGGGAAAAAATGATGCTCAAAATGATTTCATCTTAAATAGAATAATACATTCCGATATTTTTTCCTTGTGTCGCTTCTACTGATGCCCCTTAGGATATTAGAAGAAAATATTAGAGGAGAGAATCACAATAAAATACAACAGGTCAGGAAGAGTAAGAGGTGTCTCCCTTGCCAAGAGCAGAGCAATGAGATGGAGTCTCTCTCTTCTTCCTCTCCCCCATGCTCTATGGAGCTTTATGGACAATTCACTCATGCTGCATTCATTTCCTTTCCAATTGTGTAGTAGCACTGTAGCATTGTCATCTCGTTGTTCATCAATTTGCTCAAGTGGGCACCAGTAACGTCTCCATTGTGAGACTTGTTACTGTTTTTGGCATATCCTCCATGGGGAGCTTGCCAGGCTCTTCTGTGCGGGCGGGATACTTTCAGTAGCTTGCCTGGCTCTCCGAGAGGGATGGAGGAATGGAATCCGGGTCGGCCGGGTGCAAGGCAAACGCCCTACCTGCTGTGCTATTGCTCCAGCCCTAGTGTAGTTGCCTTTTAAAAGAAATGATATATTCGAAGCAAAAAATATCCTTAAGTTTATTTTAATTGCTCAGCAATCTGTCTTTATAAAGTTAAAAAAATTGGTATAAATTTATTCTTGAGGCTCCTCAGGGAAATTTATTAAATTTCCTATTTATGGTCCAGGTCATAATTTCCTTTCACACATCTCATACCTAGATCTTAGCCTCATCTAGACAAGTGCTTTATGAAAAGAGGGGGGAGGGGAAACTTGCTTTATATACTGTGGTAATTAAGAACTAAAAACATGCTTCCCCAGCTGTTGCTTTTGAAGTCAAGTTTACTTAGCGGCAAGATGCCAATTTTCAATTAGAATTAAAAATTTTATTTAAAAGGTGTAATTGTTATATTATGTCAATAACTCCTTTAAAGAAAAAAACATTCTTTCCTTAAAATTTCTTGTAACTAGGATCCAAACAATTCATTGTTAATGGCTGAGTCCTTCAGCAATGATAAACTATTCAGTTTGTTCAGCTTTTGTCATTCATCCTTCAGTAGGCAAAAACAAACAAACAAACAAACAAACAAAAAACCCTTTTACCTTTTTTTCCTAAATGCTTTTAGAATATTTTAACTAAGACTTATGTATTTTTAAATCTTCTTTATGGGAAAGTACTCTAAATCCATGCAAACAAATGCAGATATCACTCTATTCTCATTTTAAAATTAAGAATGAAGGAAGTAGATACTAGTGTTAACTCAAGTCAACATGATAGTAATTTAACCTTTTTCTCAGCTTTTGTCTTGTAATAATAAAGATATGTTTACCCAATCTGAACATGTAAGCCACTTCTCCTAGTTTCCAAACATGGTATTGGGGGAATCTCACCAGTGAGTGACTAGCCTAAGGTGGATTTAGCTTTGATTTTTATCTCATAAGGAAAGTAAGATGCTAGAGAGATGTTCAAGCACTTTAATACCATGCCCAAGGAAGTACTGAATTCAGCGAATGCTTTCTCCTTTTTTCCACAAAATCGTTGTTATTTTCTTCTTCAGGGTGATGGGCCAAACTCTATAAAATTAATAGTTAAGAGAGAAAAACGAATGTTTTCATTTCTTCAGTCCTTTCTCTTCCCCTGATTTTTCTACTTCTTTCTGGGTCTGTGGTGCCCAATCCTAATAAAGCTTGCCTTGGTCAAACCTCAGGTTCTTGTTGTCACATAATTAACTTGGCATTGTAGCAGTTCTTGGCAGCAGTGGCTCTTGGAGATAGTTAGCTAAAAGACTGGGCAGAGCTTTAATTCAATGTCAACTTCATAGAGAAAAACCACAATTTTACAGTGTACTTTTCCCTTTCACGGATTAGATTCTTTAATCAGTGATAATTGTGGTGATGAAAATTTGAATGGCAGATCCAGGAAGAAATTAGGATGACTTCTGTACATGAGCTTAGGTTTTAAAGGAAGACTGATTAGTATTTCTTGTTTATATGTTTTAACTTGAATATAATACAATGTTCTAGGAAAGAGTAGCTTCCCTAGGGCTGCTTTTTTAATTTATTTATTTATTTTGATTTGTGGGCCACACTGAACTTTGCTCATAGCTTACTCTTGGCTCTGCGGTCAGGGAAACATTCCTGACAGGGTTTGGAGACCCCCATTGGTCATTTACAAGGCAAGACCCCTCCCACCCCGCAGTACTAAGACTCCAACCCTGTTTGGTTGATTTAACAAGACTGAATAATTCAAATCTATTTGCTAGAGCATTGACCTGTTTCTAAGTGAAATTATTTGAAATTAAACACTGATTTCTGTAGAGAATTTTAGAAGCAAGGGAGAAAAAAGTTGGAGGCAGATGAGTGGAGAGAATCACACAAAGCATAGTATTTCTAACTCTCCATACTATAATGCAAAAACCTTAATCCTGATGAAATGGAACTCTTGAGTCATTACTTGTCTCCAGCAACTGGATCAACATCAATAACAACAAAAAAATCACACCAACCCCCCTGGGGGTGCTTCTAGACTGGTAAATAATCAAATGGCATCAGACAGGTTAACTCAAAACAAAAATAATCTCGTAAAGCAGAAATAAAAATTAAAAAGTAAAAATTGAAAAGAATTGCACAGAGAAATAAAAGTCAAAACGAAGCTTAAAAAATATCATATTACCAGGAGATTGACTCCATGGCGTGGAGGCCAACCTCACATGCTGGGGGTAACAGCAGCTCAAATAGAGAAGGGAGGACCAAATAAATGGGAGGGTGCGTGCTGAGAGTAGACTCTAGACCGAATATGATTGCCACTCAATGCCTCTTTTGCAAACCACAGCACCCAAAAGGAGAGAGAGAACAAGGGGGAATGCCCTGCCACAGAGGCAGGGTGGGATGGGGGGAACGGAGGCGGGAGAGGTGTGGGAGGGATACTGGGATCAGTGGTGGTGGAGAATGGGCACTGGTGGAGGGATGGGTACTCGATCATTGTATAACTGAAACCCAAGCACAAAAATTTGTAAATCTACAACTGTCCCTCATGGTGTTTCACTAATAAAAATCTAAATAAAATAAATAAATAAATATGTTCATGTGGAAAAATATATGTTGGCTCGTGCGTACATGTATAAAACTGAGTTTCTGCCTTCATAACTTCACATACCATCTTCAATGATCTCAGCTAAGACAAAGGTATTTGTGAGGTAAAAGAGGAAGGCCAGCGATGGGACAGGAATACCGAGGGTGCAGGAATTAGAAAGGACAAATGTGGGGACGAATTCAATTCTTCTTTCTCCATTGCAGAGAGTTAAGGAAGTTATCTTTCCCAAACAGTGGAAACTTCCTCACAGAGCTAGTTTTTTCCCACACACTGCATGCCTATTTCAAAAATCAACTCCAGGGCTAGAGAGGGGTTAAGTCAATACAGGGCTTACACCATGTTCTTTGCACATAGCCAACATGGGTAGTTGTGTTTGAAGTCTGCCACAACTACATGCTCCCTTGAGTATCACCAGATGTAACTGAGGCATGGTTAGTTGAGTGAGAGACCCCTGACATCCTGAGCACTTCTTGGGAGCCTACCCCTGTCAAATCACTGTCACTGTCACTGTCCTCACATTGTTCATTGATTTTGCTTGAGCGGGCCCAGTAACATTGTGAGACTTGTTGTTACTGTGTTTGGCATATTGAATACGTCCCGGGTATCTTGCCAGGCTTTGCCGTGTGGGCAAGATATTCTCGTAGCTTGCAGGGCTCTCCAAGAGGGGTGGAGGAATCGAACTCAGGTCAGCCATGTCGGCTTACCCCTGCCAAATACAATAAATAAATCAAGTGAAAAAGAAGCTTCCAGTCAGCATGGGAGCATATCATATTAAATAAACCTTTCGCCAACGAGATTCCCCTACAGTAGTATAACATGTCTGATCATAGTAAGAGGAAAACACCTAAATAATTCTGGCCTATTTCCCTTAACATTCATCACCATTACATCGGAGCAAACACCTCGTATCTACGGAATTTTCAACGTGCAGTTGCTAGTCAGAAATTACCTCAGCAAATTTTCTTTCTCAAACCTTCATTGGCATCTCTACCTTATTTACTCGCAAGGGAAGCTTACTTCCTGCCTTCTTCAGAAAGCAAAAGCAATCGGGAAATAGTCCATAAGCTCCAGTATCTCTCTATGCTTTATATTGACTTCTGTCAAGTTCATGAAATATGCATGCAGTTTGTATCAATTTTATCAAACATGAGCAATCCCTCTGCCCATCTTCCAGCACCATCTCTTTCACCTACTCAAGGACATAGCTCCAGAAATTCTACCTTCATTTGCTGAATCATTGTTTTAAAATTGTCTACTTAATCATTGCTGATGGCACACAAATGGGCTGTAAATTTCTCCCCTTACAAGAATTAAGAAGGATAAAAGACATACCCTTTACTAATTCTACTCCACCAAAGCAGCAAGTAGGCTCCAATTTCTCCCCCTCATTACACATGTGTGCACGGTTCACTGGTACACCCCTCAACAAAGACTGATTTTGTATTAGATGTTAATACTGATCTCTCAGCAGCAGATGACACTTCCTGGTATTCTTTGTAATGCTGCTGCCACTAACATTCCAGAACCCTTGTCACTCTTCTAGACTTTTTTCTTTTTCACTCTCTGTTTTGTGCCCTCAAAGGATTCATTCACTTTGGTGTGTTTCAGGCTGAATCATTGAAGTTGTTCACGTCTACAATGATACACTTCATACTTTGGTCACATCACCAATGCATATTCCTGGCTTCATACTCAGAGATCATGATCATTCTTGATGGTGCTCCAGAGAACATGTAGGGTGTTGGATATTGAACACTTCAACTATATGCAACTTAGTCACCTTACTGTACTATCCTGGTTCCTGAATTCTGTTGTCTAGGGTATCTAGTAGAAAGCGCACACACACACACACACACACACACACACACACACACACACACACACACACATGCTATATGTATATATAGCACAGGCTGGGGAGATAGTACAGGCATTGAGGAATAGGATGTACTTGGATTCCATTCCTGCCACCACATGGTATAGCCCAGGAAGTGCCCAGACAATACTGGGAGTGGTCTTGAAGATTCTTTAACACTAACAGAAGCTCAGCAATACACATCCTTGGGCCCTAGCATTGAACTTCTAGCCTGCCTAGAGTGGTCCATATACCACTGAGAATTGGTTGGGAGCTCCTCTCCTCGGCAATCACACACACACACACACACACACACACACACACACACACACACACAGGGCTGGAGCCATAGCACAGCAGATAGGGCATTTGCCTTGCACGCAGTCAACCAGGGTTCGATTCCCAGCATCCCATATGGTCCCCTGAGCACCGCCAGGAGTAATTCCTGAGCGCAGAGCCAGGAGTAACCCGTGAGCATTATCGGATGTGACTCAAAAAGCAAAAAAAAAAAAAAAAAAAACCCATTCACACACACATGCATGTATGCAGGCATGCGAATGTGTGTGCGCGCGCACACACACAGACACACACACACAATAAGAAAATAAAATTGAATTCCAGGGCTGTGGAGATAACTTAAGTGATAGAGTACAGGCCGAGCATATACAAGGTTCAGAGTTCAATCCCTGAGCACAGCCAGGAGAAGCCCTGGTGGTCTCTGAGCACCTGCTGGGTGTGAACTCTGTCAGACTGACACTGCAGTTCAGTGGAAGTGCCAACCATCTCCTTTTCTGCAGCTCTGCTGGATGATGCTCTATAAGAAAAATTCAGACCTTTTCAATACCTCTCCCCACACCCACAGATGTTAACCTTCTCTGGCAATCTTTCTCATTGCAATAAGGAGGAAGTTCACCTTCTCTAAACCACACTGACACAAGCCCTGTTTCTTTTCATTTGCCAATCCCTGGATGATTTTTCAGGCCTATCCATTAGAAAGTTCCAAGGTTTTCTGGAATTCCTCATGGGAGAAAGCAGCTCTCGCAAACTAGACCTGGTCATGGCCAGTCAATAGTCAATAGCCTCTAAAGGAAGTGACAGCTGAGGGCTTGGCTAAGACAACCATGCTCTCATACAAGTTCTCCATCTTAGCATGGGCCACGTCACTCCTATGTATCTTTACCTGACAACTTTGCAGAGAACTCCCTAGGCAAGTGTTCTGTCCGCAAGTCTTTGCATGTGTGTGACATAGACACAGAGACATATGGAAAAAGGAGTGAATTGCAAGAAAGAGTAACACATGAGAAGATCTCACAGAAAGGCATTTCAACAATATAACCAAAAGTCAAAGGTCAAGTCCATGGAGATAGGAAAAGCCATCACTTAATTTATTAAAAAAAAAAAAAGTTTACTGTGACCAAAAATTGGAGTGTCACTAAGAAAATAGTAGGAGTTGAATTAGTTCTTGCCAATAAAAAGATAAAATGAAAGAAAGCTTAAAGAGATACCCAGGACAAATTACATGAAAATTTGTGTTTTTGGAGAATAAAAAATAAAAGATTGGTTTTAACTTATTTCATTATATATTTCAAAAATAATGGGAATTATTGGTAATGTTTAAGCCAGAGAGAAATATTTCAGGTATGTTTGCTGTGTGGAGTTCAGAATCAGAAGGGAAGCTGAAACACCAGCCAATATTTCTATAGTCCATAAATCAAATGGTTGACTTTATAAACTGATTTGCATAGGTAATGAGAAGAGGTTAGAGTTAATATGCATATTACAAGCAGCCATTGATAGCAACTACTGGTACATTTTTGTGAGATATAAGATTTAAAATAGAAATAGATATAATTTCTGCTTGCGGATTATGAAATATTCACTAGTTGTATATTGGTGCGACCTGCTCTAGATGTATAGTACACATCCATCCCAGATGCAGTGGTACAGGGAGTTGATAAATTGACACGGATTTAAGGGTGGAGTTGGAATAGAGAAATGTGCCTTTTTTTTATCAGTCTTCCAGGAGAACATTTCTTTTCAAGAGTGAACTCTGTGCACTCAAAAGTGGGATAGGGAGGGGTGGAAAAAGCTTGCAAACCAAGCTAAAAGAACACCAAAGCATCATTTACAAGGAAATCTATGAGTGTCATAGCTGTAAGTCCAAGTAAAGAAATTTACTTCAATGAAGGAATAACCATTTCTACCAAATACAAAAAGCTAATAATGTTATAGATCATAAAACCAGTACATATAAAAGCTATTATGTAGTCATTCTTTTTGTGATTACATAAAACATTGGAAAGGAGATCCTTTCTATGTTTTATCTATGTATCATTTGATAGTTATTTAGAATGAAGATTTGTTTGTTGTCTGGCAATATAAAATGAGTCAAACCATATTCATCAGTCATTCTGTCTATGTAGGAAACTGATTTTGTTGGAGGAAAGTAACGATCTAAAATGTCCCCAAATAGAGCCATTCAGATCATCACGTGTTGTTTTTCAGATATTTTCTAAATCCAGGGCTTTTCAAGGTCTTAAAAAGTGTCTATTTAAACAAACAGAGACCAGAATGATATTACAGTCTATATCATACTTGCTGTGCACATGGCTAGTTGTATTTGATCCCCAGAACTATATATATATATATATATATATATATATATATATATATATATATCAGAGCCCTACCGGGGTAATCCCTTTGCACCACGAGATGTGGCTCCAAACCAATCAAACAACAACAACAAAAACATAAAGAACAACAGCATGACCACCACACAAAAACTTACTAATATCCCAGACCAGGGAAAACATGGGCCAGGAGGATTGGTCAATGGTTGGAAGCTTACTACACCATGTCTGGGAGGCTAAGGGCATTTTGGGTAGAGAAGGAACCAGTATGATAATAATAAGTGGAAGTGATCATTTCAGAGGGGAACTGAGTGTTGAAAGTAGGGAAAGCAATATACCTGATAATGCTTTAGTGTCTGTATTACAAACTACAGGGCCCAAAAGCAAAGAGAGAGTAAGAGTGAGAGAAAGAGAGAGAAGGGGTAATGCCTGACATAGATGCAGGCAGAAGTAGGGGTGGCTGGGAGGGAAACTGGGGACATCAGTGGTAGTAAATGTACACCAGTGGAGGAATGGGTGTTGGAACAACATATGACTGAAACCCAATCATGAACAACTTTGTAACTGTGTATCTCATTTTGATTCAATTTTTAAAAATCAAAAATAAAAATAATGCAACAGAAACTACATTGATTTCATACAAACAATTGAAAATGTGTGATCCATAACATCACGCACAAATTATACCAATACCAATTAAATTCTAGTTGCTCCAATGGAAAGAATATAAATATTGTATTTATTCATGTTTATTTTGTGATAATGCTGCTGTATTGGTGGCTCTTTCAGGATGAGGAGAATGAGACCCATTGTATTTACTGGTCTTGGCATATTGAATATGCCACGGATAGCTTGCCAGGCTCTGCCATGCAAGCGGGATATTCTTGGTAGCTTGCCAGACTCTCTGAGAGGGATAGAGGCGTTTAGGGTGGCCTCTAATCGCCCTTGCAGATGTTCCCATGGTTCAAACCATATTTGAACCCTATCAAATATGATGAGGTAATCTTGTATTAAGTGTCTTATGATGTGTCCCACGGCCACAAAGTGGCCACACGGTCCAGAAAGCTTCCTGGAGTGTAGCAGCAGTTGGGTAGTGGAGGTAGTGAAGGTAGTGGAGGTCTGCTAATGAGGTATTTATCAGGCACCAATAGGGTGGTATGGAATCCCAGGGTCGCCAGAGGTTGGTGGAAGCAGACAGGGCAGGGTAGGGTGGGGCTTCTGGTTTTAATCCCTTGGTCGCTAGAGATTGGTGGGAGCATGCAGAGGATCTCTGTTCCCGGGTTCCTTGAACCTTGAGTCCAAGGTCACAGAGTTCTGCTTACCTGATTCTGTGGGGCTTCACTCAAGTGTGAGTCTTGACCTGAGCATCCAGAAAGCGTCCTGGAGCATGGTGGCAGCTGGGTAGTGGAGGCAACTATACCACCTCCACTTCACTGATGAGATCGTTCTAATAACAACAAACATTAGCCAAGCGGCACAAAAGCTGGCCGACTTCGACCGTGAGTGTGGAAAGGTCAGACTACAGCTGAATCTCATGAAGACAATGTTTATGAGAAACGGTCTCATCCCTGACGTTCCATTCACTCTCAATGGAATAAACATCTCCAAATGCAACAGTTATGTGTATCTAGGTCGAGAAGTCAACATGACGAATGACCTGGCACCTGAGTTACGCAGGAGGAAGAGAGCATCTTGGAACACCTTCAAGAGCATCAAAGGCTAAGAGGATGAAGAACCTCCAGCTCGAGCACATCTCTTTGATTTTACTGTTCTTCCTGCATTAACATACGCCTCAGAGACCTGGGCCCTATGAAAACAGGATGAAAATCCCTATTTGAGTCTTCCAAAGAGGAATCGAAAGAGCTGTGCTTGGAGTATTATGCTTCACTCAAATGAGAGACAGTATCTGGAGTTCTGACCTCCGTTGATGGTCAAGAAACAGGGACACTGTCTCGTTTGCCAAGGCATAGAAAATCAGATGGGCTGGACATGTAATATGATCTGGAGAACCGACTGCTGAACTAGAGCCACTACAGACTGGAATCCATGGGACATCAAAAGATTGTGTGGCCGCCAACCTAAGAGATGGTCAGACTTCTTCATCAAGACCCTGAAAGATTGGTTTGAGGCTCTTTGTGTTCCTAGAATGAGCAGATGCCATTGGGCTACACTAGCATGCAGCAGTGATAAATGGAGACATTACTGGCGCCTACTTGAGCAAATCTATGAGTAACGAGATGTCAAGCGATCAAGCGAAGTGATTTTGTGATAGTTAAGGTAACATGTCCTGAAAATATTTGAAAAATCAAAAATATCCCTAGATGTAAAATATAGACATTGAAAAATCAGGAAAACTGAATTTTCTCACTTATCCTTAGAATTGCAGAGGTTTAAAACTTTGCAATAAATTTGTCAGGATAATTTAAAAAAATTATTTCTGTAAAGAAATGAGGGACAGAAAGGAATGCAAACTAGCATTTTCATGCAAAGGGAATTTTGCATCTACAAGAGCTTATTCTTTCATTCCAAAGTAAACATGAGTGGAATTGCTGGTTGATGGTAACAATAAAATGTAGAATATATACAAATCAATGTGACTCAAGTAACAACGGTGAAATAATGGTGATTTTGAGTAATCCTGTCTTTTAACGCACTAAAAAAAGGTCACAAGCCACATCTTGCCTTGGTCTAGGTATGCACTTCCATTTCTTTTTATATTCCTTACATGTGTACCAGACACAGAGTCTATCAACATTATGCTCCTCCCACTTTGAGTAGGCTGCAACTATGAAAGTATACGGCTCTGAACTGAAGCTTTCTACAGTACCAAATTAAGGCAGAACGAGTCTCAAAATGTCAGACCACACATTCTGCTCTGGGCACTGTTTCTGCACCCTTTTAGAATCTGTACCAACAGCTCTCAGACTACTTCATCATGCTGAGAATTCCTTATGTTGAAATTTACAGATAACTGTGATGGCTCCCTTGCCAGTCAACTGTATATTAGAACTAAAGACTATCTTTAAAAAAAATGTAGTTTGTTTTGTCATTTTCTGTTTGAATGTGACCTTTAAATTATGCGAATACATTGTTTATGCATTTCATTTCCCATCTTCAAAAACACCATCCCGTGAAATAATCAATTCAATAATTATTCTCTTATGGCAGAGACACTGAATAAACAACAGTGTATTTGCTAACTGTAACCGATTTCACTTTACGTAGTTTTTCATTTTTTTAAGTCTTGTAGTTGTCCTTGGGAGGAAATCTTATCAATTTAGGGTAGGGAATATGATGGCGGCTCATTTCATGCAGACCACCTCCTCCTCTCTCGCACCCCTCCTTATATCAATCCTAAATTAATACACTAGGTGTTCTGTAGCCAGCGTGGTTTCACATTGATCTTGGCCAGCTTGTTTACAGTGTTTTGGCAAGTTGCTGATGTACTTCTCCCTGGGGATAGAGCAGGGGTTAATTGCTGTTAAACTCTCAGTGCCAAGTAATGGTTCAGCCTCTCTGCTACATTAAAGATGACACTAATAAGGAAAGAGTGCAGTGGATTGCTCTATGTTGAAAATTGGACTTGTGGTGACAGAAACTTGGAGCTGAGCTGATGTAATAGGAAGACCATAATGTAATTATAACTGCAGAACATGTGTCATACCAAGTTAAATGATACATTAATGAATCAAAACAGGTGATGAAGTGTTGCTCTTTCAGCAGATAGAGGTGCTTTCAAGGTTAGATTGCCATTAATTTAATAATCTGTAATATGGATATTCTTCAAATCACAAATGAAATCAACCTTAATGTGTCCATACAGCATCGCTTCTTGGGTTCCCAATAGGGAACATAAAAGAAATAAAGCGAAAGTGAACAGAGTTCAACCCACCCATCCTGTGTTTAATTTTGTAAGAGAAGAGTTTTACATTGTAAGGTGAGCGGTTGCCCAGGGCCGTCTCTGTGTCCTGGTAGATACTTGATCATTTTAATCCACAGCTAGCCAGCCAGTGACTCCCAAGGGAGCACAGACCTAGAGAAAACAACTACTTCTTATCAAAAAGGACAACCTATATTATCAATAAGCCAAATTGAAATATTATCTATATTAAGGTCACGATAGGTAGCATACAATTATGTCTCTGAAATATCCCAATCTATTTCATGTAATTTGTTTATTTTCTATTCATAAAGCTTTCAGAAGCTTTATGAAGCTTTTCTTATGAATTTTTAAAAGTTAATTAAATTCATAAAGAAGAAGAGATTTCCTGGTATCCATGAATTTTACATTTTCTTTTTTCCTCTAAAATTATTATGTTTCCAATTTGTTTAGAGATACTCAGAGGTTAAAAAATACAATAGTTTTATTTGCATTTGACAATTAGGATCTCGATTTTAGATTTATTTTGAAATCATAAATTAACCTTTTTAAAGATTCTGAAAACAATATATTATCTAATGAACTCTATTATATATGAAACAATTTACAAATAAGATACTTTAATACGTTGGAATACCTTATGTTGGTTATCATTAAATTATTTAGTATAAATAAAATTATTTAAATAAAGTTAAATTATATTTAACTTTCTTTTAATATATTTTATTTTAGTGATGTCATTATTATTGTTTATTATTGTAGCATTGGTTAAAGTAAATTACAAAGATAGGTGATTATTCATTCCCACAACTGTTGTAAGAAACTAGAAAAATAAATGTCTTTTAAAAATAATCATACCTGCCTTTTGAAAGATATTAAGCAGAAAATTTGTTCTCTTATTAAATGGCAATGTTAATTTAACATTTGCATATATTTACAAGAGACGATTTAGATTTAGATATTAATATGCCTGTGCTTGGGGAGGGATCATTTTTCCTACATCTTGAAGTTCTAGGCTAGCAATTAAATACATATCTTATAAACAAGAGAAAAACATTTTTTAAGTTAATAATAACACGTATACCTGTCATACACATGGGAAAAACTGGTGAAAGTGATTAACCAGAAATGCCTTTAAATAGAGATATAGGCTAGTAGAAAGAGGGAAAGTGATCTGTAGAATGAATATCACCTACAACGGCAGATGACAAGGACATGGCCTTTATGCAGATGTCTTCCCACTGGTAAGTGATCAAGATTAGATTTTCCAGTGCAGGAAGGGTGACATCTAAGAGAAGAAAAATGTCCTCTCTACATGTAAACCTCCTCTCTTACCTAAAGGGTCGCCTTTACTTTCAGAACTCTTTCTATGAAATTATCCTATTCCCAAGACACATGTTTTTAAGGGTGCATTTGTTACCCTACATGTAGCAGAATATGCTAGCCCCAAATACGCCGACATTGGTAAAGTGATTATCTTGAGCTGTGGGCTCTTGAAAAATAGCAAGGACAAGGGGAATCCTTCTATGCATTGACCATATCCAACTACAGTCCACTTTTCCAAAAAGTTGATTTGTCAGAAAACACCTTTGTCAGAAGGGAAGACTGACTTATCTAGACAGAAATAAGAGGAGTGTACCAGACTTTCTCAAAGACAATCATAGCTCCCACTTGTTCTCAAGGCCTGTTCAATTTCTTAAAAATTATATACTAAGAAGTAATGCCCAAACAATGCCAGATGTGACCTAAACATAACCCCCTCCCCCCAAAAAATATCTACTCTCTCCTAAGAGGTGTTTCTCTGTAACCCTTCATAATGTGAAGTATAAACCTGAAATCTATACCACCTCATTTTCCCTTGAGTCTTTCATAATGTATGTGGTATCCGTGATATAAATTTATTTTTCTCCTTTTTTGTGTGCTGGAAATCAAACCCCATATATCACATATACAAGGCAAATGTTCTACCACTAAGCGTTACCTGAAGATTACTGTTTTCTTCTGATTAATTTGTTTATGGTGATAGGTTTTTCAGAAAGAACAGGGAAAAGTTGTATTTTATTCTCTAAAATATTGTTTTTTTTTTTCTGGGAGGGTATGGAGGGTGGGCATTGCAGTGATAATACACCGAGTAGGGTGTTTGCTTGTATTGCAAGTTGCTGACCTGACTTTGACCCCTGGCACCCTAGAAAGTCATCCTGGTGCCTCCAGGAAGGATCCCTGAGCATCTCTGGGTGTGGTTATAGAACCAAACCAAGTCCAAACAATCATTTACTTTATATCCCAGCAGGTAGGGCATTTGCCTTGCACTCAGTCGACCTGGTCAAGCCGGGTTCAGCTCCTCCGCCCCTCTCAGAGCGCCTAGCAAGCTACCGAGAGTATCTCGCCCGCAAGGCAAAGCCTGGCAAGCTACCCATGATGTATTGGATATGCCAAACACAGTAACAACAAGTCTCACAATGGAGATGTTACTGGGGCCGCTCAAGCAAATCGGTGAACAATGGGAGGAAAGTGCTACAATGCTAATAATAGTTCAATGCTAATAATAATTCATCCTGGAAAAAAATGTGTTAGTAACAAAAATGCTTTGCTTTATTTTTTTTATCATTTTAATATGAAACTAAACAGCATATTACTGTCATGGGGGCAGACGATTTTAAAAATAAGCAAGCTTCCTTTACATCATTTACCTGCTCATGCCTTTGCTACGTGGATAAGACAGGATGTTTCTTTTTTTTTTTTGAGTGATAAAAATTTTAATTAGTATATATATATATATATATTTAAAAATTTTTATTAGTGAAACACCATGAGGTACAGTTGTAGATTTACAAATTTTTGTGCTTGGGTTTCAAGTATACAATGATCGAGAACCCATACCTCCACCAGTGCCCATTTTCCACCACCATGGATCCCAGTATTCCTCCACTCCCCATTCCCCGCACCCCCGCCTCCCTGTCCCACCCTGCCTCTGTGGCAGGGCATTCCCTTTTGTTCTTTCTCTCCTTTTGGGTGCTGTGGTTTTCAAAAGAGGTATTGAGTGGCAATCATGTTCGGTCTAGAGTCTACTTTCAGCATGCTTCTCCCATCCTGGGAGGATCCTCCCAACACCTTTTATTTGGTGCTCCCTTCTCTATCTGAGTTGCCTTTTCCCCTAGCATGTGTGGCTGGCCTCCAAGTCATGGAGTAAACCTCCTGGTACTTATCTCAGCTATTCTTGGGTGTTAGTCTCCTATTTTGTTTCTTTATGTTCCCCAGATGAATGTAATCTTTTTATAAGACAGGACATTTCTAAAGGCTTATAATACAGCACATATTTGAGGAGTCAGTTCAGGAGAGGACATTGGGTATCTAGAATGAACTTGTCATCTGTATCAGTAACTCAGAAGTCATGCTTGTGAAGAGTTATAAAATAGAGTTTGCCTGTGAGTAAGAAGCAGTAAGTAATCCAGGCACACTTCTTTGTGATGTGGAAGAGAAAAGGTTCCAGGCTCAGCCAGTAAAGTCTCAGTACTGGAAGAAAGGGTGATTCTCTCGGAGCCAGAGAAAGGTCAATAATGTCAAATGATAGAGAGAAAATAACATCTAGCCCCCTAATTATCACTGACTTGAAGCACAAGAAGTTGATTCATGTCTGCCTAGATGGAAGCGGCACAACAGTTACTTTTTCCGTAGCAGAGAGAATAGGATATATACATGTATGTATGTGTGCGTGCACATGGGAGCACACACACACACACACACACACACACACACACACACACACATAAAACATCTTGTAGGTAGAGCAGATGCTCCTTGTAGTTGATTCACAAACAGTGAGGGGAATTGTGGATGAAGATCACTAACATCATGCAGAAGAAATTTCTAGTTTAACTCTTGACTCCCCACAACTTGAACTACAATGTGCCTTGTTATCCACCAGGGATGGATGTAAAACCTGTGAAGGCTCAAACATCTTATGAACTACCCTCAGAACAGTGGGTTCCAACCAACATCCACAGTGGGTTAAATATGTGAATATGGAGCACATGGATGAAAGAGATACACCTAACAAGGTGTTTAGTGTGTGTGTGTGTGTGGTGCACACGTGCACTCCCACACGCATGCACACATACATATATGTATATATTCTAATCTCTCTGCTTTGAAAAATGTTACTGTTGTGCCATTCCCATCTAGGCAGACATGAATCAACTTCTTGTGCTTCGAGTCAGTGATAATTAGGGGGCAAGATATTTTCTCTCTATCACATGTAGTTTGATCCAACTAGGTCAAACCTATGTTAAATAAAGATCAATTGAATTAGGAACTCTGGTGCCTCGATTAGAAAAGGAGGAGGCATTTAACTAGGGCTAAGAGGAGGTTGGGAAGAAACTTATGACTCTGTATAAGTAGAAGGGGAAGAATCGGTGAAGAGGAAGGAGCCGGGGCAGAAGAAAGTGAGATAGATAAAGGAGAGCTGTGGTACGTTACAGAGAAGGTGATGCCAAACGGATGCAGGAAAATTCAATTCTGTACTAGACAAAGTTAAGTTGGTTTGGAAAAGCAGAATTTGCAGTTGAGAACTTGGCACAAGATAATTTTCCTATTGAGTTGGAATCTGTCATGTGTTCAGTAGGAGATGAGCACTGTTGCATTTGATATTTAGAAATGTGACATGGGGGCTTGAGGTCATTGTTCAAATGATTGAAGAGCAGTCATGGTGCTGGAATTGCTTATCTGGTCACTTACTGACAATTCGCAGGAGCTTCCAGGAAGTGGGAACACACCCACTTAGTTCGGTATTTTAGTTTCAGAGGAAGTTAAAAACGTTCTCAGAGCCAGCCAGCCACCTATCTCCAGAAAGCCAATGCAAATTAGATCAGTTACATCTTTTTCATTTTTAAAAACTCAATTTCATCTTTTTCTTCTATTTATTTAGTGTTTGGTGTGGAAAGGATGATTCCTTGCTTGCTACTTATGCATTTCAAGTGCGATGAATAAAGCTAAACATGGAGATCTGAGAAACTAAATTGAAATGAGAGTATGCTCACGCCGTTTAAGGTTTATATAAGTGAGGCCTTTATAAAGTTCACTCCAAAATAAATTGAGTAGGTACAATAATTCACTGAAAATTGCTCCTGAGTTATTGCATGCTACTGCTGACCACAAAGAAAAACAAAACCCCAAAATCCTCAAGTCAGCAACTTGTGGTTAATGTCCCTTTTCTTTATGTTCCTCTAAGTATTTAATTTTTTTCTGGATGGCACTCAGAGTGATATTACATTTTTATGATTTTTTTCCAAATGATTCATGTTTTCTAGTTGATCAAATAGTTCAGATTTTTTGATGCCCTTGTTTAAATAATCTAAAAGATGCTTAAAATTGGGCATGCATATATTTTTAATGAGGACAGCAGTACAATAGAAAATGAACAGTTACTATCACTTTTTGTTTATATCACACCTTTCCTCAAGTGTTTTATTTTGATCTTTATCTTTATTAAAGCCCTAACTATTTGTGGCTGTTCTTTAATGTTCTCAAGTTGCATAATTGGACTTCGCTTTTGATGGTAACTTGCGATGAGAAACATTATATGGGAATGTGTGTTAGCAGAGAGAACTTTAAAACAAATTGTTGGAACTCTATGCTAAAGATTTATAATGGCTTTCTTTGACGAGCACCGATGTGTGATGATATTCTACTAATTTGGTATTTCATAATTAAGGAAGTTATAATTTGCTAACAGGGCTCACAACAGCTGCCTGTGGAATAAGACAATATGCTTTTCCTCTCCCTACTGGGCCTAATTCCCCAGTAACCTTATTGAAAATGTGCATGGGCTACAAAACTAAAGATTAACTGTCCAGGGACCTGCTTCCTGGAGCTTATTTGAAGATTAAATCAAATGGCAGGCAATATATATTTGGTAATACGGCTTTGCTGCAGTCTTTTCCTACATAGTGGTAAGTAGACTGAAAGAAGATGACACTTTATAGTCGTTAAAAAAAAAGATTTTTCTAAATGTGAAATAGTTTTGTTCTCATGCTGAAATCGAAATGAATAATTTATTTCTTCATAACCAAGAGCATCTTCTGCTTTTTGAACACATAATAAAGAAAGTCTAATTACAAATTATCCATAATTACAAATTGTTCAGCCTTTTAAAAGAGGATTATTATTCATTATCTATTTATTTCATAACAAACACCACTAAAGGTGTGAAAGATGAGTTTAAAATGCCAACTGAGATATTGCAACATTTTAATTAAATAGAAAGCAGTTCAAATATATATTTAAAAACATAGCTTTTAGACTACACATTAGTAAATGGATTTCTACTTAACGAATCAGAGAAAGATGGATGAAGATGTTCTGTGTTTAAAAATACTATATTCAGCATGCCTGTGCACAGATACTGAAGTGTGATTTGTCCTCAGAGCAGACATCTGAAGAACAAGTGACATTCTTACAAAAAATCCATATTGGTGATGTATTTAATTACAGAGCTGATTGAAATTGACAGCTTTAGTGACCTGAATTTGCACTTGTAGTGATTGATGTATGCTTCAACTCTGGTTACTTTTAAACCAATTCACATATTGCTCAATACTATAATATCATTCTGTCAAATTGCAAACTACATTTTTACAAGTGTGGGGACCAGGGAGAGTGCATGTTTAATTAAAATGAGATAGAGATGAATTGTTTAAAAACACCTATACAACTGTTCAATGGGGACCCTTGTTATTTGAAAGAGGAATGAAAGGAAATTCAATACACTTATGCAGGCATTTATATTCCTAGAGTCATCTTGACTCATAGAACATATATTCCTAACTGCTGAGAAAGAGATCTCAAAACTGTAGGCTGTTGTCTCTAAAGCTTTATGCTCTTAGGTCTGCAGTCTTTGAAAATAATATTAGATAAATAGGATCTGGAGCGATTGGACAGCAGGTAGGGAGCTCGCCTTGCACATAGCCAACCCAGTTTGATCCCTAGCATCCCATATGATTCCCAACTCTACAGGAGTGATCCCTGAGTGCTGAGCCAGGAGTAAACACTAAACATCATTGGGTGTGGCCCCACAATGAAAAAACAGATATATAAATAAAATTCATGTCTTAGAACAAGGATGGATCTTAACGATCTTGTATTCCAATTTTAGTTTGTGTCTGATCGTTTTTCTGCTAGTATTTCTGTGTATCCTGACTTTATAACTGCTATGCAGAAAAAAGAAAATCTTTGGGATATCAGAGACTTGGTGTACTATATAAAACATAAGAACGTACATCATTTTTTATTCACAGTTGATTGTACTTTCATGCCACACAGAACTCTCCCCTCCACGTTATCTTTCAAGACTAAAATCATTTTGGATGTATGGGGATGTTCAGCTTATAGTCTTTATCATCTAAAGTAAATTCACTTAGTTTTTATCATACTAAGTAAATTCACTTAGTTAAGGCAGAATACCTTGAATCGTAACAGTAATAGTTGCCACTGATTGATGACAACTGAAAATATACCCAAAAGTATGTCTAACAACAAATAAACAAATTACATGATTTCAGTGTCTATTTATTGATGTGGTGAGACATAGGTTTAGCAATGTTTTCAGATGGCCTCATGGTTGAAGTAGATGAAATCTGAACTCAGATACATTGAGCTTGAAGAGTTTATAACCCTTTTCTATACTACATTTTTTTTTCCCAAACAAAAGAAATTTCAATTAAAATAAACCCTCAGACGGTCAAATTGTAATGAAGATCTGATCTCTCCTAGTTAGCTGTTACATGTACACTTATTCAGGAAAAGAGAATTACAAAATTTTTGTGACCTTTACATATATCCTCCTTAGTAAGAAAAACACAGGAAAATGATCTTTCAGTCTACTTCCCAGATACAAAAATATATGCCAAATTAAATTTTAGTAAAGGAGATTAATTTTGGCACTTTAAGGTTCACTGGTAATTTTTTAAAATACATAGATAAAGTTACTTAAACCATCATTTCAGGCACTCTGGAAATCCAGTTTCAACCTCAACATTTCTGATTTTTCATAAGATAACAAGAGTTAGAGAGAGTGAACATAAATGCCCCTTCTGCCTCACTGTTTCTGCTCTTCTTTAATGATAACTCATTTTCTCTAAAGATGGTTTAGTCCATTCAGTTATGGATTTATGCCGGTTTTTATTCTCTAAATATCATGGAGTGATTTAACTACATGGCATAGACAATGGAAGGCAGGAGGAGGTACTAAATTTTACACTGCCTCTATATGCTGATCATCAACACTTCACTCCAGCTATTGTTGTTTCTGCACAGACACTGCTTATCACCTTATTTTGACATGTTCTCATTTTATATGTCCTCTTTTTCTGTAATAATTGAGCCTCCTACATTTTTCTATATGGACTGTCAGAGAAAACTCAAATAATTATTTAATGGATAAATATTACCTAAAATATTAGGCTACGGACCAGAGGTAGTATAGGGGGAAAGTTCTTCCCTGACATATGGTCAATCCTTGTTTGGTCCTTGTCATCTCAGATGATACTTCAAGCACCACCAAAAACGATCCCTGAGTACAGAGCCAGTAGTAAGCTCTGAGCACAACTGGAAGTGGCCTAAACATTCTCCCCAAAATAAAATAATAAAATGGCATACTCAATGCAAAGTGTTTATATATCATTCTCAACTTTCCATTTTCTTTCACGACAATCACGATCACGACCATCCTGATGTTCGTCAATTGCCTCGAGCAGACCCCAGTAACGTCTCCTTCCTCCTAGCCCTGAGATTTTTTAAAAAGTGCCATATTCAAGGCTCTTTCAGGGTTAGGAGAATGAGACCAATCATTGTTGTTACTGGTGTTTGGCATATTGGGTACACCATGGGGAGTTTGCCAGACTCTGCCGTGTGGGCAGGTTACATTCAGTAACTCTGGTTTCTCTTCAAATCGTATAAATCTTTCGCCTTTTACTAAAGATTTCCGTGGAGAGGAACAGTATTGAGTTTTAACTCAATTTTCTTTCACAAACATTTAAATAAGATGTAGAAAAACATTGCCACAGGGAGCTTAGGTTTATCGGGTTACACCCATCACAGTGCTCCCAAGTCACTCCCATTCCTCTGTTTGTCTGTAAACTCTTCTCTGTACTCTCCTCCCCAGCCAGTTAATTACCTTTTCTACCTAATCATATTCTGTTATCTTATAAGATCAGATCCTTCTAAGGACACTGAACTTGTATTGTAAGTTATATCCTTTGCATAGTTTACCTTAAAGCAATGTTCTTTCTGTATGGACACAGGAAGACAGTTAATATTATGCTTTATAACTTGGGAGTTGATTGACTCCAAAGAATATTTACTCCTGGGCATCTGCTTTCTTGACTCAGTTGCCCTTAGTTCCTAGCACCCCAAAAGCAGAGTCCTGACAAGGGACTGAATGGACCCAGGGCCAGCTGTGAGCTACCTGGCAACGAAATGGTCCAGGCCAAAGTGCCACGATACTCAACTATAAATTGAGGGCATGTTCATGGACAAATGCTGTCATGATACAAAAGTAAGTAAGGACGAGACTAGGACCCTGCTGGGCTAGGAAAACTAACTTGGCCTGAGGACTGTAAAAAAAACCATATATATCTATATATATATAGAGATGTCCTCAGGAAGAACCAAACTGTAAATTTATCTCTTACTGTGCTCATACAGAATGACATTGCTAGAAATATTAGAAGTAGACTTACTACAACTATTTAAGTAGATTACTAGCTGAGGAAAGAACACACCCTTGTTGGGATCCCACCCTTGAGCAGATCTCCTAGTAATCTGGAATAAATGTCTTTAGATGAGATTTAATCCTTGAGTTAATCTCCTCGAGGAGTGGTTTTACCTCTCTTTGCTGATTTGTTAATGTTCAACCCACCTTTGTGTCACCACCCTATGTGATTGCTATATAAACTAAGACTGTAAGCTCGAAGGGGGCTGAGGCTCCAGAGAGCAGAGACTGAGGCTCAGGCTGAGGCTCGGGCAAAGGCTCAAGCTGAGACTCAGGCATGGTCTCGAGAGATGGGCTCCAGAGGCAGAATCAGAGGTGAGAGTGAAGATTGGAATAACTACAATTGATATCGACCAGCCTGGCCCTCGTTCGTTCCTTCGCCTGCCCATCGCCATCGACCTCCCAACGCTGCCAGACCTTCTGAAAACACACAATAAGAGAATGGCATGAACCAACAGAGAGCCAGTGAAGATAGAAATCAAATACTGAGCTACACTAGCAAATATATAAAAGATATAAAATAAAATTAAGAGCAACTAAAATCAAAGATTCACACTTGTAGGGCCTATGTTTATTAATCCAAGGTTATTTATTGAATTAAAAAGTTTAATAACTGAAGGTAGCAGATTTTGTGGATGGATGCCCATGGATCAAGAGGTTTCTCATAGACTGAGGCTGAAGTGTCTATGGTAGCTCAGAAGCTTACCAATTTTGGTGATTATAATCTTGCTACAACTATTCTTTAAGAAGCTACAGATCAGGCAAAGGTATGATAATATTGGTAAATTTTAGAGGGATTCTTGTCATTGAAAAATTTTCCTTTTCATGTTATGTAGTTAGATGATATATAGTCAAAGAGAAGAGTTTGTTTTACTGAAAAATTTGAGAAAATATAAGGCTAGTAGTCACAGTATATTTAAATATTTATGACTTATTATGCAGGCATAAGAATTTATACAATAAATAAGTACCCAATACTTAGAAAAAAGAAAAACAAAGGAAATAATAGTATGCATGAACCTCTAAAGGATAAGAATATGAGTTGTTTCTTGTCAATTCTGCAAGCTAGATGGTGTATTGACTGAAAACAGTTTTCAATCTAATTTTATTAAAAAAATAACTCAAATGAGGTGGACATATTTCCACTTGTGATGAATGTAAAATTAGTGAATGGAAAAAAATCCAAGAGAGAATGATTGAACAGTACTTTGCTGGGCGTTCTAGATAGTTTGGAAAACAATAAAAGATTATGTTGGAACAGATCAATTTTTTTTTAATAAAAGAGGGGGAGAAGAAGGAAAAAAAGGGAAGGGAGGTGAAGCAATAAGGTACAGAGATAGTAGATGGAGGAAGAGGAGGAAGGAAAATAGGAAAATGTTATATTTCCTGAAGTGATGGAGAATATTAAGATTGTTTCTGTTCTAGTAAAAACTTAGTTTAGCACCTAGCTTGTTAACTGAAAAAACTCTGAAGTGGATTTTCAATTTTATGAGAACAAGCAAGCAATAAATAAATAACTAAATAAATAAATAAATAAAGTCGGTGTTGTTTTGCAGCAGCCTTTAAAGAAGTGGCCCATACTCTGAGCAGCTGGAACACTTCCTACAAGGCTTCCCCAGAAACAACTTTGTCTAAATGTTATATTTATCATACCAGTCCTAGTTTCACTCTGTACTTCTTTTGTATTGTTTCATTTTATTTTAGGTTTAGTGGACTTTTACTGTGATTTGGTAGGTTATTTTTGTGTCTTGGAGTATCAGAGGATGGCTTTTTTTTTTCATATGAATTCATGGTAATTGTATATTTGCATTATGTCATTTCAGCTAACAAAATGTTTTATAGGAACCTTAATTTTACACAGCTGGAGGGGGAGAAACTTATTAATTTATCTTTGTCATACATTTATGGGATATACACTGATAAAGAGGTAGATTTAGAATTTTAGTAAACACTTACAAGATTAAGGTATGTATATGTATACATCTGAATGACAATACATTATGGCTGAACAATAATTAATAGTTTATATAATCTAAACAACAATTTAACAAAAACAGTTCTTCTGATACTGAGATTTAGTGGCAAGAACTGTATATATATACACATTAAAAAATTGCCAAATTATAAAATTGCCAAATTCACTTAGCTATTTTAAAATACTAGAAATAAAAATTAAAATAATAGTTCTATTACTTGAAGCTATATGAACAGCAAAGAATACATTAAAGAGCAATTGTAACTTGAAATACACTGTGCTAAGGCAGTGTGCTATTTTTGCCTTCTTTTGGGGTTATGCCTGGCAGAGTTCTGGGGCTACTGCTGGCTTGGCTTCATGCTTGGGGTCACCTCTGTGGTGCTCAGGTGCTGGAAATTGAACCTGGTTGGCTACTTGCAAGGCAAACGCTCTCCCCATTGTACTATAACTTCAGTCTTGCCAGGGTTAGATGTTTTCTTTCTAAGAAACTACAAGAGCCTTCCCTGGGCTTTCAAAGCTATAGATTTTTGCATCCTTATCAGCAAGGTAAGAATGACAGATTCTTTTTCTTTTTTCTTGAGATAGTTGCAAACTCTCATGTTTGGGTTACAATTACACAATGATCAAACACCCATCCCTCCACCAGTAAACATTCCCCACCCCCAATATCCCCGGTATACACCCCCTTTCCCACCTTCCCCCTGCCTCCATGGCAGACACTATTCCCCAAAATCTCTCTATTTTGGGCATGACAGGCTATCATGTTTGGTCCTTTATCTACTTTCTGCACACATCTCCCATCCCAACCGATTCCTCCAGCCATCTTTTATTTTTTTTTAAATTTCTATTAGTGAAACACCATGAGGTACAGTTGTAGACTTACACATTTTTGTGCTTGGATTTCAATTATGCAATGATCAAATACCCATCCCACCACCATGGGTCCCAGTATCCCTCCCACCCTCCATCCCCCCCCCATCCCACCCCGCCTCTGTTTCAGGGCATTCCCTTTTGTTCTCTCTCTCCTTTTGGGTATTGTGGTTTGCAAAAGAGGCACTGAGTGGCAATCATGTTCGGTCTATAGTCTACTTTCAGCATGCTTCTTCCACCCTGTGAGGATCCTCCCAACCCCCTTTATTTGGTGCTCCCTTTTCTATCTGAGCTGCCTTTTCCTCTAGCACCTGTGGCTGGCCTCCAAGTCATGGAGCAAACTTCCTGGTACTAATCTCAGCCACTCTTGGATGTTAGTCTCCTATTTTGTTACTTTATGTTCCCAAGATGAATGCAATCTTTCTATGTCTATCCCTCTCTTTCTGATTCATTTCGTTTAACATGATACTTTCCATGTAGTACCACTTGCATGCAAATTTCATGACTTCATCTTTTCTAACAGCAACATAGTACTCCATTGTGTAGATATACCAAAGTTTCTTTAACCAGTCATCTGTTCTTGGACACTCAGGTTTTTTCCAGATTCTGGCTATTGTAAAGAGTGCTGCAATGAACAAACAAGTGCAGATGTCACTTTGACTATACTTTTTTGCCCCTCTGGGATATATTCCCAGGAGTGGTATTGCTCCTCCAGCCCTCTTTTTCTTGGTGATCCCTTCTCTATTCCAGCTGCCTTCTCCCCTTTGCTCATGAGGCAGGCTTCCAGCTATGGAGCAATCTATCTGTCCCATATATCTACTATCCTTAGGTGTCAGCCTCATGTTATGTTGTTTCATACTCCACAAATGAGTGCAGTCCTTCTATGTCTGTCCCTCTCTTTCTGACTCATTTCACTTAGCATGATACTCTCCATGCCTATCCATTTATAAGCAAAGTTCATGACTTCATCTCTCCTGACTGCTGCATAGTATTTCATTGTGTATATGTACTAAAGTTTCTTTAACCAGTCATCTGTTCTAGGGCACTTGTGTTGTTTCCAGATTTTGGACATTGTGAACAGTGCTGCAATGAACATATAGGTATAGATGAAGAATGAAAGATTCTCCACCTTCTTCCCAACATTTGGGATTGTTACTGTATTTTATACTGGCTATTCTTTAGGTATAGAGTGAAATTTCATTGTCGTTTAACTTTCATTTCCTTAGTGTGTAATTATCATATTGAACATATTTCCAGGGGTTTACTTTTTTATCTATATATTTTCAAGTTTTTGATCGACTTGTTCTTTGTTTGCAATATTAAGACAATTTAGGGGCTGACTGCTGTATCTCCATATGTGTGTAATTGTCCCAAAATTCAATGCCACTCCAACACCAAAATGATTCCTGTACTCATTCCTCCCTTACCACACACTCCCTGGTCATCATCATAGAGTGTAGAACAGTTTTATTGATTCTTGAAATTGCTGAAGTTTATTTGCTTTAGCAATTCATGTTCCATATGAGCAGAATCATCTTATAAGGTAAAAGGTAAAAGCCCTCCCGTTGTTCGTCGATTTGTTCGAGCGGGCCCAGTAACATCTCCATTGGAGACTTTGTTGTTACTGTGTCTGGCATATCGAATACTCTCGGTAGCTTGCCGGGCTCTCCGAGAGGGGCGGAGGAATCGAACTCGGGTCGGCCATGTTGGCTGCGTGCAAGGCGAACGCCCTACCGCTGTGCTATCGCTCTTATTGCACTTATCACAATCACCTCAACATCCATTCACTTTGTTCTGAAAGACAGGGATTTTTGGTTTGTTTTTGCATTTTATTGGAAAAATTGTAGTACATTGAATATATCTACCACGGTTTCTTTGTCCAGTCATATGTGGATGAGCATTTAGACTGCTTCCATGTTTTCACTACTGTAAATAATGCTTCTGTGACCAGAATAGGTGAAGATTCTTTCAAATTAGTGTTTTCATAATTTCTGGATTTATGATTATTTGCTGAATCACGTATTTCCATTTTTTATATGTATAAATATAATTGTTCCCTTTTAATTTGTCGTTACAATGATTGGGGAAGGTCATATGCAGTTTTGGAAATCAAAGTGGCGCTGGGCTCATGTAGGGAAAGTGTCTTACCCCCATACATTATCTTTTGCCCCTCATCTGCCTTTCGTGTACAAAATTCTATCAACCATTAATATTTTTACAGTCTCATTGTTTTGTATTTCCAATATGCTACATACTTGGAATCAATTATAGCCGGTAACTATTTTTTTAAATTTTTAAAAATATTTTATTGATATAATTTGCATACCATGAAATTAATCATTTAGGTTCTATAATTCAATATTCTTTGATATGACAGTAATAAAAATTTTAAACTGTTCTCTCTAAATAATAGTTGTACATATCTGACTAGTATGTTTTACATCTACCACTTCATTAAGTAGAAGTGTTATATAATAAAATTTTAGTAATTTTAATTATATTAGATGAAAATGAAATACTTTCTTTGTTTTAGAGGGAATTACTTTAAAGTTAAAAAGATAAACTACTTTGGGTGGGAGGGTTACTGGGATCATAGGTGGTGGGGAATAGGCACTGGTGGAGGGATGGGTACTCAATCATTGCATAAATGAAACCCAAGCACGAAAATTTGTAAATTTACAACTGTACCTCATGGTATTTCACTAATTAAAAAAAAATGAAAAGCAAAAAAAAATAAGATAAACTACTTGTTTTAAATATTTATTTATTGAATCATTGTGGGAAAAGTTACAAAGCTAAGTCTCAGTCATGCAATGATCAAACACCTTTCCCTTCACCAGTACTTATATTTTACCACCAAGAACCCCAATATACCCCCCACCCCTCCCAATGTCTGTGAGGCAGATGAATTCTACTTAACTCTCTATCTACTTTGATTATATTCATTATTTCGACAAAACATTGCACCACTATTTTTTAGAGTTTCTACCCAACAATCAGAACTGCTGAAAAGGCATTGTGAAATAATTTGTTTTCTATAGCTGGTTATGAGAATCAAATGAGTTTGGATTTCTGATATTTTACTTATTAAGTCTGGAGGGATTTCTGCCAAGAGCCAGATAATTACGAGATTGGTTTCTGTGGCTCTGGAGCCATGGCTGTGCCGGAGAGCCGCTCGTGGGGGGCAACTCGTGACCTCGGTAGGGCATAAAGAATGAGCCGGGAATGCCCCCCTTCCCATGAGGTTGCAGTTGCTCCATCACTGCCAGCTCATACCTGGCTTTCCAATAAGCTCTGAGGCAGCCACCATCTTGCTGCCCGGGGGAAAAGGCAGAAGGGAGCGACACCCCTTCCCTCCCGGGGATAGCCTGTAACTATTTTAGATCAACTTCTTTCTCTTAATGAAAAAACGTTTCATTGCTTACTAGCAATACTTTTAGAACTGAACAGTAGACTATTATAATGATGTGCCACATTCACCGACTTATCTATTGTGAAAAATCTTATTTTTCCAACTATGAAAGTTATGAATGAAATGACTATAAATACCATCTTTGAATATTTGCATGCAAACATAAAATTTCAGATCCTTTGGTTTAAATTAAAGTGTCTGATGACTGGACTTTTATTGAGTGTGTTTAGATTTGTAAGATATCATCAAATTGCTTCTCAAATAACAATTGGATTTCCACCCAGGAAAGAATGCATGGTCCCGTTGCTCCACATTCTTGCAAACCATTCAGCAGGAATGGTATTGCTTTATTGCTTTAATGCGGGGTTCCTTGATGATGTATGAATTGAAGTATCTTTTTAAAGACTTAGTTGCCATCTTTATATTATTTTTCTTTGTTAAGGTCTTTGGTACTTTCTAGCGGGGAAAGGAACACCCAGCAATGCTCCCGATTTACTCCTGGTTCTATACTCAGAGATCTCCTAGTGGTGATGGAGATCAAACATGTGCCAGTCATATGCAAGACAAGTGCCTTAATTCCCTGACCTCTCTCTCTCTCTGACATTGGTTGATATCTTACATTTTGCTGTTCATCTTTTTAAATAAACTTTAAGAATTCTTTGTAAAATTTTGTTAAAGTAAGTAAGTAAAGGCCCTCCCGTTGATCGTCGATTTGCTCGAGCGGGCCCAGTAACGTCTCCATTGGAGACTTTGTTGTTACTGTGTCTGGCATATCGAATACTCTCGGTAGCTTGCCGGGCTTTCCGAGAGGGGCGGAGGAATCGAACTCGGGTCGGCCATGTTGGCCGCTTGTAAGGCGAATGCCCTACTGCTGTGCTATCGCTCCCCTTTATTAATAAATCTTCTGAATCTATTTTCTTTCAATCTGAAGTAATTTTTGTGGGTTTTTCTTTTGACATTTACTATCAAGTCGTTCACAAATCACAAATCACAAATCATCCTGTTATTCGTCGATTGCCTCGAGCAGGCCCCAGTAACGTCTCCTTCATCCTAGCCCTGAGATTATATTCAAGGCTCTTTAGGAGAATGAGACCCATCATTGTTACTGGTATTTGGCATATTGGGTATGCCACGGGGAGTTTGCCAGACTCTGCCGTGTGGGCAGGCTACATTCGGTAGCCTGCCAGTTTGCCCAAAGTAGGAATGAGATAATAAGATGTCATAATAAGATGTCGCTTCCGGGAGCTGGGTTTTATAGTCTCTGAGTCTTGGCCGTTGATGGGATTACCCAGCGCCAGGGGGCCAGTTGGTGGGTGTGACCCCCGCCTACAGGAATTTGGAGGATCTGAGTAGAGGATGCTCGGCCCAAATCTGAGTAGGCTTGGAGATCTCGACCCAAGACCAAGTAGTTATTTCATGAATTTTGCTTTTTGGTGTGTGTGTATATATTGCCATTGTCATATCCAAGATAATCTAGGCATTTTCTCCTATTATCTAAAAATTTTATGGTTCTAAGTTTTATATTTTGGTATGTGATTCATTTTTTGTGTGTATGTGTGTATGTGTGTGTGAGAGAGAGAGACAGAGAGAGAGATAGGAGAGAGAGATGGAGGGATGGACGGGTGAAGGTCTGCATTATAATTATTATTTTTACTTGTGGCTATCCAGTTCTATGTTTCTTAGAACTTGTTGCCTAGAATGCCTCTGTTAAATTCTATGAGCTTTAGTCCTTTGCTGGAGATCAGATGATTAGATATATATGTGTCTATTTCTGAATCTATTCCACTAATTCTTATTCTTTCAACAATGTCAGAGTCTCCATTACAGACACTTTACAGTATGCCTGGCAGCTAAGTACTATGTACTCCAACTTTATCCTTCCATAATCTTGGTTATTTCTTTTATTTGTTTTCATGTTTTGGGGCTACCTGCAATGCTTTGGGCTTATTCCTAGCTCTGCACTCAGGAATCACTCCTGGTGTGCTCCTCAGACCATCGGAGTTGCTAGGGATCAAACCCGGGTTGGCTGTGTGCAAGGCCTATGTCTTACCCGCTGTATTATTGCTCCTGCCCTAATCTTGATTATTAGTTTCGTGCTTTACCATGTAAACTTTAAAATCTGTCATTGGCATTTTGTTTGGGATGGCATAGAACCTACAGATCAGCTTCGGAAGAACTGACATCTTGCCAGTACTGATCCTTTGTAGTTGTAAATGTTTAATGTATCTATTTATTATTTTTAAACTTGTTTATTTCCAATTATTCTTGTGTAGATATTATGCATATTCTGAATTTAATGCCAAAGTTTTAAGTTTGTGAGGGTAAAAATAGGGGCTGGAGCGATAGCAGAGCAGTAGGGCGTTTGCCTTGCAAGCTGCTGGCCTGGCCGAGCCAGGTTCAATTCCTCTGCCCCTCTCAGCAAGCTACTGAGAGTATTTTGCCCACACGGCAAAGCCTGGCAAGCTATCCGTGATATATTTGATATGCCAAACACAGTAACAACAAATCTCACAGCAGAGACGTTACTGGGCCTGCTCAAGCAAATTGATGAACAACGGAAGGACAGTGCTAAGAGGGTGAAAATATAAATGGTTTTATTTTTGTTGCTGTTTGTTCTATTTGGGGACCACACTCGGCAGTGCTCAGTGCTCTGTGCTTGGAGAGCACTTCGGGCAGGGTTTGGGGGACCACGTGGCATGCCAGGGATCAAACCCAAGATAATAGGTAAGTGTCCCAACTGCTGTGCTATCTCTCCAGCCCCCTGCAAATGTCTTTTCTGAATTGAGACTGTGAGAGCTTGAGGCAGACGCCAAGAAATGGAATTGCTGGGTCATATGGAATAGGGTTCTAGTTTTTATTTTGAGAAGTCTCCATATTATTTAACAAAGAATAAACCTAAGTCGACATTTCTGCCAGCAGTGAATGAGGATCCTTTATGCCATGTCCTTGCCAGCACTGGTACATTTTCTTTTCTGTGATGTGTGCCAGTGTTCTGGGATGAAATGATATCTCATGGCTGTTTTGACTTGTGTTTCCCCTGTGAAGCAGAGCACAAATGTCATTTACCTTTTAGGTCATCTGTATGTTTTCTTTCAGGATGTGGATGTTCATCTCTTTCCCATATTTTTAATGATTTTTTTCCTTGTTAAATTCTACCAGTGCTTTATATTTCTTGGCTATTAACTCTTTATCAGCCCAGTGCTGGGCAAATATTTTCTCTCCATTTGTACAATGTCTTTAAATTGTGCTCCTCATTTATTTTGTGGTTCAGAAGCAGTTTAGTTTGGTGTAGTCCCATTTGTTTATCTTTGCTTCCAATAGCTTGGTTGCTGAATATTTTTGATTTTTCTATCCAATTACAGAATATTTAGTTGACAGATGACTTTTGTTCTTTATTACTTTCTAAGTACCTTTTATTTCCCTTCCTTGTCTTTTTTGATTTAGAGATCCTGATTAATACAGTTAGAACTGTAAGGTACAAGACAGTTTTTAATCTGAGGTTGGTATTAGTAGAAAATATTCAAGTTTGTCGCTATTAATTGTGATTTTTAGTTATTGGTTTGTTTTTGTTTTGTAGATATTCTTTATAAATTTGATAAATTTACCATCTTTTCCTACTTCCTATTCTTGTGAGGTATTTTTCTTAAATCATGAATGGATGTTAATTTTGTCAAATGGTTTCTCTGCATCAATAGATATGATCATGTTGCTTTTCTGTTTTAGTCAGAGATGTGATGGATTACATTAATTTCAAGTGTTGAGCTAGACTTGTAAACTTGAAATAAATTCCACTTGCTTCTAATGTATAGTTCTTTTTACTCATACTTAAATTTGGTAATAATATTTTATTTAGGATATTTGCGTCTCTGATCATAAGGCAGAGTCTCAAGTTCTTTTTTCTCTAAAGCCTTTTGCTCTATAATACTGGTTTCCTAATGTTAGCGTATATGTTTCCCTATTATGCCATAAAAGGACATAATTATTGTGTATTCTTCTCTAATATTTATTAGAGTTTATCACTGCTCTCAACTAGGCCTTGTGATTTCTGTTGTGGAGGGAAATTCATTTTTTAAAAGTAATTGGTCGAATATTAGCTATTTGGTTTATTTTTCTTGTAAGTATGTACATTCTTGAATGTTATGCATTTGAAGGAATGAACTATTTTATTAGGGTTATCTAACTTTTGGACATAGTGTTTAGTATTAAATTATTATTTCTTTTATTTCTTTTTTTGTAAACTCTAGAATAGTAGCTTCTCTTTTATTTCTTCTATCAGTAATTTGTGCCTTTTTGTTTTTGTGTCTAGATGCTTAAAAAAAGACTTATTTTGCTGTGTTTTTTTCTGATGTTCTTTTAATTTTATTGACTTCTCTAATTTTTTGGATCACTTAGGGGTTCAATTTAATTTTTATTTCCTACAATGAGGATTCTAATTGATTTTTTGCTTATTCTCTTTAGCTATTAATATTTAATGCTATAAATTTCCCTCTAAGCACTGCTTTTGCTGCATCTAAAATATTTCAACAAATTAAACTGTCATTTTGTGTTCAAAATACTTTAAAATTCTTCTCAGGGTGTCTTTTTAAAAAAATGTGTATCATTTAGAAAGATTTTTTTTTTAATCTAAAGTTTTCCACTAGTATGTTCTTGATTTCTGACATTGATTTTGGTCTGAGAAAACATATTGATCTTTTTATTTATTTAGATATTTTAAAATATTTGTTTATTAAAGAGAATTCAAAATATCTGATACTAGTGTGATAAAGTCTCAACTATAATGGTGGATTAAAATGTTTATTTTTGTAATTTTATTAATTTTGTTTCAATATACTTTTATTATTTTGTTGATGAATATAGACCAAATTGTTAGCTCTCATAGAACTGACATCTTTATCATCATGAAATTCCCATTATTATTCTTTGCTTTGTAGACCATTCAGTATAAAATTACTATACCTACTTTTCCTTTTTGATTCAAAATTGGTTTTTCACTTTTCAGTGTATATAAATATACATATGCATATATGTGTGTGTATCTATGTATCTATGTATAAAACATGTTTGTATATTACAAACATGCTTCTTATAGCTAAAATCTCAGACTCTTCGTGTTCCTGGAGCAAGCAGACAGGGATGAATGGAAACGTTACCGGCACCTGCTCAAGCAAATCCTTGAACAACGGGATGACAGTGATACAGTGATACAGCAATATTTTTTAACCAGTTTTACAATCTTTGTCTTATATTTAGTACATTTATATTATTGACGATTATTGGAAGAGTTGGATCAGATGCTATCGTATTTATTTCCCCTCCATTTTGCCTCTGTTGTCTTAAAAAGATTGTAGTGGCATTATTATATAATTCCCCTTTTGTCCTTATCTTTACTTTATCAAATATATGTATATATATATTTTACATATTATCACTTCTTTAATGGCTGCGCTCATTTTCAATATACATCTATAGCAAATCATACTCTACTTTTAAGTAACACGTATTATTTCACAACCATTGTGGTTTTGGATAGCAACAAATAATCCAAATTCATCCTTTATAACATCACTTTGTGTCACTATATTTATTTATATATAGGTAGATATGTAACATATAGGTACACAAATTTTATTTATTCTTTTCTCTATTTTATACTTTACTTTCAAGTCATAATTTTTCAGGGTAGAGAATTTCAGGTGTGTGCTTCATTTCTCTCCCCTCAATGCTTCACATATTTTACTCCATCCTATTCTTGCATGAACAGTTTATGTAGGGTGTAAATGTCGCATTATCTTTGTTCCTTCATAGTCAAAGTCTGCCTTCTCAGGCTTTTATCCAGAATTTAAAATTTTGATTTTTCTGTAGTTAGAAATGAGAAGTCTAGGTGTATTTTGTTTTATCACTTATTCTGATTGATGTTATTTGAACTTTCTGTATCTGTGGTTTGGTGTCTGACATGAATTTGAGAAAATATTTTTGTCATTTATGTTTCAAATATTTCTTCTATATTTTTTTCCCTCTCTCATATGCTTCTATTTGTTCTGATCTTTGGCTTTTCAGAGTCTGTTGTTTGCTTTTAATATTATGAGCCTTCTATTGATATATCCTCTAGTTCAGAAATTCGTTCTTCAGCTAATTTTAGTCCACAAAAAAAAAAAAATTGCATCTTAGGGGCCAAGGCTATAGAGAACTTTGCCTCTGGCTAGCGTAACCAGCCTCAGTTCAAATCCCTGGCACAGCAAATGTTTCCCTGAGCAACACCAGGGGTCACTTGAGCACAGAACCCAGTATAACCCTCTCACTGCTGGGGATGGTCACTGGCATCTCTACCAAAATTGCATTCTTTATTTCTATTAATAGTGCTTTTGATTTTAGCATTTTAATTCCCTATGATTTTAATTGCTCTGCTTTTTTTTGTCCATCTGTTCTTGCATGCTACCTACTTTATCCTTTAGAGGCATTAGCATATTAATGACGGCTGTTTAAAATTCCCAGACCATCTTTGCTGTTCCTGTCATGTCTGGTTTGGAATGTTATTCTGTCACTTCAAAGTGTGAAAAAAGTTTTACCTTTTGTTAGTCCCCTTCCTCCTCCTCCTCTCTCCTCCTCCTCTTCCTCCTCCTGCTCTTTTAGCTCCTCCTCCTCCTCCTCCTCCCCCACCTCTTCCTCCTCCTCCTCCTCCTCCTCCTCCTCCTCCTCCTCCTCCTCCTCCTTCTCCTCCTCCTCCTTCTCCTCTTTCTTTTAATATAGAAGCTTCTGTAAATACAGTTTTGGCAATATGGTTATGAGTTGTGGGGTGAAGAAAATATTCAGTAATCCTGTGATTAGGTCTCAGTTTTACCATGTAATTTTGCCTCTGGAATGGGACATTTTCCCAGTATTTATCAGTTTTTTTCCCTCTCCCATTTGGTAGAGTGGGAAAGGAGAAGTGATCAGTATTGGGTATTTCCCTTCGTGCACTTAGAAAAGTAAAGGGGACTCGAGTTGGTAATTCCTTTTAACAACCCAGAAAATTAGGACCTAATTATATAGATTCCTTGATGGGAAACCATTAAAATAGGAGAGGGCCAGAGAAGATAGCAAAGGAATTCAAATATTTGCCTTCATGTGGTCAATCCTGGTTCAATCCCCGAAACTGCCTATGGAATGGAGTGGCAATGTTTAAATTCCTTTCTAGTAGAATCAGAAATTGGACTCTCACAGTAGGATTTATTTTTAAAACATTTTAAGTATTTGACCTCATTGGAATTCATCTTTTCAAATGTGAGTGTGGTACTAACTTGATTTTCAAACAATAATTTTATTTCAAAAGACTGTTGAATACTTCACATCTCCTGGTTGCCTTTAAATTCCTTACTTATAATGTCAATATTTGTTTGTCCTTGGATAGGTTCTTGCCATTATTCTTGACAGCAGTATTTTTGCCTTTTGGAATTCTGCCTCTTTTATCATATCTATTTACCCAGCCATGTCTAGTCTATTTATTCATTTAATTTCACTAAAAGGCATTGAGCTAATAACAGGAGTTTCTCAATTTGAATATAAGTGTCAGAGCCTTTCTTTATTGAAAAATCATTTGTTACAGAATTTTGTAGACTATATCAAATTAGTACAATTTTTCCCTGACTCAAATTTGTCAACATTTTGGTTAGTTGGTAATTCTTTCCATTGTTTTTCATTGTCAATTATAGGGGTACTTCTTTTTATTATTATAGCAATTTATACTCAAGTTTTTCATGAGATAAAACATTAAGAGAAGCATTTAATTTGGTCTAGCTTTATAATGTCACTAGATTCATATGTAAATCTTATAGTCATTAGCCTGAAACTTTTCTTTTTCTTACTGTCCTTGTCAGTTAGTATTAAAATTATCCTGGCTTCATAAAATGATTTCAAAAGTGTTTCTTCATTTTCTGTTCTCTAAACAGCTGATTTGTGCCGCTTGGCTGATGGTTGGTGTTATTAAAACAATGTCATCAGCAAAGCGGAGGTGGTGTAGTTGCCGACCATCTATCTTCACTCCCATTCCTTCCCATTCCAGTCGTCGCATGATGTTCTCGAGGGTGGCACTGAAGAGTTTTGGTGAAATGGTATCACCCTGCCGCACCCCTCTCTTGACATCAACGATCACTTCTTTGTAGAATGGTGAGATCCTGGTAGTGAATCCGCAATACAGCTCACGGAGGATCCTGATGTATTGGGCTTGTATGCCCTGATTGGCTAGGGCTTCAATGACCGCTTCCATCTCAACAGAATCAAAGGCCTTCTTTAAATCAATGAACGTTAAGCAGAGCGGCATCTTGAACTCCCGAGAAACCTCAATGAGTTTGGTTATCGTGTGGATATGGTCGATGGTGCTGAATCCTTTGCGGAACCCTGCTTGCTCACATGGTTGTCCTTCATCTAGTGTTCTGCCAATCCTATTCAGGATGACTCGAGTGAACAACTTGTAGATGACAGACAATAGGCAGATCGGGCGATAGTTGCCAATGTCATGGATGTCTCCCTTCTTGAACAGTAGTACGGTCCTGCTGGTTTTCCATTGAGATGGAACCTTGCATTCAGACAGGTAGCGAGTGAAGAGCCGAGCCAGTGTATTGATGAGTACTGACGGCAGGTTCTTCAGGTGTTCAGGTCTGACCTTGTCTGGGCCGGGTGCTGTTTGTTTCTTTACCGACGAAATGGCGTGTCGGATTTCGGAGGGGAGAACGTTGGGAACGACATACCCATCCTGTGGAATTTGGTATGTCGGCAAGTGGACATGGCTATCGAAGAGATTTGAGTAGAAGTCATGGATAATCTTCTCCATTGCCGTTCTGGAGGATGTGATGGATCCATCAGGACGTCGGAGGGCAGTCATCTTGGTCTTATAGTTGGCGAAGGACAGGCGGGCGTTACGAATACTTTTCCCGGCTTCTGCCGCATCTACCAGTACTTCTGCTCTTCTCTCTTTGAGGTCTTCCTTGATCGCATCTCTGCACTGCTTTGCAAGCTCGGACGTTAGCTTGCGGTTGCCTGAGGCATGCGCCAAACCACGCTGGCGAATTAGCTCAAGAGTTTTCGAAGATAGGCGACTTTTTGTGGCTATCTCTCTCTTGGCGTTCCTCGCACATTCATGGAGGTGCTGAACCAGTCGATCGTATTCCTCGTCAATGTTGTCAACAATGGCATCTTCCCATGTTGCCGCAATAGTACCAAAGAGTTCCCAGTTGGTGGTCGTTCTGGGAGTTCTCTTTTTGAACTTTGCAGCCCTTTCTCCCCGCTCTGTGAAGTAGAATTTTGCACGAAGGAGACGGTGGTCCGATCCCGTTCGAAATTTTGGGACAACAGCGACATCAGTCAGGCAAAACCGTCGATTGAATATGATGTGGTCTATTTCGTTGTGGAATCGTCCACCGGGAGACTCCCATGTCCATCGTTTAGATTCTGCCTTCTGGAACTGTGAGTTACCATGAATGGTCTTGGTCGACATGATGAACTCAGACAGTCTCTCACCCTGTTCGTTCCATTCTAGGCCATGGGTTCCGATGTGAAGTTCTTCAGCTGATCTTCTCGGTCCTATCTTGGCATTAAAATCACCCACAATGATCTTGTAGAAGGTGTGGTCTTCTTTATAGAATTTCTCTAGCTCCATGTAGAACTTCTCGATTTCTCTTTCATCATAATGAGATGTTGGTGCGTAGACAACGAAGATAGAAACTGCAGGCAGTGAGCCACATCTATTCAAATGTAAACGTCCGATTCGGGTTGTTAGGCATTCGAATGAATCAATGCTCTTGGCCAAGTTTGTGTTGATAAGGACACCGACGCCTCCAACACCTCTTTTATCGCATGTTCCGAGGAACAATTCTTCTCCAGTGTCGAAAATGGCATGGTGAGATTCGTGTCTTCTTGTCTCGGTCAGACCAATGATGTCGTACTTGATCATTCGCGCTTGTACCATCAGGTCCTCGATGGATGCATCTGATGCTAGCGTACGTGCATTGAAAGTACAGACGATCATTTTTGTCTTCCTTCGTTGTGGCAGCCTAGGTCGGCCTTGAGATTTTGTCGGCCTCTCCTTTCTCATCCTTCTCAGTGCTGCCATGTCGGTGAAGCCTTCAGGGTCAGGTGAATGAGACCAGTTGTAGTTACTGGTTTTGGCACAAATGCTGGCCGACTTTGACCGTGAGTGTGGAAAGGTAGGACTACAGCTGAATCTTACGAAGACAATGTTTATGAGAAATAGCCTTGTTCCTGACTCCCCATTCGCTCTCAATGGAACGACCATCTCCGAATGCAACAGCTATGTGTACCTAGGTCGAGAGGTCAACATGACAAATGACCTGGCACCCGAGCTGCGCAGGAGGAAGAGAGCGGCTTGGAACGCCTTCAAGAACGTCGAAGAAATAGCTAAGAGGACGAAGAACCTCCGGCTCCGGGCACATCTCTTTGATTCCACTGTTCTTCCTGCATTAACATATGCCTCAGAGACCTGGGCCCTACGCAAACAAGATGAGAACGCCATTCAGGTCTCCCAAAGAAGAATAGAAAGAGCTATGCTTGGAATATCACGTTTCACTCAAATGAGAGAACGAATCCGGAGTTCTGACATCCGTGGACGATCAAGGATCAGGGACGCTGTCTCATTTGCCAAGGTGTCGAAAATCAGATGGGCTGGTCACGTAATGAGATTTAAAGACGACCGTTGGACTAGAGCTGTTACTGATTGGATTCCACGGGATGTCAAGAGACCGCGTGGCCGCCCACCTACCAGATGGTCAGACTTCTTTGTCAAGGTCATGAACGATCGGTTTGAGGCCCTCCATGTTCCTGGAGCGAAGAGATGCCATTGGGCTACACTAGCACGCGACAGGGACAAATGGAGACGTTACTGGCGCCCGCTCGAGCAAATCGACGACTAACGGGAAGTTAAGTGATTAAGTGATTAAGTGAAACAGCTGATGTTCCTCTGGTGTGATTCTTCATTAAATATTTGGAAGAATTCACTGGTAAATCAGCTATGTATCTGGAGATTACACTGATGAAAAAATTTTAATTATTCATCCATTTTGTTTAATATTTTGTTATAGAATCAGTTTCATATTTTTCTCTTAGAGGTTTTAGCTATTTCTTTAAAAATCTATATAAAAATTTAAGTCAACAAATTAATAGTACATTTAATGAGATTATCTTATCCATTTGAAAGTTAGAATATTTATATTAATTGCTTTTTTCTATTTCAATTCTGTATTCTTCATTTTCTATCTTTATTTCTTCCATTTGGGGGCACTTCCAAACAACATTTAAGACATCACCGGTCTCATTCTGGAGGCTACTAGACCAGTTTTCCTGGCCAAATGACTCAGTTACGATGTCCAGCAAGGTGATGCTTCTTTGGCCCTACATTGTTGGGGACCATGAGAGTCACGTTGACAGAGCTAGCTTGGGATTTATATTGGTGTTGGTGCCAGGATTGAATTCAGGGTCTCACACGTAACCAAGGGGCCACTCTACTCCTTTGAGATATTTCCTTGGCTTCATCATTCGCTTCAACAACAAATATATATGGAGCGATAGCACAGCGGGTAGGGCGTTCACCTTGCACGCGGCCAACATGGTCGACGCGAGTTCGATTCCTCCACCCCTCTCGGAGAGCCCGGCAAGCTACCGAGAGTATTGGATATGCCAGACACAGTAACAACAAAGTCTCCAATGGAGACGTTACTGGGCCCGCTCAAGCAAATCAACGATAAACGGGAGGGCCTTTACTTTACTTATATATACATACATAACGTATATATATGTATATATACATATATTTATATATATTTGCTATTGTTGTTTTATTTTGTTTGTTTGGGGGCACAGTTGGTAGTGGTCAGTCTTAGTCCTGGCTCTGCACTCAGAGGTCAATTCTGGTGGGCTTGGGGGATCAAATGGGATGTTGGGGATTGAACCCAGTTGGCTACTCTCAAGGCAAACACCATACCCACCATACTATTGCTCTAGTCCTTGAAATACACATACTAAATGTACTATATATGTGAAATATGCATGCAGTATGAGGATGCATAATAGATTTATAAGAATTTTAAATGACCCACTGATGAAATCAGGATCATAAGAAAAAAGAAAAGATGAAAAATGGGAAATTTTTATGAAAAAACGAATTTGAAAATTAAAAATGCAGTGTGATAAGTGACATAAAGTTTTAGTTAACTAAGTAAATTTTATTACTTTCTCTTAAAGCTTTTCATGCTTTTCAGCTTGCGTAACAGACACATAGATTTGTTACTTTAATCATGATAAACATGATTTATAGTCTGGCATTCTTAGATTAATTATTATATTTTTAAGTTACAAAATAACTTTGAACAAAAACTTATCTCAGACATCTGAAATTAAAAAAAAAAATACTACACTGTTCCTCCTCCCTGAAGCCTATTTTCCTGGGTTATCCCCATTTCATTTGAGTCCTTCCATCCACCTTTCGAGTCGTTTCTCTTAGATGACATCCTTTTTCTGGGTTTTCATTCAACACATCTATGAAAATGAAAAACTCCTGTGATTTCTTTCCCCACATCTAATAAAAACAAAAGGCAGTTCTCTTCACCAACTCTTTAGCACCAAATATTACCATCTGGATTCCTGTTGAATCAGGAAAACAATTCAATGTAACAGATTAGAAGTGTGAAGTTTTGAGAAGGAAATTTGTGTAAATTAAAGACCGGTGGGTTCAGAAGTGGAATGCATAAATATTTTACTAAAATCATGGATGCCTACAGGGCACACTAGAGAGAGTGGACAATTGATTCTGAGGCGACTTCTGAAAACCTGTCACTCTTTGAGGAACCTCTTAGTCATCACCCTCACAGGGCAGTCTGATCCTAGTCTGAGAACTTTGCTTTTGTAGAAATGAATCAACTTTCTATCCCTTTAGGCTTCCAAATTTTGCATAAAGCTTCATATGAAATCGTCCAAATTAGAATTTTGACGGAAAAGATTCAAGAAAAGGTAGCTCCACTGATGACTATTCTGTGCAGGGAAGGACGCAAACACAGGCAGAGAGGAACCTGAGTGCTAACATACAATAATTGCCACTTTAGTCTAGACCCACAAAATAGCTATAACTCTTCCCCTAAGCTCTTTTCTTCATCTGTACCATCAGCAGGTCCGTCCTAGACACAGATGCAGGAGTGATATTCTTGATCCAGTGGATGGATTACTCCATGTCCTTTCTTAAAACCATTAAGTTATTTCTTGTTTGCTTTGATTTACATATTTGGCCATGGCCTAGCAAATTGCCACTGACCATAAAACCCTACAGTTTTCTCCTAACTATGAGTTGTCTCTTTAATTTTTATTTTCTTCTAACCATATTGATCTCTCTTTTCTTTGGATATCAAATACTGTTCCATGCTAGAGGATCTGTCTCTGGTGAAACCTGAACACTCTCCTTTTACGTGGAATTTTCTTTCCTTTTCTTAAAAGTTGTATTTTCTATTTTTAATCTTAAAACTCTATAAACGTATTGCATGGTTTGTTATATTGTTGAAGTCTTTGTTCTATACTTGTCAGTGCTGTTACACCAATCCCTCCTCTAGTGCGTCAAGGTCCTATACCATTGTCCTATATCACAGCCACTTGGAGCACTCTGTCTCCAGCCCCTGAGTTCCCTCAGTTCCCAGTTCAATTGCTCGAGTCTCAGAATGTGTTTCCATTGAGGATTGTCTAATCCCTTTCTTTATAGCTTTACACTCTGCATAAGAGCAAGATCATCCCGTATTTGTCTTTTACTTTCTAACTCACTTCATTTAGTTTGATACTCTCCAATTCTATTCAAGTTGCTGCAAATTGTGAAATTTCATCACTTCTCAAATCTGAGTGGTATTATATAGAATATTCTTCCTCTCGGTAGTTTACATGGTATACTACTATTTTAGCCTTTAAGTTCTATGCTACCAACGGTCTCTTCAGAGATTTCCTGTTCACTGTCTGAAACTTATCCTATTTTTCCTAATGTTATGCTTCATCTCATGAACTTTTCATATGGATATTACAAAACTAGGTAGTCAGTTTAATTTTTCTGAGTTTAAGAATCACTCTTAGTGGTGGGGGGATGATTTGGGATGATGGGGATTTAACTCAGTTAATTGCATGCAAGGCAAGCTCTCTACCTGTTATCTATCTGTCCAGCCTAATCAATATACATAGTAAATTACTTGTATATTCTTCATCATCTTTAAAATTTAAGCACATACACATCATAGCATTGTAAATTGATGTGAAATATATTTCAGATGCATAATCAAAATCAAGGCCAGTATCATTTAGTTAATAAAATTTTATCGATAAGAATAATCACTTAAATTCAGAATCAGTGGGAAACCATTAGTTGATTTTGAGCAATAATTTGACTTATAATATCCCTTTTGAAAAATCAGTTTATTTTTTTATTAACTCTCATTTTCATTCATTTTTTGTTATTTACACTACATTGAGGTGATGGTAGGGATAGTTTCATGCTTGGCCAGGATGCTCACACAGCTTAGCTGCAGTTCCTGCACACATCATTCAACCTCACAATTTAGCTGCAGTTCCTGTAAGGGTCAATCAACCTCACAATTTAGCTACAGTTCTTGCAGGAGTCATTCATCTGGATGCAGGGATTTCACACTCAGCCATCTTTCAATGAGCTTTGCACTCTTTCAGTTGCAATGCTTGCACATATGTTTACCAGCATTTCAAATCTTATTGGAGGCATAACTCTAATTGGAGTTATGGTGATGGTACTTTCTGGGAATTGCTTCAGTGCTTATGTATGTGCTCACCAGAGATTACACTTCTAGGCCTTGCTGCTAGTGCACCATTGTGTGAGGGGCAGTGCTGATTAGGTCATACTACTTTGCAGTTCTAATCCTCACCTGATTAAAGAATGGCTGGAAATCACTTCTGCAGATATTAGAGAATGAGAAGGATTTGGTTGAAACTAAGAACATAAACAAGTTTGTTTAGTATGAGATTAGGCAAAATTAGAAGTGTGAAAAATGCCTGCATAGGATGTTTCTGTGCATTAAATCCTGAGATTGTACAATTCACGGTTTGGCCACTGCTGTGTGTTGAAGTAGTAAAGAGGATGTGATTTTTAAGGCAGTTGCATTTTTTTTTTATTTCCTTGATGTAATGTGTCAAATTAACTTTTCTAATAAAAATTGACTTCCTAGAAAATAAATAAAGGGAGAGGGAGGACAGTTGCCAAGAAGGCAGACACCAGTGGGATTCAGGAATCACAGGAAAACTGCCAGTCTCGACAACAAAGTTGCATGAGTCATACTTGGTACATAAGGGACAATGAGGATTTGAACATATGACCATAACTTGCAAAGAAGGTGTTTTCCCTAGTTTCTGAAACTGGGTAGTGGCCCTGCCTAGGGTCACATGACTTAAAATGAATTTCTTTATAGTTTACTATCAGTAAATGTTTGATTTGTGTATTTATTTTATGTGCCTTTCTACCCTGAACTCCTGGATTGTTCTAACCCTTAATGTACTGCTTTGGAACTTCATTTTTTATAGGCCTACAGAATCAAATACTAAGAAGAAGTTGATTTGTTAAAAATTATTTTGGTAATGTATGTAAGAAACACTGTGGATCTTAATTAGAATGTCTATAGTATGACTAGTACAAAACATAAATATTATTGCAATAGAACTTTCTCTACTTGACAACTAATTCATCGTGGAGACCTAGAGAATGAAATTGTTTTTAAAACTAACAGGAAATTTATTTAGAAAAGAATATTCCAGGTGGAGAAAATGGATAAAGAACATCAGAGGAACTAATTCTGTGTTTCATTTTAAAGCCTGTATTTCAAATCAGAAATGACAATTTGGAATTTAGGCATGTTTCCGAAATATAAAATCAAAATATTCACCAAAAGGCACAACAGAAATTAGAAGAAGGCTACTATTATCATGTAGGTAGGAAAACAGTTCGAAAAAGTAAAATGTCACCTGTCACAAGGAATTTGAGGATCATGAGAACTGTCTTTGCTTTTCCAATCAGAATTCCTGAGATAAGAGAGCAATTAAGCTGTATTTTCTTAACATGCTTTTCTTAAAGTGCTTAAAATGAACAGGGTCTTAACAAATCATGTTTTTTTTTTTCCATTGCTGCCATTATTATATGTTTTAGTGAAATTCTGTTATTTGAATTATGCCTTCACACCTTCGTCATTCATCTTAGTGCTAACTCCCATTAACTTGGGTATGGAAAATTGATTAGTTAGGATAATGTCTTCTTGTTATATGACAAACCCCTAATCTGTTGTGTTTTAATCCAGATACACATATGAGATAATGCCATGAGAAGAGCAGGGATTAATATCAAAATTCTTCTCTTAGACAAGGACCTTTAGAGACTGTGATCAAGTTACCAGAAGAAGCACAAAAAAAATTCTTCCTCAAAATCCTTAGAAAAGACCATTCTGGTTAAAACCTTGATCTTGTATTTCTAGCATTCAGAATTAAGACAGTAACAATTTGCTGTTTAAGTAAGTGGTTTTCCAACTTATTTTGAAAATATGTTGCCGCGAAATCTTCCTGGTTAGGCTGATCTGGTTGACAACTCTGGGGTCTTTTTGAGATGGGAACAGGCTAATTTCTCCTTTCTGTCTGAAGGCACAGAAGGCTACAACCACATCCGACACATCTGAATCTCATCAAATGCCAAGAAACCAAGGGTTTCTAGCTACACAGCTCCTAGGGCATGTGACCACATGACACTTCCTAATGTCATAACATTATCAGCCCAGTAGGATCACAATAGATCTAATGAGAAAGTTGCACAGAAGACCAACCAGCTCAGTGGACCTGACCATAAACAAAAAAGACTCAACTGACACCACCCAGCCCAGTAAATCCTCAAACAATGACTTTTGTATGCTGCTCTGTCTAATGTTCATTGATTTAAAGAAGGCCTTTGATTCTGTTGAGACTGAAGTGGTCATCAAAGCCCTAGCCAAACATTGTGTTCAAACTCAATACATCAGGATCCTCCATGAGCTGTATTACGGATTTACTACCAGGATCTCACCATTCTACAAGGAAGTGATCATCCATGTCAAGAGAGGGGTTTGGCAGAATGATACCATTTCACCGGAACTCTTCAATGCCACCCTCCAGAACGTCAATGCGACGACTGGAATGGGAAGAAATGGGAGTGAAAATAGATGGTCGGCAACTACACCATCTCCACTTCACTGATGACACTGTTCTAATAACACCAAACATTAGCCAAACAGCACAAATGCTGGCCAACTTCTACCGTGAGTGTGGAAAGGTCAGACTACAGATGAATCTCACGAAGACAATGTTTATGAGAAATGATCTCATTCCTGATGCTCCATTTTCTCTCAATGGAACAAATATCTCCAAATGCAACAGTTATGTGTACCTAGGTCGAGAAGTCAACATGATAAATGACCTGGCACCTGAGTTGCCAGGAGGAAGAGAGCGGACTGGAACGCCTTCAAGAGCGTCGAAGAAATAGCTATGAGGACGAAGAACCTCTGACTCCTGGCACATCTCTTCGATTCCACCATTCTTCCTGCATTAACATGTTTCTCAGAGACCTTGGCCCTACGAACACAGGATGAGAATGCTATTCGGGTCTCCCAAAGAGGAATCGAAAGAGCAATGCTTGGAATATCACGCTTCACTCAAATGAGAGAAAGAATCCGGAGTTCCGACCTCTGTTGATGATCAAGAATCAGGGACGCTGTCTCCTTTGCCATGGCATCGAAAATCAGATGGGCTGGACACATAATGAGATTTGGAGATGACCACTGGACTAGAGCTGTTACTGACTGGATTCCACGGGACATCAAAAGATCGCGTGGCCACCCACCTACGAGATGGTCAGACTTCTTCGTCAAGACCTTGAACAATTGGTTTGAGGCTCTTCGTGTTCCAAGAATGAGCAGACGCCACCGGGCTACACTAGCATGTGACAGGGATGAATGGAGATGTTACTGGCTCCCGGCCAAGCAAATTGATGAGTTACGGGATGTCAAGTGATCAAGTGATGACCATTGTGAGATACAACAATTGTCACAGATTGACCTGATATTTGATAATTACATTTTCTTTCGTGCTGTCACAAACAATATGAAATAAATTTGTGTCTGCAAGAAAGCAAGCTAGGACAGTGTGTGGGTAACTGAGGATATTGGTGGAAGGAAGGTCACACTAGTGGTGAGATTTGTAGTGGAACACTGAATGCCTAACACAACTGCATCAGGATGAACTTAGTAAATCCCAGTGTTCCTATCACTTAATCACTTAACTTCACTTAACTTCCCGTTAGTCGTCGATTTGCTCGAGCGGGCGCCAGTAACGTCTCCATTTGTCCCTGTCGCGTGCTAGTGTAGCCCAATGGCATCTGTTCGCTCCGGGAACATGAAGGGCCTCAAACCGATCGTTCATGATCTTCAGGAAGAAGTCTGACCATCTGGTAGGTGGGCGGCCACGCGGTCTCTTGACATCCCGTGGAATCCAATCAGTAACAGCTCTAGTCCAACGGTCGTCTTTAAATCTCATTACGTGACCAGCCCATCTGATTTTCGACACCTTGGCAAATGAGACAGCGTCCCTGATCCTTGATCGTCGACGGATGTCAGAACTCCGGATTCTTTCTCTCAATTGAGTGAAACGTGATATTCCAAGCATAACTCTTTCTATTCTTCTTTGGGAGACCTGAATGGCGTTCTCATCTTGTTTGCGTAGGGCCCAGGTCTCTGAGGCATATGTTAATGCAGGAAGAACAGTGGAATCAAAGAGATGTGCCCGGAGCCGGAGGTTCTTCGTCCTCTTAGCTATTTCTTCGACGTGTTCCAGTGTTCCTATACATTTTTTAAATAAATAAATAGGTGGTTTTCAGTGGCCAGTTCACAGGTATAAAAGAGCTGAAAATCACAGTCTTAAAGAATTCAGTTTGTGATGTTTTCTTTCTTGGACCTTAGGGAATGAATGCAGATTCCAACTGAACTGATCAGGGCTGGAGAGATAGCACAGTGGGGAGAGTGGTTGCCTTGCACGCAGCCAACTCTGGTTTGATTCCCAGCATCCCACATGGTCCCCTGAGCACTGCCAGGAGTAATTCCTGAGTGCAGAGCCAGGAGTAAGCCCTGAGCATCGCTGGGTGTGACCCCAAAGCAAAACAAACAAATAAACTGAACTGATCATTGGTAGCTAAACATTTTAGAAATCCCCCCAATTCAAGTTTATTTCTGCCTTATCAGTCCCCTTTTATTTCCTTCCACCTCCTATGATGTACCATGTAACTTACTTTGCAAGTAGCTTGCTATTTGCAAGGGAAAAGAGAAGAAAACTAAATCCAATTTCCTCCATGTCCCCACCATTCTATTTCCAAAACTATGCCTCTGCAGTCACATATATCACCTTTATCCAGAATAAAAACAAAGAAAAAATATCATTCTCTTGTGTCTACCTTCCACCATTTTTGATTTTTAGTTCCCATTAAAATTCTCACTTCTTTGATGTCCTGTTGCATCAATGGTATTCTTATTATGCAATCAATTTTTTCTAACTCTTTCTTTCCCCAGTTCATTTTGCAATCTTTTTTTTTTTTCCCTTTATTTTATTTTATTTTTTTTAAAGTTGTAGATTTACAATTTTTTGTGCTTTGGTTTCAATTATACAATGATCAGATACCCATCCCTCCACCAGTGCCCATTTTCCACCACCATGGATAATATCCCTCCCACCCCCATCCCCCCATCCCCCCGTCTCTGTGGCAGGGCAATCCCCTGTGTTCTCTCTCTCCTTTTGGGTGTTGTGGTCTCATTTTGCAATCTTTTTTATACTTTATATAAACTTTCTTTTGTTCAACTGTATGCCTTGAGTCACTATATGTTTCCTTTATGTGCTGCAATCTTTAGAGATAAGATCATTTTCTTCTCTCTCAAACTCATGCTCTCCTATTGCCATTTAATTAAAAATTCCTTAGACCAGAGCAAGAGTACAGTAGATTGGGCACTTGCTTTGCTTTCTGCTGACCCAGGTTTAGTGCCCAGCATCCTAAATGGTTACCTGAGCCCTGGTGATCCCTGAGTTTAGAGCCAGGAGTAAGCCCTGAGCATGGCTGAGGGTGATCCTCATCAAATTAAAAAGAAAAATAGAATCCTTGCTTATAATTTTTAAAAGGTACAAATTTAACTTATTTGAATACATTTAACTTATGAACTAACTTTCTATCACAATTCAGCTAATTTTTATATTTAAAAATAGTTATTAAACTTTTCCCCCGCAGGTCATATACATTTGCTTTCTTGATATCACAGTGGGTAGGCGTTTGCCTTGCATATGACTGACCCAAGTTTGATTCCTCTGCTCCTTTCAGAGAGCCCTGCAAGCTACTGAGAGTATCCAACCCTCATGGCAATGCCTGACAAACTACCCGTGACATATTCAATGTACCAAAAATAGTAACAAGTCTCACAATAGAGATGTTACTGGTATCTGCTCAAGCAAATCAATGAACAGTGGGAGGACAGTGCTATAGTGCTACATTTTAACACCTATTTATCAATATTACTATTTCTTAGAGTTACTTCTTGGATGCATAAGCCTCTTTTAGATCATTCATTACTTGCTTATAAGATGAATTGCTGTGAAGTTTTATGTCTATACACACATATATATATATTTGTATGTCTTAGGAAAAACTAAGTATAAATAAATTGAAACTTTTACTCAAAAATTTTCCCTTTGTATTTTTCTACCTTGAATCATTGTATTATTAAGCTACTCTTTGATTCTCCTTACTTTCTTGCTTCCCACATCATATTGATTGCCAAGTTTTACACATACCTCTTTTCATAACTACCAATTGCCTTGTCTATAAAGCACAAATTTAGTTTATGACCTGTGCTTTCTCCCACTTGAACTTTTGTATATACATTTTAATTGTCTCCTCTCTTTGCTTTAAGTCTTTGTACATGGCTGCTTGTTTTTTTTCATCTTTTCAAAATTTTCTACATATTCATAGGACCCACTTACATATGTATTTCCCTCATCTTTATTAATTCGAACTTTTATAGAGTTCTTATTATGGGCCAGACCTAAAGCCAAGGAACTGTGAAAGAAAGATGAATTAATCAGAACTACTCAAAAAGAACTTATAAGAGAGAGAGAAAGAGAGAGAGAGAGAGAGAGAGAGAGAGAGAGAGAGAACAAAGGGCGATTTATAAACAAATATAAGAATATAGATCCTTGAGTCATAGAATTTGTGTTGAGTTGAGAAGTATAGAGATTTTCCTAGGGACTTTCTGAGTAAGACTTTAAGCAAGTCACTGATCATTTTCAAGTAACATTTACTTTTGTGCATTGGAAGACCTAATAAATTACTACTCTGCATGCTAAAATGATGTATCATTGTTCTTAATATAGTTTCTGCTCTGTAATTATTAGCTCTTACTATTAAAACTATTAAATTTCCCTTAATATTCAATAACTGCATAATGATTATCACATAAAAGAATACATCATTATTGTAAACAATAACGTTTAATATTGGTAATTATGGCTGAGTGTAATAGCATGATGAGAGAGCAGTCGGGCCAATTGGCCCTTCGCTCCCAACTCCCAACTTTTAGTTGTTACTGGGAGACAGAGTTCTTTCTGGTTTCATACCTAGGTATCAACTTCTGAATAGTTCTGGCTAATGGAAGGAAAGAAAACTCTAATGTCGCATAGAGACCAGAGTTCTTAAGAACAGGGTAATAAGCTCTACTTTCTTTTTCCTGGTGCTCTTTTGCAAAGAAGCATGAGATGCAGGATGGAGAAAGAGCACATGGACCCCAAAGTGGATAGAAAGACACAAAAGAGAGGACACATAGTGACAGGAGGACTTCCTGGTGTTCTGGAACATCTGTATTTGATGAGAGAAGAAATTGACCTAGGGTCCCACTGAAGCCTGAGGGCTTTTCTGCCATCATAACAGGAATAACAGAAAAAAACAGGTGGGGGTAGTCATATAGAAGCTTCCCACAGGAACCAGAGAGATAGTCCTGGAGTTAATGTGCTTATTTTGCACATTATTGAGCTCAGTTAGGTCCCCAGCACTGCACAAGGTCCCCTGAACACCTCCAGGAGTGATTTCTGAACACTTCTGGGTGACCCAAAACTCTCCCACCTGAAAGTGTCCCATTTGGTAGGAAATAAATCACTAAGTAAATCAATCTATCTATCTATCTATCTATCTATCTATCTATCTATCTATCTATCTATCATCTATCCATCTATTGTGTGTGTGTGTATAGGCACAGGTCTGTGGTGTGTGCAGTGTGGAAGAAATTTGCGAACAAATTTCATGTTATTTCAAGCTGAAAAGCTATTTGTAAAATATTAAATTCAGAGAAATCTAATAATTTGATAAGGCTAAGGTGAGTGAGGTAAAAAGAGATTTCACTTAACATAAAGGTGAAGCCTGATCACACAGGGCCTTGAATGTGAACTAAAGGGTTGACAGAGAGGAAAATAAAAAAAAAATGTTAGAGAAACAACTTAGATAATTGACAAGTCGAGAGTATGCCGAGGATCATTTGTTTGGCCCCTGTAGAGCAGACTAAGGCTCTGGGCGCAATAACTTCCTCATATGAACAGCTCATTCCAGAGGACAGGGGCGCATTCCACATAATCATCACCAGCTGACAAGCTGAATCAAATATTCTGTCCATTACTGGAGGATTTGGCCAGCACCTTCCCTTTCATGGATCCTTGGAATCTTTTGTCCATTCTGTATGGCTCAGTCTGATAACTTCCACTCCAGAAATATCTCCAGAATGATCTCTCTATCCTTTCAACTCAGAACTCCATATTGTTTGGGTATTCTATTTAGATTTATGCCTTTTTTGTGAGAAGGAAGAAAATTTCATTAAGTGTCTTGATTAACTTCTACTGAGGTGCAGAAGGTATGAGGATAGCAAAGTAATGTTTATAAAATGTAACAAATTCTTCATGGCAATGTAGTTTTTCACCCACTGACAGATATGGAAGTATATTAAGTCAGTATTGGATAAGTTGAGAGAGTGGTAAGTTTGTTCTATCAACTCAAGACACATTGAGGGAGTTGAATCTATTTTGTAGCTATAAAAGTATCTGTTCCAGCTATCATGTTGAATGTAGATGAGTAGGTCAGTGTTTCTAGATGTAGACTTTTTTCTACTTGAACCAAGCATTTGGATGATTGAGGCTCCTAGCATTCACTTGAAAGGTCACGGTCACGGTCCTCCCATTGTTCATCGATTTGCTCAAGCGGGCCCAGTAACACAGATATAAAACTTATTCTCCTCATGAGATGATAATCTTAATTTCCATCTCCTGTAATTTAGTTGTTATTGTATAAACATGTCCTCATCTTCCTTACTCCTCCAATGAGACAAATGTGCCTCACATGTCTTTATAATTCTTGTCCTCTGAAACAATTGATAAGAAATTGATACAATGTTTTAAATAAAGGTTTAATGATAGAATGGTTTAAGTAAATGATGAGTTGAGTGAAAACTGGGTATTTAGTGATATTATTTGATAAGATTGATTCACGATATAAGTATTCATGTGCAAATAATTCTGAACCAAATCGTAGGTTAAATGATATCATAGAATATGATAGAGTAGACTGCAATGATCACTATTCCACACTCCTTTCTTTGTTAAGTTTAAAACTCTGAGCTTAGCATGAATACTAACCATTCCTGCATTTCTTAGTCTTTTTTCCTATGTGTTGAAAATTTCCCTGACACCAGAAAAACAACAGTTGAATGATGACCAGATGGCAGGAGAGCTGTGGTAATTTGGCTGGAAGTAAAATGAGCATTGAAGCATAATGAGCAAATTAGAGATTTAATTCTTCTATGAGCAGATCAACCTAATGGGGTGGATATGATCACCCAATGGCGTTTTATTAAATGTATTTATTTCTTTAAAAAACAATTCCTGATTCATCAATATGAAGATTTGGGGGAGATGTGACTGATAGATTAAATGGAAATATTTTTCAGATATTATCTTCTTAGAGTAACACTGGGTGAATGCTTCCTAATCTTAGTGTCTGAGGGCAGGAATGCTATCACTGAGGTGTGTAGTTAAAACCTCAGAAACAATCTTGTACTCTCTATTCAGGCGAGTGAAAGAAGGATGAAAATCCCCCAATTGTTCTTGACCGAGTCATCTTTTTTAAGGATTATAGGATCAAGGGAGTTTTCATGTCTGGAGACATAATTCTAGTCTTAAAAAATTCTGAAAAGACTCTGATGTTATAGATAATTGCCACAATCAGGTTTCATAGGAATTGATGAGAAACCTGTCGGCAGCTGAGGCTTTCCTAGGTTTATGACTGGCATGTGGGATCTTTCTCTTTTAATGATATAGTATTGCCCAACTGATTGAGTTAATGGAAGGAGTGACTTGAAAGCAAGATCTACAAGTTTTCTGTGTGACATATCTTAGAAATAGTTGGTTGACTAGATTTAGAAACATTTTGAAGGCACTGATTGCCTTTACTTTGTTTTTTTGAGTTATTGGAGTAGTCGATCTGGCATGATTTTACTTGTATCTTTTGTAGTTAACTTGTCCATATGCAACTGATGAGAAGTATATGGTGCATAAATTGGTCAACATGTGAGGTATTAAAAATGGGAATCCTATGTTGGCTGGATTTTAATACAGATAGGAAAATATATTTTCTTCTCCACAGGAAATGTAGGAAATTGTAATCTTTTGTTTAAATGAACAATAGAATAAATTAGACTGATAGGTTGATTTATTTCAATCCTATTCTTAAAATATGACTTTACTGAAATTTTTGCAAACTTGAGCCTAATTTTGCCTTATTATGTTCTATCAGTACATGTTATTACTAAAGTGTCAATGATTCTAACAATTGATAATGAATTGCTTTTGGATATGCATGTGACTCTCCAAACTTTGTTAATGTCAGAATTTTTAGGCACCTGCTTAAATGTTTATTATATATATATAATATATTTTTTAATTAAGTGCTTAGAGATATAAACAGATTTGATATTTGGAATGCAAAACTTACTTCTTAAAAACATTGATTAAATTCACAGAAAGGTTAATTAGGTCAGAGAGGATTTTGCTGTACACTCATTCCAAGCTAACAACCAGAATATTTTTTTCTGTTGGAAAACTTCCACACTTTTATTTGCATAGATCTAGTGAAACATTTTCAAGGTTTGAATGATACAAAGCCTAGTTTGGATTGTTGAGAGCACTATGAGACTCCTAATTATAAAACCCCAGTAATACCCCAAAATGCCAAAAATACAAAGTAAATCCTTTACATAATTTTCTACAAGTACAATAAGAGAGAGGACACTTATCACTGGTAAATATGAACTATGTAGCATATAATTTCTGAGACATGTAAACAGACAAAAAACAGTTCTAGAGGTGAAAAGAGAATGTGAGGAAAAATTTAAAATCAGGAAGGGGTAAGAGGGAGAGAAGGGGAGACAGAGGAAGAAATCTCTTCCGTACAGAGATCAGTCTTCCTAGTTTCACTGTAACTGTCCCTGATTGATTTCACTATTTCCCATCCTAAATAAGATTTTTCCTCCCAAGTCTTTTTTTTCTTTTTTTCCATTTTTGGGTCACACCCAGCAATGCTCAGGGATTACTACTAGCTCTGCACCCAGGAATTGCTCCTAGTGGTGCTCGGGGGACCATATGGGATGTTGGGGATTGAACCCTGGTTGGCCACATGCAACACAAATGCCCTCCCCGCTGTACTATCTTCTGGCCCCTCCTCCCAAGTCTTTCCTAGTTAGTTTTTCCTTCACCTAAAGCACTTCCTATATACTTCTCTCAACTGATCTAATTTTATCTTGGTTATTCTACACTCAGCATTCTACAGTGAAAGCAAGCGAAACCACCCTGTTCCCACCCTTCCTTGCCTTCTCCTGCCATAGATTAAAAACAATTTAGGGCCTGGAGAAATAGTGCAGGGATTAAGGTGTTTGCTGGCTTCATACCAATGCTGGTTCAAATCTCCTTTCCCGCACATGATGCCTTGAGCACTGCCAATGATCACTCTTGAGCAGAGAGCCAGAAATAGCCCCTGTGCACTGCTGGGTATGGTCCAAAGCCAAAAAGAAAAGAAAAAAAAAATCCCAAACCTTGTCTTAGGTCTCTACATCTCCATCATTTTCTTAGTATTTTTCTGTCATTATAGCCACACTGGCTAATATATATATATATATATATATATATATATATATATACATATATATATATATATAGGCTAAAATATATATATTGGCTATAATCAATTTTGCTTGAGCGGGCCCAGTAACGTCTCCATGGGAGATTTTGTTGTTACTGTGTTTGGCATATCGAATACATCACGGGTGGCTTGCCAGGCTCTGCCGTGTGGGCGAGATACTCTCGGTAGCTTGCCGGGCTCTCCGAGAGGGGCGGCGGAATCGAACTCGGGTCGGCCATGTTGGCTGCGTGCAAGGCAAACGCCCTACCCGCTGTGCTATCACTCCAGCCCCATAATGGCTAAAATTTAGTGTTTTGGGGTAAACATGTTTTTAATCTAGGAGAGTTAATAACATTTTTTGGTGCAGGGAAGGGAAAATAGAGTCTTGGTATCATTCCAAGTAAAGTCATGTGATTAGTGATTAGTTCCTTTTCCCACTCAAGTGTTTAGATTTCATATCCTCTAGGGAGCTAACTTAACTTCTCTGTTTTAAACGGCATATACCACCAGATCTGGGACATGCTTTGTTTATCTTTGCTGGGTTTTCTTTGACTCATCAGCTTCCTATATGATGTCAAATTTATGTCGTATTTCATTGTTCTTGCCAAAATGTCAGCTGCCTAATGGCAGGCCTTTTACATCAATTTTATTCACAACTATATCCATAGCAGCTACAAGACTACCTACTACTATTACTTGCTGTCTTTGAATATATATTGGATAAATGAGTGAGGGTCATTATTGTCGTATATGAGCTCATTTATGTGCATGAAGAGGTTTAGAAATTTTGTTTTTACATTATACACAGTCACAAGTCTAAGTTCTCTTTTTCTAAACGGAGAAGAAAATTAGTATCATGTAGCAAGTATAGCGATAAAATAATTACTCCAACAAGTATAGTGATAAAATAATTACCCCAACAGGGGAAAGAGAGTGAGAGAGTATAAGAGTAAAAGTTCTTGCCATGATCAATCCCTGCACATGGTTCCCTGAGCACCACTAGGAGTGATCCCTTAGCACAGAGCCAGGCTTAAGCCCAGAGCACAGCATGGCCTCAAACACCAAAACAAAACCCCAATACTCCAACAGATCTATGAATTTGTATCAGTGTCACCTGAAATACTAAAATGTGAAGCAAAAGTATGTCAGAGTTTTTATCTAATATTGACTTTTTTGGGGGGATGTGCAACCTGGTGTTGCTCATGGCTTACTCCTAGCAGTGCTCAGGAATTACTCCTGGCAGTGCTCAGGGGACCATATGAGAAGCTGGGGATTGAATCCAGGTGAATCTCATGTCAGGCACACACCTTAACTGCTATAGTATCCCTCCAGCCCTAATATTGACTTTTAAAGTAAGTTAAGTATACCAAATGTATTTTAAATAGAAATAATTTATTTTTTATTGTATTGTATAAAGTAAGGACAATATAACACTACATAAAAGCTGAGTTGTAACAAGTATAATAAAACCTTATTATTGGGAAGATGAAAATTAGTCTAAATTTATTGCTTGTAAAAGAAATAAACTGAACAATTTCTGCACAAACCTCATTTTCAGTAATGCCTTAAAGCCAATCACACAATTTTTTTAGGATATTATGAAACTCTATAGCTGGACAAAAGAATGTCTGGATGAGAAATAAAATAAAAATAACTTTCAACCAAAATTTGTGATAATCTTAAAGTCTGGTGAAGATAACAAAGAAATCAGACATTCACATATTCATGTCTGGAATAAAAATTGGCAAAGTCTTCGTGTGAAAATAGTTTGATAATTCCTTAATAAACAATCATGCAGTTACCACATATCATAATTTCACTTCCAAGGATTTATCCTCGAGAAATGAAGACATTTTTGTTTACATAATCTTATTATAAAAGGCTTATTCATAATAGCTGTGAACAGGAAACAGATAAAGATGTAGCAATAAGAAGGGAACAAATACATACAGCAACTTGGGTGCATTTTCAACGATTATTGAACAGAAAAAATACAAGGTTACACTCTGAATCCCTTTATAGAACATCCTTGAAACGAAAAATTATAGAAATGCCGTACGAGGGGAGTTTTCAGAGGTTCAGCAGGAGTGGGGTTGTATGTTTGGGAATTATTATAAAGGCTCATCACGAAGGGCCCTTATCTTGATGGAAATGCTGTTTATCACGACTGAGCAATATCTGTACCTCAGTGGTGATGCTATAATCGACCATTGTAAGATGTTCCCATTAGGAAAATTTGGGAAAAGGGAACATGGGGTTTCTTTGTATTATTTCTTACAAATGCTGGTGGAACCTCAATTTTCTTAAAGTAGCAATAAAATTAGAAATATAATCCAGATTTACTGTAAAAACTCTCTCACTGTAGACTGTGAGACTAAACCTGAGTGAATGAGTTTCTTGTGATTACAAGGGGAGATTCTCTCCCCATAGTATTTTCAAGGATATGAAGTGGATGAGGGCTAGAGAGATAGTACTGTAGATGAGGTGTCTGGCTTCTGCATGATTGACTCAGGATCAATTCTCATCACCCCATAAGGTTGCTGAGCTCCAATATGACTGATTCTTTGGTGCAGAGCAAAGAAAAATCCTTAAGCATCACCAGGTGTGGCCCCAAAGCCAAAATAAATAAAGGAGAAAATGGATTCATAGTAGATATATATGTGCACACTCTTGTTATCATTTTGATTAATTGGACTGTAGATTTCCTATAAATGTACTTTTAAAATGTTAAAAAACATTCTGGTAGAAATGAAGTGTATGCTAAAATGATCACATTCTACAATATGCCATAGAAATCTATTTTTTTGTTTATTTTGGCTAATCAGTTCATCTTTAGTAACACAAGTGAAAATCAGAAAGAGCATTACATGGTTATGAGACATGACATTTAGTGCAATTTGTGTCATAAAGTACAAGAGAAGTCAAAACCTTCAAATTTATACAGTGGAACACAAATGCATGTTCTAAGTTGTCAACTAATGACATGTGCACTGTAGGTATAAAATCATTTCGTTTTTACACAATTGCAGGCTCCTTAGTGGTTAGTGGAGAATTTGAGAATCATTTATCTTTTATTAGCTTTTACCACATTTTGTGAAAGGGGCACTGCAAAGAAACTCAGACAAAATTAAACTAAATTCTGTCAGCTAGAAAGGGGCAAGGGCAAAAAAGTAGTAACTAGTAACTATGATTCAAGCACTTAATTCCAGTGGCTATCTATGTTTCAGAACATATGGTATTTATATTGGACAGGGCCATTACTTTTTATTGTTATCATTATTTTTATATTTGACGGTTCACGATGCTCAATTGGGGATGGCTCAAAGAGAATTGTTCTGGAGAATAAGCTAAGGTGAAGGAAAGAGAAAACTGAGGTTCTTCTTCAGAATTGTTATATTTTAGGGAGCATGACAGTATGTAGCTCTGCGTTTTGCATAAATTGAGGGAGAAAACCAAGATGACTTATTTTCTTGTATACTTTGTTCCCCAACACACATATGAATTTTTTAGGGTATCTTTAACTGATACATTGAAAATTCAACAGTGAGAAGTTATTTTTAGTGAATTGCATATCAATTAATGTTAACTATTCAATATATATATAGGGTAAAGCTTATTTTTTGTTGCTTCAAGGAAAATTCTGTGCAAAGGATGATGTCTTGAATCTCTTCTGGAGCATTTCAAAAGACTGAAATAGCATAGGGTTTGTTGGGTTTTGAAGGCTGGAGAAGTAATCAATTTCAAATAAAAAATACAACCCTGAGAGTCAAAACATATAAACATATGATTATTGATAACTATACAGTATTATATAAAAGAAAAATAACACACCAGTGAGAAATGAAAATGATAAATTATATCAAAACTTCAGTGAATCCCAATACAAAACTAAAGAGAAAATTTAAATGAGTACAAGGAAAGCAACATGAAGAATTAAAAGGGAAAAATACTCCATCTTAGAAAGACACACTGAATTGTATAGCAATCATTAGAAGAATACTAAAGGATTTCTATTTGGAGGTTCACAGGCATGCTACAAGAATTCCCCAGTGACTCAATTTACAGCCTGTGATTTTTGAATTTGGCTTGAATTATGTTTTATGCTTACTAGCTTAGTGCGGCATTAACATGTAAGCTAAAAGAATCTTTTCTATTTCACATCTAAGATACATTTCCTGCTTTTTGATGGTTAATATATACTTTTAAGATAAAATATTTATAATGCTCTTGGGAACAGTTATCACCTTAAGAATATGGTTAGATACTGAATGTTCATAAACCACTTTTTTTCTTGTGATCTTTTGTAGGTCTATAAATCTGCCCTTTGTGTCTGAGATTAGAATTTCTTTCAAAATGATTGTTGTTGCTTTGCTGTCATTCCTGATGTTTTGTTGGTCATCCTTCTCACCTTTAAAAAAAAAACTTTCCATTATCTATTGCTATTGCTATATACTCTGTCTATTACATTTGCAACTGACTGCCACAAGATTGGATAGTGAGGTTATATACTATTTCAGAGAAAATTGCCAGAATCAAGTTCTTTATAGATTTAAAGGGAAAATATGAACAATTTATTTAAAGATGCAGAAACTGCTGATTTATGTCAGGATTGGTAATGAAAATCAACTATTTAATGTTCTAGAAATGTTTTCCCTACATTAACCTCACAAATCTGCACTCCCAATATCTATCTTTATTCATCTCTAAACTCATGTCTTCAGAAATAAAACAATATTGCATCTGTAAGTGGAAAATCACTTAGGAGGTCTAGAATTTTTAAAAGCACATCGTCCTTTGATTGTCTTCTTTTAAAAAACAGCATTCCTTTATTTTGAAAGCACACATATTAGGGCGCGGTCAGAGTATAGGCATGGAGAGATGAACTAAAAAACTCTCCAGGGATTTCAGATAAAGGTAGTAACAGTAAAGATAGAGAAGGGTTAGTTTATTTTAGAAATGGTCAAAATTCCAATCACACAAGACGTTGATGTTTAACCAGATGTGGGCAAGTTAATAAGACAAAGTTGTCTGACTCAAGAATTGCCATTATCACAATTAAGCTGAGGTGGGGAAGAATGAATTAAAATGAGCATATGGGGGGTGGGAGGGATACTGGGATCATTAGTGGTGGAGAATATGTACTGGTGGAGGGATGGGTACTCGATCATTGTATAACTGAAACCCAAGCACAAAAATTTGTAAGTCTACAACAGTACCTCATGGTGTTTCACTGATAAAAATTTTAAAAATAAATAAATAAATAAACTCTCACCTTAGATGGAGGTGGCACTTCCTGGATCTCTGGCTAGAACAGCCTCAAGCAGTGGTTTCACTGATGAGATATACGAAACAAATGACAACTTACCCTCATTGCAAAGACTCATATGTCATGTGAAACTCATAGGTTGGCTGATAGCATCTTCTCTTAACTCTGACAAATGCTTATTCTTTTATTCCTTGGCTGGGTCTTTCCTAAAAACTCAAACCAGGTCCCATTCTTCAGTGGAAAACACCGAATATTCAAGAAGAAAAGCAAGGAAATAGTTGTCCAGTTGTATTTCCTTTTACTAAAGCATGGAGTGATATGGGCTGGAGCTATAGCACAGTGGGTAGGACATTTGCCTTGCATGTGGCCAACCCAGGTTCAATTGCTCTATCCCTCTCAGAGAGTCCAGCAAGCTACCGAGAGTATGCCGCCCACACAGCAGAGCCTGGTAAGCTCCCCGTGGGGTATTCAATATGCCAAAAACAGTAACAAGTCTCACAATGGAGATGTTACTGGTACCTGCTCTAGCAAATTGATGAATAATAGCAGGACAGTGCTAACGATAGTGCTTACTAAAGCAATGCAACAGAAGCCTATGAAGTCTCCAGGTCAAGTCAAGAGTCCATCAGTCTCTCACAAACTGTATGAGGCACCATCTCTGACTTCTTGTCTTGGGTATCTTTTTTTCCAGATCATTCCCCTTTCTTGTGTTCCTGTTTCTCTGTAGTTGACATATTGTAACTAATGGTGGGGCACGCTTATTTAAAATATTCATCAACTGAGATGATAAAATTCATTAACTCTTTTGAACCAAAGATTGCAGTGCACATTCACTATCTTGGCTGTATTAAAATCATTTGTTCCCTATTAAATGATAATACAGGGAAGTCTGTCTAAAAATTCTACCAACTATCATACAGATCCACTATGTGTGTGCTATTATATTAATCACATATAGTGAATAGAACAGAGTTTATATGTCCTAGTATTACTGACATAGAGTTTATATGTCCTAGTAAGAATGACATACCAGAAAGTAAAATAAGTATACACGTAGATTAACTGTTGAGAGTGAACCATACAATCATATTGTCCCCCTTAGGAGTGTTTTGTAGAAGAATTGAGAAAGGAAAAATAACATAGCAGATGGGAAGAGATATGAGTAATGTATTTGGTTGATTACTGAAGGGTGTCCTGATCACAGGAAGTTATCAAGTAATCAAAGAATATCACATGTGGAAGGACACTTGACATCCTAAAAATTGGATGAGGTCAAAGGGCAAAATCTCATGAGAAGGAGCAACTTTAACTCTTAGATTTTGCCAACTTTTTTCTTCTAGCGGAAGTCATCATCCATTCTGTCCAAGGAAGGGTGTTCACTGTCTCCCGACCCAAAAAAGGATGATATTTCATGCCATCGTTGCTTGCAAGGCACTGCTGGTCATCTTTATTTTTTATCCCCAATAATTTTCTTGCTTCTTCAGATATTATTAATTTAAAGTATGGCCATTTTATTTTTGAAAATTTTAGCACAGCGGGTAGGGTAATTGCCTTGCATGAGCCGACTCAGGTTTGATTCCTCTACCCCTCTCGAGAGCCTGGCAAGCTACCGAGTGTATCTTTCCCACACGGCAAAGCCTGGCAAGCTACTCATGACATATTTGATATGCCAAAAGCAGTAACAACAAGTCTCACAATTTGTTGTGAGACATTACTGGTGCCCTCTCGAGCAAACTGATGAACAATGGGAGGACAGTGCTACAGTAACACTTATTAAAGATTGATGTATATAGAAGAGAAACCCTCCAGATCTCAACATAGTTCCCTCACTTATTAATGCATTCTACTAGTATTATGAATTTGTTATAGTACATAATAAATCATGAAGCTCATGCACCATTTGAATTTTCTTAGCTTTAACATAATTTTATAGTTCTAAGAGTCCACCCATGCTATCTTGTTATATTTACTCTTTAGGCTCCTCTTGACTAGAAAAGTTTCTGACTTTAAAAAAATACTACTTTGTTTTATTGTTATTATTTTGGGGCCACAAACAGCTGTGCCCTACCTGCTATCCTATCACTCTAGCTGATTTGGTTCAGTTTTAATATCCAGGTAATACTGATATCATTAGAGAACTTTGGAAGTATTCTATCCTCTCCTCTTCAGTATTTTGAAATATTTTAAGAAGAACTGGCAATAATTGTTCATTAAATGTTAGCTAAAAGTCAAAGTGATATCAACTAATTCTGGTCTTTTCTATGTCAGGAATCTTCTCATTAGCTATGCATTCTCCCTCTAATTACAGATATTAAAACTTTCTAATTCTTCATGACTCAATCTTGGGAAGTTACATGTTTCCAGGAGTCTCTCTAATCTTCTAATTTACTGACTTTATTGACATAAAAAAATTAGATTACATTATTGTACTTTAACTTTCTTTCTTTTCTTCTTCTTCTTCTTCTTTTTTTTTTGCTTTTTGGGTCAAACCCGGTGATGCACAGGGGTTATTCCTGCCTCATGTACTCAGGAATTACCCCTGGCAGTACTCAGGGGACCATATGGGATGCTGAGAATTGAACCCGGGTGGGCTGTGTGCAAGACAAACACCCTACGGGCTGTGCTATCACTCCAGCCCCTGTACTTTAAATTTCTTGGTATTAATTATATAGTCACCTTTATCATCTTTTAATTTACTTGAGTCCACTATCTTATTTTTTTCTTACTCTAGGGAAATGCACCAATTTTGATTATATTTTCCCAAACAATTCTTAGGTTAAATTTTTTCTCTTTAATCATTCATATGTTTCTGCTCTTTAAGTCCTTTCTTCTGCCAAATTTGGCTTAGTTTTATCCCGTAGTTACATGAGATAAAACGTGTAATTGTTTATGTGGGCTATATATCTGTATATTTTTATAGGCACATAAGCGTAATGAAATACTACTTAAGTGTAAGAAATGTGGACATTTTGCTATTTTCAGCAAAATGGAAAAAATTCTGTTATGCTAATTGTTATATCACAGGAAAAAGACAACTATCAGGTGATATCAAATTTTACATGGAGTTTAAAGAAAAAAATAAAACTAATGAGTAAAAATTAAAGTTAAATTAGTTTACATGGTCAAAAGAACTGAGGTAACCGAAGGGGAAGAGGCAAGGGATGGATGGAGGGTGGAAAGGCTAAAATGAATGGTGGTGGCTTTTCTATTTGTGTAACAGAATAAAACACTTAATGTTCATCAAATAAAGAATGAATTAAAATTAGGATGTAATCATTTTTATTATAAATTTATCAAAACTATTTAAAGCAATAATAATAATATATTATGGTATTATAAGAAATGTAGATAAAATGAAGGATAGAAATAGCAAAGAGATAAACTAAAAGTATTGAGAATACTGCTCTAAGGTAGGTGTATTAGTTCTGAATCAGTAAAATTTAGAGATGGACTTTGATTGATTTAAAATGTAAAATAATAAATACTAGAAAAATATTTTAAAAAAATTATTTAATGGTGGAAAAAGATATTAAATGGAAATACATAACATTTTAATTTAGAACCAGAGAAAAGAATCAAGGAGAACTCACAGGGGGTCAGCATATGCATTTTTGCATGTATTTGACCCTGGTTCTATCCCCATCACTTTATGTCTTCTAGGTACTGCAAAGTAGTTCCAGTGAAACTGGACACTACAGGGGTCACAAATCCAAGTCCTAACATTGAACCATCTGGTCTGGTTCATTGAGAATCATCTGTTCTATCTCAGTCCCCTGAGAACTGCTTGGGTGACCCTCCAAATAAAAGATTTAAAAATAACTAGAAGACAAAATTAAAGAAGCTAGTAAAACCTACAATGGAATATTAACCAACAATATCAACAATTACTAAATGTGAATGATGTATGACTACAAATTAAAAGAAATTTTCTATTCATCTTAAAGGAATGCTCAACTACATGTTGTTAAATAGATCTCTATTTTAAATTTAAAAACATGGGCACGTTAAGTGATAGAGAAAAATACATTCCTTCTGTCTGTGAGGTCTAACTTTGAGTAAAGATCTTAACATTCTTCCTAAATTGTGAGCTATTAATTATCCTCCAAAAGGTTCCTAAAAGGTTATGCAAACAGGCTATAAATAAAGAAATGGAAAATATTCAGAATTATGTGGGATTTCTGGACATTGTCGATATGTACATAGGTTATGTGATTAATCATGGTTATTTAGGCAGGGATTATTTTAATCAACAAAGTTTGACTCCTGCCTCTCTTATGGTATGCAAATTCATTCTAGAATATATCTGACATTTTTGTGCTTTTGTTTGGTTTATTGTTATTTGGGGTGATTCCACACCCAGTGATGCTCAGGACTTACTCCTGGATCTGTGTTCTGATATCACTCCAAGTGTGGCTCAGGGATTGAACCCAGGTTCTCTATGTACAAAACTTTACCCACTGTACTATCTCTCTAGCACCTGTATCTAACATTTTGAAGTTCAGTGTATTTGGTAAACTGTCTGGGCTAGAAGAGTTTGCAATTCCCCAGGGAGAAAATTGCCTTCCACATGGTGTCTGAATACCACCATAGAGTTGAGCTATAATAGCCTGATCTGTGAATAATATTGTTCTTGTTTATTTTTTGCTTTGCTTTAGAACATGTGGAAAATGAGGCCTATTCTCACAACACCCTTTTCCGACCAATAGGTTTCATTATAAACATCTGAACCTAGATACGAAGCTAGTATTTGGACCATCCTAATTTATTATAAATAAACAGCAATAAAAATTTGATATGTGAAATGCAACTGCATGATACACAAATGCATTTGTATGAGTCAAGCACATAGAAATAATATAAATAAATTTTAGTAAGGCCAAAAATTTTACTTTTATTTAATTTTTAATGAGATATCAAATAGATACCTTAAGATATCACAGAATGAATACTATGATATTTCTAAAATATTAGTCAATTTTGCTTTAAAATGACAGTCTACATTAATCCTAGCATAATTAGAAGCACATAATTCTGTCTATACTTATAGATGTAAATATGTTTTTCTTTGCTTTAAAAAATTTTCCTGGAAAGTGCATTATTTAATTCAAAGTTAAAGGGCTTATACTAAAGTTCAAATAATTTTAGTGGATTATATGTCATTATGTGAACATCTTTGTCAGCAATTACTGAGTATAGAAATATGAAAACAAGTACATTTTGTCTAAAATAGACAATTTCTCCTTTGAAAGGTAATATGACTGTTTCTTTTTTGCTTGGTTTTATAGAAAACTAGAAATTAGAATCAGCCACAAGAGTGTCAAAAATTTACCTCCACTTTCCCCAAAGTATAGTTAATTGAGCTGTAACATCAAATAAACACTCTTTACCTTTAACAGTAATATACCAAAAAAGACTTTCTATTCATTTTGTGTGGTTATTCCTACATTAGGAATATAAATGTATTAATTTATAGATACAGATACTAATTGCTTGAATTTTGAGTTCAAAACCAGGCACTAGTATGTGTGGAATAATTGGGTTTTGCTGTAGAAGAACCATAATAAAGAACTTGAAAGTGCTGTCACATTTCACATAACTAGTAAAGTCTCAGAATATTTAAAAAATATTCTGAAAGAAAATGTCTTGGGGCTTTCTTAATGAGAATGAATGTGGTTTGAAAAGATCAAATAATATTCATATATGTCAAATACAGGTTCTAATAACAGTTAGAGATAATGAATACAATTAAAGTAGGTCAATTTAAGTAATTATTTTCCAGAAAGAATTGCACTTCCTAATCACTAATTGTTAAGATATAATTAAAAGCAAAAAAATGCTATTTACCCAGGAAACTGTTACAAAAGATTTTAAAATATCAACATGACTCATTTTGTCATCTTTTAATTTGCATGTCTTCTTTATTATTAGCATAATTGCATTTTGTAGTTAATGGTCATGTAAATATGATAATGTACTAATAATTGATGTAATAATAAATATCACAGTCATGAATCTCAGAATGCCTTTTCTTGGTCACTGATATTTTAGTCGTCTATTATATCATCATTAGGAGATAAATTGGGTATTTTTCTAGCATAGATAAAAATTCGGGTGTGCTTAAAGCGTTACCCCTAAACTTATAATACACACATACATACACGTACACACACATCCTATTTTGTTTTGACTTGATTTGGGGGACACATTGTGCATTCGTGCTCAGGAATTACTCTTGGCTCCAACGATTTCTCATGGCAGGAAACAGGGATCATATAGGATCATGAGGATTAAACCAAAGTCCACTGCTTGCAGGGCAAGTGTCTGTCCTGCTATACTGTCTCTCAAGTCCCTTATACATAGTTTCTTTAGGCAGCAATCTGGGTCATTGAATATTGAAAGAAGAAAAAAATATTATATGAGAAAACCAAAAATAAACTTTCAGCAGCTTTATTGCAAAACACAATGCCCAAAGAGAGAGAGACAGAGACAGAGACAGAGACAGAGAGACAGAGAAACACAGAAACAAAGACAGACAGAGACAGAGAGACAGAGAGAGACACAGAAACAAAGACAGAGAGACAGAGACAGAGAAAGAGAGAGAGAAGAGAGGAAGAAAAGTGTCTATCACAGAGGTAATCTGGTGAAGGAAGCTGGAGAAAAACTGGAGATATTGGGGAGGGAAATGTACACTGATGAAGCAATGGGTGATGAAACATTGTATGACTGAAACCCAATCATGAATAAATTTGCAACTCTGTATCTCATAGTGACTCAATTTAAGAAAGAAAAAAAGTGGAAAGATTAATTGAACAAATAAAACACAGATTATAGTTTGATCTTCACAAACATTAAATTTAAATAGCATAAGGCTATAAAACTTGACGTAAAATCTCAAGTTGATCATCACCATGGCCTTATTTACAAAAATCATGGTTATGACTTCAAAGAAACTGCCAATTCTTTGAGAAAGAAACTTGCTTTAATAAAATTCCTTCAATAATTGTTATAAAATTTTTAATTTTCTTTAAGATTTTTCAGAAACCAGCAAATTGTTTAAGAAATCCTGCATCTAATGAGGATAAAATCTGAAATATTCTTTATTTTGAAGGTCATAATTTATAAATACTCATTGCAAATGAGCAAAATGTATTCTAAATGTTATAATTTAAAATAATTAAATATAAAATGACTGTCACTGTCACTGTCCTCCCGTTGTGAAAGAATAAAAATTAACAGAAGTGATAACTTGTATAATATAGGCATCATAATCTTATCTGTAATAAGTACAGTGTAAGAATAATTTTCTTAACACTATGCATTATTGACAGGTAACACAGAATATTTCATTTCTATATAAAAATGACTAGCAGTTCTTTCTGAAAATTGATAATTTATAATTGTGTGGTATTGACCATAGTGCCTACTTAATACAATTTCCTTCAAATTCCAGAACACAGAGATATAGTACAGAAGCAAAGATACTAGTCTTACATACACTAACCCTCATTTAAATCCCTGACACCACATATGATCCACTACTTCCCACCAGAAGTCACGCCTGAGAAGAGAGCCAGAAATATTCACTGAGCACTGGGTGTGCTCTACACCTCCCCCCCCAAAAGGAAATATGGAAATATCTTCACTAATTTTACTCCACAAACTTAAATATATGATAAATTAAAGGTATTTTACACTAATTACTTAGGAATAGGGCTGGAGCAATAGCACAGCGGGTGGGGCTTTTGCCTTGCACACGGCCTACCCAGGTTTGATTCCTCCGTCCCTCTCAGAGAGCCTGGCAAGGTACCGAGAGTATCCCGCCACATGGCTGAGCCTGTCAAACTCCCTGTGACATATTCGATATGCCAAAAACAGTAACAATTCTCACAATGAAGATCTTACTGGTGCCTGCTCAAGCAAACAGATGAACAACGAGAAGACAGTGCGACAGTGCAACTTAAGAATGATTTTAAATTTGGTTTCGATAAAAAATACCCATATGTAATGCATTATAGCATATGATAAAATATAGAATTTTATTGATTTATAGATTTACTGTGTAATATAATACTGAGTATTTCAGTAGTAATTTCTGAGTACTGTGAACTGAGATCTAGTTAATCCCTATACTCTTCCTTCTCCATTCACCTCTGTACTTCCTTTCTGATAACCACCACTCTTTGTATTTTATTTTGTTTGTTTTTTTTTTATACTACACACAGTGAGTGATATTGTTCTGTACATAGCACAGCGGTAGGGCGTTTGCCTTGCAAGCAGCCGGGAGCCAGGTTCGATTCCCCTGCCCCTCTCCGAGAGCCTGGCAAGCTACCAAGAGTATCTCACCTGAACAGCAAAGCCTGACATAGCTGTGACATATTCAATATGACAAACACAGTAACAACAAGTCTCACAAGAGACGTTACTGGGCTTGCTCGAGCAAATCGATGAACAATGGGAGGACAGTGCTGCAGTGCTTTCCATATTTATTAGAATTAATCACATCACTCATATTCCACCAAATAATGTAACACCTTATTTTTTCAGTCCAACATGGCTTATAATATTTTATCATATACCTACTTCACAGTATAATTTTGTTTGTCTTACTTCATAAAAGGTAAATGAGTAGCAATATGGAAAATCAACATATGGATGCATCACATATTTTTGTAAAACGATTTGGTATAAAATCTGGGCTAATACTCTTTACAATAGACAGCGGTAGGACGTTTGCCTTGCACGCAGCCAACATGGCTGATCCGAGTTCGATTCCTCCGCCCCTCTCGGAGAGCCCGGCAAGCTACCGAGAGTATCTCACCCCCATGGCAAAGCCTGGCAAGCTCCCCGTGACGTATTCGATATGCCAAACACAGTAACAACAGTAGGCAGAATCTGGAAAAAACCTGAGTGCCCGAGAACAGATGACTGGTTAAAGAAACTTTGGTACATTTACACAATGGAGTACTATGTAGCTGTTAGAAAAGATGAAGTCATGAAATTTACATACAAGTGGTACTACATGGAAAGTATCATGGTAAACGAAATGAGTCAGAAAGAGTGGGATAGACACAGAAAGATTGCATTCATCTGGGGAACATAAAGTAACAAAATGGGAGACTAAGACCCAGGAGTGGCCAAGATTAGTACCAGGAATTTTGCTGCATGACTTGAAGGCCAGCCACATGTGCTAGGGGAAAAGGCAGCTCAGATAGAGAAGAGAAGGGAGCACCAAATAAAGGGTGTTGGGAGGATCCTCCCAGGGTGGGAGAAGCATGCTGAAAGTAGACTATAGACCAAACATGATTGCCACTCAGTGCCTCTCTTGCAAACCACAGGACCCAAAAGGAGAAAGAGAACAAAAGGGAATGCCTTGCCACAGAGGAAGGGTGGGATGGGGGGATGAGGGGTGGGAGGGATGCTGGGACCCATGGTGGTGGAGGATGGGTGCTGGTGGAGGGATGGGTACTTGATCATTTTATAACTAAAACTCAAGCACAAAAATTTGTAAGTCTATAACTGTACCTTATGGTGTCTCACTAATAAAAAAATAATTAAAATAAATAAAATAAAAATAAAATCTGGGCTAAAAAACACCTATGATATACCAAAAGGCAAGTTTTTATTAGCTAAGTAATATTCCACTGGATAATAAAACTAACCCACATCATTTTTATTTAGCTGTCACTAGGAGGTTGTTTCCACATCTTGGTAGTTATGAATAGTTTTTAGTTAATGTAAAGGGTACAAGTATATTTTCATTAGTTCATATTATTTGCATAGATATCTAGAAGTTGAATTGTTAAATTACATGGTAGTTCTAGTTTTAACATTTTGAATAATTTTGACACCAATTTCCATAGTGATTGAGTCAAATTACATTATACTATATACTATTAGTATATAAACTTTCATTAACACTTATTTTTAGTGTTTTTGAAATAGGTCAATATAAATCATCTCCCTAGTCCCTCCCTATAATCAGTGATGCTGAACAGTGATATACTGATTCTTTGAAATTTGTTGTAAATTTTTGGACCAAAAAGAAAAAAATATGAAATATATATATATAATATTTATGTTATATACACACATTGACTAATAAAAATATTATGTATATATATTATTTCTATAAGAGTAAGAAATAGTTTTATTCTCTGTGGTAAGTTTTCTATCATTAACAATTTAAAATTCTGTCACATTATTTTGCTACAACTAGAACTTCTATAATTTTCTACTTCCCTCTATAATAAGTATACTGGAGCGATAGCACAGCGGTAGGGCATTTGCCTTGCACGCAGCCAACATGGCCAATCCGAGTTGGATTCCTCCGCCCCTCTTGGAGAGCCCGGCAAGCTACCGAGAGTGTCTCGCCCACACGGCAGAGCCTGGCAAGCTCCCCCTGACGTATTTGATATGCCAAACACAGTAACAACAAAGTCTCCAATGGAGACGTTACTGGGCCCACTCGAGCAAATCCACGAACAACGGGAGGGCCTTTACCTTTACCTATAATAAGTAGGAAAGCACAAAGATTATTTAAATGTTCATAATATTTTCAATCCTGAAATGAGCCAAATTTTCTGTAAGGTTTTAAGATTATATGATGTGAGGTAGCTATGATATGTGCCCATAAATATATTTAATAAATAAACTTGACAGCTTTTAATGAGGTAACGATTGAAAAATTTTCAGGTGTTACTCCTTGCTCTACATTCAGTGATTACTCCAGGTGGTGTGTAGGGGACCAAATATGATTCTAGGAATAGAAACCTGGTAGACTGCATGCAAGGCAAGCACCCTACCTGCTATACTATTTCTCCAATCCTTTTTTAAAAAATTATTATTGAAACACTATGAGGTACAGTTGTAGACTTACAAACTTTCGTGCTTGGGTTTCAATTATACAATGATCGAGTACCCATCTTTCCACTAGTGCCCATTCTCCACCACCAATGATCCCAGTAGCCCTCCCACCCCCACACTCCATTCCCTCACCCCACCCTGCCTCTGTGGCAGGGCATTCCCTTTTGCTCGCTCTGTCCTTTAGGGTATTGTAGTTTGCAATAGAGGTTTTGAGTGGCCATCATGTTCGGTCTATAGTCTACTTTCAACACGCATCTCACATCCCGAGCAAGTCCTCCAAACATTCTTTAGGTGTTCCCTTAGAGAAGGTGCCTTTTCCTCCAGCATGAGAAGCCAGCTTCTAAGCCCTGGAGCAGACCTCCTGGTACTTATCTCAATTATTCTTGGGTGTTCCACTCCCATTCTGTTACTGTATATTCCCCAGATGAGTGCAGTGTTTCTATGTCTGTCCCTCTCTTTTTGGCTCATTTCACTTAGCATGATATTTTTCATGTAGAACCACTTGATTGTAAATTTCATGACTTCATAGTATTCCATTGTGTAGATGTACCAAAGTTTCTTTAACCAGTCATCTGTTCTCGAGCACTCGTCCAACCCCTATTTTTGAATTTTGTAGGACATTAAGAAGAAATGTGAGTTATTTTTTAAAATTACTTATTAAGATTCAAATTGTCATTTTGTGAATGAATTTAAATCTTTCATGTGTGTGTCTTTTTTAAATTGATCTGGTGTCTGTTAATTAGATAATATTGAATAAAATTATTAAGATTTTTAATTTGAGTCTATTAATTTGATGTGCATATTTTGAGAAATTAGACTATTTCACCTAAGCCAATATTAGTGTGAAGTTAATACCATAGCTCCTTTATTGCTTTGTCTTTAGTGATTTGGCTTTTCTTATATTTTATATTACTTTATTTGGTTTGTTAATACTTTATCATTCTAACCTTGAGCTTTGAAATTTTATTAAATTTTTAACATGGCTTGCTTTAAAATTGTTAATTCTTCCTTGCTTTCTCATTTATTGGTGATTGTTTTTATATGTTCATCTTTCTACACTTCGGGGTAAAGTCTGAAATTTATTTATTCATTTTGGGGCTCATGCCAAATTATGTATTCTCAATTATCTTTATTTTCTTATAGATACATAATTTCATATCATGATATATGGCCTCCACTATATCTCACATGTATTTTTTAAAATTTTTTTTCTTAGTGAAACACCATGAGGTACAGTGGTAGACTTATAAACTTTTGTGCTTGGGTTTCAATTATACAATGATCAAGTACCCATCCTTTCAACAGTGCCCATTCTTCACCACCAATGGACCCAGTAGCCCTCCCACACCCTCCACTCCATCCCTCCATCCGCCCCACCTCTTTGGCAGGGCATTCCCTTTTGCTCTCTCTTTTCTTTAGGGTGTTGTGGTTTGCAATAGAGGTATTGAGTGGCCATCATGTTTGGTCTATAGTCTACTTTCAGCACACATCTCGCATCTTGAGCGAGTCCTACAAACACCCTTTACTTGGTGTTCCCTTCTCTATCTGAGCTACATTTTCCACTAGCATCTGCTGCTGGCTTCCAAGCTGTGCAGCAGACCTCCTGGCACTTATCTCAACTCTTCTTTTTTTTCTTTTTGGGTCACACCCAGCGATGCTCTGGGGTTATTCCTGGCTCTGCACTCAGGAATTATTACTGGTGGTTCTTGGGGGACCATATGGGATGCTGGGGATTGAACCCAGGTCGGCCACGTGTAAGGCAAGTACCCTACCTGCTGTGCTATCGCTCCGGCCGCATCTCAACTATTCTTGGGTGTTAGTCTCCCCTTCTGTTACTTTATATTCCCAGATGAGTGCAGACTTTCTATGTCTGTCACTCTTTTTCTGATTCATTTCACTTAGCATGATGCTTTCCATGTAGAACTTCTATGCAAATTTCATGACTTCATCTTTTATAACAGCTGCATAGTATTCCATTGTGTAAATGTACCAAAGTTTCATTAACTAGTCATCTGTTCTCAGGCACTCGGGTCTTTTTTTTTTTCAGATTTTGGATATTGTGAACAGTGCAGCAATGAACATACAAGTACTGATGTCATTTCAACTATACTTTTTTGCCTCTCCGGGATATATTCCCAGGAGTGGTATTGCTGGGTCAAATGGGAGCTCAATTTCTAATTTTTTGAGAATCGCCCATACTGTTTTCCAAAAGGGCTGAACCAGTCGGTATTCCCACCAGCAGTGAAGGAGAGTCCCTTTCTCCCCACATTCGCACCAACACCAGTTGCTTTTGTTCTTTTGGATGTGGGCTAGTGTCTGTGGTGTAAGATGATATCTCATTGATGTTTTGATGAGCATCTCCCTGATGATTAGTGATGTAGAGCATTTTCTCATGTGCATTTTAACCATTCGGATTTCTTCTTTGAAAAGTTTCTGTTCATTTCATCACTCCATTTTTTTTGATGGGGTTGGATGTTTTCTTCTTGTGGAGTTCAACCAGTGCTTTGTCTATCCTTGATATCAACCCCTTATCGGATGTGTATTGGGTGAATATACTTTCCCATTCTGTAGATTGTCTTTATATTTTGGTCTCTGTATCTTTTGTGGTGAAGAATCATCTTAGTTTAATATAGTGTCATTGTTTGTCTTCGTTTCCACTTAGTTGGTCAGCGGCATGTCATCTTTGAAGATACCATTAGTCTCAATATCCTGGAGGGTATTGCTGACCTTCCCTTCAATGTATCTTATGGATTCTTCTCTGATGTTGAGGTTTTTAATCCATTTTGATCTAACTTTTGTGCATGGTGTAAAGTCGAGGTCCAAGCCCATTTTTTTGCATGTGGTTGTCCAGTTATACCAGCACTATTTGTCAAAGAGGCTTTCCTTTCTCCACTTCACATTTCTTGTTCTCTTATCAGATATTAGATGTTTATACATTTGGGGTTGGTTGTGTGTAGGGATATTCCACCCTTTTCCATTGGTCTGTGGCTCTGTCTTTGTTCCAGTACCATGCTGTTTTAATTGTTACCACTTTGTAGTAGAGTTTGAGATTGGGGAGTGTGATGCCTCCCATCATCTTTTTCCCAAGAATTGCTTTAGTTATTTGTGGGAATTTGTTGTTCCAAATGAATTTTAGAAGTGCTTGGTCTATTTCTTTAAAGAATTTCATAGGTATTCTTATAGGGATCCCATTGAATCTGTATAGTGCCTTGGGGAGTATTGCCATTTTGACAATGTTAATTCTTCCTATCCATGATCAGGGGATATATTTCCATTTACTCATGTCCTCTTTTATTTCGTTGAGTAGCATTATAGTTTTCTTTGTAGAGTCCTTTACCTCCTTAGTTAAGCTGATTCCGAGGTACTTGATTTTCTGGGGACATGATAGTGAATGGGATTGTTTTTTTCATGTCTCTTTCCTCTGTCTCATGATTTGTGTATAGGAAGGCCATGGATTTTTGGTTTTATAGCCTGCGACTTTACTGTACAAGTCTATTGTTTCTAGGAGTTTCTTGGTAGAGGCTTTAGGATTCTCTATAGTATCATATCATCTGCCAATAGTGAGACCTTGATTTCCTCATTTCCTATATAGATGACCTTAATATCTTTTTCTTGCCTCTTATTGCAAGCCCTTCCAGTACTATATTGAAAGAAGTGGTGATAGTGGACATCCTTGCATTGTCCCTGATCTTAGAGGGAAGGCCCTTAGTTCTTCCCCATTGAGGATAATACTTGCCATAGGTTTTTCATATCTTTTTTGACTATCTTGAGGAAAGTTCCTTCTAAGCCCATTCTGGTGAGAGTTTTTATCATAAACAGATGTTGTATCTTGTCAAATGCTTTCTCTGCATCTATTGATATTATCATATGGTTTTTATCTTTACTTTTGTTGATATGATGAATTATTTTGATTGATTTTCAAATGTTAAACCATCCTTGCATCCCTGGGATGAATCCCACTTGGTTGTAGTGTATGATCTTTGTGATGAGTTGTTGAATTCTGTTTGCTAATAGTTTGTTGAGGATCTTTGCATCTGTGTTCATGAGAAATATTTGACTGTAATATCCTTTGTTAGTGGTGTCTTTGCTTTTAGTATTAGGGAGATATGTGCCTCATAGAAGCTGTTTGGGAGAGTTCCTGTTATTTCAATTTCCTGGAAGAGCTTGAGGAGAACTGGCAACAGGTCTTTAAATGTTTGGAAGAATTTACTAGTGAATCCGTCTGGGCCTAGGCTTTTGTTTTTGGGAAGACTTTTGATTAGCGCTTCAATTTCCTTGATATGAATGGGTCTATTCTGGTATCCCAAGTCTTCTTGGTTCAATATTGGGAGATCATAGGAATCCAGGAATGTGTCCATTTCTTCTAGGTTCTCTTATTTCATGGCATACAGACTCTCAAAGTAGTCTCTGATGATCTTTTGAATTTTATTGGTTTCTATTGTGATGTCCACTTTTTCATTTCTTATTTGGTTTATTGGGGTTCTCTCTCTTTCTTTGTGAGTCTTGCTAGTGGTTTATCAATCTTGTTTATTTCTCAAAGAACCAGCTCTTGGTTTCATTGACCTTTGGTATTGTTTTTTTGGGTTTCTGTGTTGTTAATTTCTGCTCTGAGTTTTATTATTTCTTTCCTTCAGCCGGGTTTGTGTTTGTTTTGTTTTTCTTTTTCTAAGATCTTGAACTGTGAAGTCAAGTTACCTCTGTAGGCCTTTTCTTCCTTCCTGAGGAATGCTTGCAAAGCTATAATTTTTTCCTCTTAACACAGCTTTAACTGTGTCCCATAAGTTCTGGTAGCTCATGTCTTCTTTCTCATTTGTTTCCAGTTATCTTTTGATTTCTTCCTTGACTTCCTTCCTGATCCACTCATTGTTCAACATTGAGTTGTTTAATTTCCAGGTGTTTGATTTGGTTCTCCGCGTTTGTGTGTGATTCGCTTCCATCTTCAGCAAATCTTGGTGTGACAAGATAGTTGACACAATTTCTATCTTCCTAATTCTATTGAGGTATGTCTTGTGATCCAATACATGGTCTATTTTAGAAAATGTTCCATGTGCACTTGAAAAGAATATGTATTCTTTCTTCGGCGTCTGTAAAGCCCTGTATATATCTATAAGCCCTCTCTCTTCTACTTCTTCCTTCAAAGCCAATGTTTCCTTGCTGAGTTTTGTTCTTGTTGATCTATCCCGAGTTGATAAGGTGTTTATCTGTAAAATGGTGTATCGTTCCATCGAGTTTGAGTGAGAGTTTAGCTGGAAAAAGTATTCTTGGTGAGGCATTCATTTCATTTAGTTTTTTCACTATATCCCACTGTTGTCTTCGGGCTTGGAGAGTTTCCTCTGATGGGTCTGCTGTGAATCTAAGGGGTGCTCCTTTATATGTGATTTTCTTCTTTGACCTTGCTGCTTGCAATACTGTGTCTGTATCCACAGCATCCATTATTCTGACTACGATGACAATACCTTGGAGTGTTTTTATTAGGGTCTCTTTTAGCTGGCACCCTTCTGGCTCCTTGGATCTGGATGTCTGCATTCTCTAACTCTGGAAACTTTTCAGCAATTATTTCTTTAACTGTGGCTTTTTCATTGGAGTTGCTTCTTTGTCCTATTGGTACTCCAATAATCCTAATGTTGTTCCTCTTGGAGTTGTCCCCTAACTCTCTGATTCACCTTAGAACTATTTTGAGTTTTTTTCCCATTGTTTGTTGTTGCCTGTTCGATTTCTGCTGCTCATCTTCAAGCTCACTAATTCTGTCTTCAGCTGTAGTCATTCTACTGCTGAGGGCACCTATTGAGTTTTTAATTTCATCTACCAAATCCTTTATTTGCGACATTCTTTTTGTAGCATTCTTATTTCTGCTCTCATTTCTTCCTGTATTTTTTTGGCTATACATTCCACTGTTTCTTTCATTTCTTCCTTTAATTTCATGGATGTCTGCTCCATTGTTTCTTTGAATTCCTTGAACATCCTCAGAATTTCATCTCGGAGTTCTTGATTGGAGAGATCATATTTGTGGGCAACCCCTGTTGAAGATTCGGGACTCTTTTCTTCGTCCTCTCCTCATAGTGGAGATTTGTGCTGTTTCTTCATACTGTTGTGGTTGTGTAGAGGTAAAACCTTCAAGTTCACTAGCACTGTTCCCTCTTATTGTGGGAAAGGATTCTGAATAAGATTGGTCAATGGTCGTCAACCTTCTCCCCTTCTAGAACATGTCTTTCCTCTCAGACATTATTCTGTGGTTTATGATAGACATTGAGTGAAGTGTTGGAGGAGGGGCTCTTTTATATTGGGATTGCACAGCTTCTTGCGTACACTGGTCTTCTGATGGAATGGGAGTAGGCTGGTGGATTATTATCATATTGTGTTTGAGGCAGCCAGGATGTTTTCTACAGAATTAGGTGATAAAGGTTGGGATGTGAATCGAGAGTGCTAGGAGTGGGAAATATAACTGGAGTGTCTGCCAGCCTCACAGAAGGCCAGGCCCACTTCTGAGGAGGCCACACCCCCTACAGTGGAGGCCACACCCCCAGCCAGTCCGGGTGCTTGTCCACAGACCTGTTGGGGGGGGCAGCTACTAGTTGGGCTGGCCCTGTCTGTGGAAGTAGAGGCTGGTGCCCCAGGCCGGGAGTCCCGGCGGCTGGCCTTCAGGGGTGCAAGTCTGGGTGGGGAGGGGGTGCGCGGAAGTAGGTACAGACCTGTTGGGCGGGGGTGGTGACTAGTTGGGCTGGCGCTGGCTGTGGAAGTCCCCACATGTATTTTATACAATATTTTAATATTCACCAAGCTCAAAATATAATCTTAATTTGTGAAAAATATATAACAATATTCTTACATTTGATTATTGATTGTTTTCAAGTACAACCATCTAGCCTTCTTCCTCTCTCTCCCAGATAGATATTTTGATTAAGACATCAATGCCCAGATATCCTGACATAGTTAATAGAAATTTCAAATCATATATGCTACAACCTTGGCTTAAGAATAACCGTCACTGGTGTTCAAAAGCTAGTACAGCAAGTGGGGCACTTGCCTTTCACAAGGTAGTTCTGGATTCAATTCCCAGCACCATATATGGGCCCCTGAATCCTCCAGAACTGACCCTTGAGAACAGCATCCAGAGTAAATTCTGAACACATCTGCGTGTAGCCAAACCAAACCAAACCAAAATTAAATCAAATTTTTAAAAGTACAGTCATCTCAAACTCATCTTTAATCAGAGATTCTGTACTGCAATATATTGATTCCTTGAACTTTCATGAAAGTTCAACACTGTTCTCTCAAATAATCAAATTTTATTAACTTAAATAATCTAAATCAAGTATGTAGGAAACTTAAATAAAATATACTCATAGGGCTAAGAACAGCACAAACATATGTATATATAAAGGTACTTATAATATATAATAGGTATTTATACAACATATATGAAATAGCTACACGTAAAAATTTCTTATTTAGCTTCTAATTGTATAGTTTTATAGCTTACAGGCTGAACTATGAAATATTTTTAGCTTTGTGATGGGCAAAAGGATTGTGTCTAGATTTTTGACATATTCATTATTGGCATTGTTGAATATCCATTTTTCCACACCACTATTTGTTTTAAATAAATCTTGCTTCATTATATATCATTTACCATTGTGCCAGATTGGGTCTCTTTTTTGAATTTTGAACCAGTGATGCTTTAATGAATGAGCAGTGTGAAGAAGAGTCCCTGAAATGGATCTTTTGGTGACAGGTTGGGGAGGATTTTTGAAGAAAATCATCGTAAAACATTTTGTTAAATTGACAAGTTGCATTTTCTCTAAATAACTCCTTTTTGTGTTACATTTTTAAAAAATTGTGGATAAGCGTTTGAGCCTAAATCTTGGATTGTATCACAGACCTTTGGGATATCCCTTATGAATTTTTTTCATTCTTTATATGATTAGAACAGACATTGTTGTTGTAACTATAAAAACTGATACAGAATTTGATGCCAAAGAATTTTTCTTTATTCTAAAAGATACTACACAGCAACCCAGTTTCAGAAGGAAGAAAAAAAAAACAGTTATAAAAGTAATACACTTGACCAAAAGTATTGAAGTGCCTACTGAAGCTATTTTGTAGATTTAAATAGCTCCCCATGATATATTTGATATGCCAAACACAGTAACAAGTCTCACAATGTTACTGGGCCCACTTGAGCAAATAGATGAACAATGGGAGGACAGTGACAGTGACAGTGAAATAGTATATTTCAAACAGTATGAAGTATATTTAAACAGTGTATTTAAACTTAGCATTAAACAGTATGATGGGAATGAATTTCTGTCTAATTGTACTGCGGAGACAAAACTTCAAAATTTGTGTCTATGTTTTCAGAGTACCTTCATGCATGAAGATACCGGCAGAGGAACAAAGGCATGCATGCGGGTCCCAGGGTTGAGATCTCCAAGCCTGCTCAGATCGGGGCGGAGCATCCTCCACCCAGATCCTCCAAATTCCAGTAGGCAGGGGTCACACCCACCAACTGGCCCCCTGCAGCCGTGCAATCCCATCAACGGCCAAGACTCAGAGACTATAAAACCCAGCTTCCAGAAGCGTGCAGCCTCATTAGCGGCTGAGTGACATCTTATTATCTCATTCCTATTTTGGACAAACTGGCAGGCTACCAAATGTAACCTACCCACAGGGCAGAGTCTGGCAAACTCCCCGTGGCATACCCAATATGCCAAATACCAGTAACAATGATGGGTCTCATTCTCCTAACCCTGAAAGAGCCTTGAGTATGGCACTTTTTAAAAAACCTCAGGGCTAGGACGAAGGAGATGTTACTGAGGACTGCTCGAGGCGATCGACAAACAACAGGATGGTCGTGATCGTGTTCAGAGTACATATGTAAAAAAATATTTTTTATGGGACGGGTATAGTAAAACTTAAAACTTGATTCTATATTTTTCCAAATATAAAACAATATGTTGAGTTTCATTAATAGAATAATAAATTTAAAACATTAAGGCCTGAGTGGGGAAGAAAACTACTATGTAATTTAGATTTTGAATAAAATCATCTTAACATAACAGACACAGCAACACACTTTTATTTCGATATCTTGGGCTTGTATCATTTCTGTTCCATATTATAAGTTCTGGGCATGCACCTTTATCTATTCATATAACAGGATAAAAAATTAGCCCACTCATTATATTGATGCTGAAGTGATAGTGCTAGATCCCCATTGCACAGGAAATATTCTATATTTCTGGCAAAGAAAAAGGAGATAGGAGATATTTTATATTTCTGACAGAATGTGAGAGATAAACTGAATAAAGATAATATGTGTCACTGTCATAAAATTCATCTTCAAGTAAAGAGTACCTGTTTCATCTCTGTTTGAAATTTTTAAAACAAATATACCTGGATTCTTCTGATTGTAGTTTTTTTCTAACCAATCAAGGATTATTTGTTTCTCAATATCATCAGTTAGTTTATATTTATTATTGAAGTTTGTTTTATTCTTGACATTGTTTGACGCTTTACTCTTTGACCAGATTAATTAACTTTTGTTCTTCACTTGTTATAGTTTGTACTTTCACGGCTACTGGACATCTCAGCTCGGAAATATGTTAGGGCTCTTCTTGAGACCGTTCTGTTGCTCGTCCCTTCTTGCAACGCAATGACGGCGATTATTGACGACAGCTATTACATCCATGTGAGTTTAAATTATGAGGGAACTCAGAACTGAATTTAGAATAGGAAACAAAAAGCTGTACAAATAGATGCTGCTTCCTCAACTTCACTTCCTCGCTAAAGGAAAGTTTCTCTGATCCCTATAGCTGCCCATGAAATACCCATAATAGCAGCAACTTTGGTACCTTACTTTGTGTTCCAGGTCATATTCAGATGATACTTTGCTTTTCACTTCTAAAGTAGGGGAGGGACTCTAACAAAGCAAGGGAGAAGTTGAAAAGTTAGTTTGTTAGATACTAAAGAAGACTGGAAATTATACTTCAATTTGAAAATATTAGCAAAAAAAAAGAAAATAGATTTTATGATGTACTAAAAATTGGCAACTTCCCCCACCCCAAGAAAATTGATATCATTTCAGATTCTGAGCTCTTTTTTTTTTTTTTTGGCTTTTTGGGTCACACCCAGCAATGCACAGGGGTTACTCCTGGCTTTGCACACAGGAATCACTCCTGGCGGTGCTCAGGGAACCATATGGGATGCTGGGAATTGAACCTGGGTCGGCCGCGTGCAAGGCAAATGCCCTACCTGCTGTGCTATCACTCCAGCCCCAACTCTGAGCTCTTTAATTGTTACTTTTTTTCACCACTTATAATTTTCCAGATTCCAAATTTTGTAAAATAAAAATTAGAATAAGTAGTAACCAGTAGAACTCTAAAATAAATGATATAGAAGTTTAAAGTAGAATAATAAATGCAAATATAAGTTACATTATATGAATGAGGAGAGAGAAAAGAGAACCCCTCCATAAAGACTTGTTTAATCTTTAAGGAAGATTGAACAAGTTTCTCATAAACTTTGTATGGGCACTACAAACTGGAAAGCTGCAAAGGAGAACTTTCACACCCAAAGTTGGGATGTGCCCAACCCCAGAATGTAAAGTTGAGTAATTCTATTTTAAATTTACATAGAACATTAGCTACAAATGTACAATTTTATGATTTTCTACTTGTCTACATTGCAAAGTGATCATCACAATAAGTCTGGTTAACATTTGTTGTCATACATAGTTGTAAGAAGTTTCTTGACTCATTAGGGGGGTGTAAAAACCAAAGAATGAGACTAAAATCCAATGACAGTAGAAATGAGGTTCATGTTTGGAAGTTTTCCACAGTGTGTATAGGTAGAGAGTGTACTTAGGATAGAGAAGGAAACACTAAGAAAATGTGAGTTGAAAATGATCACTCTGGAAAAAATATTCATGCCAAAAAGAGGTTAAATGGATATACACGATAACTTCTCAGTACCTGTATGGCAAATCGTAATAACAAAGAGTGGGGCAGGGCAGAGAGGAAAAGAGAGAGGGAGAGGGAGTGGGAAGGAGGGAGGGAGGGAGGGAGGGAAGGAAGGAAGGAGGGAAGGAAGGAAGGAAGGAAGGAAGGAAGGAAGGAAGGAAGGAAGGAAGGAAGGAAGGAAGGAGAGAAAAGGAGAGAGAGAGAGAGAGAGAGAGACTATCTGCCATAGAGGCAGGAGGGAAACTGGGACATTGGCTGGGGAAATGTTCACTATTAAAGGGGTGGGTGTTGGAACATTGTATAACTGAAACATAATCGAGAACAGATTTGTAACTGTGTATCTCACATGATTCAATAAAAATTTAAAAAAAGAAATTTCTTGTATAAGATCTTTTAATATTTAACTCTTAGTAACTTCAAAATCTAAAATAGTATGTGGTTCAGCATAGTCCCTATGCATTGTGTTTTGTAATTAGAACATTTGCCCTATTCAGCCAATTTAATCACTCTATATTGCAACCACCAATCTGTCCTCTATAGGTAGTCATAATAATTCTCAGATTTCACAAGTGAGATTTGATGTTCAAGGCCCTCCCGTTGATTGTCGATTTGCTCGAGCGGGCCCAGTAACGTCTCCATTGGAGACTTTGTTGTTACTGTGTCTGGCATATCGAATACTCTCTGTAGCTTGCCGGGCTCTCCGAGAAGGGCGGAGGAATCGAACTCGGGTCGGCCGTGTTGGCCGCTTGTAAGGCGAATGCCCTACCGCTGTGCTATCGCAAATCGCTCGAGCAAATCGACGATGTTCAAAATGAACATAATTTTTTTTTTATGGGCTGGAAAGACAGCACAGGGAGTAGGGCGTTTGCCTTGCACATGGTCGACCTGGGTTCGATTCCCAGCATCCCATATAGTCCCCTGAGCACCGCTAGAAGTGACTCCTGAGTGCAGAGCCAGGAGTAACCTCTGTGCATTGCTGGGTGTGACCCAAAAAGTAAGAAAAGAAAAAGACCATAATTTTTTGAAAAGGTGTTCTTTCATTGGATACACTTGTCATGATGTAACTTATAAGGGCTTGGAAATCAATTCACGGGAGATATATAATAAAATCTTTAAAGAAATTATTTCAGAAAACAATTATTGACTATAATTGTCTTATAATGAAAAGTTCTCTCGTGCATGCAAGCAAGGATAGCCTGAGATCATTGATTACAGGGGCTTGTAAATTCTTAGTTGAACTGAGATATTTTTTCTAGATTTCTACATTCTCACATTAACAGAGAAATCTTTGCCAGGCTGTGTTATTTCCAAACACTAGTTAAGTGGTTTTTTGGTTTGTTTTACATATTTATAATGTTGGATGTCTCGTCAGAAATTCACTACATGGTCACATCTTGGGAGATTGCTTTACCTTAGACTTGTAGAAAATCTACCAAGGCCTATAGTTTTGCTTCTCTAAGATTAATTAGAGCACTAAATGTTTGTGTGCGCGTCGGTTGTGGGGAAACTCTTCTCTTTGTAACAAAGGTTTTATTTAATTTCATAGTCAGAGGCATGATGAGAAAGAAATGCTCTTAGAAAAGCACATCTGTTGTAAATAAGGAAAATGTTGTCTTCTTGGTGTATTTTTCTCATGCATTTTCTTTCTCTAGGGTGGAATATGACCAATTTTAGAAGAGAATCCTAAAGAGGGAACTTGCTTATGCATATGGCATTCGGTGTGACCCCAGCAGGTGCAGCCTTGCCTTTAAGACTGCAGTTAGGCATTTTTAAATGAATGTGCAAAGTGCTTTTGGAGCTCCTAAGCACCACTCCATTGCCAAAGGATCGTTTCCACATGGGTTATTTTTTCATTTTCATAACTGTATCTTCTTCTACTAGTGATACAAAATAGGTCATTAATATTATAGTCCACATAAAGACACAGCATCCATTTTTATCACTTTAGCAGAACATTAGACTGAGACATTGAAAAGAATTCTTGGAGTCTGCTTATGGCCTTCCTGTTATGGTTAAAATTCAAATTCCATATATTGACTTCATAAAAATGCTGGCATTATAGCCCTAGGACAAGGCATCATAGACTTGTTTTCTTCCTGATTACCCACCTAAGGGTTTAAAATACTAGTTTTGGAAATCTTAGTCTTGGTTTTCTTATATTGCTATTTTTGATCGATTCATTTTTTTTAGTCAATCAATATATATTGAGGGTTGTTATGTAATCATTCCAGAAGTCATCGGAAGTTCTAAGATTGATCAAATATCACCTTGGCTCACTTTTAGAATAATCACAGGCTAAAATGTCATCAAGTATAAGGTATCTTGACAGATAAAGTTATAGATATGCATTACAAGGCAATATTTGTCAAAGAGGTAACAAGTATTATGTAAGCTGAACAGAGAAACTAGTATATGCTAATTTTAAAACTAAGTTTTTAAAATTTATGTGCGATGTGTCAGGGGTGAGCCAACCTGGTGGTATCAGGGACTATTCCTGGCTCTGTTTTAAGTAAGGACCACTATCTATTCTTGGGCGTTATTCTTAATGCCAGGGATTCCAATCTGAGTCAGGAAGTTGCAAGTCAAGAAGCTTGTACTCTCCTGTACTATCTCTCCAGTAGCTCTATTTTACAACTTTAATATGAGAGTTATCCTATGATTGCCATCTATTTGACCTAGAAATAATACAGTTTGGTTTTACTATTTTCTAAGTATATAACATTAAGTAGTCTTTCAACTGGAAGTGAATACAGAGAACCAGTGCTACAAGCTGAGCCAGTAACTATTTATCTTTGGTTCCTAAATTTGTTGTACTATAGATTAGACAATTTGTCATATGCTTCACTAGTTTTATACTGAGTCCTCTAAAATAGCTGAAGATCAGTATTAACATCTCATAAATACCGATCATGTAGCACTATATGACTTTTCTAGGTAAGAATTTCCTCCATTCTCTCTTTCTCTTTCCCTTCCTCCAAATCTCCTATTTTCCTTACTGAACTGGTCTTGCTTTCTCTCTCTCTGTTCCTTTCTTTATTTGGTATTCAGTGAAGCATTTCAGTATATCAGCTGACATTTTTCATAACCTCTGAAAACTGATCACAGGAGTGAATGAGTTACTTCCAATTTACCCTAAAACAGGATGTTCTTGAGTCAACTTGTTCAAGTCAGACTTTCCTATTCTTATCTTTTGGCTTTGTTTTCAACATTTTTGTTCCCCTGATCATCATTAAATTTAAGAATATATTATGTGAGTTACAGATGCGTTAAGGCAGAAGAGAATTCAGTATTCTACTTAGTATTCTAAATTTCTGTCCTCAAATTCATGTTTAATGCAACTGCTTTATTTTAAATGCTCCAATTTCCAGAATACCTAAAAATATTTTCCCTACAATTTTTAGTTATTTTTTTTAGGCTAACCTAGTGCTACACATTACCTGCAAAAGAAGACTTTTAAACTAGTATTATTGGGAAATTTGATATGCCAAAAACAGTAATAACAAGTCTCACAATTTGTTGTGAGACATTGCTGGTGCCCACTCGAGCAATTCAATGAACAACGGGAGGACTTTGCTGAACAGATATCCTTAAAGCTACTTTTCACCCAATAGTACATTTCTATCAACTATTTTTTAAATAACTGTGTGTGTCAGGCAATTATTTTGATTTAGGTTAGATAATTTGCAATTTAAAAAAATTCAAATAAAAGATAACTTCTATACCTATTTTCATTTTGTGCTTCTGAGTGAAGTAAAATATTTGTATTGAAAGAGACTTAGAGAAATAGAAGGGGAGAGAATGAGAGAGATGTGTTTAAGAGAGAACATGGGCTTCTCTCAGAGTGGAAATAGCAGCGGCTTTTGGGATAAGTTTATACACAACTTCTCAAAAGTATCTGAGCCTCTCTAGGTCTCTGCATAAATTATTCTGCATGTTGTAAAACAAAACCCTTGGGTTCTTGATAGTCCTTGAATATTCTTATCATGTTTTTTAGAATCTTCTATAGCTTCTCCTTTTCCAAGTGGGGGAGAGAAAGCAGGGGGGTGGGAGTCAAGGAGGTGGTACACCCTTCTCTGGGTTTTCCTCAGTTTCTGCACCTTCAAAGAGCTGAGGATTTGTATCTCAAAAGGATGTGTTCTCTTGTACTTTGTAAACTTCAGGAGTACTACTAGAAACTCAAGAATTTTAGGTTACAAGTCTGCTACATGTTATTTTTAATTTTACACTAGAAACATAATTTGATAAAATGATGAAGTTTTTTTTTGTTGTTGTTGTTAAATTGAATTATTCACCTAATATAAGTTCTTCTAAATATTCAGAATACCTTCCTGTCCTTTCTTTTTTCCGGAGTCTCCCCTCACTACTGTTTTCCTCTGCATGTCCTTCTGATTTGAAATAGTCATTTCTATATCTCTTGTTTGTATGTATTTCTTTCTTTCCTGGCCAACAACATTTTAAAACTAAGTTTTGATGTGGCTATTTGGCCAGGGCAGTGATTTCTATTTGTCCTTGTTTCTTTTTTCACTGCAATTGATTTTTAACCACCCCAAGATAAACTGCGATTTCCAACTTCTCTGTGACTATAGTCGTTACAATTCCTTCTTTGAAATGGCTGAGTGAGCAAGCGATGACTCAAACCATGAGCAGGAATCAAGTGATTTTTACCCTCATGAATCTTTGACTCAGCATTTGGTGAATTCCTGGGACACTGAGGTATTTCCAATTGTCTCATTCTTCTAGTTGCCCTGAAATTGTCCCCGCATTTATGATGGATCAGAATATATTGGAGATGGTCATCATTTTTTTTTCTCAGCTCAACAATAAGAATCAAGTTAAAAAATCTGGCAGAATGTTTTCTGTGGGAGTTGAGAGGCTAAATTGGGGGGGGGGGAATAGAATTCAAGATAATTTTAATGTATTTTCTAACTTAAAGATTACCAGTGCGTATCTTACATAATAAGCATTTAAAAACTTTTTTGATCAGGTTCAAAAGATAACTAAGGTAGGAAGCCAGTTTTGCATACAAGGTGCTGAGTTCAATCTTAGGCACAACCTGGCCCCAATGAGCATTAATTTTCTCTTGTCCACATTTCCAACTATGGGCTAAGTATCACGTATGAGTAGTGTTTCTTGGCCACCTTTACAAAGATCGCTATTTTTTAAATAATTCTTTGACAGAGAGTTGACTATACTGTATTACTCAAAGTAATAAACATAGCACGGGAAAATGTAACTTGATTCATTATTTGAAGCCTTGTGCTTCTTCTAGCATTTATCATCCATCACACCTTAAACAAAGTCTTTGTTTTACTTTCACATAATTGTAATGCTATAGTCTCTGGGTCTTGGCCGTTGATGGGATTACATGGCACCAGGGGGCCAGTTGGTGGATGTGACCCTGGCCTACTGGAAGATGGAGGATCTGCATGGAGGATGCTCAGCCCCAATCCGAGCAGGCTTGGAGATCTCAGCCCCGGGACCTGCATGCCTTTGCGTGCCTTTGTTCCTCTGCCAGTACCTTCATACATGTGGAGAGTGGTCTCAGCATGGTTGTGGCTGGTTCTGGAGGTCTTTGGCTGCCAGGGCTCTGCTCAGGGTGGGGAAGGAAACTCAACTCGTCCCCCTGCAAGGGGCCCTGGCGAGGACAGCCAGGCGCAGGGGCAGGAGACTCTGCACTGTTCGCTTCCGGGAGCTGGGTTTTATAGTCTCTGGATCTTGGCTGTTGATGGGCAGAGTTTCCTGCCCCCGCGCCTGATCACCCTTACCGGGGTTCCTTGCAGGGGGCGGGTTGAGTTTCCCTCCCCGCCCCAAGCAGAGCTCCAGCAGCCGAAGACCTCCAGAACCAGCCACAACCATGCTGAGACCACTCTCCACATGCATGAAGGTACCAGCAGAGGAACAAAGGTATGTGGGTCCCAGGGCTGAGATCTCCAAGCCTGCTCGGATTGCGGCTGAGTATCCTCCACCCAATTCTCCATCTTCTAGCAGGCAGGGGTCACACCTACCAACTGGCCCCCTGGCGCCGTGTAATTCCATCAACAGCCAAGACCCAGAGACTATAAAACCCAGCTCCTGGAAGACATCCTATTATCTCATTCTTACTCTGGACAACCTGGCAGGCTACCGAATGTAACCTGCCCAAATGGCAGAGTCTGGCAAACTCCCCGTGCCATACCAATATAGCAAATACCAGTAACAATGATGGGTCTCATCTCCTAACCCTGAAAGAGTCTTGAATATGGCCCTTTTAAAAATCTCAGGGCTAGGACGAAGGAGACATTACTGGGGCCTGCTCGAGGCAATCGGTGAACAACAGGATGATCATGATTGTGATAATTGTAATGTTAGTTAACTGATTTATACAATAAAGTCTTTAGTTATATCATAGGTTGAATGATTTCAATTGGATGTCTTCTATGACCTTTTATTGTGACTTTGCATAAGTATTTTATTTTGTTTGTTTGGGCCACATACTGTGTTTTGCCTTGGGCTTACTCCTGGCTTTGTGCTTAGGGATCACTCCTGGTGGGTCAGGTTATCAAATCCAGGTCAGCCTCTTAGGCTAGTGCCTTATCCCCTCTACCGTCTTTCTGGTCCCATAGGTATTTTACTGTAGTAAAATATGCTGTCTTTTGCTTTGGACATGCAGTCCATGAATTTTACTCTACATGTAAGTTTGTAGAGCTACCATCATAATCAAGGCAGGAAACAGTTTTATCACTTAGAAAAATGACTTCTGCCATCCTTTGAGAGAATTCTGCTCTATCACCTTCATTCTCTGGCTGTCTACTCTCCTTTCCTTTAAATTTGCATTTGTCAACTATGATGTTAATTGATTCATACATCAGGAAATATTTGTTTTTGAGCCTCACCTGTTGGTGCTTGGAGCTTACTCCTGACTCTGTGCTCAAGGATGACTCCTGGTGGGGCGAACCATATATAATGCCAAGAATTTAACCCATAAGCCAGGACTGTTGCATACTAAGCAAGCAACCTACCACTGTACTAGTTTCCCAGCCCCTATATAGGTAATGTTTAAGATTGGAGTCTTTCACTTCTCATTATGATGTTAACTAGGTCCATTAATGATGTTAATGGGTGTTGCATGTACCAATAATTTATTCTTTTTCAAGTTCTGAATTATCTGAATTTAGCATTTTGTTTACTGATTCACCAGGTAAAGATTATTTGGGTTGAGTTTTAGGTAAATAGGAGCTAATTTTTATAAACCCATGGACATTTTTTAAATCAATGTTTATTTATCTAGGGTTAAGACATACTAGCATATATGGCATGCATTTACTTAACTTACTAGGAAACTGCCAAACCAATTTATCATTTTTCATTCACAGCATGGCAAGAGTGATGTGATTACTTTCAATCTTTTAGTACCATTTTGTACCATCAAGATTCCTAAAACTTGGGACTGGAGAGACAGTACAGTGGATAGGGCCCTTGCCTTGCACAAGGCTTACCCAAATTTGATCTCCAGCACCCCATGGGGTCCCCTAAGAATCTCAGGAGTAATTCCTGTGTACAGAGTCAGGAACAACCCCTGAGCATCACTGGGTGTGGACCTCCCCCCAAATCCTAAAACTTCCAATTTTACTAGTGACATAGTTACATCTCATAATTTGATTGCAGTTTCCCAGTAGCTAATGACATTGGGCATGCTTTATAGTATTATTGTCATCTCTTCAGTAGTAAAACGAGGTTTGTGTCTTTTGAGCATTTTCTAATTGTATTGCTATTTTCTGTTGAAACGTTAAAAATCGTTGTAGGTTTCTGATATATTAAGCATATCAATTTTAGCAGATATATGACATAAATATTTTATGCTAATTTATAGTTTATATCAAATAAAATATGAAGTTAAAATTTTAGATTAGTTTCAAGTTCACAAAAAAAATTGAGAGGAAGTTACAAATTTCTCATCTCCCCAGCCTGCATTCCAAGTAAAACCTTGGTATTTATCAGTATCCTATACCAGTGTGATATATTTTTTTCAGGGCCACATAATAATCATCCAAAGTTTGCAATTATTTCAGTTACTTTCATACTGTTTTCCATCATCTCTGAACTAATTTAGAGTATCATCAACAGATTTAATGTTTTTCTTTTTCTTAAAATCGTTATCAATATTTATTTTCTTGATTATAGTCATTACGGATGAGGTGATAATTCAATGCCATTTTGATTTGACTTTCCTAATGGTTAGTAATGTTGACCCATTATTATGCCACTTGTTTCTAAGGCAAAAGATTTTCAGCTATCGTTCCATTTGCAGATATTCTTAGTTTTTTATGCTAATGATGTCAGGTTGTAAAGACCAATGTTGAAGAACTTCTTATGCTGTCTTCTAGAGTGGTCTGTATTTTTAGACTTTATATTGAACTCTTTGGTCCTTTTTGAGTTATTTTGTAAATGGTGTAACATAGGCTTCAATCCCATTTTATTGCATGTGTTTTTCTAACAGTTCCAGAATCATTTAGTTTAATATATATAATATAATATATAATAATATATATTTAATATATATTATTTAATATATAATATATAATAAAATCATATATAATATATAATATATTTAATATATAATAATATAATAAAATCATATTATTTTTCCTTTACTCTGTATCCTTAGTCCTCTTGGGAAACTTCAAGTGACCATATGTGTACTATTTCAGAGCACCTCTATTCTATTTCATTAGTTTGCATGAAAGTCTTAATGTGACTACCACACTGTTTTGGTTATTATAACTTTTAATAGCTTCTCAAATGAGGAAGTTTGATACCTCGACATAGCAATGTTAGTTCCTTCAACATTTATTGATAATTTAAGGAACTTATTTCTGCATTCCTTATTTATAATTATATGTATTTATTCGTATTCTCTTCATGAAATATTATCTTATACTGACTTTGATGAATAAGAGTGTTTTATAACAAAATTTTAGGCTTTTATTTTTTTTCCCAAGAACATCTTGGCAATATTAGCTTAACCCCATCATATGCACCTGAAGTTCATAGCTTACAATTTTTATTATGTGATACAATGGTAAATTTTCTCCCAATTGCATTTTTTACATTTCTGTCAATCTGTATTTCTATTCGAATCTATGTTTTGTGAGATTCTCACTTAATCTTTTAGTATATTAAGATTGCCTATTCATCACTCATCATTTTATCTTTCTCTTTTGTGACACCATTCTAAAAATCTCAGCCAGCCTCATTCTCTCTTTTCACTCTGCTCCGTATCAATCAAGTACATTTGATTCACTCTGTGCATCTTCTCTTTCTACTCTGTCCTTTTCTTTTTAGGACCACTGTACATTTTGGTTTAAGATTCCACTTACAAAAACTGATGTAGATTTCATAATGTGAATGCAGTTTACAAATACCAGGAAAATATTGCTTTTTTAACATTCAGAATGGTAAATGATAGTTCTAATTGGATAGAGCTAATTGGAATATACAATGAAATTTATTTAGGGAAACCTAGAAATCTAATCTACAACTTAAAATGTTAAAAGAGAAAAGTAGAAATGACATTCTGGGTAGTAGGAGAATAAAATCAACCTAAGAAAGGTCTGCATCTTTCCTTATTTTGTGTACCGTTTGGATCTTGAAAGGGTATGTTAGCTCTGTCTTTTCCTGTCAGCATAATATATATTTCTTAGTTACCCTGAATAATTATTCAAGATAGAAAATATAGTCTCGACAACTATCTGTGAAGATTAGTACAAAGAATAGTGTTAATCTTTGAATAGAAATGAGAATTATTTTGATAAGTAGCAATTATAAATATCTTAAAGTGAGAATAGTGATTTGCATTTTTAGTGAGCAGCAAACTCTGAAATCTCAAATATCAAAAAGAGAAGGAAAAAGATGCAAGTGGAAAAATAAGTAGTTTATTGACAAGTACAGATAGTATATTTTCAAACTTCTGCTTTACCTAGAGGTGTTACAGAACTTAATAAAACTTATCTAAGGAGGGAAAGGGATCATTTTCACAAAGCCACAAATAAGAAACAGCATGAGATTTTATAAAAACAAAAAGTTGTTCATTATATCTAGATTCATTAAGTGCCTATGATAAGGACAATGCTGCCACAGGAGGCAAAGCACATAGTGAATGGGCTCTGCCTATTATGCTAATTTGCAATTATTAAAATATTTCAAGACAGAGAAAAAGCTTTCTGAACATTTTAAGGCATCCTAATAACTAATGTATAGGTAGGTTATTTCTATTAGTTGTTTCTATTGGTAATAAGTCATTAAATTATAATGAGTGCTGAAATCAGGTAAATGGAATCTAATTAATATTTTTATTAGTAATATTCATTGAAGATCTTCTTACAAATATTTCACCATTTTTATTTTTACAAGATCATGTTAATCATAACTTATATTTGAATTCTCATTTCTGAGTTTTAGTTTTTTAAAGGAATCATTTAACTTAATATGCACAAAGAATTGGTAGGATGAATACTTTAATACTGTTTAACAAATGTAAAACTAGGACATATTTTAAATAATATTCTCATTATCACAAAGCTAGTATGTGATACTAATAAATCGAAATTGTGCCCCCCAGATAGTTTTTTATGAGAGTCTACTGTATTTTAAAAGTACTCTGATCATTTGAGCTTAATGATTTGAGATATTAAATAAAGCATCTGGACATTTTTCTTCCTAAGCAAATGATTAGTTAATCTGGTGGAATGAAGTCAAACCTGGTTAACTCAAGAGTTTTATATGATTCTGAATTTTTAAAATAAATTTGACCCTAGGATATATATCTATTCAAGTAGGAGTATTTGAGATGATGAAAATATAGTTTTCTATATTGGTTACAAAGACCAATGTAGAATATAGTTGTAGTGCCCAACAACCTTTGCACTATTTTTTAAAAATTTATTTATTTATTTATTTTGGGGGGTCACACCCGGCGGTGCTCAAGGGTTACTCCTGGCTCTGCACTCAAGAATCACTCCTGGCGTAACTCGGGGGATCATATGGGATGCTGGGAATCAAACCCGGGTGGGCCACGGGCAAGGCAAACACCCTACCCGCTGTGCTATCGCTCCAGCCCCCTTTGCACTATTTTTTTGTTTGTGCTAAAAGTTATCAAATTGCTGTGTTCTCTGAACCAAAAATACTTTTCTTGGATATTAATAATACATAAATAATAAACATAGAAAGCATATAAATAATTTTCATTGGTATATACAAATGCATAATTTATATTTTTGTAAACATTTACATTTTGTATTATATACATATATATTAACACAAAAAATTTTAATTCTATTGCTCCCACTTGGATTTGTTAGAGGATGTTGCTTTCCTAGACATAAAATGGATAATTCAAGGATCTACACTGCTCTGTATATACTTAGACTTCGATTATCTAAGACTTTTGGCCAGAATGTGACTGTAGCATCCAATTTAGAAAACTACTTCATGCCTGTAATTTCTTCCATTATTTCTGTTTAAGTTGGCAGATGAAAATATTCTCTTTGGATATTTTCATTCAGCGACTTTGGATGCATGCAGACCTCAAATTACCATCTGTTTTATCAACAATTACCACTGAGTGAGTCTGGGTAGCAATCCTTTGCACCTGACACATAATGCCATTTTTTCTTTAACTTAGTAAAACTTATATTTCACTCTGGTCAAGTTTTCAATAATATTGATGTTATTCTAATTGCATGTATCAGTGACCTCATATATTCTATTGACTCTGAGGAGGTAAATTGGAAATAATCCAGTGTCTTCAAATCAGCTACAAATAATATGTAGGAGGTCATGCATACTATGCTCCAGAGTACAAAATATCACATTTATTATACAATAAATTAACCTTGTAAAATATAAGTAACAAATATTTAGTGAAAAGAAATATAATAAATAAGAAGGGATTTTCTGGTATAAATTAACGAATGTTAATGCTAAACACAATGTGTATAGTATCAGCATCCAATAGTTAAAATTGCTAGATGAGTAAAGAGGCATGTGATGATTCTCAATCAAGGCAATATTATATGCAAAAATATCTGTAAATGGCAGATTTGTTCACTTTAGGAAGGAGTAAATGAAGGAAGTGGAAATAAGCCTATAAAATAACAGACATGATATTTTTAAGGAAAGTAAAAACATCTGTTCTCTAAGGTTAATGAGAAATTTCAGTTAAAAGGTAGATGGTAGGTAACTTCAAACACTGTTGGATTAGGCCAGAGAGATAGAGCAAAGGGCTGGAATACATGTTTTTCATGTTGAATGCTCCAGTTCAATCCCCAGAACAGGACTGTATCCCAAGCAATGCTAGACGTGGCCCCAAATATTATAACTATGGAAATAGAACTGAATATTAGCAAAACACTGAATAGAATATGAAAAATAATTTCTGGAGATATAATTCATACTATTATGTTTAGAGTTAATAATACTGAGATGGTCTTAAATTTCTCTTAACTGCTATAAAAAGGAAGTTGCTATTATGTGAGTGATAGAAAAAATAACTAGCACTAAGTTTATAAACTTATTGCACACCATAAATGTATATACTGTTGTTTCAATTATATTCCAAACAAAAAGAAAACCTAACTTGATAAATAAAAACACCTAATAAATATTTAGACAGTAATTGAAATGTGCTGGTACATTTTTTTTTTGCTTTTAAGACCTCATTCATTTATTTTTACTCATAACTACCAGTATGCAATGTGTCTCAAAATTTAGTCTGCTAATAATACTTTGTAAACACTCATGATGAACAAGTACTGTATTAAAATTTAATGATCATTATTCTGAATCTAAATCTAAAATAAATACTGGCAAAGAAATTGCAACTTTAGATAAGATAATCATTTTAACCATGTTAATTTTTCAAATCTAGAAATATGAAAAATTTTCCATAGTGACTTGAACTTTTATGTTAAGTTCTTCACCACCTTTTCCAATTGATTTCTAAATATTTGATTTTTCTTGATGCCTTTGGAATTATTTCTCTTCTAGTTTGCATATAGAAATCCATTATACATATTCAATGCAAATTTTGCAAATATTCCAGTAGTATTATTCAGGAACAAGAAGTAAACTTTCTAAAATTTGAATGGAATCACAAAGCTCCCCAAACTTTTAAATCAATCCTGAGAATAAAGGCAGGAGACATCATATTTCATTATTTCTCACTATAAAGCTATAAGAATGAAGGCATACTCCATTCTGTACTCACTCACATGCTAGTTTTGGGTATGCAATTTATCTTTACTTTTTGGGAATCTTTTCCCTTGCTCATATTGCCTAAGTAAAATATTTTTACATAAAAAAATGCTACACTAAACACAACTCTAGTGTGATACTGTAATAAAAGCAATCATTCAGCTCAATGATAAATTCCAGATATAAGAAGTTAATTATGTTAAAGGAGTCATGAACATAAAATTTTACACAAAAACAAATGAAATTCAATTGCTTTCCATATAACAAAAAATGTTGTCTAAGTTAGATTAATGAAGAATTAAATGTTTTTCCTAATAGCATAAAGTATAATGAAAAATGTAGGTAAACAACTTCATGATATTGGCTTTTACAATGTATTCAGGGATTTGACTTCACTGACAAATGGGAAAAGTGAAAAGAATTAACCGATTAAATTACATGAAACCCCACAGCTTCAAAAATGAGAAAGAAAATATCACAAAAACTACAAGATATCCGAGTGAACAGGAGAAAATATTTATTCTTCCCAGATCTCACAAGGAACTAATAAATAATATATTTAAAGAACTCACCAAAACTTAACAATGAAACACAGAACTTCATCATTCTATTTTTGGTTAGGACTTAGGGAGAAGTCCTAAGCAAAAATAGAATACATATGACCAACTAACACACAAAAATAGGTACATTGGCCATTCTTTTTGCTGATTTGATAACAAGTATGCCCCCTAAAACATAAAAATAAATTCACTGTAAATCAATGTTTCAATTAAAAAATTAACTTAAAGAAAAATGAATTTGATCTTATTGTAACATACGGGTATGTTGAACTCTAATTATGTTTACCCTAAAACTATTTGCTATAATACAATGTTATTTTGATTTTAATATATAAAACTGAGTCACAACAGTATAAGTTAATTTTCATAGTATGTTCATTTCTCAAAGAAGAAAATGCAAATCACAGAAACTATGACCATATGCTCTTAGGCTGATTTATCTCTAGGATTATATTTCTTAGAAACAATTTAAATAGATATTCAAGTTTCCAGCTATAATTAATAATGACTTCGTGAGTGAAAAGAGGCTTAAGAGAAAGAAAATAGTGAGAAGACAAGAAAAAATACTGAAACAAAAGATCTTAGTAAAGGTCTGATTGGAAGCAGAAAGTAGAGAAATCTGAACTCCTGGGACAACTTGATTTGTAAGACAATAAGAAGTTGGTGGGACTACTGATTTGATTCGGAAAAGAAATAATTTAGATATTGTTGTTTTTCTATACCTAAGATTGTCACTTGTTAGAGACTAATATCCTCAAAAGATGTAAAATTTTCATTGTGTACTTGAATAAGATGAATGTAGCTCCTCCATAAATGGTTTAAGAGCTCATTAGCTCTCTTACTATAGAATTTGAATTGATAGTTATCTATCAATAGGTCAAATTTGTTGGAGAAGACTAATTAGAGGATAGAAATAGTGTTTTTGATCTTAGGAAGTTAATTATTCAAGTAAAATAATAAGACTTATTTAAAGAAAAAACAGTGCTTTTTGCAATGAATCACAGTAGTTACCTAATGTAAGATCCAAGTTTTAAATCTTACAATGCTTTCTTTTTTTTTTTTTGCACAGAAGTCACATTATTAACTTTTTATAAAAATGTGAAGTTAAAATATATGGTCATACATGTACTGTTGCTATGCTTGGTGGCTATCACTCACTTAGCCCAGCCTATATTTGTTGAAGATTTTTGTCCTTCCAGATACTTATTAAAAGAGAAACATGAAAAATGATGCAGAACTAAGACATAAAGGTAGCAGTTTCACAAAGAGGAATGAATCATTGCACATTCAACAATGGATCTCATCAAAATTGTTCTTAGCATCCCATACTTTACATTCAATGGTCAATCTATGAACAAACTAGTGACTGAGCTATGGTCTCCCCATCTCATTTATCACAGCAGAACTATATCTTTCGCATTTCAAGAAAATTACAGAAAATAAAACTGCAATAAAACCAAAAAGCTGGAAACAGAGATGACACCCATGACAACATTAAAAAAGGGATGCTGAAGATGTGCAGTCATCCACTCAACTTACAATTAAAGCAGCACAAGATCGATGTCTGACTTTTCCTGATGCAGTATCTGACGGAACTTTAAGCAGGACCCAATGGGATTACACCAGACACACGAACAAAGGCGTGTTGCATTAGGTTATTAATGATAAATGATGTGAATGCATTTATTATGTATAGTAATTCATACATTTCTGTTACATATAAATAAATTATATATATAATTTCCCATGACTCAGCTATAATTTCTATATGCATATGTAAATATATGATATTTGTTCATCTAAACCCTTGCTGAGATAAATTTCTGCTTTAAGTCTGAGCTAATTCCATGCAGTTCTCCCAAGCTGCTTGTTTTTTACTATAATCATTTATCATCTAGAGAATTTCTAGTAGGTAGAGCTATTGTGAAGTATGAGGTTGTATGTAAAAATAGAAAAGGTAAAAAGTAGAATGATAAAGAAAGCATATCATTAAAGATATACCTAAATCACCGAGGATGTTCTAATGATATTCTCAAAATGAGGACAAAGTAGATTCTTACAATTGTATATGTTAGTGGTCTTCAAAATGAGTACAGATGTGACTTCGAGATAATTAAAATAAAAGTTTTAACTGTGCCCTCACAGCCTCCATGCCTGATCTCCATCTCAGTAGGTCCATGTTGACATCTCAGACAATTTGGTTGACCATTCAACCCTCCACGTCCACACCTTGAATCCGCAGTTTGTCTATTTTTTCTTGCACTATACCTCACACTACATACAATCATATCTCCAGTCATGGGGTGAGAACTGTCAGGGAAGGAAAAGAGCAATGCCCAGTGTATTCCCTTAGAGATTCCTGGTGGAACTAACTACAAAGATTCACCCTCACAGCACAGAAAGCAATCCAGAAGGTACATTGAAGTCCACTAAGCTCAGTGAGTGAAAACAAAAATCCAGAAGCTCTCCCAGTACCACTTAACTCTGAAAACTTTCACATCATGACGATACAGATACCATGATGAGACGGTTTAATAACCTCAAAGAAATGAAGATATTGGTAGCCATCAGAAAACACAAAATGTAAGAGTAGGGGTAAAAAATTAATTAGAACCCAACCAATGCCATGCTCATGACTGATCTCCACAGGTTCGGGTAGAGCCTCTCATGCATGGGAATGAATTGCAGACTCTTTCAGAGTTGGGAATGGATGACCTCTCCCCATTTCCCTGCCCTTCCCGGAGCCTGGAAGCCACACCCATGAATCACCTCTGGCACCATATAAATTAAATAATGGCCTTGACTCAGAGACTCACAAATAAATCTGGCAAGAGAGTCACAAGGTGCAGAAACAGTTCAGAATTCCAAAATCATCTCCAATTGTATTACCTTATTTCTTCTCAGTTTTTTTTCTTCTATCCTCTGTTGTTTTCTGGAGATTTCCTACAATTCTTCTTAGAGCTCCCTAATATTTTCCTCCACTGCTGCTGTTATGCTGAACAGACTTTTTTTTAATATATCACCTAGTATACTTTTAATTTCTGTCACTTCTGATTATAGTATTTTCTCTCTCTCAATTTTATTTTATTTTTATAAAGTAGTTCACTATAACTTCTTCCATTCAATATTCCAACACCCATCCCACCACCATAAGGAGTTAACCTTTCCACCAACATTATTTTAAATCCATCCCCCCCCCCCCCACCATCCAAGCCTGTCCCCAAAGCAGGACTTAAATAATTTATTTTGTATGGCTTGTTATGAGTAAGTCATTATGAAAATAATCCAAAAAAGTTTCCTTAAAGGAAAATATGTGAAGAGTGTTGTATCCCACTCTAAAGCCATTAAGCCCTTGTATAAGAGATTACTAACATTTTGTTACATATCGAGCCTTGTTGCTATTATTTATTTATTTACTTTTGGATGGAGATCCGTTGTCGTCTACCTTAACCCCATCAAATGTGGTGTGCTACTCTTGGTGTATCTGTGTAGAAGAGTATCTGAAAAGAAATGAGTAGCACACTGGAGAACTTTGGGTAAAGTTCAAGAATAGTAATGAAAAAAAATCAAGTTGCTGAGAAATAGGATAACAAATTTGATGAAGAATGACTAGTTAAATAATTATATTAAAGAAATGTTCATAGCTGAATAATGCATACGTGAAGATTGTAGAGTCCCAAAGAGTCCCAGCAAAAAATAGATTCAAATAGAAAGACCTTAATACCTACTGTTGTGGAGCGTGGTGATGGGCACTGGAGCAGATAAGACCTGAACTTGCAAGATGGTCCTGAAGTGAGGCCCCCTGGAACGGAGTATCTGGGCAAAAGTTGTCAAGAACAGGGTGTCAGCATGAGGCATTAGGCCTTGAACCCTCACTCAACTCCCAGTCACATGCACCAAAGACACAGAAACTATCATATATACTTAGAAGTCATCCTAACCGCATCATCTAGATTTGAATGGGATTGGACTAGGGCAAAGCAGAGTAGGAAAGGTAATAGGCCAATAATGCTAAACTTTATGTGATTGGAACCTCCTATAAGCCAAGACCTTCTGTAAAATATGTGTTTATTTGGCAATAAAGTGAACAGCCATCAGCTACTCCCAGAGTATTTCTCCATGCAACTGTCATCCTTTGCCCCACCTGGTGCACAAAGTGTCTGGGCATCTCGGGGGTGGGGGAGAGAAACTGTTCCCCAACATATGTGATCAGAATAATAAAAGCTGAAGAGAGAGACAGAATGCTGAAAGAATGATCAAAGAAGGAACTTTAAACAAACATATATTGATATCTATAAAACAGACTCTGTCCTCCTGTTGTTCATCGATTTGCTCGAGCGGGCCCAGTAACGTCTCCACTTTGAGACTTGTTGTTACTGTGGTTGGCATATTGAATATGTCACGGGAAGCTTGCCAGGCTCTGCCATGCGGGCGAGATACTCTCGGTAGCTTGCCGGGCTCTCCAAGAGGGGCGGAGGAATTGAACTCTGGTCGGCCATGTTGGCTGCGTGCAAGGCAAATACCCTACCGCTGTGCTATCGCTCCAGCCCTTGATATCTATCTATATCTATATCTGTGTCTATTTTGCATTTTGAGTCACACCCAAAGATGCTCCTCAGGCATTAAACTCCTGACTCTGCACTCAGGAATAACACCTGGCAGTCCTTGAGGGACCATATGGGATGCTGGGAATTGAACCTGGGTCAGTGTCATGTAAGGTAAATGCCCTACCCGCTGTATTATCACTCTGACCCCCAAAACAAACATATTTCTGACATTCATAGCAATTATATCAAATGAGAGTAAGGAACATAAAAGATGGTGAAAATAGTAAAGAAAAAAAGACAAAGAACCACAACAACAAAAACACAATGAAATGAACACCTCACCAAAAAATACAATATCCAACTAGATTGTCACTTGCATCATTTGTCGTCCATTGATCACTGATTTGCTTGAGCAGGCACTAGTAACGTCTCCATTTGTCCCTGCCATGTGCCAGTATAGCCCAATGGCATCTGCTTGCTCCAGGAACACGAAGAGCCTCAAACAGTTTGTTCAGCGTTTTGATGAAAAAGTCTGGCCATCTCATAAGTGGGTAGCAAGGTGTTCTTTTGAAGGCCCATGGAATCCAGTCAGTAACAGCTCTAGTCCAGTGGTTGTCCCTAAATTGCATTACATGTCTGGCTCATCTGATTTTCGATGCCTTGGCACAGCGTCCCTGATTCTTGATCATTCACGGAGGTCGGAACTCTGGATTCCTTCTCTTACTTGAGTGAAACATGATATTCCAAGGATAGCTCTTTCATTTCCTCTTTGGGATACCCGAATAACATTCTCATCCTGTTTTCGTAGGGCCCAGGCCTCTGAGGCATATGTTCGTGCAGGAAGCATGGTGGAGTCAAAAAGATGTGCCTGGAGCCAGAGGTTCTTCATCCTCTTCACCACTTCTTTGATGTTCTTAAAGACATTCCTTGCAACTCTTTTCCTCCTGTGCAGTTCAGGTGCCAGGTCATTTGTCATGTTGAGTTCTTTACCCAGGTACATATAACTACTGCATTTGGAGATGTTCGTTCTGTTGAGGGCAAATGGAACATCAGGAACTAGTCCGTTTCTCATGAACATTGTCTTCATAAGATTCAGCTGCAGTCCAACCTTCCCATACTCACAATCAATGTCAGCTAGCATTTGTGCCACTTGGCTGATATTTGGTATTATTAGAACGATGTCATCAGCGAAGTGGAGGTGGTGTACTTGCTGACCATCTATCTTCACTACCATTCCTTCTTGTTCCAGACATCTCATAATGTTCTCAAGAGTGGCACTGAAGTGTTTCAGTGAAATGGTATTGCTCTGTTGAAGCCCTCTCTTTACATTGATGGTCACTTCCTTGTAGAATGGTGAGATCCTGGTGGTAAATCTGTAACACAGCTCATGGAAGATCCTGATGTATTGAGTTTGTAAACCCTGTTTGGCTAGGGCTTCGATGACCGCTTCAGTCTCAACAGACTCAAAGGCCTTCTTTAAATCGATGAACGTTAGACAGAGGGCATCTTGAACTCTCTCAAAACCTCAATGAGTTTGGTCACCATGTGGATATGGTCGATGGTGCTGAATCCTTTTCGGAACCTGACTTGCTTGCATGGTTGTCCTCTGTCTAGTGTTCTGCTGATCCTATTCAGGATGACTCGAGTAAATAACTTGTAGATGACAGACAATGGGCAGATCAGACGATAGTTGCTGATGTAGTGGATTCTCCCTTCTTGTACAACAGAACGGTCCTGCTGGTTTTCTATTGGGATGGAACCTTGCATTCAGACAGGTAGCAAGTGAAGAGCTGAGCCAGTGTATTGACAGGTACTGGCAGCAGATTCTTCAGGTGTTTGGGTTTGGTGTGGACCTGGTCCTTGTGTGGACCAGGTACTGTACACTTCTTTACCAACAAAATGGCGTGTCAGATTTTGGAAGAGAGAACTTTGCAAATGACATATCCATCCTGCAGAATTTGGTATTTGGGCATGTGGACATGGCTATCAAAGAGATCTAAGTAGAAGTCGTGGTAACCTTTTCTATTGCCCTTCTGGAAGCTGTGATAGATCCATCAGGACCAACTAGATTATGAGTAAGATTTGAAGAAATAATACCAAGCTTCATGGATAAGCAACAGGTTAGGAAATTCCTCGAGACCATTTTGAAGCTTATGGTTGCACCCTATTAAATTACAAAATGCCTACTTATTCCTAGCTTAAAAAGGGTTTTATATTTTAAAATGTTGTATTAATATTTAATTTTTTGAATGTTCTGTTTATTCAAGTGATTTTTAAATTAAAATTTTATTTATTTTGAATGTTCATGTCTAGTCAAGTGATTTTTTTACACCTATAACCTATAGAGATTTTTCTTCTACTTATTAATGAAGATTAAGGTATTCATCTATAATATATTTTAATATAAAATCAACATTACTATTTTAACATGAAATTTTCTTCATAATTTATGGATCTATTCAAATTTTTCTTCAACTTAAAAGGAAATGCTCCTCTCTCATCACTCTAAAATGTTTATTTATAAAATTGATCTATTTCACATAAATTTTGAAATATATTTGCATACAATTATTCAAACTATTAATATGCCTCTAAGTTTAATATACATACTATAAATGTTAAAAGTATTATTATCATATTCTCTAAATTACAATAGAAATTAAAACCTAAGAAAAAGAGTTTTATGACTGATTTATACTTTACCTTATACTTTACTTCATCAATTTACAGTTTATATAAGATATGTTATAGCAAAAATGCAATTTTTATATTATGCTAATTCTTATATTTAATACTTACACCAATCTTTTTCTTTTGGGTAATAATGAGGAAATTTTCCTAAATGGATCGTACCATAGCAGGATATAGGTTTCCTTTTAGGAAAAAATATTTATAATCAAGTAATTGTGCTAAAGAAATGAATATGAATTCACATCTCAATAGATATGTACCTATCACTGACAGGGATATTAGTGAATCTAATTTAATTCCTGGGTGGTAATTTTTGAATAAAACTTTATAGTACAGGACAAATTTCTTAAGAGGTTAAAGTTACTTATGAGCATTTTCTATAGGAATTATTGAGTTACCAAATGGAGCTTAAAGGAAATAATAAGGTGGTAAACACACATTTTGCCTTCTGATTTATCTGATATTAATTACAGAAGATTATACAGAAAAAACCTGGAATGGAATATTTGATACCTGTGAGAATAAATTTGTTTCAGTTAAGTTTGTATCTTAGAAATACAAACCTCCAGTTCCTTTGGAACCATGTATAAAATAAAACTGACATAGAGTACAAAAATCATATTTTTACAAATTACTTTATGTAGACATTATACAAAAGTTGTGTTTAGAATCTTTTCAAAGAATCTATGATAACCTTAAATATGAAAATACTACACTTTTAAAAGTCTAAGCTTAAATTATAGAAAAATATGTTGGAAAGGAGAAGTAACTGAAGTATCTAAACTATATGAAGTAACTAAACTATCAGTGTTGTAGAATTTTTTATTCTTGGAAAAGATGTGAGTGATATTCTTGTAAATAGATTGTGATTTCAGCCCTTGCTCCATATTTTAATGGTCCTCTACAAGTAAGTTTTCGCTATTTTGAATATTGCTTAAAACAAAATCACGCAATTCCTGTGGTTTTCCGGGAAGGATGTGAGTTAACTTAAAGAATCTCTGTGGTCTCTTGCTACCACGTCCACTACCATTCATCAAATTTGGTTAAAAACCTTTGCATGGGAGAAGCATACTGAAAGTAGACTATAGACCAAATATGATTGCCACTCAATGCCTCTTTTGCAAACCACAACACCCAAAAGGAGAGAGAGAACAAAAGGGAATGCCCTGAAACAGAGGCGGGGTGGGATGGGGGGGGATGGAGGGTGGGAGGGATACTGGGATCCATGGTGGTGGGAAATAGGCACTGGTGGAGGGATGGGTATTTGATCATTGTATAACTGAAACCCAAGCACAAAAATGTGTAAGTCTACAACTGTACCTCATGGTGTCTCACTAATAAAAATTAAAAAAATTTAAAAAAAACCCTTTGTATGCTGAGCTCGTTTTACTGATAGTGTGAGAAAATTTAGTGTGAATAATTTGAAGTTCCCTGTAAAGCCAACAAAGTTCATTTCTCTTTTAATATATCCCCCTGCTGTCAAACCTGTATCATTTTATCAGTCATGATAACAATGTTATCATTCTACATTCTGATAACATTCTATTATCAGAATGTAGAATGTAGAAAACAAACCGTAATTGAACAAAGAGATTTAAATATAAAGTATTACAAACTGGGTGCTGGGAGACACAGCACAAGCAGTGGTGTTTGTGTAAGGCCTTGAATTCAATCCCAAGCATCACCATTAGAGTCCTATAAAAATTGCAAAAGAAATTGTAGATTATAAGAAGATGTCACCTTAAAGAAGCTACCAGAACCCCAAAGACTACTTGGGCTGAGGAAGAACTTCCAAGGGGGAACCAGCTTAGAAGGGAACCTCCCTAACCCAGGGATTCAGATCTGCTCTAAAGCAATTCCTGTTTAGAGACTGTAAATGATCTACCCTTGCCAACACTCTGATTTCATAATTACATTCTCCAGAACAATGGCGTTAACTTTGTTGTTTTAAAGTTGCCCAGTTTTATTATTTTGTGCTAGAAATCCTGGGAAGCTAAAGACATCTTTCAATACTTTTATATTTATAAAAGTCAATACAAAATTTCTGTATTTTCTGTTATTGGATTTGATTGCTATCACTACCATTGATTAGATATTTGGTCTTGGAAAGTTGGGTCACTTTCCTGTATCCTACCTTTGTTTTTATATAATACACTGACACCAAATTTAAAGTTATTTATAGTTGACATATAATGAGCATTGACTCTTTGTGCAGCAAAAATAAATAAAAAAACAAACAAACCACGTGCTTCAGAATAATGGAATGATGTATTCATTACCCATTTTCCCACTGAGGAACTTCTAATACACATGTTTATAAATAAAGCATAACCTTCTTCTAAAGGTGCTTAAACCATAAGTGTCTATCCGTCTAGACTGATTTTTTTCAGTGAAATCTCACCTATGTATCCAGTTCCTAAGTAGTCACTATTTTTCTGGTAAGATAGCTCAAAAACAGTGGAGCATATGTTTATTATGTACAATACCCTGATTCAATCAGTACTTGAATTTTGCCAACTTCCTGGCAATCAGTACTTTGCAGCCCAACATCACAGGGTTGACCTGTTAGCCCAGGTATTTTTCACTGATGGAAAACACTACTCAGATTTATGATATTATTGATTTATTTTGTTTCTTTCTTCTTCCTCCCTCTCCTTCTTTGTTTTGTGTCATACCAGGCAGTTCTTGGAGACTACTTCCAACTTGATGCTTGGATAGCTCTGGGCAGTTCTTGGGAATCTAACATTACTAGGGATAGGATTCAGAGATTTGGATTGTTTTTCAAGCTACCTGAACAGAGTCAGACAATATGTACCACTTTGTGTCTTGCTTTATCTGCTTAGGATCGGGCTTTGTGAAATTCACTTACTCCAATCATTCTCATAGATGTTTGTGACATTCCATAATTTTATATATTTATCAAAAATTTTGTTGGCTTCTTGGAATATTTATAGTTTTTATTATTTTAATGTTTTACTCTAGAGAATTTAATGCAGCATTTTTTCTTTGACTATACAATTTATGTGAAATAATTTTTCCCCATAATCTAAGAGGAAAGTCAGTTTTTCTTTTGTTTTGGGGGTAAGCTTGGGGTCACACCTTGGTTTACTCAGGGATTATTCCTGATATTGTGCTCATAAATCACTCCTGATAGTGCTCAGGGATCCTTGATGGTATTGGGTATCAAACTGGTGTTAGTCTCATCCAAGTCAAATGCCTTAATGCTATGTTTTCTTGGATTTCTCAAGGTATATTTTTAATAGGAATCATGACCTTTTATGAAAGACCATTCACTTAAATCTTAGTCCAGTACCAGTTTTTTAAAAAAAAAGACATCTCGGTGTTACCATGTAGTAAACACTTCAGAAAGGGATGGCCATATTGTATTCATAATTGCTGGTTTACTGAGAAAACCATCAGCAGTCAAATGTTGAATGTGGTTAAGGAGGAATGGTGATTGTTAGAGATTCTTTAATGTACCAGAATCTTTTTCATCATTCAGTCTTTTCTGACAAAATATTTCTCTGCTCTGAAACCAAATATTAGTGCCCTTAATGATTAAACAGATACAGAATATTTTATACTTGCACCCAAACCGAATGGAAGATATTTCTTTTGTTTATTTCCTAAGCAATGCTCAAAGGGGCAGAGCCCGCTCTTTGTAATATTCAGCCAACCAAGATTGTGATTCATGGTTAGCAAGAGGAAACGGAGCTAGCAGACCCTGCAGTGCCAGGCTTTAACCGAGGCCATGCCCAGTGATGCTTAGAACCAGCTGAGAGACCACGTGATGCTGGCATTGAAGTCTGGGCAAGTGTACATCTCACACGTGCCCTCACCTCTGTACTAGCTCCTTCTCCCTAACACCTTAAGTGTTATGTTATGTTCCATTTATGTTTCCTCCTTAGTTTATGAGTATTAGTTAACCATTGATCTATATGGTCCTTCTATATTCATAATATCCAGCACTAAATTACAAAGAAAATACTTTTGAGTGAATAAGTAAATAGGATATCCTATTTTTTCTAGATTCAGCATTACAAAATAAAAGATACACTGGAATGGAAACTTTGAATCAAAGAAAGTTTTCTTTCATTTTTTCCCCCAGCAGCCTTATTAAATAGGTTGACAAGGGCTCAGAGGGTTCACATCCAAAGTCCTGGCTCCAAGAACAGTAGGAGACCAGTTTAAATAATTATAGCCTTCAGCAAGTGTGGTTATATAGGCTGGAAGCAGGATTATGCTAGATAAGGACATCCCTTCCCTACTGGTGGGCTAGAAAGCTGTGGGGGAGGGGGCAGACAGTGGAAGGGTGTGGGAGATTGTTAGGTGCTCATAGAAGAAAGGATTTTCTCTCTCTTCTTTTCAATGTCTTACATTCATACATTCCACACTCGTATGAATTCCTGCCACAAATGTACTTTATTGCAAGTTTATGCTTCTGTGCTGGCAAATATGTTCATATATCTCTTGCTGTGAAGTCCCTTCACATATATAGATTTATAAGAATAATGTAAAAATAAATGATGACTGCAGATTTGGAGTATATATATATATATATATTTCACATTGATCTAGTGTAATAAAATATTGTTTTGATTGAAAGACAATCCTAAAATGAGGGAAATTTAAATGTTACAATGCCATCCTCGGGGACATTCCTTCTTTGAAAAACTTACCAGGATAAGGTTTGAAAGCATCCCTAACACAGACATACACCATAATGTAAACTGCTACATAAAACTCAAAATAAAACAAACAACAACAAACCATAATGTAGCTGCAATTTGGCATCTCCCCAAAAAAAACATCCATTCATTCATTGAACCAGTGTGAGAATTTGCTCTTAAATATCTTCGTTGCATGGAAAAGAAACTGATACAAGTTTCTGAGTAATGGGTGGGAGCTAGGCAAATTCTGAGATAAGGGATTGCTACCTTCAGGGTAAAGATACTAGACTCAATTGTCTCTCTTCCTCCCCTCCAAGTATCTAGCCTTTAGCTCAAATGGAGAGTTAAGCTTATCCTTCTGTTGAATGCATACAAATGCTAATAAAGTACATTTGGAAGTCTTTTTTACTCAGCTTGTTGAATATGCATTGCCAAAACTCAGGTACCATATAGAATAAAATATAATATACTTGATATATGGCCCTTCATATTCAAGGTATCCCAAAGCACTTTACAGTGCAATGACTTAGATAATGCAGTGCGGTGAATGTGTTGGCAAACTTGACTGTCATTACTAACTCAGCAATAGATCACACAATAGCCTTGAACATTATAACCTGTTTGAATGAGAGAAGCAAAGTTAGTGAAAATTTTAAGAATTATACCCTGATAGATTTTTAAATGACTTTCTGTATTGGTATATTCCTTTTATATCTGATGATTTATATGAACAATAGACAATTCATTGTTCCAGATTTTCCCATAAGATCACACAGAACTTTTTGCAACTATTTTCACTATATATTCAAAGAAGATTAGCCTAATATTTATAAATTAGTATCTAGTTTAAATGTTAGGGATACATATCAATCTTGTATCAGAAGTTCCCTGAGTTCCATAAATAAAGCAGGGAGTTTATTTGGGGAGCAATTATTTCTCAAGTACTGGATTATATATGTATATAATGGCAATTTCCTTTATTAATATGTCTGACATACTGTTTTAGCAATTCTGTATACTTTACTTTTAATCCACATAAAACTATGCAATAGATATTATCTTCAAACCGTAGATGAAGAAACGGGTGCAGAAAGACATTAAGGTGAATCTTGTTACCTGTTTTTGTTTCTTTGGGGGCCATTACCAAAGAGAACTCAGGGCTTTCTTCTGGCTCTGTGATCAGAGATCAATCCTGGAATTGCTTAGGAGACCATTTGGGGTGTTGGGAATTGAACCCAGATCTGCCACATCTAAGATAAGCACCCTACCCACTGTGCCACCTCTCTGGTCCCAAGACCACATGGTCAACAAATAGGACAATAAAACCTGGCACCGACTCACTCCAAAGTGTCTGATCACTTCTGGGAATATATCCCAAGGATGCAAAAAAGCACAGTAGAAATGACATCTGTACCTATATGTTCACTGCAGCACTGTTCACAGTAGCCAAAATCTGGAAAAAACCCAAGTGCTCTAGAACAGATGACTGGTTAAAGAAACTTTAGTACATATACACAATGGAATACTATGCAGCTGTCAGGAGAGATGTATTCATGAACTTTGCTTATAAATGGATAGACATGGAGAGTATCATGCTAAGTGAAATGAGTCAAAAAGAGAGGGACAGATAGAAGGACTGCACTCATTTGTGGAGTACAAAACAACATAACATGAGGTTGACACCTAAGAATAGTAGATATATGGGACAGATAGATTGCTCCATAGCTGGAAGCCTGCCTCATGAGCAAAGGGGAGAAGGCAGCTGGAATAGAGAAGGGATCACTAAGAAAAAGATGGCTGGAGGAATCAGTCGGGATGGGAGATGTGTGTAGAAAGTAGATAAAGGACCAAACATGATAACTTCTCAGGGTGTTTGCCTTGCACTTGGCTGACCTGGGTTTGATTCCTGGCATTCCATATCATCTCCAGAACCTGCTAGGAAAAATTCCTGAGTGAAGAACTAGGAGTAACCTCTGAGTACCACTGGGTGTGCCACCAAAGGAAGAAGTAAATAAATAGTCTGATCATGCACTCAGGTAGTCAAGGAGGAAAGTGAAGTTGGGAAGTACTTCAACATCAATACAAACATCTAGGCCTAAATCATACCTCAAAATGCAAAATCTCAATGAATACTGTGTTATAGCAACTTAAGGAAATTCATTTAAAGCTCTAGACATTATTTGAGATATAAAGATATTTGAGATGTTTATTTGAGATAAAGTTGTCTCTTGCTCTCTTTGGTAGAAGCAAACTTCTCCCATTTGATGTTTCTCAATTCACTGAAGTAAGGGAAAAATCAAAATATGGTTATACATATATATATATATATATATATATAAAAACATGTAAATGAAATTATATACAGGATCCAGAAATATAGCACAGGGGTTAAGGTGTATTTTTTTTCTTGTTGTTACCCCTGGCATCACATAGTCCCTGGACATTGAAAGAGTGTAATCCTCGAGTATTCTCCAAGATGGTCCTGAGGCAGCACTACATCCTCAGGTCCTTTCCTTGAACTACCGACCCCCCACTAAAGTTCTATACATACATATTTACTTATTGCCTATTGAGTTTGAAATTTTAAACTAGGAACTGTGGAACTACAACTGTAAGTACTATAACCAAGAAAAAAGAAACATATTTCAGTGCATTTTCCATACATTTTTAAATGCAGTAATTAAACAATATAATAAAGGATCACATTAAGTTAGTAGAAGTATGAAGGACTAAAAACTGTCATAGACATTGAAGCTAATGGTATCTTCAAAGATGCCATGCCACTGACTGAGCAAGTGAAAACAGAGATAGATAAATGGGACTATCTTAAACTAAGAAGCTTCTGCACCTCCAAAGAAACAGTGACCAAAATACAAAGACAGTCTACAGAATGGGAAAGGATATTCGCCGAATACACATCTGACAAGGGGTTGATATCCAGGATATACAAAATACTGGTTAAACTCCACAAGAAGAAAACATCCAACCCCATCCAAAAATGGGGTAATGAAATGAACAGAAACTTTCTCAAAGAAGAAATCCGAATGGCAAAAAAGCACATGAGAAAATGCTCTACATCATTAATCATCAGGGAGATGCAGATCAAAACCACAATGAGATACCATCTCACACCTCAGAGACTGGCCCGCATTCAAAAGAACAAAAGCAACCATATGCTGGCGCGGATGTGGCGAGAAAGGGACACTCCTTCACTGTTGGTGGGAATGTCCACTGGTTCAGCCCTTCTGGAAAACAGTATGGACAATTCTCAAAAAATTAGAAATTGAGCTCCCATTTGACCCAGCAATACCACTCCTGGGAATATATCCCAGAGAGGCAAAAATGTATAGTCGAAGTGACATCTGCACTTGTTTGTTCATTGCAGCACTCTTTACAATAGCCAGAAACTGGAAGAAACCTGAATGCCCAAGAACAGATGACTGGTTAAAGAAACTTTGGTACATCTACACAATGGAGTACTATGTAGCTGTTAGAAAAGATGAAGTCATGAAATTTACATACAAGTGGTACAACATGGAAAGTATCATGTTAAGTGAAATGAGTCAGAAAGAGAGGGATAGACATAGGAAGATTGCATTCATCTGGGGGATATAAAGTAACAAAATATGAAATTAATACTCAAGAATAGCTGAGATCAGCACCAGGAGGATTACTCCATAGCTTAGTGGCTAGTCGGGCATTCTAGAGGAAAGGGCAGCTCAGATAGAGAAGGGAACACCAAATAAAGGGTGTTTGGAGGATCCTCCCAGGAGGGGAGATGCATGTCGAAAGTAGACTATGGACTGAACATGTTTGCCATTCAATGCCTCTTTTGCAGACCACAACACCCAAAAGGAGAGAGAGAACACAGGGGATTGCCCTGCCACAGAGGCGGAGGGATGGAGGGATGGGGGTGGGGGGGATATTATCCATGGTGGTGGAAAATGGGCACTGGTGGAGGGATGGGTAACTGATCATTGTATAATCAAACCCAAGCACAAAAAATTGTAAACCTACAACTGTACCTCATGGTGTTTCACTAATAAAAAAAGAAAAATTAAAAAAAAAACTGTCATAGAGAGGGTGAGATGCTAGAGGGATAAAGTGCTTATTTTGCATGTAACCAGCCTGGGGTTGATACTGGCCCATGTTTGAGCCCAGCAATGCACAGGTAGGTTCCCCTTCATACAGCCAAGAGTGACCCAAGTGTAAGACAAGTGCACTGCCAGGTGTGCCCCTCACGCTCCAACCAGTAAACCTTCTAGAGGGAAGTAGTAAAAAAGAAGGGTTTATGAGATGACTCTTCTGAGCACTTAAATGGTTGTCTAAAAGTATAGCTGAAGAAACAGTGACGTGAAAAGCTCAGTCTACATGGTGACAGAATTTTATATATTGGGAGATTTCTCGAGCAGGCCCAGTAACGACTCCATCATGAGACTTTACTGGGCCTGCTCGAGAAATCTCCCAATATATAAAATTATTTAGGTTCAAAATAATTTTTAAAAAATTACATCAGTTTTAAAATTGTTAATCGCCATGAATTACAGAGTTATAACATTATACAACATTAAGTTTCCAGGAATATAATATTCCAGCACCAATCCCTTCACCAGTGTCTACCTCGGTTTACCAGTGTCCCCAGTTTCCTCCTGTCCCACAGTCTGTTCCTAAAGCAGGCACATTCTCCTCTACCATTTTTCCTAGTGTTTCCTTCCTTAATTTACTACCCATCCCCCAATCCAATGGCAAACTTACCACTGAGAAACAGCTCTGCTCTTTGTTTTGATTGTCTTTGGAGTTTTGTTATTTCCTTTGAAGTTTCTGTCACTCCCACATATAAGAGAGATCATTCTGTGTCAGTCCTTTTCCTTTTGACTAACTTTACTCAGCATGAAACTCTCCAGATCCATCCACACAAGGGCAAATTGCATGGCTTTTCTTACTGCTGAGTAGTTCTCCACAGACCATAGTTACTTTATCTGTTCTTGGGTACATTGGTTGTTTCCATATTTTAGCTACTGTGAATAGCGCAAATCAGATTAAAGATCTTAATACCATACCAGAATCCTTTAAAAATGTATTTAATATTGGAGAAACTTTTTATTGTATTATAGCTTCAATGTTATAGAGATATTTGGGGAATGAAACACCACTGACTAAATAAGTAGAAGCAGTCTACATGGTGACAGAAGCTTATATATTGGGAGATATAGGTTATGATAAATGATAAATGAAAGCAATGATAAATGAAACTACAACAAAGTAAGTAGCTCCTGCACCTAAAAAAATGATAACCACAATACAAAGAAAACCCCAGATGTAAAAATGTTTTTTGCTCACAACTCATTTGATAAACGGTTAATATCTAAAATATATAAAACACTACTAGAACTCTACAAAAAAATACATATAATTCCCATCAAGAAATGAGAGAAGAGGGGCTGGAGAGATAGCACAGTGGGTAAGGTGTTTGCCTTGCATATGGCCGACCTGAGTTCGATTCCCAGCATCCCATATGGTCCCTTGAGCACCACCAGGAGTAACTCCTGAGTGCAAAGGCAGAAGTAACCCATGTGCATTGCCAGGTGTAACCCAAAAAGCAAAAAAAAAAAAAAAAAAAAAAAAAAGAAAGAAATGAGAGAAGAGATGAACAGAAACTTCCTCAGAGAAGATGTACACATGTCCAAAAGGCATATGAAAAAACTGTTCTGTATCAACAATCATCAGATAAATGCAAATCAAATTAATGAGTTACTTACCTTGCATCACAGTAGCTGGTTTTCATCAAAAAAAAAAAACAAGAACCAGTTTCAGTAAGGATGTTTGGGAAGGGGTGGCGGGGAAGGACTCTCATTCACTGTTGGTGGGAATGTGGACTGATCCAGCCTTTTGGGAAGTCAATTTGATCATTATTCAAAAAACTAGCAACTGAACTTGCATAGGACCCAACAAATCCACTCCTCAGAATATATCCCAAGGGTCAAAAAGCAAAATACAGAAAAGTCATCTGCACTCCTATGTTCCTTGCAGCACTATTCACAATAGCCAAAATATGGATTAAAAATATCTTTAAGAAAACTTGAAGATGGGAATAAGAATACTAATGAATTGAATGGTGCTGTGCCGAAGGAAAGTTCTGAGACTAGTGTTCCTCAACCCTTTTCTGATTTTGTGTCCTTCCTGTTGCCCCCGGTTCTATCATTAGACCCCCTAATCTTGGCTGTATCTCCCATTCTATTTACATAATTTTTTTTTACCTGGGAGTGATAGCACAGTGGGTAGGGCATTTGCCTTGCAGATAGCCAATCTGGGTTCGATTCCTCCATCCTTCTTAGAGAGCCTGGCAAGCTACTGAGAGTATCCCGCCTGCACAACAGAGCCTGGCAATAATGTTGGATAAGAAAAGTAGACACCAAAGAATATATATGGCTATCTATTTAAGGCAGTGTCAAAAAGCAGACAAAATTGCTTTTGATAGAAGAAAGGATGATGGTTTTCCTTTGAATGAGTTGGAGGTTGTGGCCAGCAAGCTGGACAAGGAACTGAGGGTCAGGTCTACATTAATTTGATTGTACGTGGATTCAAGCTGTAGCAAGAGAACTTGTGAATTTTTTGGATGAATATCATATTTTAATTAAAAAGCATATTCTAAATGCTGAAAACAATGGTTTATACATGTCTTCTAGAGGATGCTTTGCTTGTGATTGGGTCTTTTCAAATTCATTTCCTTAAATTGGTCCCTCTATTGACAAAATGATCTGAAATGGATGTTAGAACTTAATTTCCTGACCCTATAGGTTTTATAGTGTTAAGGAGCCAGTTCAGATAGAACTGGGAGAATCGTACGGTGCTGCCCTCCATGCAGTCAGCCCTGGTTCTATTCCTGGCACCACTGGTACCAAATTTGGTCCCCCAGAGCACCATCAGGAGTGACCCCTGAACACAAAAGCAGGAATAGGCCCTCAGCATAGTCAGATGTGGTCCCCAAATTAAGCCCCGCCCCCCCTCCAAAAACACAGTGAAAAAGCTGACGTTAAAAATCGACTAGAACTTTCCTTATTTTCTGGACCTATAGGAATATAAGAATATATAATATAGGAATATGTATTCCTATATTATAGTAATGTTAATAAATGTTACCATTAACATTTATTAAAATAGCAATATTAGTGTGTGTGTGTGTGTGTGTGTGTGTGTGTATAGAAACACCTCACACCAGTGGGCTGATGGTATAGAGCAGGGACCTTGGGCCACTCCTGGGGTTATTGGTCCTTATACAGGCCCAGTTTTTCTGTGCTCAGCATCACTACAGCCAAAGAATTGTCCCTTGGGGGCAATGAGATGCTGATGACAGGGATCAAACTATAATACTTCAGCACATACTCTACCACTTAAGCTCTCTCCTCAGCCCTGCTTAACTATTTTATCTACCTGGATCTTCTAAACGCATCAGAAATGTGTGCATAGAAAGACTGAATATATATGAGATTTTTATATAACAAATTAAATGATTTCACATGTGGAAGGTAAAATCAAATAGTACCATAAAGTAAGGAGTAATTTGTTTTTTTAAGTTATTTTAGAACTTAAGGAAATTTAGAAACACATTGTTGTCTTTGTCTTTTTAAAAACATTTTATTCCTTTCCTCACCTTGCTTATAATCTATTCCAGGAGCATTGTGTCATAGTTAGCTGAATTACAAAGAGCCGAAATAATTGGTTATTCAGTCAGTGATTCTACTGGATTAAACACAAGACAGGTTGGTAATGATCCAGCCAAAGTGAATAAAAAGAGAACAGGTAAGCACATATGGTACAACATCTGCTTTCAAACTTAGAAAATATCTTCTCTAATCCCTGAAGCTTTCTTGGCTTTTTTTCTTAATTCTCTTTCTTTGCAGAAAACACTGTGAAAACATATCCTGACTATTTTTTACATTTATTATAATTTTTCCAAATATTAAATCACTACAATTTCCATTTCACAGTTTCTGATCCTATCGCAAAAGCTTCTGAATACTGAAGCAAATAGATTTAGAATAGTTAAACATAATACTGAAACTGAATCTCAAAGAAAATCTTTCTTTTTTAAAGTGGATTCAGTCTGCTCTATTCTTTATCTTTTATGATAGAGAATATTTTTATTTTTTAAAGGTCTATCAGTACATTGAAAGAATGCTACCCAAATGAGTGAATTATATATAGTTTACTAATATTTTCCTTCAATTTCACTAAACATAACTGAATGCACCAGGGACTAGTCTAAATGCAGTGCTTAAAGAAATCATGCAAATTTTTCCTTTCCTTTCCACAACGGTTTTAGTTAGTTTAAAAAGTAAATAAGAGAAATTCATTTTAATAACACTATTTTTATTCCTGCTAATTCTGACTGATCTATAAAGAATGCTTCCTGATTATTCAATGAACTGCATCATTTAAGAAATAATATAGAAGGTATTTTCTATTTGCATAAATGCTATCTACAAATAATTCAAACAGTATTTTCTCCAATATCAACAAATGACCCTCCATAGTTATTTGACACACTACCACATAGTTATTCTACCTTTCACTACCTTTCACTAAGTCCCATTTGTACCATGAGTTTTCTTGGTAACTATTTCATTGGCCCTTACAAATATACTGCATCAGTCCCATGATACAGAGTGAGAGTTAGAAATGGTAAAATCGAGAAGGGACTTGAAGCAAAGCTGTATCACTCCAATCGGTCTCTTTGATAAGTTAATATCTATATAAATGTTTTAATTGTAATATCCTTTCTGCAAATTGAAATAAGAATTAATAAAGCATTCTAAATTCCACCTAGAAGGATTTCATTCATCTGTAGAATTAACCTAACAACTGTTCCTTTCTTGAGGTCACTGGTTTAGAAATACCTATTAAGAAACAGAAAAGCATAATGGAGGTCAATGATTAAATTGCTTTAGAAAACCTACATTATTGTGATGAATAATTACAAAACTTTATTTGCACTCTTCTAATTGAGATATATGTGGGAGATTCAGTAACATCTTTTACTCTTTGGTTTTAAGTTGCAGAATCATCTCTTTCATGTTTTAAGTGTAGATGATGTCTACAAAATCTTGTCTCTAACAGAACAAAAATATGATTACCAGTTTATTTCAATGTTGTTCTTAAATATTTTGACAGTTTTTCCTTTTTGTATTATGGCTTCATGTAGAAATAATAAATTGAGAATAACTTATTTCTAACATCTTTATGTTACTCTCGTACTTCTGTGCTTTATTTTTTTTTAACCATAGTCAGTAATTTCTGGCTTTATCTCTATATATTATAGAGGCATAACCACTAACTTCCTTTCATTTAGACATCTAATCAATCATGCATGATAACCACCGAATGATGAGAATTATTTCACAACAGTTCATGGTGTTGTTATTCACCTACTATTGCACTTTTTAGTATCTACTTCAATGTCAGAATTCCTATCTGTCCCCTTCTTTCTAAATGCAGACCCTCACCAAAACATAGGCACTAATATTAGAATATCAGAGGATGGAAGTCCATTATGAGAGATATATAGTGGAAATAAATTTAGTACTATAGCACCATGTGATCAAAAGTTATGTTACTCTATCTCTTTCTGTGTGTCTCTGTCTCTGTCTGTCTTTGTCTCTGTCTCTGTCTCTCACTCTCTCTGTCTCTTATCCACCCCCACACCCCACATACATTCACACATATATCAATGGTTTCTCAAGTACATTCACTAAAGAGAAAACAGGATGGAAAAGAGAGAAAGGGGTGATGGAGAAGCCCAGGTTTGTTCTGGCTATGAAGATTTCTGCCAAGCATGCTCTTAGGACAGAGGACATCACTTTCTGCCTACACTGGACTCAAGCTGCTACACATCAGAAATCTATGACTTGCCTATGAATCATCACTTTTTCAGTGAAAAGATTTAGGGGATTTATTCAGCATTCTGAAATACTATATAAGTACAATTTGTGGGGAGGGGTTAGGTGGGGAGGCTGTTTATAAGGTCACAGGTTTTCCCATGATTGCAGTACCTCTATATCACAGTGACTTGTGTTTGTGTATGTGTGTGTGTGTGTGTGTGTGTGTGTTAATAGCATAGGTAGGTTTTTTTTTTTATAATTGATCTTTGTACATTAATGTTAGGAAAAAAAATCCATTACAGAATGTTAAAATGTCTGCCCATATAAAGAGGTTGCAATTCAAATTTGGTCTAGAAATTACCTTACAAGCACCCTAGCATAGTAGGACGTGAAGCATATAAACTGCTTTATTCAATCTCTTCTCATGAAAATATGCCTAGCTATTAAATATGAAGCAATATCTCTGAGTGTTATGAAAGCTTGTAATTTGCTTCCTACTTGACTAAATTTTAATCATTTAAATATTAATTTATTACTTAAACAACCCTGATTGACAAATGAATTAAATAAAATACCTGCCCATTTTTCAAATATAAGGGTTTGGTTTAAGAATCTTCTAAAATTACAATTCTCTCTTTTTTAAAAATTTTTATTAGTGAAACACCATGAGGCACAGTAGTAGATTTACAATTTTTTGTGCTTGGGTTTCAGTTATGCAATGATCAAATACCCATCCCTCCACCAGTGCCCATTTTCCACCACCATGGATAATATCCCTCCCACCCCCATCCCTCCCATCCCACCCTGCCTCTGTGGCAGGGCATTCCCTTTTGTTCTCTCTCTCCTTTTGGGTGTTGTGGTCTGCAAAAGAGGCATCGAGTGGCAAACATGTTCAGTCCATACTTTCAACATGCATCTCTCCTCCTGGGAGGATCCTCCAAACACCCTTTATTTGGTGCTCCCTTCTCTATCTGAGTTGCCCTTTCCCCTAGAATGCCCGGCTGGCCTCTAAGCTATGGAGTAATCCTCCTGGTGCTGATCTCAGCTATTCTTGGGTATTAATCTCGTATTTTAAAATTACAATTCTCTTTATGACATAGTTGATGGCTACTTAGAAAACTTTGCAGAATCAGCTCTACTCATTTAATCAAAATTAACAACTATAATAAGTGATTGACAGTCTTTTTTTTTTTTTTTTTTTGCTTTTTGGGTCACACCCAGAGGCGGTGCACAGAGGTTACTCCTGGCTCTGCACTCAGAAATTACCACTGGCAGTGCTCAGGGGACCATATGGGATGTTCAGGGGACCATATGGGATGCTGGGAATTGAACCCGGGTTGGCCGCGTGCAAGGCAAAGGCCCTACCCTCTGTGCTATTGCTCCAGCCCCATCATGTTAATTTGACTCAGTTTGAGATGAGATATAAATGTTAAACAGATTACCTTAGCACTGTAGCGCTGTCCTCCCATTGTCCATCAATTTGCTCGAGCAGGCCCAGTAACGTCTCCATTGTGAGACTTATTGTTACTGTGTTTGACATATCGAATACATCATGGGTAGCTTGCCAGGATTTGCAGTGTGGGTGAGATACTCTTGGTAGCTTGCCAGGCTCTCCAAGAGAGGTGAGGAATCGAACCCGGGTCGACCGGGTTGGCTGTGTGCAAGGCAAACGCCCGACCCACTGTGCTATTGCTCTAGTCTGGTACCTATCTTTGTTATGAATCATAAATGACAAAAACTGTAATGAGTAGATTAACAAAAGTATTATTTTTATCTATGTGAACAACATACATTATTTAATCACTGAATCTTTTTTGTTTTTAAATTTATTTTTTAATTATTGCTTCATTGTGAGATATAGTTACAGAGTTGTTCAGCAATACACTGTTCCAATGACAATCCCTACACCAGTACACATTTCCCACCACTATCATCACCCAGTTTTCCTCCCTTCCCCCTCTACGCCCCCTCCTGCTCTCGGAGTTTATGTGGTAGACTTTCTCTCTCTTTTTCTCTGTCTCCCTTTCTCTCTTTCTCTCCCCCCTTCTCCCCTCTCCTCTTCCTTCTCATTCTCTATCCCCCCTCTCCTCCCCTCTTTCTCTTCTCTCTCTCTCTCTCTCTCTCTCTCTTACTCATCTTCTCTACTGCTATTGAAAGGGTATCATGCACATCACTTTCCCTTTTTATCAGCACTGAGTTGTTGTTCAGAGTGATCATTTCCATCTATCATTGTCATAGTGATCCCTTCTCTGTCCTAATTGCCACCCATCCCCAGCACTTTGTGTCAAGTTTCCTACCATGGACCAGTCCTCGTGGCCGGTGTTTCTACTGTCTTTGGGTATTATTAACATATTATGCTTTTGTTGTTGTTGTTTGTTTTATAGCCTGTGAATGAGTGCAGTCATTCTGTGTGTGTCTCTCCCTCCAACTCGTTTCACTCAGTATTTCCCCATGTCCATCCAGGTGTATGCAAACTTCATGACTTCATTTTCCCTAATCAACTACTGAATCTTAACAGTCTAATATTTTCCTCTCGTAGTTTTCTTTGTTCCATTTCAAATGCAACACTAATTCAAGTAAATTCCATCCTTCCCTCTGCATCTCCTCTAATAGTTTATAAGAGTTCTCTTGGAACTTGGGTCTCATCAGGTAAATATTTTAATTACTTGCAATAATTTCATGACTGAGTTTTGTTTGGTTTTGATTTGGGATCATACCTGACTGTACTCAGGGGTTCCTTCTGGCTCCGCACTCAGGGATCGCTCTTGGTGGTGTTCAGGGAATCACCTGTGATGCCCAGGACCAAGTCCTAGTCAGTCACCCACACAGTAAGTACCTTACCTGCTTTTCTATCATTCTGGTCCCTAATAATGAGATTTTGATGTGTGAGGACTCTTGACTTTGAAAATCTTTTAATGCTCCCTGACTTTCCTTCTACTTATTTGGGACCCTTCTCTATGTTTTTTGATGCTATTAGAATGATATTTCTAAGTAAATCTTTCCTCAAACCATACATATTAATGACAATAATGTTATATAAATTATTATTAAATCTTATATGATCTATGTAATAACTGTTAATCAAAGTTAGTTTTGTATGAAATCATTTACATAGTGCAAATGATCTTTTATAAGTGTCATAATTTTTACAATCACATTTTGTTATAAAATAAAAGGAAGACATAACCTTTATGAAAAGGGTTGATTAAAGCATATTTTTTCTGAGATTTTTAGCACAACCAATTTCACACAGTTAAAAATATAAGTACATTTATTCAAGCATGTAATATAAGAGAGACAAAGAGGAAGAAAAATTATGATAATAATTTTTGCTGATAAATTTATGTCCAGTAATTTTTGACATATATGCAACTATTACAGGATAATAAATATAACAAAAGATACCTGTTATAATTTTGAAGCATCATTAGATATAATCTTGCAAATTCTTGTACTATGCTATTTTACAAGTAGATTATACCTCTCTATGTTCACACACATATATTTAAATACACATATAGAGTCAAAGACATAGTACAACTGAATATAGCTCCTAAACATATGTGCATACATACATGTAAGCATATACATACACATGTTTAGTAGCTATATATATACACACACACAGAAGCATGCATATACACACATATATAAATAAATATATATATCATGTCTGGATAAAAGTATTTTAATTTGAATTTTTTCGTACCTTGACTTGAATAATAATCTCATTTATAGTGATAAATATTGAATATATTTATTGGAAAAATGGTCAAGCATATCTACTTAAAGGGAGTTTATTAGCACTGTGTATTTGTTTGATTTTTTTCACTTATTTTCATCTGCCTGACAAACAACTTCTCTGATGATGAAAGGTTATGGCTAAAACCAGTTTGGAAGTGAACAGGCATTCCTAGAAGAAAAAAAATGCCAACTTGATTTATTCACATTTGCTAATTTTAATGGAGTCTCCCACCTTTGTTTTTTCCCTTTCCAGTAAATTATGCCTTTATGGTCCATTGGTGGAACAAAGAGGTGAAACTGGATGTTTAAAGACCTCTGAAGTCCCTTCCATCATTGGAACTGATCCAACGACAACACAGAGCTTACTGTCAACGTCCTCCAGGTAATACCCTTATTACACGTGTCATTAGAAGATGTTTGAGGTATCTGCTCTAACACCACAGACATTTTAAGTAGGTTATTCCATCACTTTGCCATTTTGATTATGACAACAAAATGACACCATATTGAAATGGATTTTGGAAAGAAAGGCTAACTGTCCACAAAGGTCCATGCTCCTTCTAATTAAAATTGGCTTAAGTGGCACAACCTTCATAATTCACAGTGTGACTATGAAGGATATGCATGTTGAAAACCTTCTTTGCTCATTAGTGCTGTTTCTGTCAGACACCGCTACCTGCTCTTTTCCTAATGAATGCTAAGCCATCTCTTTAGAAGACTGTGCTGCTTCTCTGAACTGAAGGAACTGTCTTATTTCCTCCCAAGTTCGTCAGGAGTAAAATCGGGGAGTCACCTCTTTGACATTTCCCAACCTCTGTACTTATTTATCTCTTTGAGACCCTGCGCTCCAGAGATATCACTGTCTTAATTAAGAAGAAGGATGTGACCATGGTAAATTGACTGATTTCATTGATTAAGGACTAGCTGTACAAGTAACATTGATTTTAACAGTGGGTCTACATAAATGTAATTGTTCGAACATGGGGCTGCATAATTATGGTGATGTACGAGAATAGTTGGTTTGTCCTTTTCAACCTTCACTAACATTCTTTTGCATGATAATGTACCATGTGCAATTAGCAGAAATTTTAAATGTTATAAAATGTCTTTTGTAAAGACATGAAGTAATAATTACATTCTAATTTAATTCAACAATACCAGATAGTTTTTCTTTCCTTTCATCATTTCTTTCTCTGTGTACACATAAGAGCATATATATGATAACATGAGTGCATCTTCTTCCATTTATTACCAACAACAAATCCTTACAAATACATACTAACATACAGTTATTATTTCAAAATAAATGTATGTATTCTGAAATTTAATGATATTTACTATTCGTTTTACAAATGATGTCTCCAGAAAATTATTGTTATATTTCCAGATATTATAAAAATGTGCTAAGGTGAGAGTTTATAGAAGATAGGCATTAACTTTTTTATGCTAAATGATTCTTTAATAGAACAAACAAAATAATAACATAAATTGAATTTCAGTTATTTTTATTTACTATTACTAGATTAAATTGAGGAATCCAAATTGAAGTTTTCTGAGTTATCAATGTGAAGGTTTATCTAATAGGAACTAGTTTTCCAAGCCAATAGTATCGGTCTACAGGCAATCAAGTACTAAAGAAACAAAAAAAACTAAAGAAAAAGAGTACAACTTGTATGTGATGACATTGGAAGAAAAAAATAATTGAAAAATATTTAAAAATTATGATGAGATAGGAGCATTGGATTTATGTCATAAACTTGTCACTCAGTAGTTCTGTGACCTTTAGGAATGGTGTAGGTACATAATAAAAAGTAACCCATAGAATACTGAAAAGACTCATTCTTCATATGCATCTTAATTTTACTCACTGGTACCCCAACAGTAAAGCAAATTTCAAAACTACTGTGAAAAAGTATCAAGTCCTAAGGCTGTGTTTTATGTGTGTTTGCTTAATTGTAGGTTGGTCTATTTTGAAATGGTCAATATTTGCAGCTGGAACTAGGAAAGGTTATTATAATTAAATTTACAGCTGTACTGATTTGCACATGCCATTAGCATCCAAATTCTCAATGTAATTGCAAGATCACCTTTATATAAATTGACCTCTGTCCTGCTACCATACATATGTATATAATGGGAGACTTGTTTCTGAAGAGCCTTCCAATGAGTGTTCTCATGTTCATAAAATAATTTCATCTGTATCTAATCCTATCTTGAAATTAATCCTAGCACTTGTATTGCCTACTTCATGGGGGGAAAATGAAGATAAAATCTTATCCAATCGCACACAATCAATCTTATGGAATAGCTACAGGAAGCAGATTTATAGCATGGTAGAATACGTGAAAGCAAGGGGAGATGGAGAATTTTGTTAAGCAAACATTCTAACATAAATGTTCTCAGGTTTCCACCACTCAACCAAAATCCCTGAATAATGTATATGACTGTGGCTACATCATGTGTTAGATAGTAGGGAAATGTCTAAAGTAGGAAAGAATTTTTGTTGGAATTTTCATTTGAAATGGTAAGAGAAAACAGGTAGCACTAGGCGAACTCAGGGCAGTAACACTAGGTTGAAGTTAATCCAGTAGCATGCTAGAGAAAAACAGCACCTTCCCCTTCCATTAGCTTCTATGAGAGTTGGGAAAAAATAATCAGTGTGCTAAGGACGTGCCTTTGAAATATAACTGAGTTACAACAAACCTGCTTGTGACAGTGAGATCACCGAGGCCCAAAATAGGGGAAATTTTATCAAGGTCACATGGGTTCATGGGAAAGGCTTGGAAAAGGAGGCTTTGAAACTCGGGGGGCTGACAGTTCTGTAAAAGTCTAAGACACTAATATTGGAGTCTGGCTGCATCTGATTCAAGAGAACAAGCTTGTTATTATTTGGAGGGTCATAGTCTACAACTCTCGGGTTCAGATGAGAGACAGACTCAGCATTAGAGAAAGCAAAGATAACGTTCCACTTGAGTCTTCTCCCTATTAGTTGACAAAATGTCCAAAGCATAAACACACCTAGTTAAAACTATGTTTCTCAAAGCAATTTCATTTATGGAAAAAGAAACAGAGAAGGTGAATATAAAAGTAAATCTTTGTCCTCCAAACCCAGCAATGGTTAGTCACAGGATGGTTCTGTACAGTGAAAGCACAGTATTTATGTAAAAGAAAGGTGAATGTTCTTCAAAGACACTAGAAGTGCATTCAAATTTTGGCACTGAATTTATTTCTTGTCCCTTATAGGCATGGTGGTTTCATTTCCACTCGGTCACAGTTTTATTTTTTTATTATTTAAAGCTGAAATAAGTCAAGAAAGTTTCCTATTGAGGGATGGCATGGAAGGGAAGAACATGTTATTTGACAAGAGCCTATCCCATTACAAGGTGTGTACAGAACACTTGAAGCAAAAGATCTCACTTTGTATCACTGATGCCTGCATTTACATGTTTTAATCTACTGCCAATCAAAAGAGATCCCAAGACTTCATGGGACTATGATAACACAACCTGACCTAATGCTTATTTTTGTAGAGTTCGTGAGCACGAACATGTTTGCACATGCATACATTCGTGTGCACGCACGCACGCGCGTGCGCACACACATACACATACACACACACACACACACACACACACACACACACACACATCGTTCCCCAGTAAAGAGGCAACATATTAGAGTTATAGGGAGAAATGCAAAAAAGCTTCTAAAAAATATGTTCCTGTCACACCGTAAGTCAGAGTCACTTTTCCTAGAGCTGAAATCAGAAACCTCTACCATAGCAAGAGTTGTTCTTGAAACATAAATATTTTCCTTTCTTACCAGACAGAAATAGCATCTTGAGCATGGGAAGGGGGCAAGATCGGAAGCACCAAAGAAGTTGGGTTTTTTGCTTTTGTTTTTGGTTCATGCCTGGTTTTGCTCAGGAGTCATTTCCAGCAGTGCTGGACCATGGAATACTGAAGCTTAACTCTAGATCCCCTAGATTTATGAAAAAAGAAACAGAGAAGGTGAATATAAAAGTAAATCTTTGTCCTCCAAACCCAGCAATGGTTAGTCACAGGATGGATCTGTACAGTGAAAGCACAGTATTTATGTAAAAGAAAGTTGAATGTTCTTCAAAGACATTTCTTACCAGACAGAAATAGCACCTTGTAGACAAAGATTCTGTGTTGGTAAAACATGCAATACCAACCATTTGAGCCATATTCCTGGCTCCAAATGAAGACTCATCTTAGCAATGCAGGTGAAAGACTGGAGCAGTAATGCAGTGGTGCAAGATGAAGGCAGGAAGTGTTGGCAGACTAAGTCTAAATGACTAGTATTAGGAAGACTTCACATTTTATCCCACAGGCAGTCAAAAACCTTGGCAAGAGAGTCACATAATACAACTAGCTGCATTTAAAAATTCCTCTGTCTTCAGTGCAGAGTTAAAAATGAGGAGACAATGAAACAGGAAACAACAAGTCCAGTTTAGGAACTTCCACCTAAGTCCTAAAGACAGAATCCTAGTAAAGTTTGTGGGGAATAATGCTTTCCTTGGTAGGTCAAAGGTGAGGTGGAATTTATTTGAGAGACCAAAGAAATTCTCATCATCAGGTGGGAACTCAGTTTGCTTTCCTACCAAATCCCATGGGAAAGATGAGTAATTTCCAAAGAAACCGTTTGTAGGCCTTGATTTCCCCAGGACTCCCTTGATTATACTTGGACTCTCCTGAGACTGTGATTCTATGAATTTTTGATAGTCGGAGCTGTCAGCTGAGCAATGGATCATAGCTAATAAGGTCAAATGAAATCTTGATTTTTTTTTATATAAGAATACGTATGCCAAGCGATAGTCAGGACATTTTTGTTTTATTTTCTATTTCTGCTGGTGGTAAAAGATTCAATACATTTTCCTCACTCTGTGGCATATGTGAGCTCATACATATATTTTGAATTATTCTAAGAATATTTGGTTTAATTTAATAATTTTATGGTTTATACACTTAGAATTCTACTATTTACATCTATTCTTCTTTCATTGCAACTGAATTTGCAAAATTCTATCTGTTAAACAATAGTAATGTCCTGCAACATTTATTTATTTATTCTTATGTTTTAGGAATAATGCTAAGAATTATTCTGGGATTCTTATCGAATCTCACAACAGCAGGAAAAAGAAAGTGCTATTACCAAAAAACTAGGTTTCACAGTTTCCTTCTAGGTAAAATGGGTAAGATGATAGACTAAATACAATAATTTCTCTGCAGTTTATGGGACATAGCAGTCGCTAAATAAATAACCGTTGGGGCTAGAGAGCTAATATAATGGATCCCTCCAGCACCACCAGGACTAAGCCCTGAGCATGGCCATGTGTGACTGCCAAATCAAATCAGTAAATGTTGCATCACAAACAGATTTTGACAAATTGTAGATGCCAAACATATTCATGGACTAGGAGTGATCTTTCTTAGAACAATGGGTAGAAACAGCAAAATCATTAGGAGAGTTTTGATAAAAACAACTGAGGACTGTAAATTTTTTGTTTTAAATGACAAAAAGGGATGAAGATAGTTCATTCCTCAGCACTCCATGCCCCAGCCAGAACTAATGGATATGGCTCTGAAGACCACTAAACACTAAAGGATGTAGTTGCAGGCTCCCCACCAGCCACCACTAAGGGGCCCCCAAGTAAAATGAAAAGATATAGACAAAAGGGGTATTGTAAACAACATGGAGGGGGAATTTACAGAAGTTTAGTAATGGGTTATTGTAAATTAAAGGTAAAAAGGTAAAGGCCCTCCCGTTGATCGTCGATTTGCTCGAGCAGGCCCAGTAACATCTCCATTGGAGACTTTGTTGTTACTGTGTCTGGCATATCGAATACTCTCAGTAGCTTGCTGGGCTCTCTGAGAGGGGCGGAGGAATCGAACTCGGGTCGCCATGTTGGCCGCGTGTAAGGTGAACGCCCTACCCGCTGTGCTATCGCTCCAGTCGCCGAAATAGCTCAGTTGGGAGAGTGTTAGACTGAAGATTGTAAATTAGCAGAAAAAAATGACTAAATTTTGCAGAGGATTATATAAATATAGAGCTAATTCTCAATTGCTTTTTCTTTAAAGTGATATTTATGGTTCTTGCCTTATCATTTTTAAGATGTATTTAATTTTTTGCCAGGGTTTTGAAGTCTCTGGGTAACAAGAGGAAATCTTGTCTGGCTTAGGAGCTATCATGTTTGAAAAGGGAGTTTCAAACCAGATTTGAAAAGCCTGGAAATGAAGGTTTAGGGCTCAGGCATATTAACATTTTGATACTAAGGTATCCTGATATTTCTCATTTATAACAGATGAACGCAGCTACTCTCTGTGTTCTTTCCAAGTTGTACAAATGAATATTACATACAAGTTCCTTATCTTTATTCAGCCACTTAAAAAAGTAAATACTGGGTCACAATTGCTTTAGCAAACACTTTACTTATAATAAAATATAGACAATTATCTTCAACCATCAATAAAGTTATATAAGCAGAAAAAAAAGAGTCATGCAAAATTCTCTGAATTGAGAGTGAAGCAGAAGAAAACACATTTATTTTATTTATTTTTTTTAAAAAGACAGGTTTCAGAATGAAAACAAAGTTGGGCTTGAATTTAGGAGTTACTATGACGTCTCCATACCAAGACTTTCCTAATCATTCTCAACAATAAAAATGAGGCAAACTCTGTCTGCAAATAGGATGCTTAGATGCTTGAACATCTCCAAGGGATGATTATAGTGAATTTCCAGCAAATCAAAAGACATTATCTCAGAAAAGAAAAGGGTGCTTGCATCAGAAACCCCAGGAAAGCAACATATTGGGCGTGGGGAGTCATGCTGGGAAGTGGTGAGAAATTATTGTAAATAATAAAATGGGACTATTTCCGTGGGAGCTCTCCAGGTGCATGTTCAATTCTTGGAAAACTCACTCATCTTTGTACAGCACACAGAAAATGAGATGGCATGTTCTTTCTTTGAAAGAAAATGCTGAAACCAAGTTACAGCTAAAGAACATCAGTCCAACTTCAGAAGTCCATGATGTAATGTCGAGTGCCTTTCTAGCATTCCTTAAAGGAACACAGAGACATTTTACAGATAGAAATGCTTCCCAGAACTTTTTGTCAGATGTGTCTTTATCTTCTCTCTGTGCCTCTCTCTTCATGGACCCCAGGCCCTGGCATCCCTCACTGCATCCTGCTCAGTCACACAGCTTGGTTGTCTTCCCCTGATTAAAGTTTGCCCAACCCACACCGAGGCCCTCTGCAGCTTTTCTTAGATCTCCTTCCCCACCTCTCCCTACCCCCAGGCTGAACAACCCTTTAGAATTCTGGTAATGAAAACTGTCCATTCATGTGACTGTATCATCTTCTGAGCAAAAGTCTTTTCTATTTGAAATGATTTCTAATGACCCAAAATAAGTGAGGGAGAAAAATAATCTAAAAATCCAAACAGAAAATCACTCCTATTTATGGGTGTAGTGTAACTTGTTTTCTTATGGGTGTCATTTGATCAAATTTCACTCTTGCCAAGTTTCTACTCCTTCATTTTTGTAAGAATCTCAGTGCCTGTGTGCATCAGGTACAGTCAATTAAGATTTGTTCGAGAAGCCTCCATAGTTCTGGAAACTCAGTTCCTTCTTGCAAGCATGCACTTGACCATAGGATGTCCTTTCACATTGCCAAGATAACCTTCAAGGAAAAGACAACATCCCTAATCCTTGTTAGCATGAGTGGGACCCAACCCTAAATAGCAGCTGAGCACCTGCCATATGAGAACTTCTTTTCACTAGCTACTAAGGGGGTTAGTTTACAGATGGAGTCGCCACGCATATCCCTGGACACTTATACTTTAGAGATTTTAGTAGCCTCTTCTTACTCGTCCTTCCCAATGCTGCCATATTAGAGGCTCTTTTAGGGCCAAGGGAATGAGACCCATTACTGTCACTGTCTTTGGCATGTTGAATACGCCATGGGTAGCTTGCCAGAATCAGCATAAAAAGGCATCACTGTCACTATCCTCCCATTGTTCATCGAGTTGCTCGAGTGGGTACCACTAACGTATCCACTGTGAGACTTGTTACTGTTTTTGGCATATCCAATACATCATGGGTAGCTTGCCATACTTTGCTGTGTTTGCGAAATACTCTCAGTAGCTTGCCAGGCTCTCTGAGAGGGGTGGAGGTATCAAACCTGGGTCAGCCTTGTGCAAGGCAAACACCCCACCCGCCATTCTATTGCTCTGGCCTATAAAAAAGCATAAAGAACATTTTTAAAAAAGTTCTTGCACATTTATCTGTCTCAAATTAGAGAACTCTAGGAGATGCAGAAATGAATTTAATAGTTCTCATGGACCTAAATGTAAAACTTGTACAACTCAAATCAAGTCTAACATTTAGTTGTAGCATTGCCTCGTGGTGACTCATTTCTTACTGTATTGTGTCAGTATTCACTGATTAGGATTGAAAATTCAAGATATTAGCATTATTGTGTTGATATCAGATAATAACCTTAGAGATAATTAGATAAGTAGGTGGTACCTATGTGGGAAAATTATGTCCTATTCTGAAAATCTAATGTGAAGAAAGATAAATGTAATAAATATGTAAAATTACTCAGTTCTCCCCACATTAAATAAAACTCAAACATTTGTTTTCTGTCTAAAATTTTACCTTTGCCTAAGGAGGGAGGGAGAAACAGTAAAGTTGCTTCCTTGCATGGCTGGCCCTGCCTGATCCCTGGTACCACAGCACGGAGCTAGGGATGGGCTGGAGCATTATTTGCAATGGCCTCATCTGCTCTCATGCTGCCACATACAAAATACATAAAACAAATTTTCACCTTCATGTGAGCTATAAAAGGCTTTTTATCTTCAAGCACTTTTCTTCATCCTATGTCTTTATTTTCAACTTTCTTTTCATTGAGGTCATTTTTTTTTGAGACTGTTAAAAACCAATTCGAAACTCAAATAAGTTTCCTCTAATTTTGAAATTTTTCCTTTTGTACTGCAGTTTGGGTCATAGATCACTTGATCATTTGACATCCATTTACTCATCAATTTGCTCGAGCAGATGCCAGTAATGTCTCCATTCGTTCCTGTTGTGTGCTAGTGTAGCCCAATGGTGTCTGTTCATTTTAGGAACACGAAGAGCCTCAATCTGATTGTGCAGGGTCTTGATGAAGAAGTTTGGCCATCTTGTAGGTGGACAGCCATGCGATCTTTTAAAGTCCTGTGGAATCCAGTCAGTAATGGCTCTAGTCCAGTGGTCATCTCCAAATCTCATTAAGTGTCCAGCCCATCTTATTTTTGACGACTTGGCAAACGAGACAGCGTCCCTGATTCTTGACTGCCAACGGTGGTTGGAGCTCAGGATTCTTTCTCTCACTTGATCGAAGCATGATTCTCCAAGCATAGCTCTTTGGATTACTCCTTGGGAGACCCAAATAGCATTCTCATCCTGTTTTTGTAGGGTCCAGGTCTCTGAGGTGTATGTTAATGCAGGAAGAACAGTGGAATCAAAGAGATGTGCCTGGGAGCTGGAGTTTCTTCATCATCTTAGCTATTTCTTCAGGGCTTTTGAAGGCATTCCAAGCCACTCTCTTCCTCCTGCGCAACTCAGGTGCCAGGTCGTTCGTGATGTTGACTTCTTGACCTAGGTACATATAACTGTTGCATTCGTAGATGTTTGTTCCATTAAGAGTGAATGGAATATCCGTAATGAGACCATTTATCATAAACATTGTCTTCATGAGATTCAGCTGTAGTTCAACCTTTCCACACTCAGTCAAAGTCGGCCTACATTTGTGCCACTTGGCTCATATTTGGTGTTATTAGAACTCTGTCATCAGCAAAGCAAAGGTGGTATAGCTGCCAACCATCTATCTTCAGTCCCATCCCTTCCCATTCCAGTTGTTGCATGACATTCTCAAGTGGCACTGAAGAGTTTTGGTGAAATGGTATCACCCTGCCAAATCCCCCTCTTGACAAGGACAATAAATTCCTTGTAGAACGGTGAGATCCTGGTAGTGAATCCACAATACAGCTCATGGAGGATCCTGATGTATTGACATTGGACACCCTGTTTGGCTAGGTATTCGATGACCACTTCAGTCTCAACAGAATCAAAGGCCTTCTTTAAATCAATGAACGTTAGACAGAGCAGCATCTTGAACTCCCGAGAAACTTCAATGAGCTTGGTTATCGTGTGGATATGGTCGATGGTGCTGAATCCTTTTCAGAAACTGACTTGCTGGCATGGTTGTCCTTTGTCTAGTGTTCTGCCAATCCTATTCAGGATGACTCAAGTGAACAGCTTGTAGACGACAGACAACATGCAGATTGGGCTATAGTTGCCAGTGTCATGGATGTCTCCCTTCTTGTACAGTTGTAGAGTCCTTCTGGTTTTCCATTGGGATGAAAACTTGCATTCAGACAGGTAGCGTGTGAAGAGCTGAACCAGTGTATTGATGAGTACAGATGGCAGGTTATTCAGGTGTTTGGGTCTGACATTGTTGGGCCGAGTGCTGTTTGCTTCTTTACTGATGAAACAACATGTTGGATTTCAGAAGGGAGAATGTTGGGAACGACATATCCATCCTGTGGAATTTGGTACATGAGCAGGTAGATGTGGCTATCAAAGAGATCCGAGTAGCAGTCATGGATAATCTCCATTGCCCTCCTGTAAGATGTGATAGATCCATCAGGACGTTGGAGGGCAGTCATCTTGGTCTTGTAGTTGGCAAAGAACCGGTGGGCATTGCAAATGCTTTTCCTGGCTTCTTCCGCACCTGCCAGCACTGCTGTTGTTCTCTCTTTGAGGTCTTCTGTGATTGCTTCTCTGCACTGCTTTGCAAGCTTGGATATTTTTTTGAGGTAGCCTGAGGCATGTGCCAAGCCACGTTGGTGAATCTGCTCGAGAGTTTTTGAAGACAGGCATCTTTTTGTGGCTATCTCTCTCTGGGCATTCCTCGCACAATCGTGGAGGTGCTGAACTAGACAATCGTATTCTTCATCAATATTGTCAACGGCGGCATCTTCCCATGTTGCTGCAATAGTGCCAAAGAGCTCCCAGTTGGTGGTCATTCTGGGAGTTCTCTTCTTAAACTTTGCTGCCCTTTCTCCCCTCTCTGTGAAGTAGAATTTTGCATGAAGCAGACGGTGGTCTGATCCTGTTTAGAATTTGGGGACGACAGCGACATAAGTCAGGCAACACCATCAACTGAATATGATGTGGACAATTTCATTGTGGAACCGTCCACCAGAAGACTCCCATGTCCAACATTTAGATTCAGCCTTCTGGGACTGTGAGGTACCATGGATGTTCTTGGTTCACATGATGAACTCAGACAGTCTCTCACCCTGTTTGTTCCATTCTAGGTCATGTGTCGCAATGTGGATTTCTTCAGCTTATCTTCTTGGTCCTATCTTGCCATTAAAATCACTGACAATGACCTTGTAGATGGTGTGGCCTTTATAGAACTTCTCCAGCTCCATGTAGAACTTCTCAATTTCTCCTTCATTATAATTGGATGTTGGTGCATAGACAATGAAGATAGAAACTGCCAGCAGAGAGCCACATCTATTCAAGTGTAATCATCCGATTCAGGTTGTTAGGCATTTGAATGAATCAATGCTCATGGTCAAGATTGTGTTGACAACACCTACACCACAAATGCCTTTTTTGTTGCATGTTCCTAGAAAGGGTTCTTCTTCAGTGTTGAAAACAGCGTGATGTGATTGATGCTTTCTCATCTCAGTCAGACCAATGATGTCGTACTTGATTTTTCACGCTTTTACCATCAGGTCCTTGATGGATGCATCTGATGCCAGTGTACATGCATTGAAAGTACATACAGTCATTTTTGTCCTTCTTTGTTTTGGCAGCCTAGTTTGGCCCTGAGATTTTATCAGCCTCTCCTTCCTCATCATTCTTAATGCTGCCGTATTGGTGGCTCTTTCAGGGTCAGGGGAATGAGACCCATTGTATTTACCGGTTTTGGCATACCGAACATTCCATGGATAGTTTTCCAGGCTCTGCTGTACGGGTGGGATACTCTTGGTAGCTTGCCAGACTCTCAGAAAGGGATATAGGCTTTTAGGATGGCCTCTAATCATCCTTGCAGGTGTTCCCATGTTTCAAACCATATTTGAACCCTATCAAATATGGTGTGGTAATCTTGGAAGATGGGTATTAAGTGTCTTAAGATTTTTCTAGAAAGCATCCTGGAGCATTATGGCTTGAGTGAAGGTAGTGGAAGTCAACTCCACTATCTCTAGTTTGGGTCAATTCTGGAAAAACTTTACACAGAATCAATATTTAAATTACTATAAATATCTACTTCTTGACATGGATTTAAGAGTATTGCTCTTCTTGAAATTACACATATCTATTTTATTAAAACCTGTAACTTCTTCCTGATGAAGTTGTCTACCTATATTATCTAAGAATTAGGTTATTGCCACTTTGGCTTAATATAGTATTTAATAAAATCCTGGGCACATACATATATTTAGAAATATAATTTGGGGGAAGGAGCAATAGTCATCAAGTAAGGCACTTGCCTTTCATGTGACTGAACTGGGTTTGATCCCCAACATCCCATATGGTACCCCAAGCTTGCCCTGAGTGATTACTGAGTGCAGAGCTGGGAGTAACCCTTAAGCTTAAGTATGCTCACCACTTCACCAGCAGTAAGAATTTTTTTAAAAATCATTTTGAGGGGCTGGAGCGATAGCACAGCAGGTAGAGCATTTGCCTTGCAAGTGGCCAACATAGCCGACCTAAGTTCGATTCCTCCACCTCTCTCAGAGAGTCTGGCAAGCTACTGAGAGTATCTCACCCCCACGGCAAAGCCTGGCAAGCTACCTGTGATGTATTTGATATGCCAAACACAGTAACAATTGTTACAATGGAGATGTTACTGAGCCCGCTCAAGCAAATCGATGAAAAACAGGACAGTGACAGTGACAGTGATAATTTTGAGGAGTAGTACAATAAATGAGTAGGGTGGTTGATTTACACACCACTTACGTTCAATCCATGGCATGCCATATGATCCCCTGAGCCTTCCAGGAGTACTCCCTGAGTACAGAGTAGAAATAAACCCTGAGTCAGTGATGACCTGCCCCAAACTATGATTTTAAATTAATAGTGGAAAATACTTTGTCATGAGTGGAATACTATATAAGTATACTATTGCTATTAGATCTATGCCTGAACAATATATTTGATTTATGCAAGTATGATACTTTCATTTTTAGGAATAACATAAGTTTCCTCACTTGCTGTAGTGCTGTGGATTGAACCCAAGATCTTATACATGCTCTATCACTGATTCAAATTTCAAAAGGATATTCTAGCACATATACTAAGAAGATCCGAATCAGTTTAACTAAGATGAAAAAAAAAGAAATTAGAGTCAACTGCTGTCATTCTTGATAGCTGCGCTAAATTCACTAATACAAAGACATTGATTGCTCCTAGGAGAAATAAGAGTTTAGGTGCCCAAGAGTTCTCAGGTCATGGCATTTCCATCAGCTTCTACTCAGCGATCTTGTTGTGTGTTTTGGTTCATAGCAACTTCCTTTAATACACATTGTTTATCCTCTTCCACTAAATAAATATCTGACAGAACTATACTGCATGTGTGTAGTTGCTGACCTAACAAGCACATTTTGTCTGTCAGGCTCATCACAGTTTTCTTCTATTTTGAACACTAGACAATAGTTATTTGGGGGAGTCATTTTAAATAGCAAAATCAGAGACAGAAATGTGAAAAGAATAGTCCTAAATATCATGAAAGATGTACTCACATTTTGTGTACTACTGGGCTGAAAGAATGCTGCATGCATTTACACTTATTTCTCATGCTTTCTACTCTGTTTCTGCCCACAGATGGCTGGGGTGCAAGTGATGATGTCAGCTGGACAAATACATAGGGCTATGAGACACTATAAGGTTAAGGTGATTGCTTTGCACACAGCTGGTTTAATCTATTACATTGCATAGAGTCCACTGGAATGAACCATGAGCTCAGAGCCTGGAGTAAGCTTTGAGAAGCACTGAGTATGAGTCACAAATACCACTACCCACCCCTCAAAAATTTAGGAGTGATTACTCTTGAGTTTCTTTCTAATTATTTGAAATTTTTATGCAGGCTGAACATCTTTAGAAACCACTTTGCCAGTGATAACCCGCATACCCATTCTGTAAAGGACTCTATACTCTGAACCATGTAAATATATTGAAAATATTTATCTTTTAGGGCTGGAGCGATAGCACAGCGGGTAGGGCGTTTGCCTTGCATGCAGCCAACATGACCGACCGGAGTTCGATTCCTCCGCCCCTCTCGGAGAGCCCGGCAAGCTACCGAGAGTATTTGATATGCCAGACACAGTAACAACAAAGTCTCCAATGGAGACGTTACTGGGCCCGCTCGAGCAAATCGATGATCAACGGGAGGGCCTCGGCCTCGACTTATCTTTTATAACTCAGAATCAGCTAAAACACATGTCCTTAGGACATAAATTATTAATGACGACACCATTTCTCCACATATTCAGAGCAAACAAAATGTCTAGGGCACATCTTAAACATTTTAGATTTTATGCTGATGTGTTGGTAACTTCAAACAATTGGATACTAGAAAACATTCCTCATCTTCATACGCCCCCATCATTGTTGTTGCTGAAATTTGTGCAACATGGTTTTATCAAGAGTGGTTGTGGGGACTGTAAAGGAAGCACGGGAGGTTAGGCACAAGCCCCGCATATGGCCAACCTGGTTTAATCCCTGGCACCACCTCTGGTGCCCTGAGAGCTGCCAGGGTGATCCTGGGCACAGAGGCAGAGATACGATCTGAGATCCAGGGGTGTGTCCTCAATTTTTAAAAAAAGCAGAGAATGCAACCAAGGTGCTTTCAGGAACAATCTGGCGAGTTAGGGAGGAAGCCAGGCAAAAGTGCTGAGTCTTTCAAAAAGTGAAATCATACAAACACTAACTAGAATGACATTTTTAGAACTTGGTACCCATTTTCTAGTTTATATGTAATGTACACTTTGTTTTATATATATTATACACAATGTGGGTAATACATATATTGTGCAATTTAAATGCTAATTCACTTAATGCCCCTTTCCTATACTACATTTTATGACTCATGGTAACAGTCATTTTTGAGATGAAACAACTAGAAAAGTTTCCTCGCACAATTAAAAACATGTCAGTTCAACAGTTTTTCTCTGCCATGGCCATTCTACCAGGTATTTCTGTGCCCAGAGTGGAAACAAAGGAGCAAAAAAATAAATCCAGCAGGTTAACATATAGTTGTCTAATCTAGAAATGCACTTTTGCATAAAAAACTAAAATGTGACAAGATTTTGTTTCAGAAAGTAGTAATAACCTTGCCTTTAGGGTGCATTTGACCAAGCAGGTGTATATTAGCACTTGTCATAATAAAACTGCCATAATAGAGATTAATGCTATATTTTGTTTTGGAGATAAGTAGAAACATATAATAAATATGTAAAGAATAATACAACTGATGCACATAGAACATCACAATGTCTTTAGTTCCCAATGTCCTGGCAGTATTGTAACTAAAGACCCTATATAATCAAACAGTTTCATGAGTTTACATCAAGAGAAGCAGAATGCCTTAAGCATCCTAGGCTAAGTGGAATGATACATATTTATCCACTTTGGGCCTTTATTCTATTTACACTATCTTTTCCTGACCTATAGAATTTCTGTGGATTTTAATGACTAGGAATTGATTTCAACAGAACTTTTAATATGAAGTAAGGCAATGTTTTATTATGCCTTTTTGAGGTGAGAGCGGGAGAGTAGAGAATTAAAGTTGAGAGATTAGGTAAAGTTGTTTTGCATTTTTGTAGCTCTTAAAATTTCTTAGAATGATCTATGTCTCATTACATTTGCTTGTAATCTCTGATCTTCCCCTCACATACACAGTGCTTACATCTACATATATCAGCATACACAGGTATCCAGGAATATAGAGATACAACATCCAGAGACACACCTTTCATTCCATTCTCCTGGTCCCTTATGTGATAAAAGGATATGGCATTCCTTTATGCTACGGTCTGACTTTTGCTCTTTTGTTACATAGACTTAAAGCTCTTTGAGGTGAACACCAAGTACAGACTGGCTATGTATGTGGAGTAAACGTTAGTGAGAAAAATAACAAGATGGTAACTAGTGGAATCTGTAACTCCCAATTTCCGCCTGCAGAGTAGATCTAGCAAGATGACTTTTCACACACTTGCATCGACCTGGTTCATCTGATGTTAAAGAACAACCGTCTATCTGCTAGTGTTTAAATGAGAAGTTGAGACTGCAAGTAAAGCATTATATTTATATTGACTTTGTGATGTTGGTCTGTGGCTATGTTTATAGGCCTTCTTTGTCCATAGTACTACAAGAAGATATATGAAAAAAAGCTTCAGACTTGCTGGATAGAGCAGAGCTAAAACCTAGATGTACAGGCAATCCATAAACATACTAAGTTGATGAAAATACTGGCATAAGAGTCACAGACCTGGAACGTCACAGAAGTCAAAATTCAATGAAGTATGTAAGTCAAAGACAGGGGAAAATTACTTTTACACCAGAAAAGAATCCTTTGAAAGCTACCAAATATAGACAGTACCAAGTGATGAGACAGCCACAGTGAATTTCAGAATTGTATGCTTTAGATTGTGATACAAAATACTATCAAGTAATATTTAGATTGTGTTTAATAAAAAAAAACCCTATTGATTAAACAGTTCAGATTATTGGCTGCAAATCAAATGTGATAAACATAATCAGTAACGGCTGCAAGGATTGCGGTGATGGGATTTTATCTGCTTACATGGGCAGAATCCAGGTCATGAATTGTATGTTTCTTCTATTGCAAAAACATTATTTTATATTTTTTCAAATTAATGTGATCCTATAAATTGAATTCTGGGAGACGGGGGGGGGGGGAGAGACAGAGGATTATGAACTGCCTTTTGGAGGCCCAGAGAGAGGATAGTTTGGTTCAAACTTTAAATGGTCCAGAGCTTTATATGGTCCCACCAGGGGTCACTCCTTAGCACAGAGCCAGACATAGTTCCCAGCAGTGGTGGGTGTGACCCCCCCAAACCAATAAACAAACATAAATAAATCCAACTATTTGACCTGTACCCCAGGATCATGCAATAAGTTAAACTTTTATTTATTTATTTATTTATTTATTTTTAATGCACCATTTATCCAAGATTAAAAATGGAGACAGAAGTTGAGTGGGATGAACTATGTGGCATTTGAGGAAGTTAAACTAAAAAATTCCTTAGCTTCTCATATATGCGGGTGAGACATGAAGTTATAAATACCCAAAGAATTTAGTTTCCTCAAAGATACCTATGGAAAGACTTCCTTTCTATAAATCATCCTACTTGAGCTAATAGTAGCTCTATATGCCTCAGAGATCTCTTTTACCATTTACTCAGGAACTCACTTGCATAAACTAATATTCTATCTTTTAATATAATTTTGCAATTTATTACTACCTATGAAATCTTTTGAGTATCTTATATACATAGCTGTAAAATATTTACTACAAATATAAATATAAATAAGAAAGTTGAATATTCATTTTTTTACACAAGACGTTAAAACCAGTGACGTAAGAAAAAAATGAAAACTTCTAAGTTCAGATATGTAAGTTTCCATGTAATGATTACAGAATATTTATTAGAAATTTGAAAGCAATAGTAGATAAGCTGGCAATTGCACCTATTTTCTTATTTTGCTGCTACATATTCTGTGATTAGTAATGCATATCTCTCATTACTCTAAAAAATATAGCAATGAGATTTGATTATAATAATACCTTAAGAACAGAGGTTTTAAACTCTTCCTTAAAATGAATATTCTGTTAAATTAAAAGGAAATTTGTAATTCTCTGCTTGTAACTCATTAGGTTCATATGGAGTGCCTTTCAGTACACAAGGAGCGCTAAAAACATGCAAAATATTTAAACTCCAGCAAATAAAAGTTTCAATTTTATTGAGGTCTACAGCATCTTATCCTTATATAGATTAGAAAGGTTTCAAAAATAAAATTTTGAAGTTTTCTCACTCAAAAGCTAATACCTATCTGATTTTTTTTTAAAAAAAACAGTATTTAACTTAATACAATAATGACCTTTTTCTAGTAATTTGCAATATGTATTATTCCTTTAGGGGAATCATCACGCATCAAGCAAAGATGAGCTTTCCTATGTAAATGCTACCCTTTTAAGGTCAAAAGCTGTACTCAGTTAATGACAGCAAATGAAAAATGGTCAGGTGTTCAATATAAACAATCACGAAGGCCCAGAGCTTTCATAATAATCTTCTAATATATTGAAAAGCAATTATAGCACTTTAATATATCTATATATGCATGTATACTTATAAACATAGCTATACAGATATCTACACACAAATAACATTTTTTACAGAGATACATAACACTATGCTATTATTTTACATTTGAATTTGATCCAGAATTTATACTAACAAAATTAGTAAACATTATCATTGCATATTCAATATTTCCTCAAACATAATACATATGTGTATATATATGATTTAATATTGCAAAAAATCTAAGCTTTACACTGGACTACACTGCCATATAACATGCAACATTTTATTCCCTATAAAATTCACCTTTCCTAGTTGCGCTATAAAAATGTCCTCTTTATAAGAAAAAAATGCCTTTTAAATAAGTCTCTCTTTGCTTATAAAAAATGGAGCACAGTCATTAATTAGAATTTTCCATTCTCTTATAATTACCTAAGTTTACCACAGAAATGGTGTCAAAATAAACTAAATGCCAGTCTATTATATTTATTTTTGGTAAAATAAGCCTTTGTAGGTAAAAAAGTATTTATGAACAGAAAGCACTTAGATAAAAAGAAAATTAGGACTCGTTTTGGGCAAGTTTAAGAACAGCAGTTACCAGAAATCTGCCAAGTGGCACTGTTAACAGTAGTAATTTATTCTATAATTTAATGCAATCTTGACCCCTGTCACGTACTAATACACCATGAAGAACAGGGGTAAAAACATGCTTATTAATGAATTTGAGATGTAAAGTGACATTGTTCTTTTACCACTTTCATTTGAAATATCTTAATATTAGAATTAGTAGGGCCTCAACAATTTCAATATATAATTAAGTCTGTCCATCTATTGTTAATTAGTGCTATGATTAAGAGACACTTGATTTTTAATTATGCTATAGGTGGTGGTTTCTTTTTGAGTCACAGTTAACAGGAATAACTCTAGACATAAATGCTGTAACTGAGATTGTGATTTGTCTACTAGTAAAGTAGTTGCTTGACACTAAGGGAGAGACACAATAGTGCTCAGCAGGGTGATTACTTAGCTGCTAACCTCCTGGATATTAATGACTTCCCTGATTAAAATACTTGTAACACACACAGAAAGTGCAACATTTTTAGATTTGTGTTGACAGATCTGTGCCATATTTTATTCTCTATCTTTTCCTGTGTTCCCATTTCTTTTCTTCCTACCAAATGCATAATTTACACAATAAATTATTAACTATGATGTATGCTCCTAATTTTTTTTTCAGTTTTCAGATCCATTCATGAACGTTACCCTGAGCTCCAGTGTACAGTTTTACAGAAGAAAGGAAAATAGAATCCTCAGCAGGAAGGTGCTTTGACCAGGCAATCGGCCCCTCCTTTCTTTCACAGTGATAGATCCCAGCTTGTACTATTCTACTTGGACACCTTTTTGAACCACCAGTATGTAAAAATTATTCAGTAGCACTGTCCTTCCCGTTGTTCATCGATTTGCTCGAGCGGGCAAGTAACATCTCCATTGTGAGACTTGATGTTACCGTTTTCGGCATATGGAATAGATCAGGGGTAGGTTGCCAGGCTTTGCTGTGCTGGCAGAATACTCTCAGTAGCTTGCCAGGCTTTCCGAGAGGGGCGGAGGAATCGAACCCGGCTTGGACACAGGCAAGGCAAACACCCTACCCGCTGTGTTATTGCTCCAGCTGTGTAAAAATGGCAAAGATTCCAGAATTTTCTGTAGAAGAACACAGCCATTTTAGTCTACTAAATGAACCTACAATCAAATGCTAAAGAGTTATTGAGAACATGGCGTGATAACTTGTGATATTCATTGTCCTGACAAAACTGGATAAATGATTGGATATTATTGGAAACATGAAGTTAGGTGAGGTCTGGGAAGATCACTTCCTTATACAGACTTAATTTTTTTGAAGCACTTAAAGAAAAATTGGGTTTCACTCTAAATGAATGGGAATTAAAAACCTGCCTCGTGGGATTTTTGTTTGTTTGGGGACTGCACCCTGTAATACCCAGAGCTTACTCCTGGGTCTGTGCTCAGGGAGCACTCGTGCACTGGGGACCATAAGCAGTGCTGGGGATTAAATCCTAGTTAGTTGCTTGAAGACAAAAGTCCTGCCACTGTATTATCTCTCTTGCCCCATAGGAGAACATTTTTAAGGTAAGTGATGGAGGCCAACCCAGACATCTTTAAAAACTGTCTTTTGATAAAAAACTTACTGCTATTTAACTTGGATATATGGGTAGATAGAGGTAGGTAACTATCAAAAAGTTCTACTTCATTTTTTTGAGTCTAATTTTTCTAAAATTTCTCAGGAAGTGTATTTCAGTAAATGGCGGTAGACACAATTTTTTAAACTATTGGATTTCAGCTTTTTACTCCTTGTTAATCAAAAGTTCCATGGACCAGTAGCTACAACCACTGCAGTCAGCCAATGGTTTTAAATCTTTCTACCACTCCATATAATAATACATTGAAGGAAACACTGTAACTTCTTTGTATAAGGAAATAAAGCACTGAGCACTGTCCTCCCGTTGTTCTTCCATTTGCTTGAGCAGGTACCAGTAACGTCTCACAATAAATTGTGAGACTTGTTGTTACTGTTTTTGGCATATTGAATACATCACAGGGAGCTTGCCAGGCTTTGCAGTGCTGGCAAGATACTCTTGATAGCTTGCCAGGCTCTCTAAGAGGGGTGGAGGAATCGAACTCACGTGGGCCATGTCAGCCACATGCAAGGCAAATGCCTTACCCACTGTGCTATATAAGATAAAATAATTTATTACAGACAACATATCAAAATTCTCTAATAAGTGGATACTTGGGCTGGAGCTATAGCACAGCGGGTATGGCATTTGCCTTGCATGCGGCCAACCGGGTTTGATTCCTCCAACCCTCTCAGAGAGCCCGGCAAGATACCGAGAATATCCTCCTCTCATGGCAGAGCCTGGCAAGCTCCCCGTGGCATATTCAACATTCCAAAATCAGTAACAACAAGTCTCACAATGGAGACATTACTGGTGCCTGCTCAAGCAAGTCAATGAACAACGGGAGAACCGTGCTACAGTGCAAGTGGTACTTATTATTAATCCTCCTTTTTGCTTGCTGCAAAATTTTTCTTCATTATTAGAGAGGAATTCAACTTCTTCTTGCTCTTTAGGAAACATGCTACCTTATTACCAATATCTAACACTATGTATGAGCAGAAGTTTATAAAATAAACTTCCCTAATTGTTTTAATTTTTAAATAACCTATCTTAAAAGTGAAATATTAAATTTTATAAAAAATAGATTCTATCATTAGAAATTAAAAGTAATAATAATCCAGTTTCTGAAAACCCAGTTATGCGGGAACCTGTGACTGAGATCTCCAAACTGACCTGCATTGGGACTGGGCCTCCTCTCCCCAGATCCCCAGTTTTCCAGAAGCTTGGCAGTCACACCAACAAACTGCCCCCGGCACCATGTAATTTCATCAATGGCCAAGACCCAGAGACTATAAACTAAAGCTCCTGGAAGAAAATGACTCAGAATTTCCTGGATGTTATATTCTATCCATAATAAGCAATAAAAAACAAATCTAGCATTGCCTTTTCGGCAGGTTTGAGTGGTGGTGAGACTGGTGTTGAAATATCGAATGTAACCAAAGTAGAGGTAGAGTATGGGGGAAATTGTCTGCCACACAGGCAGGGGAAGGGTTGGAACAGGGGTGCAGGGGGCAGGGGGAAGGAGAATATGGGGGATTTTGGTGGTGGAAAATTTGCACTGGTGAAGGAATGGATGTTTGATGACCGAAGCTCAAAAATGAAAACTTTGTAACTGTATCTCATGGCGAATCAAAAAATAATAAAATAAAGTTAACATTCAGAATAAATAAAAATAAAAAAGTAATGTGGAATCCATGCCCAATTCAATCAGCTTAATCAATGGCTGAATAAATAGCAGCACTCCTACATAAAAAAAATCCAGTTTCTGTTCTTGAACACTTCCTCTCTCTTCCTCTCTCTCTCTTTTGCTCTCTCTCTCCCTCTCTCTCCCCTCCCTAATTTAGCTAAATAAAACTATGTTACTTCAAAAAAAATTCAGACTTCGAAATTATATATAAACCATACAGAACAAGCAATTTCTTTAAAAATATATATCATCTATATATGAAATTTTAATCTGCTAAGAATAATAGCTAGTCCACTTAAAACAAGAGATAGCGTGATTTAATCACAAAATTTAATAAGTATAAATTAGTAATAAATATATATACACAAGTGTATATACACACATACCAACAGAGAAGAGAGAATAGAAAGATAAGATAAAGGGCAGGACGGAAGTATTTAGAATAGTGCCTGGTATATAATGAAGCTATTATTATGAAAGACTGGTATAGATGGTGAGACAATGTAGTCTAAAATTTACATGACCCTTTGCTAAGAGTTATAACCTATTTCAATAATAAATCATTATGATGTTAAAAGAGGTTCATATTAAATTAGGCTCATTTCTTCTAAATCATGGAAGCAATGTGAGCAAATAAGGCCTTTTTCATTTGGTGTGGATTTCTGTTCCTGTCAAATTCTATATGCCATTCCAAACTTCTGAAAAAAACAAGTTTTGTGGGAGGCCTCATCTTATAATGCTGGGAATCTTTAGGGCCGATTCAAGTGGTGCTGGAGAATCATGGATTGTTGGGAATTGAAGTCCATGTCTTGTATCAGAGACGTAGTACCACAGGTGAGGCATTTTCATTCTAAGTGGCCAACCCAGTTTGATCCCCTGCACCACATATGGTTGCCTGAAGACACCAAGCAGTTCCAGATATGATCCCTGAATGCAGAACTGAAGCAAGCCTTGAGATCACTGAGCTGAGCCCTGAAAACAAAAGGTACCAGTGCCCTGTATAAACAAGGCATGTGCTCTACCACTTGAAATGCATCCCAGCACAAAACTTTTTTTTTAATTTTTATTTATTTTTGTTTTGGGGCCACAACCGGTGATGCTCTGGGGTTGCTCTAAACTCAGGAAGTATTCCTGACAGAGCTCAGAGAACCATATAGGATTCTAGGTTTGAACTTGGTATGCCATGTGCAAAGTCAAGTGCCCTTCCAACTCACTGACCCTTGAACTTTTTGTTTTTCATCAAAACCTGGCTGAGCAGTGAATCACTTTAATACCAATATATTGCCCAACACTTGATCCTCTGCAAACTAGCTATTGTCAGTATTAGGATTAGGATTCTTTTCTCTACAACAATTTATCGGACCTTTCTTTTGATATTAGAGACCACAAGGGCTAAATTATTACCAGTCAGAAATTAATATTATTTTCATGTTTTCATTAAAAAAATAAAAATTTCAAAGGTCAACAGCAGGGGCTAGAGTGATAGCACAGTGGGTTGCGTACTTGCCTTGCACGTGACCAATCTGGGTTAGATCCCAACATCCCATATGGTCCCCTGAGAACCGCCAGGAGTAATTCCTGAGTGCAGAGCCAGGAGAAACCCCTGTGCACCGCTGGTTGTGACCCAAAACAGAAAAAAATAAATAAAAGGTCAACAGCAGTAGTCACTATTTTAAATTAAAAGTTTAAGAAAAGAGTCATTTTTGTTGAAGCTGGAGATAGGGTACAAAGGGCCAGACTCTTGTCTTACATGTGGCAGACGTGGGTTCAATCCTTGGCATCCACGTTGTCCCCTATCACCACTAGGAGGGCTACCTGAGTACAAAGGCAGGACTAAGTCTTGACCACAGCCGAGTTTGACTCCAAACACAGAAAAGAGTCATATATGTACAAATGTGTGTATGTAGTACAGCAGATCACTATTCTAGCAATTTAATGATTTTGCACCATTGGAAGCTATGGCACCCAGAATAAAACATGATTAAACTGGAACAAGTTTAGAAATATGTACGAATTATACCCAATTGGTGTTTTCTCAAAAACCATATGTAGAGTTTAACCAGTACCTTGTATATCCTTGATATCAACCCCTTGTCGGATGTGTATTTGGTGAATATCCTTTCCCATTCTGTAGGCTGTCTTTTTATTTTGGTCACTGTTTCTTTTGAGGTGCCGAAGCTTCTTAGTTTAATATAGTCCCATTTGTCTATCTCTGTTTTCACTTGCTCGGCCAGTGGTGTGACATCTTTGAAGATACCATTAGCTTCAATATCATGGAGAGTTTTGCCGACTTTGTCTTCAATAAACATTATGGATTCTGGTCTGATGTTGAGGTCATAAGTCCATTTTGATCTTACTTTTGTGCATGGTGTTAGGCAGAGATATGAGCCCACTTTTTTCCATATAAGTAAAAGTAAAGGCCCTCCCGTTGATCATCGATTTGCTCGAGCGGGCCCAGTAACGTCTTCATTGGAGACTTTGTTGTTACTGTGTCTGGCATATCGAATACTCTCGGTAGCTTGCTGGGCTCTCCGAGAGGGGCAGAGGAATCGAACTCGGGTCGGCCATGTTGGCTGCATGCAAGGCAGACGCCCTACCCGCTGTGCTATCGCTCCAGCATGTAGCCGTCCAATTTTGCCAGCACAGTTTATTAAAGAGGCTTTCCCTGCTCCATTTCACTTTTCTTGCCCCCTTATCAAAGATTAGATGATTATATGTTTGGGAGGAAATGTTAGTATATTCAACTCTGTTCCATTGGTCTGCAGCTCTGCTTTTGTTCCAGTACCATGCTATTTTAATTATTACTGCCTTGTAGTAGAGTTTGAAGTTAGGGAGGTTGATTCCTCCCATTTTCTTTTTCCCAAGAATTGATTTAGCTATTCGTGGGGGCTTATTGTTCCACATAAATTTCAGGAGTGTTTGCTCCATTTCTTTGAAGAATGTCATGGGTATCCTTATAGGGATTGCATTGAATTTGTACAGTGCTTTGGGAAGTATTGCCATTTTGATGATGTTGATTCTCCCCATCCATGAACAGGGGATATTTTTCCATTTCCTCGTGTCCTCTTTTATTTCCTAAAGTAGCGTTTTGTAGTTTTCTTTGTACAGGTCCTTTACTTCCTTAGTTAAGCTGATTCCTAGATACTTGATTTTCTGGGGCACAATTGTGAATGGGATTGTTTTCTTGATGTCACTTGCTTCTCTTTCACTATTTGCGTATAGGAATGCCATGGATTTTTGGGTATTGATTTTATAGCCTGCCACTTTACTATACAAGTCTATTGTTTCTAGGAGTTTCTTGGTAGAGGTTTTAGGGTTCTCTAAGTATAGTATCATGTCATCTGCGAATAGTGAGAGCTTAATTTCTTCTTTCCCTATCTGGATGCCCTTAATATCTTTTTCTTGCCTAATCGCTATTGCAAGTACTTCCAGTACTATATTGAACAGTAGTGGAGAGAGTGGGCGTCCTTGTCTCGTCCCTGACCTTAGGGGGAAGGGTCTCAGTTTTTCCCCATTGAGGATGATGTTTGCTGTATGTTTGTGGTAGAAAGAGCGGGATAGACACAGAAAGATTGCATTCATCTGGGGAACATAAAGCAACAAAAAGGGAGACTAACACCCAGGAATGGCTGAGATTAGTACCAGAAATTTTGCTCCATGAATGGAAGGCCAGCAACACGTTCTAGGTGAAAAGGAAGCTCAGATAGAGAAGAGAGCACCAAATGAAGGGTGTTGTGAGGAACCTCCCAGGATTATTGTATAACCGAAATCCAAGCACAAAATTTGTAAGCCTATAACTGTACCTCATGGTGTTTCACTAATAAAAAAAGAAAAAAATTAAAAAAAAATGTATATTTTTCAGTGCTAATACAATCTATCTTATGTTAATATAGTTTTACATGATTTTTATTTTATAGTAGCAAAGCACATGCGAGTTGCTCTAAAAAAGAAATTGATGAATATTGTGTTTCACTGAAATTTTGTACAATTGTCCACAAAGAAGTGAAAGTGTTATAATCATGGGTTCATACTGTCACATTGAAGAACATGTTTGATCAACAGGAAAGAAGTGGCAGGAGAGGAACAACTTGACAGTTACAAAATGTGTTGGAGTGGGAGAGAGACACTTATCAAAACTCTGAAAATTGATAAATTTAGCTAGGAAGTTGGTTTGCTGCATTCAACCATCAGAGCAAATCCTTAAACTAAGCATTCTCTCTCCATATTACAGTTTGGTCACATAGTTTTTTTTTTTTAAATTTTATTAGTGAAACACCATGAGGTACAGTTGTAGAATTATAAATTTTTGTGCTTGGGTTTCAATTATACAATGATCAAATGCCCATCCCTCCACCAGTGCCCATTTTCCACTACCACTGATCCCAGTATCCCTCCCACCCCCCATCCCCCCATCCCACCCTGCCCCTGTGGCAGGGCATTCCCCTCTGTTCTCTCTCTCCTTTTGGGTGTTGTGGTTTGCAAAAGAGGCACTGAGTGGCAATCATGTTTGGTCTATAGTCTACTTTCAGCATGCTTCTCCCATCCTGGGAGGATCCTCCCAACACCCTTGATTTGGTGCTCCCTTCTCTATCTGAGCTCCCTTTTCCCCTAGCATGTGTGGCTGGCCTCCAAGCCATACTAATCTCGGCTATTCTTGGGTGTTAGTCTCCTATTTTGTTACTTTATGTTCCCCAGATGAGTGCAATCTTTCTATGTCTATCCCTCTCTTTCTGACTCATTTCGCTTAACATGATACTTTCCATGTAGTACCACTTGTATGCAAATTTCATGACTTCGTCTTTTCTAACAGCTAAATAGTACTCCATTGTGTAGATATACCAAGCAGTCATCTGTTCTCGGGCGTTAAGTTATTTTCCAGATTCTGGCTATTGTAAAGAGTGGTCACATAGTTTTTTTTATACTATGACTATACAATTAAGTTGTTCCTCAAACTTTAAGTAATTTGAAATTTTACCCATCTTACTAAGTACTTGGTAACATAGTTATAATTGAAAACTTCAACAATTTTATGATTTTTCAGAATTGAAAAATACTACGTACTAATAATGTACAATTTATATAATTTATAGAAATTATAGAAAATTCAAAAGGTTTATTGTCCTTTATCTTGTAATCTTCTACTTTGTTCTTAAGTTTATTTTATTTAGTAGAACATGTATTACCACAATCCTTTTCATCTGTTCATTGGGGGTAAAAGAATATATACTGATTTCTATACGCACTGATCCTCTGTTTTCAGAATCTCTTTAATAAGCATAGCCATTAAAAAAAAGGCAGGGAAAGGTGAGGTAGAGGAGAAGAATGGTGTGGGGATAGAGATACAGAGAAAGAGAGAGAGAGGAAATAAAATATCTTCAAAATAAAGTAAGAAGAGATTTGGAAGATAAATTTTAAAGGTTTACCAGTATAAAAAATGGGAGATAGAAAAGAAGAGTTTTGTGTGGATAATACTGAAATTTGGGAAGAAATAATGAATGGCTAGGAGAGAAGCAGTGAAAGATCATAGTGAATTTACCAGAATAACTTACTAAAATGCTTTGGATTTAAAGTGTTTATTCATTCAGTAGCCTGTGAATTCTTCCAATCTAAAATTAAATTCTAAAATTAAATTAAATTAAATTAATTAGATTAAATAAATAAAATCTAAAATTAAATTCCAATCTAAAAATTAGGAATGACTTAATTGCCAACATTTTATAAAGAAGTCTAGCTTGAAAATAGAGAACTGGTTATAATAAAACACAAAGACTAGAGCAAATGCATTACTAAAGTGAAATATAATAATGACTTAAGTTAGAGGAATATCAGTAGGAATGGATAAAACTGAACATGAGCAGTGGTATTTTAGAAATAAAATTCTTATGACCCTTGATGAATTAAACATGGGAGATGTATGAAACAAATTTAAGATGTTTCTGATTCAGATTGAGTGGTTACATTTGGCACAGAGAGAAACATAAAGAATGGGATGATTTATGGACGGAAAAATGAAAAATTGGAATTATGAATAATAAGTAAATAATCAGAATCAGTAAAGACAGCATGGGCAGCATTGTAGCAGAGACAGTTATGATAACTGACTATGCTGGGTGCTACAGATGGAAATATGGAGAGAAAAATTAAGTGAGCCTTTGTCGTTCAGGGTTTGTCATTCTTTGGCCTTTCTCACATTAATAGCTGCTACACTCCAACTCAAGGAAGATATATTGATGGCCCCACAACGTGAAAGCCGGTTTCATGTGTGAGGGGAAAGGGGAGCTGGGATAGAGAAGGGACCACTGAGTAAATGATGGCTCGAGGGCTCACCTGGGATTGGAGATGCGTGCTGGAAGTAGAGTATGGACCAAACATGATGGCTGCTCAGTACCTGTATTGCAAAGCACAACAGTCAAAGGGAAAGAGAGAGAGAGAGAGAATGAATGTGCCTGCCACAGAGACAGGGGTGGGAAGGAGTGGGGATGGAGGGAAGAGGGATACTGGGAATATTGGTGGTGGAGAATGGGCACTGGTGGAGGGATGGGTACTGGATCATTGTATGACTGAAATGTAATTACGAAAGTTTGTAAGTCTGCATCTCATGGCCAAAACAAAAAATGTGTGATGGATTTTGAAAACTCTTCGGCATCTGTTCACAAATAGGAATTTGGAAAATAAACTGAATATAAACAAGGATCTAAATATTAAGATGGTTGAGGCTGGGGAGATTAGCCAGCTGGTCACAATAGTGCTTGAATTCTTAAGACAAAGAAATTTCTTCAGCTAAACTTGGAGAAATGTGGTGAAATAAAAAGGTTAGATAAAGCAAAAAGAAAAGTCAGAGAAATTTTGAACATGAGAAGTTACCTTTGCTGACTTTAAAGACAGAGGAAGTTAGAGATCCATAAACCATATGACCCATAAACCATAAACCAGTAACACTCTCAGAGCTGAGAAAGATATGTGGCCAGGTTCCAGCAGGAAACAACAGGGACCTCAATCTTAGAGGTGCACAACGCTGAACTTTGACAACCACCTAAATGAACCCAGAAATATATTCTCCCCTAGAGCCTCGAGAAAGAAATAAAACCCTATGGACTCCTTGATTTCAGCTCTGTCCTACTCCAAACAGAGAAGCCAGTTGAGTCACACCACACATGGCTTTTGTGACCTATAGCACTGTGAGACCATAAACTTGTATTGTCTTACACTGTGCTTCTTAGGTAATTAATCACAGCAGCAATAGAAAGTCATATCATGTGGGAAACGCTCTTGGTAATAAAGGCTTCATGTAAATGTAGACTGTAGGCCAGGAACTAATTAGGCCTCAGAACTGTGAGCAAACCTGGATTCCAATCCTATTAACTCTGACCACAGGTGGTTTCCTTTATCTCAACTCAAAGTTTCCCAAATCTTGCCCTCTATCAAGGTTATAATTAAGTCCATCCTATACTGTATGAAGTCTACCAAAAAGAGAGCTCATATCATATTTATGACATATAAGTGAATAAAAACAGGGTTCTTTGTTTTTTATTTATTTTTGATTAATCAACAATACTGTCCTCCCATTGTTCATCGATTTGCTCTAGTGGGCCCAGTAACATCTCCATTATGAGACTTGTTGTTACTGTGTTTGGCATATTGAATACGCCACGGGGAGCTATCCAGTCTCTGCCAGACTCTGCCATGGAGGCAGGATACTTGCTGTAGCTTGCTGGGCTCTCCGAGAGGGGCGGAGGAATCGAACCTGGCTTGGCCAGGCTGGCTGCACACAAGGCAAACGCCCTACCACTATGCTATCACTCCAGTGACAAAATTGTTCATGATTGGGCTTCGGTCATAAAAGCTTCCAAAACCCATCCCTTCACCAGTGTACATTCCATACCACCTGTGTGCCCAGTTTTTCCCCTACCTGGCCTTCCTTTATGGAGGGCATTTTTCTCTTTTCTTTGATCAGATTTCTGATGATCTCATAATTGAGGAATGGGAGAAATTTCCTTATTTTCCTCACAAGAAGCATGTTCAGAGATATAATTTTGAAAGATAAATACAACCTTAGGGCTGGAGCGATAGCACAGCAGTAGGGCGTTTGCCTTGCACGCAGCCAACACGGCTGACCCGAGTTCGATTCCTCCACCCCTCTCAGAGAGCCCGGCAAGCTGCTGAGAGTATCTCGCCCGCATGGCAGAGCCTGGCAAGCTCCCCGTGACGTATTCAATATGCCAAACACAGTAACAACAAAGTCTCCAATGGAGACGTTACTGGGCCTGCTCGAGCAAATACAACCTGATCTGAACCACCTGCAACTCCCCAAATCCATGCTGCTTACTTGGCTAGGCGCTGATTAGTCTTAATTTCTTTCTTTTTTCAGTTGTTGTTTTAGTTGTTGCTATTGTTGTTGTTGGTGGTGGTGATGGTGTGTGTGTTTGTGTGTGTGTGTAAAGGGGGGGATGGATTAGACCATACCAGGTGATGCTCAGGATTTACTTCTGGCTCTACACACAGGATTTACTCTTGGAGGTGACCCAGAGACCTTAAGGAATGCTAGGAAAGGAACCAGGGTTGGCTGCATGCAAGAGAAGTATCCTACCCACTGAATTATTAAATTCCTGGTCTTAGTTTCTTATCACTGTGTTTTCTCAAGTGCTTTTCCTACTACTGGGAATTCAACATCTTTCTGGTTTGAAATGGCAGTTCAAATGTTCCATCAGTTTGGGGGTTGTAATGCTACCATATTGATCAAATTCAAGAATAACTAAATATGCACACTACACACGTATTTCCTAACAGCCATTTATGAGTTTCCAGAAATAAATATGCCTGGATTAGTCATTTTTTTTCTAGGGTATCAACATGTATCCATTCTGGAAGCTATCAACTTGCACATTTAGTCTATGGCCACCAATAATTTTGTCACTAAACAAAGATATTTAGTAATTTTCAGTATGAAAAATTTATTTTTAATGCGAGATGTCAACATCTCTAGTATCTTTGTGACTCTTAATATTTGCCATCCCTGGCATTTCAGTAAAATGTTTTATTTCTATCTCAAAGAGCTTCTTCCACTTCTAATAAAGTACTCTCCAAAAACATCTCCATTTTTATTAGGAGTAGGCAACTTCTACCATACTCCAAAGCAACAATTTTCAAAGGTTGCTTATTTTGATTCCTCGTTGAGTTATGCCAGTGGTGATGGCATAAAGTAACTTTCTACATCAAAACCATGAATTTTACCACTGTTGAATTCATGTTATATAACGTAAAATATAATTTTTGAAAATAATTTAAATGCAGTAAGGTTTTTCTCTTCTAGTCAACAAGGCCGCCTCCCTGTGTATGTTCATTCTGGTCTTTCTTTTAGCCCTATTTCCTTTTTCAGAGATGACTGAAACTTCTTAGGGAATAAAAAGGGGGAAATTAAATATTACTATTCTATGAGAAATTTTATTGTATGGCCTCATTTTGTGAATTTATAAATTCTATATCTATTATGTTAAATCATATTATATTACAGGGAAATATAGATATTTGCTATATGACTTGCAATATTTCAAAGATAATCAGACTTTTGTCCTATGAAATTCTCCTGAAATATTACTCCAAGAAATGTTCATGACACAGTTATTCCAATCAAATTTTTTTGTCTGATATAATGACTTCATGACTGTTACCCCATACACGAAGTCCAAACTGGCTTGAATTCAGAAGAAACAACAGGCATCTCTTTCGCTGTTTATTCTACAAATAGAAATGTGAACATATGTGAAATACCTTGATAAAATACTCAAGGTGAAAAAAATAGTCTCTTGACTATTTTAAAGGAAAAAAATGAAAAAAAGATACATTTTTAAAAAATCAGATGAAATGAAAAATTGCTAGTTATATTTGTTTTTCAAATGCTCCAAGAGGTTGCCAGCAGCACAGGGCCTGAGTTGCACCTCGTTCTCAGGCCTCTGCATTTGAACTAATGGACTGGTTAGCCAGGAAACATTGGGAGCCCCCCTCCCCAAATTCCCAAGCTGTGTTTGAGGTCTCCTAAGTAAATAAAAGGTAAAATCAAATTTTGAGGAAGCTGCTCAAAATTTCTTTATTCTCACTCCTCTATTTCTCTCCTGTAATTGATTCTATTTGACTCTGTGTTACTCATCTTTTCTCTGTCTTTTGAGGGATACTATTCTATCATTTTTTAAAAAAAATGCTTCATAATACTGCTGTTAGGATTTCTGATTATTATAAGACACTTAAAAATGGAGTTGGAGAGATAGTACAGGGGTTAAGGCAATTGCCTTGCATGCAGACGACCCCAGTTTGATACCTGACATCATACATGGTTCCTTAAAGCACCGCCAGAGGTAAAATCCTGATCACCACCGTGTAGTCCAAACACTAACAAACATACAAAATACCCACAGTACTATTTTGTAGAAATTACATAAATTTTATTTATTAGTGATACATTATTTTCTTAAAGTCTCTCTTAATGTGAAAGCTACACCTACTATATATAATCAATTTTATTTATTATTAAATTTTCTTATATAAAAACTGACTATATAATAAGTATAAACAATATTTGGGTTTGAAAGCTTGGAGATTACTCCCACATGATACTTGTCACTCACTTCCAGGGGTATTTGGACACTCTGTGGTGTCTAGCATTATTAAACTAGAGCTCAGGTTCCCTGAGCATAGACAGGAGTAAGCCCTAAGCGCACAATTTATGGTCAAAAGATCAAAACCAATCCTGTTTGGTCTAAAGTCTACTCTCAAACCATAGCACCCAAAAGGAGAGAGAGAACAAAGGGGAATGTTCTGTCACAGAGGCAGAGCGGGTTTTGGGGGGGGGAACTGGGGGTGGGAGGCATACTGGGATCAGTGGTGGTGGAGAATGGGCACTGGTGGAGGGATGGGTACTCGATCATTGCATAACTGAAACCCAAGCACAAAAATTTGTAAATTACAACTGTACCTCATGGTGTTTCACTAATAAAATTCTTTAAAAAAAATGATCAAAACAAAAAAACAACTAAACAACAGAAAAAGGAAAAGCTTAGGAAGGGGGAGGGAGAGATAGTACGGCGGGTCGGGCGTATGCATGGTAGGAATCCCAGCACCCCATATGATCTGAGGGCTACTGGAAGTGACCTCTAAGTACCTAAGTAGGAGTAAGCTCTGAGTATTGCAGGGCGTGGCCCCAAAACAAACACTAGGGACTTTCTCAATAATTAAATGAAAAAACGTTTTGTTTCTGCTACTGAATTTTTCCTAGTAAAATTCTGCCGTTTCTTCTATTAAAGGAGTTATTCAATTCTCAGCTAAACAACTGTTCCTTCTCTGACTGAGGCGATTACAAAGCAATAGAAACGCATTCTTCAACTGCCAAATATAAAAGTCATGAAACCAGATCTTTACATTTCTGTGACATATATTTGACTTGTTTAGGGCTACCAGAAATGTTACCCTTTTCTTTTGAAAACCAGGTAAGACCAACCACATGTCTTAAGATCCAAATTCCTGTATTTCCGTGAAAACGCAGCTGTAGATGTCATCATGAGTAGGGACTTTTATAGTGTCATAAAAATTCAGTGTCAGTATAAATTTGTGCTGCTGAAAATGTCGACATTTACGGCAACTTCCACAAGGACATATTTTTAAATGATACTAAAACTTGAGGCAGCAACTTTTATTTAGTTAAAAAGTAAGTTTATAGAATAAAACATTTACTCTAATTTTTGAAACTGTCAGTACGAATGATTAATTTCTTAAATTTTGCAAAGAACAGCATGGTTGATGGGTATTTTAAAAATCAGATCATTCCAAAGCATGAAAGCATGTCCATGTATAATTTAAATTGACAATTAATTGCTGCATAAAATATCCATTTACAGTGCACTTAATTCAGACTTTTATTACCTGATAAAATTATTAACAATGCCCTCCCGTTGATCGTTGATTTGCTCGAGCGGGCCCAGTAACGTCTCCACTGGAGACTTTGTTGTTACTGTGTCTGGCATATCGAATACTCTCGGTAGCTTGCCGGGCTCTCCGAGAGGGGCGGAGGAATCAAACTCGGGTCGGCCATGTTGGCCGCTTGTAAGGCGAACGCCCTACCCGCTGTGCTATTGCTCCAGCCCAATGTACAAAATAATGCTTATTTAAATATTGTGGGAAAATCACACACACACACACACACGAATTTTTACTCATTTCATATCTGAGAGCAAATTACTATTTTGATTAATCATAAAAAATCTTTATAACTGAATTACAAATATAATTCCCAAAACACAAAATCTTTAATTAATGCAGAATATTTCACTCTTTTTTAAATAGCAATGTATACCTTTCAATGAGGATGGTAACATCATTAAATGGTCTATTTTGGCATGCAGAAGACCAAAGAAATATCATATTAAAACTCACAATCTTTATCACAAAAGATGCAGTGGACTTTATTAGGTATATTTCAAAGGTAAAAGTCATAACCGGGAAATCTTGGCAAATATTTAGAAAATACAATCAGAAACTCTCTTCCCTATACTTATTGGTAAATCTGATACTCACCAGGAGACTCAATCTTAACTTGGGAAAAATTCTATAGTTAAAATTAAGGATTAAGAGAGTGAAAGTAAAATCCTCAGAAGTCTGCTCACCTCATTCACCATGACTGGATCCTAATTTATTGCTATGTGAGCACTTCCTGAGCTCCAGGACTCACATTTCATTAAGTTTCAATAAAAAAAATTATTTTGCATTGATGTCTTGCATATAGGTCATTGTGAGATTCTCATAGCTAAAACAACTGAATCACTAACTAGCGTACTGCTTTATACATATTACAGATATAATCTTACAAGATTTCTTTTGGTGTATTTGGATAGTTAAATGTTTTCAGATGTGATATGTCAAATGAATGAGTAACTTGCCAATCTGTAATGGATAGAAGTTTTAAGTGAAAGAACAATTTCTGGTATTCTGGAGGTGCCACACTTCCAACAACCAATTATTCCCCCAATAATAATAAATCAGGGACTGTTTTCAATAGTATGGAACAGGCATACCTTAATCTCTATTATTAGGCATAACTCAAAGCCTTGAACATTACACATGAAAAACAAAATGGGCTCCAAAAGGTGGAATGAAGAGAAACAAGACAGGGACTTTTAGGAATAAGGAGGAACGTAAAGGAAGTTGCCTTGATATTTCATTTTGTTCTCTATCTACCAGATTCGAGTAAGAAGTTGCCATTCTGAAACAATCAAAAACACAGAAGAAAAACAACCTCCATGAAAAGCCTAATTTCCCTATCAAAAGGTTGAAAGGGTTAGCATGTTAACACAAAAATCTTTAATGATAATGATAATAATAATAATAATAATAATAATAATAATAAATTGCCCTGTTCTTAGCAACAAAAAATCAGTTCTATCTAGGATAGCAAGTTTCCTGTTGAAATCCAGATTTCAGCCCTTAAGAGACTCCAAGAGTGCCCCAATTCCCTTAAAAGGTGACAGGTCTAATTGGGAGCCAACCCTTTCCTTCACCTGAAGAGTCTAGAATACATCTTTCTCCCCTTGGTATAGTGAAGTCATGTCTGAGAAGTAGATTATGTCCCCTCTCTGCAGTAGCACTTAGTCATCCCATCCTAGCTTTTTTAGTCCAAAAAGATGGGGCGGGGCAGGGGAGGGGGGTTGAGAAAATGGATATTCAAAAATTTTACACAAATTTTAGAAAATTGCTATTGACCACAGTGAACAAAAAGAGCAATATAAATTGTCCAAATGTATCCATTAACTGAAGAATGGAGGAACAGGATGAGGTATACTCATCTAACGTAATATGGTCCATCAGTAAAAAGGAGTCAAGGAAGAAATCACGGAGGGATAAATACAATGGATAAACCTCATAGATACTCATGTTAAAATAAAACCTTTTATTTTATTTAAATGCATATAATATGGTCCCATTTGTATTAAATTTGTAGAATTGATTATTTAAAGATTGGAAATCAGTAACTTCAAGAGGAAATGGAGTCCGGAAACTAGACAGTTATAACTGTTGTCTAACACTTTTTGACATAGTATAAATGATGAATTTAAAATAATTTGTATGGCAATTCTTTATTTATACATATTTTAACACAAAACAGTATAATTAAATCTTAATTTGTCAATAATTACATTTAAAGAGAGAGAGAAAGAGAGAGAGAGATTTAGATAATATTTCAAAAAGGACCTAACATAAGTTGTTCATAAGTAACTCAATTCAAACATAATGGTATGGGCAGTTCGAATGTAAAAGGATGGGAAAATTATATAATGGAATCATTAATCCAAGGAAAGTAGAATTGTCTATACTGCGATTAGATAAAGTGCACTTCACGGCAAAAATAAATTATAGAGACAAAGGGGAACATTATGGAATGACCTCAACATTTTGTTGAAAGGTTGCTTTATTTTTCTCATCGAGTCACCTTGAAAATTGCAAAATATTAATCAAAACCACAAAGGCTTATTTTTGGACTTGGGCCTAGTCTATTGGTTTGCATGTATATCATTATCCTGGTAAAACATACAGTTGTATAAATATTCTACTTTGTTATTCATTCGGTTTAATAAACTTTATCCTAACACCCCATCCTTCTACCAGTGTATATTTCCCAACGTCAATTTCTCCAGTATTCCTCCTGCCACCCCCCCTTTTAATAGACATGCAAATTTCTTAGTTTTTGACTGTGATAAATAATGATGCTACGAACATTTGCATGCATATATTCATATTCATAATGGATATGTTTCCATTTCTCTTGTGTATATACTTTGGGATGGAAATGCAGTTTCCTATAGTCACTATGACTTTTTCGGAAACTCTTAGACTATTTTCTGAGGAGAACCCACTGCTTTCTATCTCCACCAGCTATATATATGAGCATTTCAGCTTTACCTGATTCTTTTCAACATTTACTGTCTTTGTTCCATCTAAAATATAAAAAGGCATATCTTTTGTGTTGTGAACTTTTATTTTCATTTATAATATGTTTTCATATATATACTTATTTTAGAAAGTTGAATCGTTTTGTGTTGTTTGGGGCCATATCCTGCAATGCTAAGACTTATCCTCGTTCTGTGCTCAGGGCTCACTCCTGCTAGTGCTTGGGACACCATATGTGGTACCAACGATTGGAACAGGTGGTTGGCATGCAAAGAAAGCACCTTTTCCACTATGATATCTCTCTTGCATAGCTTTGTACTTCGTAAGTGTTCAGACCACTTATTAATTAAAAATATTATTTTGTTGGTCAGAGAGATAATACAGTGGAGAGGGTGCTTACCTTGTACATGGTCTGCCTATTTTTTTCCCCAGCACCATATATTGTCTCTTGAACACTGACAAAAATTAATTTCTGAACACACAGATCCAGGAGCAAACTCCTAACACTGACAAAGTGCCACTAATCTACCCCCCCAAAAAATTGATGCTTTATTTCTTATTGTGAAGTCTGGTTTTCTATATGCTCTAGATTAATTTCTTATTGAGACAATGATTTGCAAATGTGTTTTCTAAGAGATGTACTGTCTTGTGCTTACATACATTGTCTTTTGAATTTTATTTTTAATTTTGATTAGACTACCATTTGCTTTACTTATGTATAATTTTGATGTCTCCAAAGAATTATAATACAAGAACATAAAGATGTTGTTTATGTTAATAGTTAACTGTGTATCTCACTGTGATTCAATAAAAAATAAAAATCAAAACAACAGGAACATAAAGTTTTATTCATAAACTTAATATCAGTCTTCCTATTTAGGTCTATATATTTTAGTAATTATGTCTATAATGAATTAGCTAATATTTTATAGGCTATAATAATTAACTCTAAATTCACTTTTTGTTTGGTCTATATAGTACATTCTACTTGCAGTATTCGTTAAAAATATTTTTATTCCATGAAATCATCTTTCTATAAAACATCAGCAAATTCTGAAGCTCATTTTAGGTCTCTCAATTCTGTTTTTTGAGGTTTCTCTGTTTATCCTCACCTTACTACCACATTATATTGATTACTGTAGCTCTTTACAACATTTTGAAACTTTAGAATGTGTCATGCTCTAAATTTTTTTCTTATTGGAAATTTCTTTGGATAACATATTATAAAAACCATTTGTGTTCCAAAAAATTTTTGGTATTATCTTGCAGTGATTATCACAGGGTCTCTGCTGGTATTTTTATTTGGATTACATTGAAGCTATAAATCAATTTAAAAACATTATTATCTTATAAGTATAGACACAATTCATAAATTCACTGCCCAGCTTTTTGCTTAAATATTACTTATTTATATAACTCAAAAATGTAGCATAACTTTCATTGCATGAATATCAGATTGACTTTGAGTCTAATGCTGAGCTACATTTAAGATTTTCTTGTCAGTACTTCATCTTCAGTATTACTTCCTAATTTCATTTGTGTAGTATCCATTGATATTAGGATAAATAAAACTTTTTTAAATCTTGCTTGTAAAGCACTACATATGATGAGATAGTTTATTGGTTAAATTATTATGACTATATCTTTTTTGACACAGAGAATCAGAGAGATATAAATAAGTGTCTACATTAGAGATAGGCCAAAGGTGGGGAGAAAATTCGGGACATGAGTGGTGAAAATGTACACTAGTGAAGGGATGGGTGTTGGAAAATCATATGACGGGAACTGAATCATGAACAAATCTAACTGTGTATCTCACTGTGATTCAATTAAAAAAATAAATAAAATTAAAGCATCATGAAAAAAATCAGCTTTCGTTTTTCCATTTTTTTGTGAATGATTTTTATTTTCTTTTCCAGATTTCAGTGAGTTGGATATCCTGTATAATGTAAATTCTATAATGAATGTGAAAATCTTTCTCTTATTTTTAATCGTAAGAGAGAAAGATCATTGCTAAAATCAAGTTAAATAAATTCTCTTCTGCCTTACCGTTAGTCTTTTGTTTCTAATCATGAATGAGTTTTGGATTATATTATTTTTCTGCATCTAAAATAATAAACTTATTGGGAATATGGAAACGTTGACATAAGTAGAGACTTAGCTACTAGCGTCTTCAAAAATTTTCAAATTGCTTTTAAGATTACAAATTCTATCTAATATTAATTTAATAAAATTAATTTCATAAAATAAATATACATGAGCATATTCCCATTTTTAATATGTAACTATATAAAGGAGATAAATTTGGCTTAAAATATTATCAAAATAATTGAGAATATGAATTTTTACTGTTAATAGGTTATAATAAAAAACTGTCAGTGCGATAGATTATATGATTATAAAAAAAGTCATTATGAAAGTAAAATTTACCAAAAATTTCTGAAGTTAAACCTTTAATTTCTTTGGGATATAGCATCAAATATCTTTCTAAAAATTGTGGTTGCTGAAACAGAGAGCTATTATAGTTATCAAAGTACTTTCTCTGCCTATGGCTGACCCAGATTTGCTCCCCAGCACTGCATATTATTCCCTGAGGACAATCAGAAATGATCCCTGTGCTCAAAGCCAGAAGTAAACCCTATGCACCACAAAATCAGATTTAAACAACATTGGGAAAAAGATTTAAAAATAACAAAATTGAGAATACATGTGCACACATATATACACATTATAAAGTATAAAGTCAAATTATTAAAGATATATCAGACATTACATGATTTCATACATATGTGATTTGCAGAAAAAATAAATAGATGAACTAAGTTACACAAAAACAACTTTACATTTTATGAGATCCAGCACCCATTCTTGATAAAACTTATCAACACAATTGGAGTTGAAGAAACTTTCCTGAATATAGTCAAAGCCATCTATTACAAATTCACAGCAAGGATTATTCTCAATGGGGGAAAAACCAAAGGCTTTTCCCCTAAGTTCAGGCACAAAACAAAAATGCCCACTGGCTCAGTCTTACTCAATATAGTACTAGAAGTACTTGCCATAGCATTTATGCAAGAAAAAGATATGAAGGGCATCCATGTAGAAAAGGAAAAAGTCAAGCTTTTCCTATTTGCAGATGCCATGATACTATACTTAGAAAATCCTAGAGGATTTATACTTTTGTAAAATTCTATAAAAGCTCCTAGAAACAATAAACTTGTTTAGTGAAGTGGTAGATTACAAAATTAATACCCTAAAGTCCATAACTTGCCTACATACAGATAATGAAAGAGATATTATACAAAAAAAAATCCCATTCACAATTGTGCCTCAGAAAATCCAGTACCTCGAAATTAAGTAGGTAAAGGTAAAGGTAAAGGCCCTCCCGTTGATCGTCGATTTGCTCGAGCGGGCCCATTAACGTCTCCATTGGAGACTTTGTTGTTACTGTGTCTGGCATATCGAATACTCTCGGTAGCTTGCCGGGCTCTCCGAGAGGGGCGGAGGAATCGAACTCGGGTCGGCCATGTTGGCCGCTTGTAAGGCGAACGCCCTACCCGCTGAGAGGTGAAAAATTTATATAAAGAAAACTACAAAACACAAGTTCAAGAAATTAAAGAGGACACGAGTAAGTGGAAACACATTCCTGAAGGACCTATACAAAGAGAACTATAAAACACTACTTCAAGAAATTAAAGATGACACAAGAAAGTGGAAACACATTCCCTGCTTACGGATTGGGAGGATTGCAGCACTGCACTGTCCTCCCATTGTTCATAGATTTGCTCGAGTGGGCCCAGTAATATCTCCTTCTTGAGACTTGTTATTACTGTGTTTGGCATATCGAATATGTCATGGGTAGCTTGCCAGGTTTTGTGTGAGGGTGAGATGCTCTCGCCACCCTCTTCGAGAGGGGTGAAGGAATTGAACCCAGATTGGCCGGGCTGGCCACATGCAAGGCAAACATCCTACCTCTGTGCAAATGGAGGATTAAAATTGTCAAAATGGCAATACCCCCCAAAGCATTATACAGCTTTAATGTGGTCCCTATAAGAATACCCATGATATTTTTCCAAATAAATAGATCAAACATTTGTTGGGGATCAAACACTTCTGAAATTCATATGGAATAATAAGCCCCCACAAATAGTAAAGCAATACCTGGGAAAAAAAGAAGACAGGAGGCATCACCTTTCCCAACTTCAAACTGTACTAAAAAGTGATAGTAATTAAGACAGCATGGTATTGGAATAGAGACAGACCTACAGATCAGTGGAACAGAGTTAATATCCTGACACCTACCCTTAAGTCTTAGATCACCTAATCTCTGATAAAGGCACAAGAAATATGAAGTAGATCAAAGGAAAGCCTCTTAAACAAGTGGTGTAGGAAAAAATTGGCAGCTATATGCAAAAAAAAAAAAATCAACTCAGACTTCTTTCAAACACCAGGCACAAAAGTCAGATCAAATGGATTAAAGACCTCAATATTAGACCTAAATCCATGGAGGAAAATATGAACAGAACCCTCCTTGACATTTATTTTTTTATTTATTTTGTTTATTTATTTTTTTGCTTTTGGGTCACACCCGGAGATGCACAGGGGTTACTCCTGGCTCGTACACTCAGGAATTACTTCTGGCGGTGCTCAGGGGACCATATGGGATGCTGGGAATCGATCTCGGGTTGACCGCGTGCAAGGCAAATGCCCTACCGGCTGTGCTATCACTCCAGCCCCATCCCTCCATGACATTTAAATCAAAGGTATCTTCAAGGTTGAAACACCACTGGCCAAGCAAGTGGAAGCAAAAATAAACAAATGGGACTACGTTAAACTAAGTAGTTTCTATACTTCACAAGAAATAATGACCAAGATAAAAAGACCGCCCACAGAATGGGAAAAATTATTTACCCATACCCATCTGCTAAGGGGATAATATCCAGGATATATAAGGTACTGGTAGAACTTTACAAGAAAAAAAATACCCAACCCCGTCAAAAAATGGTGAGAAAAATGAGCAGAAACTGCCTCTAATAAGAAATATAAATAGCCAAAAGGCACATGAAAAAATGCTCTAGATTGCTAATCATCAGAGAGATGCAAATCAAAACAATAATAAGATATCCTCTCACACCACAGAGACAGGTACATATCAAAGCACAAAAATTTGTAAGTCTACAACTGCCTCATGGTGTTTCACTAACAAAAATTAAAAACAAAAATGAAGAACAACAACCAGTGCAGGCATGGATACGGGGAGAAAGAACCTCTCCTTAATTATTGATGGAAATGCTGAATGGTCCAGTCTTTTTGGAAAACAATATGGGCATTCTGCAAAAAGCTAAAAATTGAGCTTCCATAAAACCTGCAATACAACTTCTGGGAATATACACCGGGCCCCCAAAACAAACAGTAGAAATGTCACCTAACCTTATCTATGTTCATTGTACCACTATTCACAATAGCCAGAATCTGGAATCAACTCTAGCCCTGAGAACAGATGACTGGATAAAGAAAATATAGTATATCTACAAAATAAAACACTACATAGCTGGTAGAAAAAAATGGTCATGAAATTTGCTTATAAGTGGAAATTATAACTTTGGATAAGAAATGTGTGCTGAATATAGGTAAAGGAACAAACATGATAATCTCTCAATATCTGTATTGCATGCCATAATGCTCAAAAGGAGGGAGGGGGTAGAGGGGGAAAGAGGAAGAAGAGATAAGGAGAGGGAGAGAGGGAGAGAGGTAGGAGGAGAGAGAGAGAGAGAGAGAGAGAGAGAGAGAGAGAGAGAGAGAGAGAGAGAGTAACTGCCATAGATATAGGCTGTGATGGTTGGGAGTAGTGAGAGGGAAACTGGACACATTGATGGTGGAAAATGTACATTGGTGGATAGAAGGGAATTGCAACAATATGTGACTTAAACTCAACCATGAATAGATTTGTAACTGCTTCTCATAATGATTCGAAAAAAAATAAAACAACTTTTAGACTTTGACTAAGTTATTGATCCCCAGAAGGGAAGAGGGAGTGTTCAAAGAGAATCGTATGGTAAAAGGCAGACTTGTACTTCTAGTGTGAAATGAATGTAGTAAAGCACATGAGTTTTTAATGGTGCATATATGAAACTTACACAATGATAGCTCAACAAAGCTTTAAAATAGGGACTGGAGAAATGGTGCAGGGCCTAATGTGCTTGCCTTGTATGTATACAACCCTTGTTTCATCTCCTACATCACACGTGGTCCCCCAGCTTTGCCAGTAGTGGTCTTTGAGTACAGATCCAGGAGTAGTAAGCCTTGAGCACTGCTTGGTGTAACTAAAAAAATTAGACTGAAGACCAAAAATAGAGCATAAAATTCCTAAAAATGTGTGAATCATTTTTCCTATTTCAGGTTTCCCCTAATATATTTCCAGTTTGGGCTGGAGCAATAGCACAGCGGGTAGGGCATGTGGCCTTGCATGTGGCCAACCCAGGCCTAGCAAGCTCCATGTGGCATATTTGATATGCCAAAAATAGTAACAACGGGTCTCACAATGGAGATGTTATCGGTGCAAGCTCAAGCAAATAGGTGAACAACAGGAGGACAGTGCTACAGTGATATGTGAATCATTTTGACATAAACATTGAAAATGTCACGGTCACTGTCCTCCCATTGTTCATCGATTTGCTCGAGCGGGCCCAGTAACGTCTCCATTGGAGACTTTGTTGTTACTGTGTTTGGCATATCGAATACATCATGGGTAGCTTGCCAGGCTCTCCGAGAGGGGCGGAGGAATCGAACTAAGGTCGGCCATGTCGGCTGCATGCAAGGCAAATGCCCTACCGCTGTGCTATCTTACAGACATATAATGGCTAAAAATTGTTGACATCTAAGCAGAAATAATGGTGGTGCTCAGGGGTCACTCCTGGCTCTGCACTCAAGAATTACCACTGGTAGAGCTTTGGGGACCATATGGGATGCTGGGGATCAAACCCAGGTCACTGGTGTGCAAGGCAAATGCCCTACCTGCTGAACTATCATTCTGACCACGAGTTGCTTTTTGAAAATTGAAATCTATGTAGGAAAGGGCAGAGCCAACCAACATGTTTGTCTTGGGTTGTGACTTGATCCTGATGTAGGCATTCATACATTCATAGTTGCTATTTGCACTTTGGATTTAATAGAAAGGGGCTTGTATAAGGAGTAATGGAGAGCCAGGGGAACTCCTGAGACCACAGATTCCCAAGTTGGGTAAGCCCTGAACACTGTCTGCCATCAGTTAGACCAGAGGCTTTTATTCAGGGATTGTATGTTTCAGGGAGATGTAGGAAATAACAGATACAGTAAAATCAATCAACCAATCAATCAATAAACCATTCCCATTTACAGCAGACACTGCTAGTTGAGATACCTGTTGTAGAACTGTACAAAATGGAACTGTAGCATTGTATACCTCAATTGGTATGGGACTGCAGATCAGTTACAAAATTAAGAGTGTCAGTATTTTTACAAGCATTAAAATACAATTAAGTTTTTAAAAACTAAGGTTCTAATACTTCAAAAATTTCAAGAATTTAACAGCACAGATAATGTCTCAAAATTAAAATCAAATATTGGTAATATGTGGTTAGGCATTGATTTCAAGTTTCTAGCCCTATAAGACAAGATAGAAAGATTTTTGATCATTCTAACCACATTCATGTAATTTCTGGTGAGTCTAAAAAATCACAACTAAAAGAAGCTATTCATAGAAAAAGGCACACTCCTCTACAGCTACATAGATGTGAGAGCAGATGTGTTCTTATTTTATCACTTACTGATGCTAAACAGTTCTCATCTCAAAGAGGGATTTAAACAAACAGGCCAATAACATCAACAAGTAAATTAAAATAAAATTTTGGACTTCTAAGACCAAGTATATTTAGAGGTTAGATAGATCAGGATATAGGAAGAAAGGTATTGCTAAAGGACAAAATCAGAATCTGATTGGTGACTTAAGATAATATACCCACATGGATTGAAGTAATATGCCTCCGAGAGTGGTAAAAATGCATTGTCACAGAAATTAATGTAAAACAAAAATATTTTAAAAGCTAGGGCATTGTCCTAGGCCGCCAGACTGATAGTACAGCCTAGAGTCACCTTTCCTTGCATGTGGTCAAGTTGGGTTAGGTCCCTGGCATCCCATTATTCCCCCAAGCACTGTCAGAAATAATTCCTGAGTACAGAGCCAGGAATAACACCTGAACATCATTGGGTACGGCCCCCAAACAAACACACAAAAATAATAGTAAAATAAATAAAATAGGATTAAAATCTTGAACACTGTGGCAATATTAAGTTTTTATTTTACTGTGGTCTATAGTTATGGTTTACGCTAATTAATACTGTATTTCTTATTGTAGCTAGTACACTTTCACTGTAGCTAGTATACTTTCATTTTTCATGATTAGTTTCCTTTTTTTAATTATACAAATTTATAGCATATTACTTTGACTAGCATAGTCCATATTTTAGATTATCACATAAATGGTACTTTTTATCATTGTTGCTTACTATAAGCAAATTATTAACTAAATTTTACTGTAATTTGTCTTTCTTCTTAATTATCTGACTCTGTAGCTCAGACTTTAGCGCTTAGGACATGAAATTTATCATTTGGTCCAGTGAACTGACTTCCCTTACAAATGCTCATAATGGGAAAATCAACTCATGTTTCCTATCAAGAAAATAACAAAGGCAGCATCATGTTCTTCAGAGGACTGCAAAGAAGTGAATCTGAATCTAGCCAGCCAATGCATGATCACAGCAAATTAATAAATATTGAAACTGTGAAGAGTAGAAGGCACTTAGAAATGTGAAAATACTACACTGATTAATTCAATCATTTTGCACAGAATAAAGAGTACGGTCAACAAATAAAATGGATAACAAATAAGTTAGACCTCTTCCGCATCTACTAACTGAGCACTCATCAAATTTCTACTTTGCTATTAGGGTCTTAAATCTCTTCTGATGTTTAATTTTAAAGCATAGATACAATAACTACTTTCCATTATTTTCAAATTGTAAGTTATTAGTCCAATAATGATACAATCTAAGAGTTTAAGATACCAGTGATGGATCAGAAGAATTCTAACTTGAAGTTATCCCCAGATAGTGAAGTACTAATTGTCCAAATGTTGCAATTATAACTAAAGCCTCATCATTGGAACTCTACTCTTTCATTAATATTTTATCTTTATTTGTAAACTGGATATTACTCTGATAAGATTACTCTATATTTAACAGGAGACCAGATTTGAACAGAAGTAGAAAATGCCAAAGAACAAATTACACTAATTTGTGTTCTCAATTATGTGGACCCGACATTAAAACCCACAACCTCTGCTGTTTCTATCACACACAGGAGGCTATGACCATATGTGTAATTATGTTGGTCTGCCACAGAAACATTCCCGAACATCAGCATGAAAGACAGTTGGCGACACTATCTCAGAGTTGCTGTTACCTGAGAGAGGGTTTTTATCATCAAAACTTGGTAACTGCATTAAATAGTCATTTTCAAAGCAATCTTTTGTACCAGTTCAAATTAAAACATTTTGACAAAATCAATTAAGTGCACTTATTTTTGCATTTACCACCGTTCAGATAGGAGACTCAAATGCATCAAACATTCTTGACAGATTGACTAGAAATGCAAAGCATATATTTCTCCCTCTCTTTTTTATGGGCCATAAGCAATGATAGGATACATATTTCACATCTAATCCTCCACCTAGAATAATTACTCTTAAACTATATGCATGTCTTCATGAGTTTCAAAATTGTTCAGATATGTGTACATACATGAGTATGCACATAAATATGTACAAATACACGCTGTATTTTTAAACAGTTTTCTCTATAAATATCACATATACACATGTGATGAATATATACCCATATATGTTTGAAGGAATAATAAGTTCTGTACAGTGAGGACTTTCAGATAAAGATAGAAATGAGAAGAGCAGAAAAGAGAGCCAACTATTGATACTATATTTACTGCAATGATTTTTTTTTTTAAATTGAAAGGTTTTTATTTTTCCAGGTGGGAATAATTTTACATCAAACAATCTTAACACTATGGCCAAAATGGCACTGACATTGGGAGAGAACAAGTAGAACTCTATAGAGCCATAGCAGATTACCTTCATTCAAATTGCTTTGAACGAGTATACTCCTTTTTTTGTTGTTTGTGGGTTTTTTTTTTTGGTGTGGCACTCTGCGTGCTTTATTTTTTAAGTTGTTCTCAATAATTTATTACAGTCAATATTCCGACACTAATTCTGATACTATTACATCATCCTACCACCATTATTTTGAATTTTCCCAATAGCACCCCAGCCAGGGCCCAAAGCACGTACTAAATAAGCTATTTTGTATTGCTTTTTAGGAATAATATACTAAAAATGATCCAAAAAAGTTGACTTAGAGGAAAGTGTATGAAGAGTATTATATCTCATTCTGTAGCCATAAAGTCCTTATATAAGAGACTACTATAATGTTGCTATGGGTTGCCCCTTGTGTGCTAATGTATATATATATATATATATATATATATATATATATATATATATATATGCTGGAATGATAGCACAGCAGGTAGGGCATTTACCTTGCACGGGCCGACACAGGCTTGGAGAGTATCCTGCCCACACGGCAAAGCCTGGCAAGCTATCTGTGATGTATTTGGTATGCCAAAAACACTAACAACAAGTTTCACAATGGAGACGTTACTGGTGCCCGCTCAAGCAAATCAATGAACAACAGGACAGTGACAGTGATATATATATATATATATCCATATATATACATATATATGTATATATATATATAATCAAAATAGGTTGCCTTCTGCATTACAACCTATCAAATGTGGTGTGCTACTCTTGGTACATCAGTGGGGCAGAATTTGAGATGTCACTTTCAGGAATTCTAAAATTTTAAATAGTGTGATACAGCTAGTGTTAAATTTTTAACTGGATAGTGACTTTGGGATATAGATGCATCACTGCAGAATGTTGCTCTCTTTCTCTTCCAAGATTTATTTGTGAGTCTGTATCATGGCCATTAATGAGCTTATATGGCACCAGATGCAGTTCGTGGGCATGACTGTCAGGCTGGGGGAAGCACAGGGAGATGGATGGAGGTTGACCATTCCCAACTCCGTGAGAGCCTGGAGATTTTGGTCACAAAACCAGCACACCTAAGTTTTTCAGCAGACTCGTTCTCATGGATCAAACTTGTGGAGAGCCTGTGGAAATGCATGAGCATGGCAGGGATTGGGTTCTGGTGGTTTTCGGACTATGGAGCTCTGTTGGGTCAGGCAGAGGGACTCACATACCCTTCTCCAGCATGTTGCTATCTTTTCTTTCCAAGATTTATTTGTGAGTCTCTGCCATGAGTTTTGCTGGTTTCAAGAGCATCTTCAAGATTCTGGAAGTCTTTTGGCAATTTTAAGAAGCTAGAAGCACAAATTTAGAATGCAAGATATACCAAGGACTGAGACCTTGAACTTTTAGAATAGGATTCTGAAAAGTTACTTTGTAAAAGTTAATATAGGGTTGATCTCACTAGGAGATCACTAGTCAGTGTATTGTTTGTCTTCCTCCTTTTCTAGCCAAACCTAACAGTGCTAGGGGCTACTCCTGGCTCTGTGTTTGGGGGTCATTTTCCATGCTGAAGGTCAAACCTGGGAATACTGGATGCAAAATAGGCACTCCAGTCTACTGAAAAATCTTTATGACCTTGTAGCTAATTTTTAATCTGCTCAATATTTAGCTAATGATAATTATAAAAGATAATTAGATAATGATAAAAGTGATGTGCACTAAACAATAGTGATAAACATTCAACTTGACCTCCTACCAAAATTGAAAGTTGATTGTGTGTAAAGGAAGATATTACAATTTAGAACATTTACAATAATAAACATTTTAACTCTTGGTGGTCACGGTACTCCAGACAAGTATCCTAACTTGTGATGTTTAACCAAAGTAAGCCTATTTGAGTTGTATACACAATAAGAGAAAAGCCAATTGCCTAAAGACTGTGGGGTAATGGTGAAGAAAATGATTCATTAGCTTAAGTGAAAAAGATCATCACCAAACTTTCATTAAAGAAAATATCTTTTCTTAAAAAGTATCCTGTTTACCTACACACTTGCTTCTACTCTATATTAAATATACATCACTACTACACTTCAAATATGACACCAAGAAATAAAATTCAGCGTGAGTAAATTTGAATATAGAAAGACGACTTTTTAAGACTCAAAGAAAAGAAGACTATTCTTTTTAACTTTGCTTACATCCAAGATAAAATCTATACCTACTTCAAAACAAGGAACAAAGATTAGGGAAAAATTCTAGGTGCTACCAGTGATAATAGAAACTTTGTCTGAGAATCTGTACTTTTGAGAGACAATGGAAAGAAGAACTTTGGCTAAATTGGATACCCCAGACAAGTATCCCAACTTGTGATGTTTAACCAAAGTAAGGCTAGTTGGGTTTTTTTTTATACCATTATAGGTAAGAAATTGTGACATAGTCTCTCCATTAAGAAGAAGCTTTGAGTACAGTAAACCTATTTTATGCATCAGTGCATTAAAGAGCAAAGAGCATTACCTCTATAAAATATGACTGCCGTGCTTGTCATTATTTAAGTGAAAAACAATGGAGGAAACCATAAAGGAAAGTTTACTGAGCATGTCAGAAGCCATGGATGGGGGAAGGGGAACATCTTTCCTACAGATGAATGTATCTTATAGCTCCACATTCAGACCTTACCTGGTGGTTATTTAATGAACTAGCCTTATACAATCCTGTGTACAGAACTGATTTGAAGAAAACATATGAGACTTACAGGAAGTTCCTGCAAATTTGAGGTCTATACACTGACACATAGAAATGTTTTGTAATCTTGGGATTCCTGTGTGCTTGATAAAATAGTGATTTGCATACCAGATGCTGTTCTTAAAAGCTAGAAATTGAATGTTCTTATAGTATGTATTCACTGAAATTTTACTTTTAGAATACATTTCTCATTTTTTCCATAAGTATCTTCACCTAAGCTAATGCTTTATGTAGGAATGTGAGATATATGAAACATTTGACATTAAGAAGATTTTCAGGTCATATTCATAGTCTTCAGTATGCACTATGAATTTATTTCAAATGGGTAATATTTTGCATAATGAGGCAAAGCTTTTAAGTAAGATGGTCTTGTATATAGGGCATTGTTCTATTTTTGAAAGCTTACTTACACAAAATAAAAGATTTAAAAGCATGTAAACCAATAATAGTCATTCAATCTAAGCAGTAAGAGTAACTTACTATGGGTTCTGGAGGTTGAGATAGGATATTGTATTTGCATATATACAGTATATGGAAAATCATTCTACCATTTTATGGAATAGCAATCATGTTTAGTTTAATGTCTTTTAAGCCCCATAAAAAGATATTAGGAAATTTTGCTATTTGGATGGTGAGCAATCAAAGCTGTGGCATTAACTCATCATAATATTACTAGTTTGTCTCTTCAGGCTTCATTAAATTGGGGAGATAAATATGATGTCAGAACAACCCAATGCAATTAGAATACTCCCATTTTGAGGTTTAGGATAGCATGGATGAATTTTCCACCTTTGATGTGGTTGTGATGGGCACTGCGATGCTGGCCTTGCAACAGAATGACCAATTCAACAAGGATTAAGATTAACATTATCAGTGATTCTCAAGACTATATCATAAATCTCTTGAGGACTCTACAAAATAAGCCTGCTCCAAATAGTTTCTGTCACTAATTTGTTCATCCTTTCTCCTCTTTTGCACCTAACAGAAGCCCAGAACATGTTCTGTGGCTATTCCAAGTAATAAAATTTCAGAGTGAAATAGAGGCAGCACTGTAGGAAACTTCAAAATAGTCCAGGACAAATGATCCAATTCTTCGACTAAAATTTGCCAACAGAATATTTGTGATTTGGAAGTTGTATTTCTGGCACTCTCTTAGAACTCACTAATTGATCTTCAAATTGAGAATCACAATAGTCTTTAAAATGTCTAAAGCATTTAAACACAGAGAACAAAGTCAAGTGTCTTTTATATTTGTCTTTTAAATAAATAATAATAAATAAAGGCCCTCCCGTTGATCGTCGATTTGCTCGAGCGGGCCCAGTAACGTCTCCATTGGAGACTTTGTTGTTACTGTGTCTGGCATATCGAATACTCTCGGTAGCTTGCCGGGCTCTCCGAGAGGGGCGGAGGAATCGAACTCGGGTCGGCCATGTTGGCCGCTTGTAAGGCGAACGCCCTACCCGCTGTGCTATCGCTCCAGCCCATATATTTGTCTTTTATAATTTATTAATCACGGTCACAGTCCTCCCGTTGTTCATCGATTTTCTCGAGCGGGCCCAGTAAAGTTTCCATCGTGAGACTTGTTGTTACTGTGTTTGGCATATCGAGTACGTCACGGGTAGCTTGCTAGTCTCTGCGCGCAGGTGAGATACTCTCGGTAGCTTGCCGGGCTCTCCGAGAGGGGTGGAGGAATCGAACTAGGGTCGGCCATGTTGGCTGCGTGCAAGGCAAACGCCCTACCCGCTGTGCTATCGCTCCAGAATTTATTAATAGATTTCAAAAATACTTAAAAATTAGGGATAATAATGTTGTAAAACATACACTTCAACTGTATTCTGGAATCTATATATCATTTTGATTGGTTGATAACTTACATAATTTTGGTCTACTCACATGCCTTATAAAATGACACCTTTATATTCAAAACTATGGGCATGGAGTCTTTTTGCTTATGATAAGCATTTGTAGAGTAACTAGAGAGTTGAGGAGAGAGTTGCATTTAGGAAAACCCTACTCATTGCTGAGAATATGGAGTGAGATACCTATAACTCCGGATCTCCAAACTGGATGCTACACTTTTTTAAAGCAAACACATGATTCTGATGATAGTGTCATTATATTATATATTATAGTGACACTACTATAGATTGTATCACAGTACCATGTGTACTGAAAAAGAATATTCTGGTTACAAATTATATATGTACAGGTTCAGAATTAAAAATTATTTATATAGGTATCAGCATGACAATACAGTGGGTAAGGCACTTGCTTTGCATGCAGCCAGACGGGGTTCTAACCTCAGTACCCCACAAAATCTCTCAAGTAGCAGCAGGAGTAATCACACAGCTGAGCAAAACCTGAGCACTATGGGTGTGAATCCAAAAGAAAAAAAATATTTATATAGAATAGCGGCAGGCTACCGAAAGTATCCTGCCTGCATGGCAGAGTCTGACAAACTTCCCGTGTCATACTCAATATGCCCAATACCAGTAACAATGGTGGGTCTCATTCTCCTAGCCCTGAAAGAGCATTGAATATGGCTCTTTTAATATCTCAGGGCTAGGAAGAAGGAGACGTTACTGGTGCCTGCTCGAGGCAATCAACGAGCAACAGGATGATCGTGATCGTGATCGTGATATAGAATAGCAAGCCATTAAGAGCCACTCAGTAAATGATCATGTGATCTTAGTCTTAGTAAGTTATCTTTACATTCTCAAAATATTTCCAATTATTCATTGCAAAGTTGTCCACAAGATAGATTATACAAAAAAGCTTTGTAAAGTAGCCGTTCAGCAGAATATGTTTGATATCTGATTTCCGACAAATAATTGAGGTTATTTAAAAAAACTATAATTCAAATTGTTAGATGAAAAACATCAAATGATCTATTTTTATAAAATTAACAACTGAACTATGAATAAAAAATAGGTTCATTTAATTCATAGAATATTTTCAGTAGTTCCTGCATTATTTTAAACCGATCCACATTCTCAGAGCTCAAAGTTTATTTTGTTTGCCTAATTTACATGACTAGCTGTCAACTTATAGCTTAATTTTAATGAAATTTATTTCAAAACAAATTATTCAAAGTTGCATGCAATCAGTGAGAAGGCAATTACAAAATCACCCTTCTATATCTTAACATCAGGTTGGACTTTCAACCAGATTGTTTCTTTTATAGTGGAGTATAACAACATACTAAACAAAATCATTACCTTTTTCTTCAAGGGCTTAGGGAGTTCAAAATCATATACTGGGGGAAAAGTCTATTTCACCCTTATTTGGTTATTAGGAACATTGTTAGCAGATTCTTTTCATTGCCAGTTCCTTTATGTCCTGGAATGTCAACTCAAAGTTGTTTGCTTGGTTTCCAGTAGAGAGTTAGTTATTGTGTCTCCCTCGGAACTATTCTCCTTGTGACTGACAATCCCAAACTATTCTGCTGAATACCACCCCTGTCATTGTTGGTGTTTGCGACTTGACAATTTTGTCTTTTTCGCCTTCCTCTTTACAAGAGAAGAGAGAAATCGAGTCATTCATCAGAAGAAATACAAAGTTAACTCGGCTTTCAAAACCCTGCCTGCTGTCATTTTCTATAGTTAAGACTTTTTTTTTTTTACCTTGAAGCCTTGAATGGCTCACCCTGACATGAGACTGCAGTAATTAATCATTAAATAGTGATTGAGGCAGTGGACCCCAGAAAATATCTCCATACATGACCATATGCCGCAGCCAGCTGCAAGCTCGTACACAGAGAGCAACAGCACAGAAGAGAACATTACCTGACAGTGCCCGCTGTGAAGTCCAAGTGCCGCATGCTCTAACTAAGGGCCGAAACAGAACGCTTGTTTGTGTTGACCTTCATTACCTGACTGCTTAAAAGATAAAAATGTCAGTGCTAATGTTCTGGAAGTTTAAACATTTAATCACATTTTAACGAGCATTCCAGCCTTTTCTATACTTGAACATTTATTTGGGGGTGGGGTTCAAGTTGATGTTTTCCTGTTAACAAGAAGAAACAAATTACTTTGTAACACTTATCTGATGTGTGTGTGTGTGTGTGTGTGTGTGTGTGTGTATTTTAAGAAATATAAAGTGGACCATGACTAAACAGCCGAATAAAAATTAGACATCCAATAGATTTAAATTTTCAAATTGAACCACCAGTGGTATGGCTGTTTTCTTCAAAATATTTTAAAAAATATTGTGTAGAAAGCAAGTAAATCTATTATCTGTTTCCATCACAGACAATTAACGAAACTCATGAGTACAAGGTATTCAAGGATATATTTGACTGCAATTTAAAGCAGAACTTATTTGCAACAGGAAAACAAGTCAAACAATGACGGGTCTTTAACCTCTTGAAGAAAAGAACTCCCCCTCACAGATGAGCCCTGGTTGATGAAAGTGGGAAGACATTGGATGATTTCCTTGAGTCAGAAGGGCATAGTAGAACATACAATTGACCCTTGAGATTTAAATTCAGATCTAGTTCACTGTCACTGTCACTGTCATCCTGTTGTTCATAGATTGCCTTGAGCAGGCCCCAGTAACGTCTCCTTCGTTATAGCCCTGGGATTTTAAAAAGTGCCACATTCGAAGCTCTTTCAGGGTCAGGAGAATGAGACCCATCATTGTTACTGGTTTTTGGCATATTGAATATGCCACGGGGAGTTTGCCAGACTCTGCCGTGTGGGCAGGATACTTTAGGTAGCCTGCCAGGTTCTCCAGAGGCAGAGTCTTCGGCCTCCACGCCTGGCTGTCCTCACATCAGATCTAGTTAAAACTATAAGCTCTTTTATTGTGGTTCAAACAGCATGCTTTTAATAATATTAATATTTATGAACTGGATATATACAATTGCTGCAGATTACCAGTGTGCCCAACTTACCTGCCAATGTCACTTCTAGTTCATCTCATCTCCGTACCGACAATTTGGTAATTTAAGTTTTTTAGTAAAGGCCAATGGTTTGCCATAATTTATTATTTTCTATTCACTTGGTCTATTTATCTCTGTACAGATGAGTGAGGCCAGGCTTCTTCCTGTGACTTATTTCATGTAACACCCTCTGATTCCATTGAAGTTGAAGAGAACTGCAAGATTTTATCTTATGTAAGAGTTGTATTTCATTTTATCTTATGTAAGGGTTGTAAGAGTTGTATTTGTATTTTAAATGTATACATGAACATTTCTTTACTTGTTCATCTCTCGTTGGACATTTATGTTGTTTCTGTATCTTGACTATTTTACTAAGTGCTACAATGAACACAGGTGTTCATATATCTTTTTAAATTAATTTTGTATATGTGTTCAGGAGGAGAGACAAAGAAGTGTGATTTTGGGGTCATGTAGTTCTTTCCCTACATAACTTTCCCTAAATGACTCTGTCACTGTCACTGTCACTGTCTTCCCGTTATTCATCTATTTCAGTAACATCTCCATTGTGACAATTGTTACTATGTTTGGCATATTGGATACCTCATGGGTAGCTTGCCAGGCTTTGCAGTGCAGGCGAGATACTCTCAGTAGCTTGCTGGGCTCTCTGAGAGGGGTGGAGGAATCAAACTCAGGTTGGCCATGTTGGCTACGTGCAAGGCAAATGCCCTACCCACTGTGCTATCACTCCAGTCCTTAAATATTATTATATTTTTTTCTACAGAAACAGAACCAGATGACAACCTGGGCAACAGAAAATTAGGGTTCGGCTTCCTCACATCCCTGCCAGCAATGTTCATTACAGGTTTTGTTTTGATTTTAGGCCATACCATATCAGGGCCTATCTCTGAGATCAGTGATCAGTCCTGGCAGTGCTTGGGGGACCACAGGTGGTACTTGGGATTTAACTCAGGTTGGCTACATGCAAGACAAGTTCTCTACCTTCTGTATTATCAATCTGGACCTGTAACTAGATATGTGTGTATGTGTGTGTGTGTGTTTGTGTGTGTGTGTGATTGTCACTGGTGTGAGATGGTATCTCATTGCTTTTTTTGTTTTTTCTTGTTCTGGGACCACAATTGGCTGTGTTCAGGGATCACTCCTGATAGTGATCAGGCAAATATTTGTGGTGCCTGTGATGATCATAGGTCATACATATATGAGGCAAGTACATTACCAGCTGTACTACCTTACTATCATACTAACATGCTGGCCCCTCACTGTTGTTCTGACTGGCATCTCCCAATTAAGTCACAATGGATTCTTTTTAATACGGATACTAGCCATTCACATGATCTCTTCGTAGTAGTGTCTATTTATTTTTCTTATTTTTTTGATGGAGTTATATAGGTATAGGCCCTCCCATTGATCGTCGATTTGCTCGAGCGGGTCCAGTAACGTCTCCATTGGAGACTTTGTTGTTACTGTGTCTGGCATATCGAATACTCTCGGTAGCTTGCCGGGCTCTCCGAGAGGGGCGGAGGAATCGAACTCGGGTCGGCCATGTTGGCCGCGTGTAAGGCAAACGCCCTACCGCTGTGCTATCGCTTTGTGAGTATTTTATATTGGATATTATCCCTTTATATGATATTCTGAATACAAACATTTTCCCCCAATCAGATGCCTTCTTATTTTTGCCTGTATTTCTTTTGATACGCACATAATTTCTCGATTTGTTGTGATCCCATTTGTTTACTTTCAGTTTGTTATCTTTGCCAAAGGCGTCAGATCACTGAAGGTACCAGGATATGAAGTCCATACTCTGGTCTCTAATTTACTTTGAATTCACATTTATGTGCGATATAAGATATGGATCAAGTTGTTGTTAATGTTCTATGCAGTTTTCAAAACAACATTTTTTTTTTAGTGGATATCTAAGGTCTTCAAAACTCCACTTCATGTATCAAACTATGCCCTTTGTCACAGATTAACTCTACATGAATCTGAGATCTTGACCCTGGAATATCTCTTCTAATCCATAGTCTGAAAGTCAGTTGCAGGTACATACTGTTTTGATTACATAGTTTTATAGTATAATTTTAAAGCACTGCACTGTAGCACTTCCTTCCCATTGTTCATTGATTTGCTTGAGTGGGCACCAGTAACTTCTCCATTGTAAAACTCGTTGTTACTGGTTTTCTCATATCAAATAGATCACGGGTAGCTTGACAGGTTTTGCCATGCAGGCAGAATACTCTCGGTATATTGCCGGGCTCTCAGAGAGCAGGAGAGGAATTGAAACCACATCGGACGTGTGAAAGGCAAACACCCTACCCACTATGCTATCGCTCCGGCCCAATTTAAAAGCAGGAAATGTAATATCTTCCATCATCTTTACTTTTCAGAGTAAATTTGGCTATTCGGGGCATTTTATGATTCTATACAAACTTTAGTTTATTTTGTCTTATGTCCTTAAAGAATGTCATCAAAATTGGGGCTGGAGCAATAGCACAGTAGGTAGGGTATTTGCCTTGCACATGACCAACCCGGGTTTGATTCCCAGCATCCCATATGGTTCCCTGAGCACCGCCAGAAGTAATTCCTGAGTGCAGAGCCAACAGTAAACCCTGTGCATTGCCAGGTGTGACCCAAAAAGCAAAACAAAAAAGAATGAATGTCATCAAAATTGTATGGGGACTGCATTGGATTTGTATAAACTTTTGGGGAGGACAGTTATTTTGATATTGTTAATCATCCAACTCAATGAATGTGCAGAATTTTTCCATTTCCTGCTATCCTTTTTTGTTTTATTCAATGGTAATTTGGGTGAGAGGAGGTAGGTTTAGTGTCACATCAAGTGTTGTCTAGGGCTCATATCAGTGCTAAGAAACTGCATAAAAGACAAGTACCATAACTCTGTATAATCTCTGTGGCACTATATAATTATTCCAAAGTATACATATCCATATTCTTTGATTCCTAGGTATCTGATGATTTTGAACATCATTTTAAAAGCTATATTTTCTTTTTTTTCTTCCACTGCATTGTTAGTAAATAGAAGTACAATCTCTTTGTACTAATTTTATAAACCGCTACTTTTCTGTTTTATTGTAAGAGCTTTTTAGTGGATTTTAGGGTCTTCAATGTACCTTATGCTATCTGAAAATAGGTAAAATCTTGGCTTGTTTTAAAATTTGAATTCCTTTGATTTATTTTCTTGCCCAAATGCTATGATGAAGACTTCCAAAATTACTCCGAGTAATAGTAGAGGAAAGTAGATATCCTTTTCTTGTGCCTGATCTCAGAGGAAAGGCTTTCAATTTTTCAAAGTAGAGTATGATGATGGCTATATGTTTGCTATAAATGATAATTATGATCTTGAGGTATACTCCAATTTTGCTGAGGATTTTATTCTGAATATGGAATCTTGTCAAAAGTTTTCCCTATATCCACTGATATGATCATATGATTTTATTTCTTATTTTGGGTTGCATTAATTAATATTATATGTTGATACATTTATTAATTTACCAATAAATTTATATATGTCCTTATATTTTCGCATGTATTCATTTAAAAATGGGGTTTGATCTTTTGATATATAGTTGGAGTCAGTTTGCCAAAATATTGTTGAAGATCTTTGCCTCAATACTAATCAATAATATTTGCCTGTAATTTTCTTTTTTAGTAAAGGTAAAGGCCCTCCTGTTGTTCATCGATTTGCTCGAGCGGGCCCAGTAATGTCTCCGTTGGAGACTTTGTTGTTACTGTGTCTGGCATATCGAATACGTCACGGGGAGCGTGACAGGCTCTGCTGTGCGGGCGAGATACTCTCGGTAGCTTGCCGGGCTCTCCGAGAGGGGCGGAGGAATCAAATTTGGGTCGGCCATATTGACTGCATGCAAGGCAAACGTCCTACCGCTGTGCTATCGCTCCAGCACAGCGATAGGGCGTTTGCCTTGCTTGCAGCCAACATGGCCGACCCGAGTTCAATTCCTCCGCCCCTCTCGGAGAGCCCGGCAAGCTACCGAGAGTATCTCGCCCGCACAGCAGATGGCAAGCTCCCCATGACATATTCGATATGCCAAACACAGTAACAACAAAGTCTCCAATGGAGACGTTACTGGGCACGCTCGAGCAAATCGATGCAACGGGAGGGCCTTTACCTTACCTTTCCTTTTTAGTAATATCTCTGCTTTTGGTATTTAGTTGTTTCATAGAAATTATTAGGAATGATAACTATTTCCTTGATATTTTGGAAGAACAATAGTAGTAAGTCTTACAATTTGGTAAAATTGACTAGTGGACCCGTAATTTTGTTCGTGGGTAAGTTTATAATTACTGCTTTGACTTCTCATGTATGGTCTGCTCAGGATTTCTCTATCCTCCTGATTCAGCCTTAGAAGATAATTCTAAGAATTGCTTTATTTCTTTTAAATTCTCTAGTTTTGTGGCATAGTTATTAATAGTCATTTCTTATAATGGTCTGTATTTCTGAGATGTTTGTTGTAATTTCCCTCCTTTCACCTTGGATCCAATTCATCTGGATTTTTTTATTCTTTCTTCATGAATCCAGCTTATCAGTCTGTTATTTATTTCTCTTTTACAAATGCCCAGTTCCTCAGTACTTCTTTTCTTATGTTCCAAAGTTCTCATAATTTGTGTCCTAATTTTTTAGGAATTTTAAAAATTTCTATAATTTTGTTTTATCAAATACCTACCAGTAGGTTGTTCAATTTTCAAATGTTGCAAAATTTTCCAACTTTCTTTTTATAGTTAATTTATACTTTAATGGCATTAAAAGATACTTATCATGATCACGACTATCCTGTTGTTCGTTGATTGCCTCGAGCAAGCCCCAGTAAAGTCTCCTTCATCCTAGCCCTGAGATTTTTTAAAAAGTGCCATATTCAAGGCTCTTCCAGGGTTAGGAGAATGAGATCCATCATTGTTACTGGTATTTGGCATATTGGGTACGCCACGGGGAGTTTGCCAGACTCTGCCGTGTGGGCAGGTTTACATTTGGTAGCCTACCAATTTGTAGGAATGAGATAATAAGATGACGCGGTCGCGCACGCTTCCGGGAGCTGGGTTTTATAGTCTCTGAGTCTTGGCCGTTGATGGGAATACACGGAGCCAGGGGGCCAGTTGGTGGGTGTGACACCCGCCTACGGAATTTGGAGGATCTGGGTGGAGGATGCTCAGCCCTGATCCAAGCAGGCTTGGAGATCTCAGCCCCGGGACCCGAATGCCTTTGTTCCTCTGCCAGTACCTTCATGTGTGTGGAGAGTGGTCTCAGCATGATAATGGCTGATTCTGTAGGTCTTTGACTGCTGGAGACCTCGTCGGGGTGGGAAGGGAAGCTCAACCCGCTCCCCTCCAAGGGGCCCTGTGAGGACAGCCAGGCGCAGGGGCAGGAGATACTTAAAAGTTCCTAATTTTGAGATCTTCATTGATACCCAAGTGATGTTCTAGCATCTGTCCTAGAAAATGTTACATATGTAGTAGAGAATGTAATTTGACTTCTGTGGGTGGAGGGTCCTTTATATCAATATTGATTGTAGCCCTCCTAAGTCCTCATATAGATCTCTTTTATTGCTCTCTGAAAAATATACTATTATATACTCTGTAAAATCCATTGGGAGTCAAATTCAGTGTTAAAGTTTTCCATTATTATTGTCTTATCACTGATGTATCTCCTGCTTTATAACCTTTAGGTCTCTTCATTGATACAGATATTTTGATTCTCTTGATCTATTGAACCCATAACGAGCATGTCATGCCCAACCCTACCTTTTATTAATCTCTTTAGTTAGATTGCTATTTAGTCTTAAATAAGTTTGCCTGTTCCTGCTTTGATTAATTTACTGTTAGCTTATGTGGAAGTTTTCCCAAACTTATTGTGAAAGGTCATTCAGTATTTGGACGCAACAAATGCCATCAGCTCTGTTGTTTGTCCTAACATTTTTTATCCCTCCCTCAAGTTTGAGTGACAGCCTTGCAGGATAGAGGATTCTTAGTTGAAGATTATTTTATTTGGTACTTTGAATATATCATTTCATCCCTTCTTGCTTGTAGGGTATCATTTGAGAAATAGGTGGTATTTATGGTATTTCTTCTATATTGGTGGCTATGCTTCTCTCTTACTGCTTTAAGTGGCCTTCCTCTTGTTCTTGTCATTTTGATTATAATGTGCACACTATGTCTTAGTTAAGTTTACTTGGTTTGATTGTTTGGGCTTCTTGGATCATTGCACAATATTCCTTCATGAGACTATGGAAGTTCTCAGCCATTATCTTTCATCAGCTATTCCTCTACCTCTGTGGATTGTGTACAACAGTTTTTGGGATTGAAATGTACCTTAACTTCTATGGTATCCCTCAGGTTTCTTTACTTTTAGAAAATTCATTTTGAGTAAGTTAAGAAAAATTTGGAAGATTTAATATTAGTGTTATGAATGAGGCTAAATGGGACGTGGGCAAAAAGCTGGAAATTTATTCCATGTCAATCTTTGACAACCTCTTGCAACAAATAAAGAAAAATACCATTGAAAACACTAAAATATAACCTATAGTGGATCAAACATGCACTAATGAGAACACACAAATTTAAGCCCTAATGTGACATAAATCCAAATAAACATCAATTGAGTTTTTAAAAAATTAAAATGGAAGGAAATGTTGACACTATATATTGAACTTAACCTGATGTGAAGAATAGTTTCTTAGAAAACATCATATGTCTTTTACAGTATAAATGTGAAGCAATCAAAATCACTTTTAATTAAAGCACTTCCTCAGTTCACATAGGAATACTGAGAGAATGCCAAACTATATTAATGTACTCCATTATGACTTTGACTGTATTTTACAACATGAAAAATTTTCATTTTTATGGTACCATCAGCTTGCTACTTAATAGAAAATGTTTTATTGACATTTATGTTCTTTACCTAATGATGTGTATTTAAATGATGGCTGTCATCTTCATTAGAATGGACTGTTGAAAGAGTAATAAGAGAACAGGGAAGCCTGGTCTCGCTCTAATTATACAAACTGAGAAGATAACCTTGGGATAAATGTTTTTTTGCCAGTTTCACTACTGAGTTTAATATAAAATACCATAGAGCGCCAATACAATGATTGCTTTTATTGTGCTTTATTACTTTCATTGATCTTATATATATGACCAGTATGTCTATACCATATGTTATATATATTTCCTAAATTCTGTTTGTACTTAATAAATGCTCTTAAATTCAATTTACCATTCAATTATTACTATTTTTTTTTAAATTCCAGTTTCCTTAATGTCACTAACCAGAAAAATACAAACTTGGCTAGCAGTCATGTCAAAGATACAATCAAGTAATATTCTCAGTGTTAGTGAGTATATATAAATAAAACTCATTTAGACCTACTATGAATACTCAAAAATATACTGATCCTTCAAATAATTAGAAATCATATGAAGTCAATCAATTTCATTATTCTTATAGTCAAAATAGTAGGGAAATTATGTTTTTGTTGTACTGTAGCACTGTCCTCCTATTGTTCATCGATTTGCTCGACTGGGCCCAGTAACGTCTCCATTGTCAGACTTGTTACTGTGTTTGGCATATCAAATACGTCACAGGTAGCTTGCCAGGCTTTGCCATGTGGGTGAGATACTCTCGGTAGCTTGCCGGGCTCTCCAAGAGGGGCGGAGGAATCGAACCCTGGTCGGCCGAGTCAGCTGCATGCAAGGCAAACGCCCTACCTGCTGTGCTATCGCTCAAACTAAAATTCTGTGATTCTCTGCTTTTAAATATTGTCCAAAAATCTTTCATCAAATAAAAATTTGCAGTGACTAGTATTTAGGAAAAGAATTCAAAAAAACAAAAAAAACATAGGGAAGGTATATGGTGCTGCCAGTACGTCGACCTATACCTGTAGCCTGATGGTGCCTTCAGGCTTCTTGATATCCCAAAATTGCCTCTGTGCCTTTGGCCAGACCTCAACAACTTGGGACCAATTTCCCAAGAAATTAAACGTCCGAAAGTTAGGTATGTGGGAGCCATGCCCACAAAACACCTTGGATGCAGTTATACAAACTTATTTATTGGCCGTATTTCAGAGAACTTTAAATACTCTAAAAGAGATCAAAAGCTGCAGTTAATCTTGATCTGCACATGGATAAGCAGATTTGGGGAAATTGGAGAGGGCGGGTTGACCTGGTGCCTGCCCAAGCAGAGGCCCCAGCAGCGGCTTGCTTCCATAATCCAAAATCACTGCCATGCCGTAGGTCTGTTTCCACTGTATCAGGATGAATCTCACCAAGACATAATCTGCTGAAAATTCTGATTTGTGAGTTTTGTGACTGAAATCTCCAAGCTTTCGCCTGGTCAGGATGGGCTATGTCCCCCTCCCCCCCCCCCCCACACACACACTCCTTGTACTTCCAAAAGCCTCGGCAGTCACATCAAAACCCCAAAGCTGCCACCCAATTGAAAAGTTGCTGTAGCCTTACCATCCTGATAAAAATGCCAAATGCCCTGAACAAACATTATGACCTCTTAGCACCTGTATTGCAAACCATAATGCATGAAAGGAAAAGGAGAGAGAGAGAGAGAGAGAGAGAGAGAGAGAGAGAGAGAGAGAGAGAGAGAGAGAAGAAAAGTGTGTCCCATAGAGGGAGGCTGGAGGTTGGGGATGGTGTTGGGGAATGGTGGTAGGGAAAACAGGAACATTGGTATTGGTTGTGGGAAATATACACTGTGGAGTGATGAGTGCTGGTCATTGTATGACTGAAACCCAATTATGAACAATTTGTAATGGTCTTATCCTGGATATTCAGTTAATTTTTTTTAAGTAACGTGGAGTTCATGCCCAGTTCAATCAGCTTAATCAATAACTGAATAAATAACAGTAGTCCTACATTTGAATAAAAGAAGAAAAAAGAAAAACATACTGATCTTAATAAAAATATTTATGTTTAAGCTTCACATATATATCTGGTGTTAGAATTTGATGTATTTTTCTGTGAACAGCAATTAAAACTGTCATCAAAAGTAAAATTTTTTGCCATTATAATACACTGAGTAGAAAATAATATTTGTTATTAAAATGACTATACATATCTCTTATTTCATTTTTGAGGAAATTAGTTTTCCCCATGTAATTCTAAATTGGAATTTGCATTATTCAAATAGAGTTATGACTTTGTTATTAGTTTCTGGACTATATATTTACTTTCCATATAATACCAGTGTTATATTGATGGACTGTTTTGAAATAATTTGCTTTCATTTTCTGTGGGAACCAGTCTCCAAGATGTTCCTAAGGATCTTGTCTCCTGGGAAGCCCCAGCTCCTAGTCATTTGTTGCAATTCTTATATGATGATGGTATTTGATTCCCTAAGATACTTTATAAAAGCCAGCATAACTTTTAAATTGCTTTATTGGGTTATGTTCCATGGGAGAGACCAACGGTTTATGGTAGAGAAACTCACGTAGCTGGGTAAAGAGGCTCAGGTAGAGAGAAAACAGAGCTTGTAGTCAATAGCTTTCACCAGCTCTCTAGTTATTTTAGTGGGCCCTGCCACTCACCTTTACTTGAAATCTTACTGTGAGCTCATGAGAATGCTAAGTCAGAACTACCTAGTGAAGTTCCTTTTTGAACTGAGCCACAGAAACTATGAGGTATAGTGAGTATTGTTATGTTAGTTCTTCATATCTTTACCGTGAGTTTTGCTGAGCAGTTTTAGATTTAACACCTTATTCTTTACTCCCTTTAGTAAGCTTCCTGGCTACACAGTTTGGTTTTTTTTTTCTTTTGTGATGAACATTTATACCACAGATTCTTAGTACAATGCTTACCGTGAAAGGGAACCACAGTTAATAACAAAATAATTTAAATTAATTTAAAATGTTTTCTCTACTTGCTGAGATAAGTTCAGAAAGAACTTTAAAAGCATCTACAGGGGGTATGGTGCCACCAGCAGGTCAATCTGTACCTGTGAGGCGAGTGCATCAGCAGACTGATGGCACCTTCAGACTTCCAGATACCCCAAAATTGCTGCTGTGCCTTTGGCCAGACCCCAGAAACTTGGGGCAAAGTTTACCAAGAAAGTAAACGGCCAAAAGCTAGGTATGTGGGAAACACACCCACAAACCACCTTCGGCTCAGCTATATAATTGGAGGCATGGCCTCTCTGGTTCCTGATTGAACTATTTAATGGCCATGATCCCAGAGACTCAGAAACAAATCTCGAAACCCAGCAGCTTTTGGCAGAAATGCATCCGGTTCCTGTAGTAGGTTACTGGTGCTAGGCCAACCTAGGTGGGAATAGGTTTTGTGCCTTGGCCTGTTCCCCCTGGCGGCCCAGTGGCCGCCATCCTCCAGAGGCCACTGGACAGTCAGGTTTGGGCCCCAGTGACAAGACACACAGGGCCTCACAGGATGGGGGTGAAGCCAGTCCTGTCCTCCGCACCCCAACGAGACCCCAAGTCATCACCCACGAATGGCCTCTCTGGCTCCTGATCAAGCTGCTTAATGGCCTTGATCCCAGAGACTCAGAAACAAATCTTGAAACCCAGTGGCTTTTGACAGAAATGCGTCCGGACCCCACAGTACACTACTGTCACTGGACCACCCCAGGGAGGAAAGGGTTTTGTCCCTCCGCCTGCTCCCCCTTGGTGGCTTGGTGGCCGTCATCCTCCAGAGGCCATTGGACAGTCAAGCTTGGGCTAGCAGTGATGAAACTTGTTAGGCCTCACGGGATGGGGGGGCCGGGGGGGGGAGCCGGGCCTGTCCTCTCCACCCCAACGAGACCCCAAATCATTGCCCACGAACGGCCTCTCTGGCTCCTGATCAAGCTGCTTAACAGCCTTGATCCTAGAGACTCAGAAACAAATCTCAAAACCCAGCGGCTTTTGGCAGAAATGCGTCCAGACCCCGCAGTAGGTTACTGTTGCCGGGCCACCCCAGGGGGGAAAGGGTGTTGTTCTTCCACCTGCTTCCCTTGGCGGCTCGGTGGCCGTCATCCTCCAGAGGCCATTGGACAGTCAGGTATGGGCCCACAGTGACGAAGCTTGTTGACCTCACAGGATGGGGGTGTAGCTGGTCCTGGACTCCCCATCCCAACAAGACCCCAAGTCATCACCCACAAACGGCCTCTCTGGCTCCTGATCAAGCTGCTCAACAGCCATGATCCCAGAGACTCAGGAGCAAATCTTGAAACCCAGTGGCTTTGGGCAGAAATCCCTCCAGATTTAAGTTTTAAAATTTCAGAATTTCAAAATCACATGGCCCTACTGTATCCACGCGACATCATATGTTATTCATAACCAGAATAGAACACAAATTGTCTACTGTTGTCTTTTCAGCAGATCTGAGTGCTGGGGTAAAATCTCAAATAATAATGGTGGGCCTGGTGTCGAAATATTGAATGTGATCAAAGTAGAGAGAGAGTTATGTGGAAATCATCTGCTCCATGGGTAGGGGGAGGGTGTGGGATGGGGGTATACTGGGGTTTTTGGTGGTGGAGAATGGGCACTGGTGAAGGTATGGGTGTTTCATTGTATGACCAAGACTTAGACCCGAAAGCTTTGTAACTGCTCTCACGGTGATTCAATAAATAAAATTATAAAAAATGAAAAAAAAGGTGGAGTTCATGCACAATTCAATCAGCTAATCAGTGGCTTAATAAATAGCAGTACTCCTACATTAAAAAAAAACTCTTCACGATTTTCCCCTTCTGGCTCTTTAGAAAAAATAATTAAAAAAAGCATCTACATAAATTCTTCAAATATTAAAAATGCCCCAAATCAGCTTGATCACAAAATTAAGATATTATTTCAGGCAAATATACAGTGTCATACAGCATAATAATCCAACTATTCACACTTCAGTTAACCCAGTAAGCCTAGATATGAAAAAGCTTACTAAAAATTAGTCTTCTTAAGAATTATCTATAATCATTTACACAGTTAATTTGTTTGTTAATATGAAAATTTTTCCTTAAATTTTCCTGATTCATATGCTTTTTTAATTCTCTATGATGTAACAATTCTGGGAACTAAACTTTCTAAGGACATTGACAGAAACAAATCTCCTTCCCCAAAGAAAAAGATGGAAACAACTAAGATTAATTTGTGTAATCTGATACTTGAATATGCAAAACTGAAACGCAGGTTTTTCCCTCAGAGCTAAAATTTGAATTAATTCTGTCCAGCTGTCAATGCTTTCTGCATCATTAGATCCTAAAAAACCTGGATTGAATTGATTTCACTTAACAATAACACCTTTTCATTAATTATAATTTTAGAAAATATTCTGTCTTGTTTAGATGTGCTGTAAAATGTTTTATGCAGAGTGCTTCTATATTATGAACATTTTTGGTAAAAAAAGTTTATTGAAATATTTTAATTTATCATAACTGATTCTAAAAATGAACAATTCATTGTGGATAAAACACAAGGTAAACTAAAATTTTGGGAGTAGCTTTGTGTAGACATCTGATGATAAAAAATAATGTTAACAAGGAAAAGAACTAGACCTAGCATCTAAACATTATGATAACCTCTTGAAAATTCTTTACTGGTTGATTAATGTAAAATTATGTGGATATAAAATACTAAAATACTTAAAATATCTACTTTATCAATTTCTTAAATCATTATCTTCCCTCTAATTTTGTTTGCTTCTTAACAAATAATTTTATTATAAAATGAGTTTACATGATTTAATATGTCTATAAACGTAACTGCATGCTAGTAACATATGTCACTGCCCAAATGCTTTTAGTAAGACCAAGTCCAGGTTAAGGAAAAGTCCTTCATTATTAATGACCTAACAGACCAACCTATCTGAGTCAAATTTCTAAAATCATGTCATTCATTTTCACTAATTTTGAACATAACGGAGCCTTTTACACAAATTGAATTTATTCAATTTAATACTATAATTTGATTTCATGATCAATATAACTATAAAGTAATAAACTAATGGTTTCAGGAAAGGAACAATTTGTTTAATCATCAAAGCAATACTTCCAAAACTAAACAATCCACCAGTTCATCTTATTAGTTGTAGGTAGCACTGTAGCAACTGTCCTCCCATTGTTCATCAATTTGCTCAAGCGGGCACCAGTAACTGTCTCCATTGTGAGACTTGTTGTCACTGTTTTTGACATATCGAGTACAACACGGGGGGGGGGGGGGTTGCCAGGCTCTGTCAGGTGGGCAGGATACTCTCCGTAGCTTGCTGGGCTCCCCAAGAGGGATGGAGGAATCTAACCAGCTCATACAAGGCAAACGCCCTACCTGCTATGCTATTTATGTGGGTTTAGTTGTAGGTAGAGAATAAAAATAGAAATAAGGAAGGAAATATTGCTATCATCAATTATTATGAATAAAGGAGAGCACACAAAGTATGATCTTTATTGAGATCCCAATTTGTACTAAACTTATATTTAACTTTGCATTTTCAAAACAACATTTTCTTCCATGATTTTTAAAGGCCATCGTGAGGTTGACAGATTTGGAAGATTTTATTTGGTAATAAGCACCAATGAAATCCTACACTTGGGCCTTTAATTTTTCAGGTATGTATATATATATATATATATATATATATATATATATATATATATTAGCCACAAGTAAGAAAGCTGGTCAATTAAATGAAATCTTGAAATATGTTTAAATCTATTTTATTTTGATAAAGAACCAATATTGTTCTCAGCAGCTTTTAAACTTTGGAATAAACATAATTTTATGTTTATTTCATGTGTCTTTCCTTTTGCACTCACTTATTTTCTGCAGATTCCATTCCTTATTAGTAGAGGATATAATTAAACTCATTATTTAACATATCTAATGATTTCTATGTGAAAGCTACTTCTTATTAGCTTTAATTAGCCTTGTCAGCTGCATTCCATTTTAATGCTATATTTATTTTATAATTGTTGCACTTATTTTTACTACTTAGTGCTTGTAATTTTCCCATAACACTGTCAGATATTTGTGGTAAAAATTTTGTCCAAAACTTATCTTAGCGTCCATCTCATGGGAGAGCCCAAAAACAAAATTAGTTGAATAAATTAGAGACACCACCAGTTGAATAAATAAAAAACAAAAATCTTGATCAGATTTCGAAGTACCATTGTTAATATTAGGATGTTAGGGGAATTATTAATTTTTACAATGGCTGATATTGGTGCAAGCATTGTATGCAATTTTTGAATTATATATCCTAACCAGGGCTAGAGCGATAGCACAGCGGTAGGGCGTTTGCCTTGCGCACAGCTGGCGTGGCTGAGCTGCTTAGATTCTTCTGCCCCTCCCGGAGAGCCTGGCAAGCGACCGAGAGTATCTCACTCACGTGGCAAAGACTGGCAAGCTCCTTATGACGTATTTGATATGCCAAAACACAGTAACAACAAGTCTCACGATGGAGATGTTACTGGGCCCACTCGAGCAAATCGATGAACAACGGGAGGACAGTGACAGTGACAGTGATATCCTGACCAAATGTTATCTATAATAACATGAAAAGAATAACATACTTCTAAATAGTGCTAGAGTGATAGCATAGTGGGTATGGCGTTTGCCTTGCATGTGGCCCACGTGGCTGACTCGAGTTCAATTCCTCCACCCCTCTCAGAGAGCCCAGCAAGCTACCAAGAGTATCTCTCCCGCATGGTAAAGCCTGGCAAGCTCCCCGTGACGTATTCGATATGCCAAACACAGTAACAAGTCTCACAATGTTACTGAGCCCGCTCGAGCAAATCAATGAACAACAGGAGGACAGTGCTACTTCTAAATAAGCTAAAAGAAGTGAACGACATATTGTAAACAACAACCACTGGATGAATGAAACAGGAGAGATACAAAAGATACAACAGCCTATGTTTATTTGCTAGAAAAATTGGTACTGATTATTTGGCCTTACTTTGCCAAATAATCGCACGGAAGAGCCTGGCAAGCTATCCGCTGTGTATTCGATATGCCAAAACCAGTAACTACAACTGGTCTCATTCACCTGACCCTGAAGGCTTCACCGACATGGCAGCACTGAGAAGGATGAGAAAGGAGAGGCCGACAAAATCTCAAGGCCGACCTAGGCTGCCACAACGAAGGAAACAAAAATGATCGTCTGTACTTTCAATGCACGTACGCTAGCATCAGATGCATCCATCGAGGACCTGATGTTACAAGCGCGAATGATCAAGCACGACATCATTGGTCTGACCGAGACAAGAAGACACGAATCTCACCATGCCGTTTTCGACACTGGAGAAGAATTGTTCCTCGGAACATGCAATAAAAGAGGTGTTGGAGGCGTCGGGGTCCTTGTCAACACAAACTTGGCCAAGAGCATTGATTCATTTGAATGCCTAACAACCCGAATCGGACGTTGACATTTGAATAGATGTGGCTCACTGCCTGCAGTTTCTATCTTCGTTGTCTATGCACCAACATCTCATTATGATGAAAGAGAAATCGAGAAGTTCTACATGGAGCTAGAGAAGTTCTATAAAGAAGACCACACCTTCTACAAGATCATTGTGGGTGATTTTAATGCCAAGATAGGACCGAGAAGATCAGCTGAAGAACTTCACATCGGAACCCATGGCCTAGAATGGAACGAACAGGGTGAGAGACTGTCTGAGTTCATCATGTTGACCAAGACCATTCATGGTAACTCACAGTTCCAGAAGGCAGAATCTAACCGATGGACATGGGAGTCTCCCGGTGGACGATTCCACAACGAAATAGACCACATCATATTCAATCGACGGTTTTGCCTGACTGATGTCGCTATTGTCCCAAAATTTCGAACGGGATCGGACCACCGTCTCCTTCGTGCAAAATTCTACTTCACAGAGCGGGGAGAAAGGGCTGCAAAGTTCAAAAAGAGAACTCCCAGAACGACGACCACCAACTGGGAACTCTTTGGTACTATTGCGGCAACATGGGAAGATGCCATTGTTGACAACATTGACGAGGAATACGATCGACTGGTTCAGCACCTCCATGAATGTGCGAGGAACGCCAAGAGAGAGATAGCCACAAAAAGTCGCCTATCTTCGAAAACTCTTGAGCTAATTCGCCAGCGTGGTTTGGCGCATGCCTCAGGCAACCGCAAGCTAACGTCCGAGCTCGCAAAGCAGTGCAGAGATGCGATCAAGGAAGACCTCAAAGAGAGAAGAGCAGAAGTACTGGTAGATGCGGCAGAAGCCGGGAAAAGTATTCGTAACGCCCGCCTGTCCTTCACCAACTATAAGACCAAGATGACTGCCCTCCGACGTCCTGATGGATCCATCACATCCTCCAGAACAGCAATGGAGAAGATTATCCATGACTTCTACTCAAATCTCTTCGATAGCCATGTCCACTTGCCGACATACCAAATTCCACAGGATGGGTATGTCGTTCCCAACGTTCTCCCTTCCGAAATCCGACACGCCATTTCGTCAGTAAAGAAGCAAACAGCACCCGGCCCAGACAAGGTCAGACCTGAACACCTGAAGAACCTGCCGTCAGTACTCATCAATACACTGGCTCGGCTCTTCACTCGCTACCTGTCTGAATGCTAGGTTCCATCTCAATGGAAAACCAGCAGGACCGTACTACTGTTCAAGAAGGGAGACATCCATGACATTGGCAACTATCGCCCGATCTGCCTATTGTCTGTCATCTACAAGTTGTTCACTCGAGTCATCCTGAATAGGATTGGCAGAACACTAGATGAAGGACAACCATGTGAGCAAGCAGGGTTCCGCAAAGGATTCAGCACCATCGACCATATCCACACGATAACCAAGCTCATTGAGGTTTCTCGGGAGTTCAAGATGCCGCTCTGCTTAACGTTCATTGATTTAAAGAAGGCCTTTGATTCTGTTGAGATGGAAGCGGTCATTGAAGCCCTAGTCAATCAGGGCATTCAAGCCCAATACATCAGAATCCTCCGTGAGCTCTATTGCGGATTCACTACCAGGATCTCACCATTCTACAAAGAAGTGATCGTTGATGTCAAGAGAGGGGTGCAGCAGGGTGATACGATTTCACCGAAACTCTTCAGTGCCACCCTCGAGAACATCATGCGACGACTGGAATGGGAAGGAATGGGAGTGAAGATAGATGGTCGGCAACTACACCACCTCCGCTTTGCTGATGACATTGTTTTAATAACACCAAACATCAGCCAAGCGGCACAAATGCTGGCCGACTTTGACCGTGAGTGTGGAAAGGTAGGACTACAGCTGAATCTTACGAAGACAATGTTTATGAGAAACAGCCTTGTTCCTGACGCCCCATTCGCTCTCAATGGAACGAGCATCTCCGAATGCAACAGCTATGTGTACCTAGGTCGAGAGGTCAACATGACAAATGACCTGGCACCCGAGCTGCGCAGGAGGAAGAGAGCGGTTTGGAACGCCTTCAAGAATGTCGAAGAAATAGCTAAGAGGACGAAGAACCTCCGGCTCCGGGCACATCTCTTTGATTCCACTGTTCTTCCTGCATTAACATATGCCTCAGAGACCTGGGCCCTACGCAAACAAGATGAGAACGCCATTCAGGTCTCCCAAAGAAGAATAGAAAGAGCTATGCTTGGAATATCACGTTTCACTCAAATGAGAGAACGAATCCGGAGTTCTGACATCCATCGACGATCAAGGATCAGGGACGCTGTCTCATTTGCCAAGGTGTCGAAAATCAGATGGGCTGGTCACGTAATGAGATTTAAAGACGACCGTTGGACTAGAGCTGTTACTGATTGGATTCCACGGGATGTCAAGAGACCGCGTGGCCGCCCACCTACCAGATGGTCAGACTTCTTTGTCAAGATCATGAACGATCGGTTTGAGGCCCTCCATGTTCCCGGAGCGAAGAGATGCCATTGGGCTACACTAGCACGCGACAGGGACAAATGGAGACGTTACTGGCGCCCGCTCGAGCAAATCGCCGACTATCGGGAAGTTAAGTGATTAAGTGACTTTGCCAAATGGCTCCAAGCAGCACCGAATGATCTCCAGTGGCTTCCCAGACTAAGTGCTACTGGGTGTGGCCTCAATAAAATTAAAATAAAATAAATTTGTGTTTATATCCCAAGTGGGCTGGAGCAATAGCACAGCAGGTAGGGTGTTTGCCTTGTGCGCAGCCAACCCGGCCGAGCCGAGTTTGAATCCTCCACCCCTCTCGGAGAGCCCAACAAACTACTGAGAGTATCTTGCCCTCACAGTAAAGCTTGGCAAGCTACCCATGACGTATTCGATATGCCAAACACAGTAACAATTGTCACAATGGAGAAGTTACTGCTCCCACTCAAGCAAATAGATGAAAAACAGGAGAACAGTGACAGTTATATCCCAAGTGTTATAATAATCCAATGTAATCTTGATCAAAGTTCCATGAAATTTTTTAAACAAAACCATGAAAGTCAATTCTAAATACATATGGAGTCTCCATAGACACTAAATTCTGAAAGCAACACTGCAAATGAAGAAAGCTGAATTCATGCCACCCTGATTTCAATATATGTTGCAGAGCTATAGCACTAGTACTTACATTAGAATAGATGTAAATAATTAAAGAAAGTAGAACATAAAAAATTAAATCCACACTCTGGGGTTAAGTGTTACCCAGCAAGGAGCCAAGGATACAACAGAAGAACAAACTTTGATGACAGGTGCTGAAGAAACTGGTTTTCTTTATTTTTTCTTTTTTATTTTCTTTTTTTGTTTTGGGGCCACACAGGGCAGTGCTCAGTGCTTATTCCTGGCTCTGTAGTCAGTTACCACTCCTGGAGGAGATTGGGAAACCAAATCGAGTATAAGGGATCAAACCCAGGTCCAGAACCTGCAAGGCACACACCTTGCCTGCTGTATTATCTCTCCAGATGTTATTATCTGGTGATTGAGGAAACTCACATTAATATTCACATGAAATAGAACTTAGACCATCATCTAGCGCTATACACAGTTGTTACCTTCAATGAATTATATATTTTACTATATAACCTGAAACTGTAAAATTTCTAGGAGAAAGCATATACAAAAATAGTCATGACACTATACTTGGCATTGCTTTTTGGATATGGCACCCAAAGCTCAAACAGAAACAAAATCTTATTAGTAGGATTAGATCAAATATGTTTCTCCACAGTAAAGAAAACCATAAACAAGGAGAAACAAACAAACAAAAAAGCAACTATGGAAGTAAATGTTGCAAAGCATTTATCTGATAAAACATTCATTTCATTTTTCATTTCATCATCCTGTTATTCGTCGATTGCCTCGAGCAGGCCCCAGTAACGTCTCTTTCATCCTAGCCCTGAGATTATATTCAAGGCTCTTTAGGAGAATGAGACCCATCATTGTTACTGGTATTTGGCATATTTGGTAGGCCACGGGGAGTTTGCCAGACTCTGCCCTGTGGGCAGGCTACATTCGATAGCCTGCAAGTTTGTCCAAAGTAGGAATGAGATAATAAGATGTTATAGTGGTAGGGTGTTCGCCTTACAAGCGGCCAACATGTCCGACCCGAGTTCGATTGCTCTGCCCCTCTCGGAGAGCCCGGCAAGCTACCGAGAGTATTCGATATGCCAAACACAGTAACAACAAAGTCTCCAATGGAGATGTTACTGGGCCCACTCGAGCAAATCGACGATCAACAGGAGGGCCTTTTCCTTTACCTTTACCTTAAAAAAGATGTCCTGATAAAATGTCCGGGAGCTGGATTTTATAGTCTCTGAGTCTTGGCCGTTGATGGGATTACACGGCGCCAGGGGGCCAGGTGGTGGGTGTGACCCCCGCCTACTGGAATTTGGAGGATCTGGGTGGAGGATGCTCGACTCCAATCCGAGTAGGCTTGGAGATCTCGGCCCTGGAACCCGCGTGGCTTTGTCCCTCTGCCAGTACCTTCATGTGATAAAACATTAATTTCCACAAAATTTAAGGAAGTATTGCTACACATTAGCAAAAATGAAAGCAATAGTCTAATTAAAGTCAGGGAAAGGATTTGATTAATCCTATAAATATGTTAGATTTTCATGATCACGACGACCATCCTGTTGTTCGTTGATTGCCTCGAGCAGGCCCCAGTAACGTCTCATTCGTCCTAGCCCTGAGATCTTTAAAAAGTGCCATATTCAAGGCTCTTTCAGGCTTAGGAGAATGAGACTCATCATTGTTACTGGTATTTGGCATATTGGGTACGCCACGGGGAGTTTGCCAGACTCTGCCGTGTGGGCAAGTTACATTCGGTAGCCTGCCAGGTTTGTCCAAAGTAAGAATGAGATAGGATGTCCGGGAGCTGGGTTTTATAGTCTCTGGGGAATAATAAAAAAAAATTCCTCTGAAGTAACCCAAGGACATGAAGACCATACCCCTCTGAGCTATAAATTCTGAACTCCTTGAAGAGGAAAAATCAGAAGTGCCACCCGGACGCAGAAATCCAAGGCCCCGCCCTGAGAAGGGTGGAACTCTGAGAAAAGGAGAAGCTACAGATGAACCTGAGATCATGAAGAGATTACTACATTTGCAAGGGATGAGATTAGGAGAAGATCAACAGTACAGGGATTTCCTGTGACAATGCCCTGGTGAATTTTTAATTTTTTTATGTATGCAAAACTCCAGGGGGAAAAATCATTTGAAAGAATTTTATAAAAGCTCCACATATATTGGCTAGCAAGTATATTTCAAGATGGTTTGCACTATTGATAATCTGGGAAGGACAAATAAAACCACAAAATATCATTTCATGCCTACCTGATGTATGTTACTGAAAATTCAATAAAATACAAGTGTTGGTGAGGAGGTGAAGAATTTGAACCCTGCATGCTAGTTGTGAAATTGTAAAATTATGTGTCATTTTAGAAACTGTAAGTTGGTTCATTTAAACTGTTCATAATAAGGAAAGAGATAGTATTTTGCCTTGCCTTGCAGGTAGGCAATTTGTGTTACATCACTGGCATCCTATGAGCACTGCCAGGAGTGATCCCTGAGCATAGAGCAAAAGTAAGCCCTGAGCATTGCCAGCTATGGCCTCCAAACAAGCAAAACATGTAATAAACCCTACTACATGAAACAACAATTGAGACTGTTGTTGTTTTAATATCTAAAATAACTGATATAAGATCTGTGAATTACTATGTTTGTTAATGCAAGGACTCAGCCTAAGTGTTTATAGACAAAAGATTAATAGCTGAGAAAAATGTGATGTATTCGCACACACTGGGGTGCTATCGGCCTTAAAGTCTGAATGTACAAATGCATAGATGGGTTCAGACATTTATTAGCTTCATGAAACATGCCAGCCACAGGACCAGCTCTGTGTGTTTGCACCTAGAGAGATAACCAGTGTGTTTCAAGTGCTAGCAACCATCAATATTGGCTCTTGTTAGGTTGGCGAGGGGCGGAGAGGAGTAATTGCCCTTCAGATGACATAGAGTTCTCAGTAGTGAGGTGGTTAAGCACAAACACATATAGAAGCATGAAGTTGTATTGTTGAAATTATATAAATTTTAAACTAATGATTTCGATTTAAAAGAGGAGCACAATGTTCTAGTTGCAAAAGATGTGTGGGTTCTAGGGGTTGAGATCTCACATTATGCCTGCAGTTACTACATATTGTGAACTTAAAAATTTAAGGTGGAAGACTGAATACTATGTATGTATATATCATTTTATACATGATATATACAATTTCTACCGAGAGTATTCGATATGCCAGACACAGTAACAACAAAGTCTCCAATGGAGACGTTACTGGGACTGCTCGAGCAAATCGACGATCAATGGGAGGGCCTTTACCTTTACCTTTTATATGATGCAGGATATATATCATGTATCTATACATATAGATATGCATCTATATCTATATATTCACTATAACCAGTGGTTTACAGGGATTGTTTATAGTCTTATGCTCAGGGATCTGATGGGGTTCAGGAGACCATATGGGTGACCTGGTATCCAGGACAGTCGCTTGCAAGCAAGCACACAATCCACTATCCTATAGTTCCAACCTCATGCTATGTGTACTGACTACAATAAAAGATTTAATATATAGAAACGATCACAAAGCTTGATAGATGGGAGATATATAAATACACAAACACACACATACACAAAATGTCATGCAGTCATGTCAAAGTAACAAGACATAGTTATTCACGGATAAACCCCATTCTGTAAGGTCAAGTGAAAGCTAGTATGACAAAGGAAAACCTTTGACCAATGTATTAAAGTGTTCCAGAGGGTCCATGACACTGCATTATCCACCAACTACTGCTAGAATGACCCTGCCTCGCAGCACAACATTACCAGATGTGACCCCCATGACAATTTAAAAAAAATTCTATGTAGGAGATTTTGTTTAAGTGATTCTCACATGTTGGCCACGGATCAACAATAGAATCTGTGCTTTGGATCCCTGAAGCCCTGAGTTCAAATCTTAAAACTGGAAAAACAAACAATAAAAAACAAGCCGGGTGAGTACTTGAACATTGTTTGACTGGAACGCCATTATGAGAGTTTGTAAGTCTATACCTGTATCTCACCGTGATTCATTAAAAGGTAAAGGTAAAGGCCCTCCCGTTGTTCATCGATTTGCTTGAGCGGGCCCAGTAACATCTCCATCGGAGATTTTGTTGTTACTGTGTTTGGCATATCGAATACATCACGGGTGGCTTGCCAGGCTCTGCCGTGCGGGCAAGATACTCTCGGTAGCTTGCTGGGCTCTCCAAGAGGGGCGGAGGAATCGAACTTGGGTCAGCCATGTTGGCTGTGTGCAAGGCAAATGCCCTACCACTGTGCTATCAAATAAAATAAATTTAAAAAAAATGAGCTGGGAAAAAATTGTAAATTTACCTGGAAGCAGGTTGGGCGGGGGCAGATGGCTCTCAAAACGGGCAAGAGCAAACATCCAGCATTCACAAGGCCTCAATCACCTGTACAATACTGCCTCCCCTGGACTGCCACATACAGGCCAGGTAACTCCAATACCACTAGAGAGACCCTTGACTTTTAAAATATATTTCTCAAGGCTACCATCCAGGGATAACTCAGTAGAAATATTTTGTTTTCTAAGTGTGAAGTTATGAGCTTGATCTTGGACGTGAGCATGTTTACCAATCGTAGGCACCATGCTCTGCTTTGTGGGATCCCGGGCACGGCACTGGCATACCACAACCAGCACTGTGGGAGCTCCTCTGGTAAAGAGCTGTGCCCTCCTCCACTCAAGAAGCACCACAGCTGAAGATGTATGTGCAGGGCAGCCAGGAATGAGACCCGTGCTACACACATGCATCAAAAAGTGTGCAACACTAAGAAAGCAACCACAACTTAAGATGTTACTTCCATCATTATAACAAAAACAAAAGGGAGGGGATAAAGGTTCTCAAAGTTTAGAACACTGACTGGTAGGTAACAGTAGAACTCTAAGTTCTTCATGTCTCTCCTAGATTCTTAGAAATGGAGAATTTAAAGGAAGTTGCATATCATAAAAGTCCCAAAATGACTTCATTTTGCTCAATGTCAGATGGGATTGTTTTCTCATCCATGTAATGAATTGGCATTAAACACAATGACTTTGAAAAAGAATACACTATTCAAGGTCCTGATGTGATTGTTACTTGAATTGACAGATGAATACATGAACGAAAGGATCCAAACACATAACACAAATATATATCATCATCTATAGCTATGAAAATTAGTAACTCCTGCCCCCTTATTGTAGATTACTTTGAGAAACCTGAAGGTATTAGTAAACCAACAAAAGATAGTGGGAAAAGGAAAGAAGTCAAAGAGCTAGAGTATATAAAAACCATACAAGTAGTATATTTTCTTAACCAGGAAAATTACTGAAGTATATTGGGAGTAGCTAACAATTTATTGATTCTAAGAGATTTACACACTAGAGATATAAGTAATCTTTTACACTGAGGAAGCCACTGACTAAAAACCATTTATGAAAACAGCTGATTCTAATTCATAATCCAGATTGCTGTCAATCTCACAACGGGATGAGATCATTTTCCCATTGTGTCTTTACTCAGCTGACAAACAGTGAGCCAATGCAAAAGCAGGCACATGTTTTGATGCTTTGCACTTATAAGATTTGCTTATAATTCATATCTAAGGAACTAAAAGCCAGTGTGGTGAACATTTGGACAACCCTTTTGGCAGAAGCTAAGCTTGAGATGAAAAAGAAAGAAATTCCTTACATGACTGGTTTGGATCTCTTTCTCTCAACCCTTCACAGAATATGTCATCACCATCATCACCATCCTCCCGTTGTTCATCGATTTGCTCGAGCGGGCCCAGTAACGTCTCCATTGGAGACTTTGTTGTTACTGTGTTTGGCATATCGAATACGTCACAGGGAGCTTGCCAGGCTCTGCCGTGCGGGCGAGATACTCTCGGTAGCTTGCCAGGCTCTCCGAGAGGGGCGGAGGAATCGAACTCGGGTCGGCCATGTTGGCTGCGTGCAAGGCAAACGCCCTACCGCTGTGCTATCGCTCTAGCCCCAGCACAGAATATGTAGTGAAACTTAACCCCCAAATGCATGCTATTTGCAAATATAAAAACTCTTTTTGTTGAAATGTGCAATGGAAAATATATAAATCAACCTTCTCAATTTGGATGACTTTGGCAATTTGCATTTGTCTGTTTAAAGAGAGATGTCTTTGGAGACTTCCTATTTTCACATAAAAATTATACTCAGCATCTCCCAGACTATTTGGCTCACTGAAATTAGATTTTGTCTTTTTTACAATTCTGCAGGCCTAATTTGTTGAAAGAGAACTTGCAAGCTCCTCTCCTCTATGTGGGTGTTTGGGTTTGGTACATGTTTTAGGGATCCTGGGACTTGATGAAGGTAATTAATTATCCTGGTCTTCAGTATTAATAAATAGAGGACCATGAAGCTACAGCTTCAATTCTAGGCCTGTGGCTCTGAGAATAACGGAACCCTAAGGCTGGACTGCAGTGGTGAAGCTCTAAGATTACTGAGGTTATCATGGCTCTACCATGGGCTTCTTCCCACTGGAAATGTAATCTTGCTCTAACTTTGGAAACTGCTAGCAGAGCAGTTGCAGAGATAATTGCACTGTATGAAGGGAAAAGGGAGCACCTTATGATAGGCTAATAGCATATAAATAATGGAGGATCTTGATGGGGCATTCATAATACCTTGATGTGCCTCTTCCAAAACACATCACCTGACCAGTTGAAAAGTTATAGATGTTTAAAATCCAAGAGATGAGTTATTATCTTTATTTCAGTCTTTTAATGGGTGTATAATCACGGGTAATTCACTTACAAACCTTGCAAAGCCTCAGTTACCAGAAATTCAGTTTTTCAATCATATAAGAGGAATACTACCATATAAAACATCCCATTCCTAAGATACTAATGTCACACTAGCTTTTGTGGGCATTTTCTCTATGCATTTACAGAAGCTTGGTACTCAAAAGGACCCATAGTTGGCTTATCACCCAACTGTTGTTGTCTTGAAGTTCTTACATTTGAAGTGAAGTCCTTATTTTCACTTTGCACTGATCCCAACAAAGTACATAACCACTCTTTAATAAGAAATCTGGTCCAGTGATTCCCTCATGAGATGTTCAGTATACTCCTTGGTATATTTCCTAAATATGCAGGTCACAGGAAGTCAAAGGGTTTGCTGTTTCATGCTGGATTCTGATACATTCATATGAACCAGAGATGAGGTCATTTCAAAAGCTGTTGATTCCACTGGCTCTCTGAGGTCACACTCCAGTACTGACTGCACATAGTTCCCAAGTTACACATTCCTTTCCCCCCCTTTATCCATATACCAATCCAAAGGAAATAGTTTTCTTGATCTAATTTCAGAGAAAGGCACTTTTCCTATTTATTATGTTAAAAACAGAAGCTGAGTAAATGGTAAGAGTGAACTAGAATGGGGTTGGTTTTAGGAGTTCAGATCATATCCACTTTCTGGCTTTAGCTTTGAAGTCAGCTCCCAGCATTACAATATCAAATCACAAATCAATTAATAATAGCACTGTAGCAGTGTCCTCCTGTTGTTCATTGTTGGGTAACATTGCTTTGTCCTTCAAGAAGCTTAGGTTTATCTGGTTACACCCATCAATCTGGTTATACCCATCACAGTGCTCCTGAAGCACTTCCACTTCCATTGTGTTTACATGTAAACATGTAAACAGTCTTCCCTATGCTCTCCTTCCCACCCAGTTAATCAGCTTTCCCCTTAATCAGACTTTGTTAATTTGTAAGATCAGTTTCCAAGAAATCTATGATTTTATATGTATGAGTGAAATATTGCCTTTCTCCTCTCCTTATGCCTTATGAATAGTTTACCTTAAAGTAATATCCTTTTTGTATAGATACAGGAAGACCGTTAACATTATGCTTTGTAACTTAGGATTTGATTGGCCTTGAATATTATTCACTCCTGGGCATCTTTCTCGACTTAAGCCTCAGTTGCCCTTAGTTCCTAACACCCCAAAAGCAGGGTCCCGACGAGGGACTGAATGGACCCAGGGCAAGCAGTGAGCTACCCTGGCAGCGAAATGGGCCAGGCCAAAGTGCCACGATTCTTAACTCTAAGTTAAGAGTTTGATCATGGACAAATGCTGTCATGATCCAAGGTAACGACAAGACTAGGATCCTGCTAGGGGTGGGAAAGACTATCTGGCCTGAGCACCGTAGTCTGAGATCAAGATGGCCCTAGGAGAGCAATTCTATAAGTTTAAGATATTTCTTACTGTATCCATACAAAATGATTTATATTATATTCTTGTATGCTTGTCGGACAAGGAGAGAAGAGGCACGCCCATGGGATTCTGCTCTAGGGTGGGTCCTCCTGCTGAGGAAGGATCTGTCCTAGGAGCGGTCTTCCCTGAGGCTAAGATTTCTACCCCTATTGATTTCTATCCCTATTGATTGTGACCACACTTATGTGTAATTGTTCCCCCAATTCCTCATGGAGAGAGGATTTAACTGTACTGTAGGAGTGGGCTGGGGGCAGAAGGAAGAAGAGAGTTCAGAGAGTTTCAGAGAGAGAGGAGGATGAAGGGCGATGGAGAAGGAGAATGAAGTAGCTGGGGGAAGAAGAATTGGGGGCAGAGACAGAAGGAGAGATGAGGAGAGAATCAGAATAAACTACGACTAATACCTACCCCTGGCCCTCGTTCCTTCCTCTGCCTGACCATCGCCATTGACCTCTCCGGGGTGGGAGAAGGGTGAGACTACCGAACGCGGGCAGCGGGAGAGATAGAGCCACCGCCGCTGAGTGGGGTGCCGTGACCCGATCTTGAGTGAGTTTACACAGTTCATCAACTTGCTTGAGCAGGCCAGTAATGTCTCCACTGTGAGACTTATTGTTACTGTGTTTGGCATATTGAATATGTCACCAGTAGCTTGCCAGGTTTTGCCATGTGAGCAAGAGAGATAACTCTCGGTAGCTTGCCGGGATCTCCGAGAGGGGTAGAGAAATCAAACCTGGCCCGGCCACCCATCTGCACACAAGGCAAATGCCCTACCACTATGCTATCACTCCAGCCCCAATTAATAATAATAATAATTCTTAAATTTCTCCAAAACTTGGTAAAAGAAGACACCAACACCAGACAAGGATATTTGAAGATTCTGTGTTAATGCCTATGTCTGCTGGGCCTCAGTTCCCACTCAACTCTGTCCACTGCATCTTTTATGAAAACTTTTATGAAAACTCAGTGTCTGTGTATACTGTGTCCTTGTACCCTATGTCACTGTACCTATTCCACCATGTCCAAGGTGCTCTGTGTCTGTTTTGTCCACTGTACCACTGGGACCACTGCATTCACTATAAAACACATGCACTGTTTTCAATTTGCACTATGTCCAAGTCCTCTGTTGATTTGTTCTGCTGAATCCTCTATATCACTTAATCACTTAACTTCCCGTTAGTCGTCGATTTGCTCGAGCGGGCGCCAGTAACGTCTCCATTTGTCCCTGTCGCGTGCTAGTGTAGCCCAATGGCATCTGTTTGCTCCGGGAACATGAAGGGCCTCAAACCGATCGTTCATGATCTTGACGAAGAAGTCTGACCATCTGGTAGGTGGGCGGCCACGCGGTCTCTTGACATCCCGTGGAATCCAGTCAGTAACAGCTCTAGTCCAACGGTCGTCTTTAAATCTCATTACGTGACCAGCCCATCTGATTTTCGACACCTTGGCAAATGAGACAGCGTCCCTGATCCTTGATCGTTGACGGATGTCAGAACTCCGGATTCGTTCCCTCATTTGAGTGAAACGTGATATTCCAAGCATAGCTCTTTCTATTCTTCTTTGGGAGACCTCAATAGCGTTCTCATCCTGTTTGCGTAGGGCCCAGGTCTCTGAGGCATATGTTAATGCAGGAAGAACAGTGGAATCAAAGAGATGTGCCCGGAGCCGGAGGTTCTTCGTCCTCTTAGCTATTTCTTCGACGTTCTTGAAGGCATTCCAAGACGCTCTCTTCCTCCTGCGCAGCTCGGGTGCCAGGTCATTTGTCATCGACCATATCCACACGATAACCAAGCTCATTGAGGTTTCTCGGGAGTTCAAGATGCCGCTCTGCTTAACGTTCATTGATTTAAAGAAGGCCTTTGATTCTGTTGAGACGGAAGCGGTCATTGAAGCCCTAGCCAATCAGGGCATTCAAGCCCAATACATCAGGATCCTCCGTGAGCTATATTGCGGATTCACTACCAGGATCTCACCATTCTACAAAGAAGTGATCGTTGATGTCAAGAGAGGGGTGCGGCAGGGTGATACCATTTCACCGAAACTCTTCAGTGCCACCCTCGAGAACATCATGCGACGACTGGAATGGGAAGGAATGGGAGTGAAGATAGATGGTCAGCAATTACACCACCTCCGCTTTGCTGATGACATTGTTTTAATAACACCAAACATCAGCCAAGCGGCACAAATGCTGGCCGACTTTGACCGTGAGTGTGGAAAGGTAGGACTACAGCTGAATCTTACGAAGACAATGTTTATGAGAAACAGCCTTGTTCCTGACGCCCCATTCGCTCTCAATGGAACGACCATCTCCGAATGCAACAGCTATGTCTACCTAGGTCGAGAGGTCAACATGACAAATCCTCTATATACCCCAGAAAAATCAAATAAGAAATCAGAAGTCATCTTTTAATGTTTCAAAAATAAAGGTTATACAACTCAGCCACACCAATAAGTTGCAGGAAAAGCTTATCTAAGAGGGAGATTTTGAAAGAAACAGCATAGAGGCAAAAAGTCTTCATTAATCTAGCTAGGAACATAAAAATTACCAATACAGGATATACAACATATGTTGGTTTATAACAATGAATAAGAAAATGAAATCAGTAACTAATACTTTCTAAAAGATAATTCTAGACATCAGTGAATTCCCTGGTAAATTATACTGTAAAGAGTTAATAATAATGCTTTGTAAATTGCTCCAAAAATTGGACAAAGAAGATAAAAAACTAGAAAATCACAGTTTAAGACTTTAAATTTACAATTCATTGAACATAAATGTAAAAATTCTAATCAAAATACTATCAAACATGGTTTAATAGGAGATTAAATGAATAATACAACATGATCAAATGGGATTTATCATTGGTAAGCAAGTTTTTCCTCAAAATACACAAACAAATGATTTATAAAACATTAACAAAATAAAAGATATGATGGTATCAATATGTGCAAAAAAGACATTTGACGGAACTCAACATCTGTTCAAGAAGCCCACAAATTAGGTTTAAAATTAATGTATGATCACTGAATAAAGCTATATGTGATAAACAAAGCAAATGCAATCAATAGTGAAAGAATGCAACAACTTTTATTAATATCAGGAATTAAACAAGGGTACCTCTCTCAATGCCATTTAACGCAATACTGGAAGTCCTTCCAAGAGGAATCAGGCTAAAAAAAATAATAAATTTAAATGATACATTGAAAAGTTTATTTTACAAGGCATTTTTTTTCTTTAAGTAAAGATATAATTAAATTAAAGGCATACCATATTCATGGACTGAAAGATTATTTTTAATTCCTTTTATACTATATAATATGCAGGAACAATAAAATTCCTACACAATTTTATTTAATACTTGCAAACATATAATAATTCTAGTAATCATGAAATGACCCCCAAAATCCCAAGGTATCTTGAACAAGACTGTAAAAATTGAACATATTGGGGTACAGATTTCAAATTATATTACATAGAAATGCCAGTATAGCACTTGCATAAAGAGAAAAATAAACACAATGAGAAAACCTCAAATAAACCCATTTATATTGCCAACCAATATTTGACAAGAAAGGAAAGAACACTTAATGAAAAATAAGAGAGTTTATACAAAAACTGTGGTTGAGATCATTGGTTCTCTGCATATAAAAGACACTCAACCCTTCTATCTTAGCCATTCATAAAAATTGACTCAATTAATTACCTAAGTATGTGATTTCGAGTTCGAGTCTCTGCCCCCGCGCCTGGGTGTTCCTTCCCGGAGTCCCTTGGAGGGGAGCGGGTTGAGCTTTCCTCCCCGCTCCGGCCAGGGCTACAGCAGCCGAAGACCTCCAGGACCAGCGACCACCATGCTGAGACCACTCTCCGCACACATGAAGGTACTGGCAGAGGGACAAAGCCACGCGGGTTCCGGGGCCGAGACCTCCAAGCCTACTCGAATTGGAGTCGAGCATCTTCCACCCAGATCCTCCAAATTCCAGTAGGCAGGGGTCACACCCACCACCTGGCCCCCTGGCGCCGTGTAATCCCATCAGCGGCCAAGACTCAGAGACTATAAAATCCAGATCCCGGACGAGAAGAGTGCAGTCTCTGCCCCCGCGCCTGGGTGTTCCTTCCCGGAGTCCCTTGGAGGGGAGCGGGTTGAGCTTTCCTCCCCGCCCCGGCCAGGGCTACGGCAGCCGAAGACCTCCAGGACCAGCCACCACCATGCTGAGACCACTCTCCGCACACCTGAAGGTACTGGCAGAGGGACAAAGCCACGCGGGTTCCGGGGCCGAGACCTCCAAGCCGACTCGAATTGGAGTCGAGCATCTTCCACCCAGATCCTCCAAATTCCAGTAGGCGGGGGTCACACCCACCACCTGGCCCCCTGGTGCCGTGTAATCCCATCAGTGGCCAAGACTCAGAGACTATAAAATCCAGATCCCGGACGAGAACAGTGCAGTCTCTGCCCCCGCGCCTGGGTGTTCCTTCCCGGAGTCCCTTGGAGGGGAGCGGGTTGAGCTTTCCTCCCCGCCCCGGCCAGGGCTACGGCAGCCGAAGACCTCCAGGACCAGCCACCACCATGCTGAGACCACTCTCCGCACACCTGAAGGTACTGGCAGAGGGACAAAGCCACGCGGGTTCCGGGGCCGAGACCTCCAAGCCGACTCGAATTGGAGTCGAGCATCTTCCACCCAGATCCTCCAAATTCCAGTAGGCGGGGGTCATACCCACCACCTGGCCCCCTGGCGCCGTGTAATCCCATCAGCGGCCAAGACTCAGAGACTATAAAATCCAGATCCCGGACGAGAACTGTGCAGTCTCTGCCCCCGCGCCTGGGTGTTCCTTCCCGGAGTCCCTTGGAGGGGAGCGGGTTGAGCTTTCCTCCCCGCCCCGGCCAGGGCTACGGCAGCCGAAGACCTCCAGGACCAGCCACCACCATGCTGAGACCACTCTCCGCACACCTGAAGGAACTGGCAGAGGGACAAAGCCACGCGGGTTCCGGGGCCGAGACCTCCAAGCCTACTCGAATTGGAGTCGAGCATCTTCCACCCAGATCCTCCAAATTCCAGTAGGCGGGGGTCACACCCACCACCTGGCCCCCTGGCGCCGTGTAATCCCATCAGCGGCCAAGACTCAGAGTCTATAAAATCCAGATCCCGGACGAGAACAGTGCAGTCTCTGCCCCCGCGCCTGGGTGTTCCTTCCCAGAGTCCCTTGGAGGGGAGCGGGTTGAGCTTTCCTCCCCGCCCCGGCCAGGGCTACGGCAGCCGAAGACCTCCAGGACCAGCCACCACCATGCTGAGACCACTCTCCGCACACCTGAAGGTACTGGCAGAGGGACAAAGCCACGCGGGTTCCGGGGCCGAGACCTCCAAGCCTACTCGAATTGGAGTCGAGCATCTTCCACCCAGATCCTCCAAATTCCAGTAGGCGGGGGTCACACCCACCACCTGGCCCCCTGGCGCCGTGTAATCCCATCAGCGGCCAAGACTCAGAGACTATAAAATCCAGATCCCGGACGAGAACAGTGCAGTCTCTGCCCCCGCGCCTGGGTGTTCCTTCCCGGAGTCCCTTGGAGGGGAGCGGGTTGAGCTTTCCTCCCCGCCCCGGCCAGGGCTACGGCAGCCGAAGACCTCCAGGACCAGCCACCACCATGCTGAGACCACTCTCCGCACACCTGAAGGTACTGGCAGAGGGACAAAGCCACGTGGGTTCTGGGGCCGAGACCTCCAAGCCTACTCGAATTGGAGTCGAGCATCTTCCACCCAGATCCTCCAAATTCCAGTAGGCGGGGGTCACACCCACCACCTGGCCCCCTGGCGCCGTGTAATCCCATCAGCGGCCAAGACTCAGAGACTATAAAATCCAGATCCCGGACGAGAACAGTGCAGTCTCTGCCCCCGCGCCTGGGTGTTCCTTCCCGGAGTCCCTTGGAGGGGAGCGGGTTGAGCTTTCCTCCCCGCCCCGGCCAGGGCTACGGCAGCCGAAGACCTCCAGGACCAGCCACCACCATGCTGAGACCACTCTCCGCACACCTGAAGGTACTGGCAGAGGGACAAAGCCACGCGGGTTCCGGGGCCGAGACCTCCAAGCCTACTCGAATTGGAGTCGAGCATCTTCCACCCAGATCCTCCAAATTCCAGTAGGCGGGGGTCACACCCACCACCTGGTCCCCTGGCGCCGTGTAATCCCATCAGCGGCCAAGACTCAGAGACTATAAAATCCAGATCCCGGACGAGAACAGTGCAGTCTCTGCCCCCGCGCCTGGGTGTTCCTTCCCGGAGTCCCTTGGAGGGGAGCGGGTTGAGCTTTCCTCCCCGCCCCGGCCAGGGCTACGGCAGCCGAAGACCTCCAGGACCAGCCACCACCATGCTGAGACCACTCTCCGCACACCTGAAGGTACTGGCAGAGGGACAAAGCCACGTGGGTTCCGGGGCCGAGACCTCCAAGCCTACTCGAATTGGAGTCGAGCATCTTCCACCCAGATCCTCCAAATTCCAGTAGGCGGGGGTCACACCCACCACCTGGCCCCCTGGCGCCGTGTAATCCCATCAGCGGCCAAGACTCAGAGACTATAAAATCCAGATCCCGGAGGAGAAGAGTGCAGTCTCTGCCCCCGCGCCTGGGTGTTCCTTCCCGGAGTCCCTTGGAGGGGAGCGGGTTGACCTTTCCTCCCCGCCCCGGCCAGGGCTACGGCAGCCGAAGACCTCCAGGACCAGCCACCACCATGCTGAGACCACTCTCCGCACACCTGAAGGTACTGGCAGAGGGACAAAGCCACGCGGGTTCCGGGGCCGAGACCTCCAAGCCTACTCGAATTGGAGTCGAGCATCTTCCACCCAGATCCTCCAAATTCCAGTAGGCGGGGGTCACACCCACCACCTGGCCCCCTGGCGCCGTGTAATCCCATCAGCGGCCAAGACTCAGAGACTATAAAATCCAGATCCCGGACGAGAACAGTGCAGTCTCTGCCCCCGCGCCTGGGTGTTCCTTCCCGGAGTCCCTTGGAGGGGAGCGGGTTGAGCTTTCCTCCCCGCCCCGGCCAGGGCTACGGCAGCCAAAGACTTCCAGGACCAGCCACCACCATGCTGAGACCACTCTCCGCACACCTGAAGGTACTGGCAGAGGGACAAAGCCACGTGGGTTCCGGGGCCGAGACCTCCAAGCCTACTCGAATTGGAGTCGAGCATCTTCCACCCAGATCCTCCAAATTCCAGTAGGCAGGGGTCACACCCACCACCTGGCCCCCTGGCGCCGTGTAATCCCATCAGCGGCCAAGACTCAGAGACTATAAAATCCAGATCCCGGACGAGAAGAGTGCAGTCTCTGCCCCCGCGCCTGGGTGTTCCTTCCCGGAGTCCCTTGGAGGGGAGCGGGTTGAGCTTTCCTCCCCGCCCCGGCCAGGGCTACGGCAGCCGAAGACCTCCAGGACCAGCCACCACCATGCTGAGACCACTCTCCGCACACCTGAAGGTACTGGCAGAGGGACAAAGCCACGCGGGTTCCGGGGCCGAGACCTCCAAGCCTACTCGAATTGGAGTCGAGCATCTTCCACCCAGATCCTCCAAATTCCAGTAGGCGGGGGTCACACCCACCACCTGGCCCCCTGGCGCCGTGTAATCCCATCAGCGGCCAAGACTCAGAGACTATAAAATCCAGATCCCGGACGAGAACAGTGCAGTCTCTGCCCCCGCGCCTGGGTGTTCCTTCCCGGAGTCCCTTGGAGGGGAGCGGGTTGAGCTTTCCTCCCCGCCCCGGCCAGGGCTACGGCAGCCGAAGACCTCCAGGACCAGCCACCACCATGCTGAGACCACTCTCCGCACACCTGAAGGTACTGGCAGAGGGACAAAGCCACGTGGGTTCCGGGGCCGAGACCTCCAAGCCTACTCGAATTGGAGTCGAGCATCTTCCACCCAGATCCTCCAAATTCCAGTAGGCGGGGGTCACACCCACCACCTGGCCCCCTGGCGCCGTGTAATCCCATCAGCGGCCAAGACTCAGAGACTATAAAATCCAGATCCCGGACGAGAACAGTGCAGTCTCTGCCCCCGCGCCTGGGTGTTCCTTCCCGGAGTCCCTTGGAGGGGAGCGGGTTGAGCTTTCCTCCCCGCCCCGGCCAGGGCTACGGCAGCCGAAGAGCTCCAGGACCAGCCACCACCATGCTGAGACCACTCTCCGCACACCTGAAGGTACTGGCAGAGGGACAAAGCCACGCGGGTTCCGGGGCCGAGACCTCCAAGCCTACTCGAATTGGAGTCGAGCATCTTCCACCCAGATCCTCCAAATTCCAGTAGGCGGGGGTCACACCCACCACCTGGCCCCCTGGCGCCGTGTAATCCCATCAGCGGCCAAGACTCAGAGACTAAAAAATCCAGATCCCGGACGAGAACAGTTCAGTCTCTGCCCCCGCGCCTGGGTGTTCCTTCCCGGAGTCCCTTGGAGGGGAGCGGGTTGAGCTTTCCTCCCCGCCCCGGCCAGGGCTACGGCAGCCGAAGACCTCCAGGACCAGCCACCACCATGCTGAGACCACTCTCCGCACACCTGAAGGTACTGGCAGAGGGACAAAGCCACGTGGGTTCTGGGGCCGAGACCTCCAAGCCTACTCGAATTGGAGTCGAGCATCTTCCACCCAGATCCTCCAAATTCCAGTAGGCAGGGGTCACACCCACCACCTGGCCCCCTGGCGCCGTGTAATCCCATCAGCGGCCAAGACTCAGAGACTATAAAATCCAGATCCCGGACGAGAACAGTGCAGTCTCTGCCCCCGCGCCTGGGTGTTCCTTCCCGGAGTCCCTTGGAGGGGAGCGGGTTGAGCTTTCCTCCCCGCCCCGGCCAGGGCTACGGCAGCCGAAGACCTCCAGGACCAGCCACCACCATGCTGAGACCACTCTCCGCACACCTGAAGGTACTGGCAGAGGGACAAAGCCACGCGGGTTCCGGGGCCGAGACCTCCAAGCCTACTCGAATTGGAGTCGAGCATCTTCCACCCAGATCCTCCAAATTCCAGTAGGCGGGGGTCACACCCACCACCTGGCCCCCTGGCGCCGTGTAATCCCATCAGCGGCCAAGACTCAGAGACTATAAAATCCAGATCCCGGACGAGAACAGTGCAGTCTCTGCCCCCGCGCCTGGGTGTTCCTTCCCGGAGTCCCTTGGAGGGGAGCGGGTTGAGCTTTCCTCCCCGCCCCGGCCAGGGCTACGGCAGCCGAAGACCTCCAGGACCAGCCACCACCATGCTGAGACCACTCTCCGCACACCTGAAGGTACTGGCAGAGGGACAAAGCCACGTGGGTTCCGGGGCCGAGACCTCCAAGCCTACTCGAATTGGAGTCGAGCATCTTCCACCCAGATCCTCCAAATTCCAGTAGGCGGGGGTCACACCCACCACCTGGCCCCCTGGCGCCGTGTAATCCCATCAGCGGCCAAGACTCAGAGACTATAAAATCCAGATCCCGGACGAGAACAGTGCAGTCTCTGCCCCCGCGCCTGGGTGTTCCTTCCCGGAGTCCCTTGGAGGGGAGCGGGTTGAGCTTTCCTCCCCGCCCCGGCCAGGGCTACGGCAGCCGAAGACCTCCAGGACCAGCCACCACCATGCTGAGACCACTCTCCGCACACCTGAAGGTACTGGCAGAGGGACAAAGCCACGCGGGTTCTGGGGCCGAGACCTCCAAGCCTACTCGAATTGGAGTCGAGCATCTTCCACCCAGATCCTCCAAATTCCAGTAGGCGGGGGTCACACCCACCACCTGGCCCCCTGGCGCCGTGTAATCCCATCAGCGGCCAAGACTCAGAGACTAAAAAATCCAGATCCCGGACGAGAACAGTGCAGTCTCTGCCCCCGCGCCTGGGTGTTCCTTCCCGGAGTCCCTTGGAGGGGAGCGGGTTGAGCTTTCCTCCCCGCCCCGGCCAGGGCTACGGCAGCCGAAGACCTCCAGGACCAGCCACCACCATGCTGAGACCACTCTCCGCACACCTGAAGGTACTGGCAGAGGGACAAAGCCACGTGGGTTCTGGGGCCGAGACCTCCAAGCCTACTCGAATTGGAGTCGAGCATCTTCCACCCAGATCCTCCAAATTCCAGTAGGCAGGGGTCACACCCACCACCTGGCCCCCTGGCGCCGTGTAATCCCATCAGCGGCCAAGACTCAGAGACTATAAAATCCAGATCCCGGACGAGAACAGTGCAGTCTCTGCCCCCGCGCCTGGGTGTTCCTTCCCGGAGTCCCTTGGAGGGGAGCGGGTTGAGCTTTCCTCCCCGCCCCGGCCAGGGCTACGGCAGCCGAAGACCTCCAGGACCAGCCACCACCATGCTGAGACCACTCTCCGCACACCTGAAGGTACTGGCAGAGGGACAAAGCCACGCGGGTTCCGGGGCCGAGACCTCCAAGCCTACTCGAATTGGAGTCGAGCATCTTCCACCCAGATCCTCCAAATTCCAGTAGGCGGGGGTCACACCCACCACCTGGCCCCCTGGCGCCGTGTAATCCCATCAGCGGCCAAGACTTAGAGACTATAAAATCCAGATCCCGGACGAGAACAGTGCAGTCTCTGCCCCCGCGTCTGGGTGTTCCTTCCCGGAGTCCCTTGGAGGGGAGCGGGTTGAGCTTTCCTCCCCGCCCCGGCCAGGGCTACGGCAGCCGAAGACCTCCAGGACCAGCCACCACCATGCTGAGACCACTCTCCGCACACCTGAAGGTACTGGCAGAGGGACAAAGCCACGTGGGTTCCGGGGCCGAGACCTCCAAGCCTACTCGAATTGGAGTCGAGCATCTTCCACCCAGATCCTCCAAATTCCAGTAGGCGGGGGTCACACCCACCACCTGGCCCCCTGGCGCCGTGTAATCCCATCAGCGGCCAAGACTCAGAGACTATAAAATCCAGATCCCGGACGAGAAGAGTGCAGTCTCTGCCCCCGCGCCTGGGTGTTCCTTCCCGGAGTCCCTTGGAGGGGAGCGGGTTGAGATTTCCTCCCCGCCCCTGCCAGGGCTACGGCAGCCGAAGACCTCCAGGACCAGCCACCACCATGCTGAGACCACTCTCCGCACACCTGAAGGTACTGGCAGAGGGACAAAGCCACGCGGGTTCCGGGGCCGAGACCTCCAAGCCTACTCGAATTGGAGTCGAGCATCTTCCACCCAGATCCTCCAAATTCCAGTAGGCGGGGGTCACACCCACCACCTGGCCCCCTGGCGCCGTGTAATCCCATCAGCGGCCAAGACTCAGAGACTAAAAAATCCAGATCCCGGACGAGAACAGTGCAGTCTCTGCCCCCGCGCCTGGGTGTTCCTTCCCGGAGTCCCTTGGAGGGGAGCGGGTTGAGCTTTCCTCCCCGCCCCGGCCAGGGCTACGGCAGCCGAAGACCTCCAGGACCAGCCACCACCATGCTGAGACCACTCTCCGCACACCTGAAGGTACTGGCAGAGGGACAAAGCCACGTGGGTTCTGGGGCCGAGACCTCCAAGCCTACTCGAATTGGAGTCGAGCATCTTCCACCCAGATCCTCCAAATTCCAGTAGGCAGGGGTCACACCCACCACCTGGCCCCCTGGCGCCGTGTAATCCCATCAGCGGCCAAGACTCAGAGACTATAAAATCCAGATCCCGGACGAGAACAGTGCAGTCTCTGCCCCCGCGCCTGGGTGTTCCTTCCCGGAGTCCCTTGGAGGGGAGCGGGTTGAGCTTTCCTCCCCGCCCCGGCCAGGGCTACGGCAGCCGAAGACCTCCAGGACCAGCCACCACCATGCTGAGACCACTCTCCGCACACCTGAAGGTACTGGCAGAGGGACAAAGCCACGCGGGTTCCGGGGCCGAGACCTCCAAGCCTACTCGAATTGGAGTCGAGCATCTTCCACCCAGATTCTCCAAATTCCAGTAGGCGGGGGTCACACCCACCACCTGGCCCCCTGGCGCCGTGTAATCCCATCAGCGGCCAAGACTCAGAGACTATAAAATCCAGATCCCGGACGAGAAGAGTGCAGTCTCTGCCCCCGCGCCTGGGTGTTCCTTCCCGGAGTCCCTTGGAGGGGAGCGGGTTGAGCTTTCCTCCCCGCCCCGGCCAGGGCTACGGCAGCCGAAGACCTCCAGGACCAGCCACCACCATGCTGAGACCACTCTCCGCACACCTGAAGGTACTGGCAGAGGGACAAAGCCACGTGGGTTCCGGGGCCGAGACCTCCAAGCCTACTCGAATTGGAGTCGAGCATCTTCCACCCAGATCCTCCAAATTCCAGTAGGCGGGGGTCACACCCACCACCTGGCCCCCTGGCGCCGTGTAATCCCATCAGCGGCCAAGACTCAGAGATTATAAAATCCAGATCCCGGACGAGAAGAATGCAGTCTCTGCCCCCGCGCCTGGGTGTTCCTTCCCGGAGTCCCTTGGAGGGGAGCGGGTTGAGCTTTCCTCCCCGCCCCGGCCAGGGCTACGGCAGCCGAAGACCTCCAGGACCAGCCACCACCATGCTGAGACCACTCTCCGCACACCTGAAGGTACTGGCAGAGGGACAAAGCCACGCGGGTTCCGGGGCCGAGACCTCCAAGCCTACTCGAATTGGAGTCGAGCATCTTCCACCCAGATCCTCCAAATTCCAGTAGGCGGGGGTCACACCCACCACCTGGCCCCCTGGCGCCGTGTAATCCCATCAGCGGCCAAGACTCAGAGACTAAAAAATCCAGATCCCGGACGAGAACAGTGCAGTCTCTGCCCCCGCGCCTGGGTGTTCCTTCCCGGAGTCCCTTGGAGGGGAGCGGGTTGAGCTTTCCTCCCCGCCCCGGCCAGGGCTACGGCAGCCGAAGACCTCCAGGACCAGCCACCACCATGCTGAGACCACTCTCCGCACACCTGAAGGTACTGGCAGAGGGACAAAGCCACGTGGGTTCCGGGGCCGAGACCTCCAAGCCTACTCGAATTGGAGTCGAGCATCTTCCACCCAGATCCTCCAAATTCCAGTAGGCAGGGGTCACACCCACCACCTGGCCCCCTGGCGCCGTGTAATCCCATCAGCGGCCAAGACTCAGAGACTAAAAAATCCAGATCCCGGACGAGAACAGTGCAGTCTCTGCCCCCGCGCCTGGGTGTTCCTTCCCGGAGTCCCTTGGAGGGGAGCGGGTTGAGCTTTCCTCCCCGCCCCGGCCAGGGCTACGGCAGCCGAAGACCTCCAGGACCAGCCACCACCATGCTGAGACCACTCTCCGCACACCTGAAGGTACTGGCAGAGGGACAAAGCCACGTGGGTTCCGGGGCCGAGACCTCCAAGCCTACTCGAATTGGAGTCGAGCATCTTCCACCCAGATCCTCCAAATTCCAGTAGGCGGGGGTCACACCCACCACCTGGCCCCCTGGCGCCGTGTAATCCCATCAGCGGCCAAGACTCAGAGACTAAAAAATCCAGATCCCGGACGAGAACAGTGCAGTCTCTGCCCCCGCGCCTGGGTGTTCCTTCCCGGAGTCCCTTGGAGGGGAGCGGGTTGAGCTTTCCTCCCCGCCCCGGCCAGGGCTACGGCAGCCGAAGACCTCCAGGACCAGCCACCACCATGCTGAGACCACTCTCCGCACACCTGAAGGTACTGGCAGAGGGACAAAGCCACGTGGGTTCCGGGGCCGAGACCTCCAAGCCTACTCGAATTGGAGTCGAGCATCTTCCACCCAGATCCTCCAAATTCCAGTAGGCGGGGGTCACACCCACCACCTGGCCCCCTGGCGCCGTGTAATCCCATCAGCGGCCAAGACTCAGAGACTATAAAATCCAGATCCCGGACGAGAACAGTGCAGTCTCTGCCCCCGCGCCTGGGTGTTCCTTCCCGGAGTCCCTTGGAGGGGAGCGGGTTGAGCTTTCCTCCCCGCCCCGGCCAGGGCTACGGCAGCCGAAGACCTCCAGGACCAGCCACCACCATGCTGAGACCACTCTCCGCACACCTGAAGGTACTGGCAGAGGGACAAAGCCACGCGGGTTCCGGGGCCGAGACCTCCAAGCCTACTCGAATTGGAGTCGAGCATCTTCCACCCAGATTCTCCAAATTCCAGTAGGCGGGGGTCACACCCACCACCTGGCCCCCTGGCGCCGTGTAATCCCATCAGCGGCCAAGACTCAGAGACTATAAAATCCAGATCCCGGACGAGAAGAGTGCAGTCTCTGCCCCCGCGCCTGGGTGTTCCTTCCCGGAGTCCCTTGGAGGGGAGCGGGTTGAGCTTTCCTCCCCGCCCCGGCCAGGGCTACGGCAGCCGAAGACCTCCAGGACCAGCCACCACCATGCTGAGACCACTCTCCGCACACCTGAAGGTACTGGCAGAGGGACAAAGCCACGTGGGTTCCGGGGCCGAGACCTCCAAGCCTACTCGAATTGGAGTCGAGCATCTTCCACCCAGATCCTCCAAATTCCAGTAGGCGGGGGTCACACCCACCACCTGGCCCCCTGGCGCCGTGTAATCCCATCAGCGGCCAAGACTCAGAGATTATAAAATCCAGATCCCGGACGAGAAGAATGCAGTCTCTGCCCCCGCGCCTGGGTGTTCCTTCCCGGAGTCCCTTGGAGGGGAGCGGGTTGAGCTTTCCTCCCCGCCCCGGCCAGGGCTACGGCAGCCGAAGACCTCCAGGACCAGCCACCACCATGCTGAGACCACTCTCCGCACACCTGAAGGTACTGGCAGAGGGACAAAGCCACGCGGGTTCCGGGGCCGAGACCTCCAAGCCTACTCGAATTGGAGTCGAGCATCTTCCACCCAGATCCTCCAAATTCCAGTAGGCGGGGGTCACACCCACCACCTGGCCCCCTGGCGCCGTGTAATCCCATCAGCGGCCAAGACTCAGAGACTAAAAAATCCAGATCCCGGACGAGAACAGTGCAGTCTCTGCCCCCGCGCCTGGGTGTTCCTTCCCGGAGTCCCTTGGAGGGGAGCGGGTTGAGCTTTCCTCCCCGCCCCGGCCAGGGCTACGGCAGCCGAAGACCTCCAGGACCAGCCACCACCATGCTGAGACCACTCTCCGCACACCTGAAGGTACTGGCAGAGGGACAAAGCCACGTGGGTTCCGGGGCCGAGACCTCCAAGCCTACTCGAATTGGAGTCGAGCATCTTCCACCCAGATCCTCCAAATTCCAGTAGGCAGGGGTCACACCCACCACCTGGCCCCCTGGCGCCGTGTAATCCCATCAGCGGCCAAGACTCAGAGACTAAAAAATCCAGATCCCGGACGAGAACAGTGCAGTCTCTGCCCCCGCGCCTGGGTGTTCCTTCCCGGAGTCCCTTGGAGGGGAGCGGGTTGAGCTTTCCTCCCCGCCCCGGCCAGGGCTACGGCAGCCGAAGACCTCCAGGACCAGCCACCACCATGCTGAGACCACTCTCCGCACACCTGAAGGTACTGGCAGAGGGACAAAGCCACGTGGGTTCCGGGGCCGAGACCTCCAAGCCTACTCGAATTGGAGTCGAGCATCTTCCACCCAGATCCTCCAAATTCCAGTAGGCGGGGGTCACACCCACCACCTGGCCCCCTGGCGCCGTGTAATCCCATCAGCGGCCAAGACTCAGAGACTAAAAAATCCAGATCCCGGACGAGAACAGTGCAGTCTCTGCCCCCGCGCCTGGGTGTTCCTTCCCGGAGTCCCTTGGAGGGGAGCGGGTTGAGCTTTCCTCCCCGCCCCGGCCAGGGCTACGGCAGCCGAAGACCTCCAGGACCAGCCACCACCATGCTGAGACCACTCTCCGCACACCTGAAGGTACTGGCAGAGGGACAAAGCCACGTGGGTTCCGGGGCCGAGACCTCCAAGCCTACTCGAATTGGAGTCGAGCATCTTCCACCCAGATCCTCCAAATTCCAGTAGGCGGGGGTCACACCCACCACCTGGCCCCCTGGCGCCGTGTAATCCCATCAGCGGCCAAGACTCAGAGACTAAAAAATCCAGATCCCGGACGAGAACAGTGCAGTCTCTGCCCCCGCGCCTGGGTGTTCCTTCCCGGAGTCCCTTGGAGGGGAGCGGGTTGAGCTTTCCTCCCCGCCCCGGCCAGGGCTACGGCAGCCGAAGACCTCCAGGACCAGCCACCACCATGCTGAGACCACTCTCCGCACACCTGAAGGTACTGGCAGAGGGACAAAGCCACGTGGGTTCCGGGGCCGAGACCTCCAAGCCTACTCGAATTGGAGTCGAGCATCTTCCACCCAGATCCTCCAAATTCCAGTAGGCGGGGGTCACACCCACCACCTGGCCCCCTGGCGCCGTGTAATCCCATCAGCGGCCAAGACTCAGAGACTATAAAATGCAGATCCCAGAACCGCGCGGCCGCATTCGCGGCCGCGCGACATCTTAACAGAACTTTTTTTTATGACATCTTATTATCTCATTCCTACTTTGGACAAACTTTCAGGCTATCGAATGTAGCCTGCCCACAGGGTAGAGTCTGGCAAACTCCCCGTCGCGTACCAAATATGCCAAATACCAGTAACAATGATGGGTCTCATTCTCCTAAAGAGCCGTGAATATAATCTCATGGCTAGGATGAAAGAGACGTTACTGGGGCCTGCTCGAGGCAATCGACGATTAACAGGATGATGAAATGAAAAAATGAAAATGAAAGTATGTGATTGCCAGGAATTTCCCAAAACCAAAAATACATGAGCAAATAGGACATCTAAATAAATGATTTTACATTATAAGAGCTAATTTTATTAAAGCAAAAAGATTTCCTACACTGCTTGTGAGAAATATCTAGTTATCATACATCTGCTGTAGCAATAGCATAGTGGGTAGGGCGTTTGCCTTGCATGCAGCCGACCCGGGTTCGATTCTTCCGCCCCTGTTGGAGAGCCTGGCAAGCTACCGAGAGTATTCTGCCCACACGGCAAAGCCAGGCAAGGTGTCCGTGATGTATTGGATATGCCAAAAACAATAACAACAAGTCTCAGCATTACTGACTTTTTGAGAAATGCAATGAGAAATACAGACACATTTCCTTAAACAAATCAGAATGCTCTTTAGCACAAAAGACAAAACTAGAGGTGAACAACAATGGAGAAAAAAAAATCCTTATTTATTTTTGGTGTGAATATAAACTGCCTCCATCTCTATGGAAAAAATCTTGGAAGTTTTATCCATAAATTTAAGAATAGAAATTTCATCTGATCCAGTGATTCTGCTTTTAGCTCCCTATCCCAACAGCACAAAAAATATTCATTTTACAAACTTGGGGCTGGAGCAATAGCACAGCGGGTAGGGCATTTGCCTTGCACGCGGTCAACCCGGGTTCAATTCCCAGCATCCCATATGGTCCCCTGAACACTGCCAGGTATAGTTCCTGAATGCAGAGGTGGGAGTAGCCCCTGTGTACTGCTGGGTATAACCCAAAAAGTAAAAAACAAAACATATATGTGCACCTAGATCATTGTAAAGCTATTAACAATAACTCAGAACTGGAAACAGTATTCCTACCCAACACTTAATAAACAGATAAAGAAAGGAAGTGCTATAAACAATGAGATATTACCCAGTTATAAGAAAAGACAAATTCTTGACTTATCCTACAATACGAGGGAACTGCAGAATATCACGTTAGGTAAAATAGTACAGAGGATAATACAAAATGATGATCTCAGATGATCACATTTAGGTAATACAAGAAGAAACAAAGCAAGAGTGTAATCAATCTCGAAAAAATAAGAATCTTTAACCAAACAAATTGAGGTTACCAAGGGCAGAGAATGAACAGGAACAGCCCTTGAACAAAGGTAGGAGCAATCTCGTCCCTCTGATGCTGGGTATAGATTGGCTAATGTACAGACTTTTCAATAAATAATAATTATTTATGCTTATAAGCCAGAGGGAAAAAGCAAACACAAAAAATAACTTTGAGACAGTATCTGATAAGGTAAGTGGCATGCTCTGAGAGAATGGGGTATCCTAGAAGATTAAAAAGATTATATATTAAAAAGGCAAATGGATGATGGCCAGTCTTCCCAATAAAGAAGCCAAATCCAAGTTGTTGATGAAGAAATTTCATCCATAAGGAAGTGGCAAGCGCAGGAGAGCACAGATGGATTGAGCGACCCTCTAATTTGCTGAAAAGCTCAGATTCCCTATGGTTACCCCCTCCAGCTCCCTTGAAGCCAGAGGCCTGCATAGCCCTGTCTCAGGAAGCAGCTAGTTTCAAGACCACACCTGACTCTTATCTTCATTCAACCTATTGTGTTAACCAGATCCTTCTTAAACTGTGGGGTTGTAATCCCATGGACTAGTATAAACTTTTTGCATTCACAGTCCCTTTTCATTAGAGAAATACTTTATGCAATCTTGATATATAAAATCGGCATACAAATCAAATATTTCTGATAGTAAAACATAATTTTAAAACAGAACTTTATGTCATTTTGTGTTCAGTTGACCCATATGGGGTCACAACCCCAAAATAAGTTTCTTTGATTCATTATCGGTAGTTGTACATTTGCCACTCTATTTCATATTTCTACATACCCAAGGCTGCATAAAAATTTCTCAGTGAAAAAGGGTTGCAACTGGAAAAAAAAACTGTGGAAGCTCTGCACCAGGTTACCCCACCAAAGTTCCCTCCTGGTCATCAAACCAATAATTAACTCAAGCCCCAATACAACCAGGCCAGAAAGTGATGGATCAGTTGAGAGGAAAGGAAACTTCACAGCACCAAAACTGCAAGTTCAAAAACACGTGTCCTCCTTCAGAAACCTCAGAGCCATCTGACCCAGGAATTTTCTTCGTTATACTATTTGCATGTCATCTTAAACATTATATTTTGCTCTCCTCTCCACAACTCTCCCCAACTCTCCCTTTGAGAACCTGCCATCAGGTGGCATGGACCCCTCCAACTCCTCTGAGACAGAGGGAGGGAGGGAGGGAGGGAGGGAGGGAGAGAAAGGAAGAGAGAAGAGAGAGAAGGAAAAGAGAGGAGAGAGAGAGAGAGGGAGAGAGAGAGAGAGAGAGAGAGAGAGAGAGAGAGAGAGAGAGAGAGAGAGAGAGAGAGAGAGAGAGAGGAGAGAGAGACAAGTGCCTGCCATAGATGTAACTGTAGGGAGGGAGATGAGTGGAAAACTGGGGACATTGGTGGTGGGAAATGTACACTGGTGAGGTGATGGTAGGCGTAACATTAAAGAACAAAAAAAGAGTGGTTACATGGCAGAGCTGGGTAAGTGAGGTGGGAATTGTTTACTCACTCACTCTCCTTAGGTGATGTCTTCCTGTCTCACACTGGAGTTAATAATCCACTGAGCAGCAGCTGGAAACCCAGGGGAGTGAACCAAAGGCCAGTTGACCCCTCGAGGACAGAGGGAAGTGTGTCCTTCTGCCTCAGCCTACAAGAATGGTCAAGGGAGAATCCTGCAGGAGAGATGGTTGTCCTTCCTCAAGGTCCCAGCTCACACTGGCCGAGCCAGAGCTGTAGGATGGTTGCGTACATGAACAGTATATGGTCAGCTCTGGCTGCTGTCTCCCAGGGGGGCGTTAACGCAGACAGTAGATTTACAGCATGTTAGGAACCAGGAAAGCACCTGAGTCTGACCTCTGAGCCAAGCAAACAAACTTTTGCTACTTTGCTTCTCTCGGGAAGTAGAAAATCTAGGATAGGATGTTCAGCTGGGCTAAACTGTTTCCCTGCAATCTACCATGGTCTCTGTAATTTCAATTTCAACCACAGGTTTTCCTTATCATCTGAATGCAGAACATTATTGTTTGTTTACATTTATCATTTAATGTTTGGTTTGGGGACATACCCCATAATGCTCAGGCATCATTCCTGGTGGGGGCCAGGAATTGACCCCATATTGGTTGCATGTAAGGTAAGTGACCTGCCCACTGTACTATCTCTTCGGTCCCAGAATGTTATTTGGTACAGTTTAAGGGATGATCCTTTGGGTCTGAGAATGCTCGAATATTTTCCCATATAAATCAAGGCCCGATGATTATCAGTGGGGTTTTCTGGGACATTTTCATCTTGGATGCATGTCTGTGGCCGTGCTACCACAAAGGTGTTCACACTGTAAGTGCTATTGAACAGCTGCAGCACGGTGCTACAGTCTGAACAACCATGCAGTATTTACTGTCTTGTCTTTTATGGAAAAAAGAAATCAAATCATGTTCAATATCATTATGTTTTCCAACTCCAAGGTAGACCTATTGATTCTACAGACCTCTAGGGACATAGCACCCATTCTTCTAAGAGACATAGCACCTATTTCTCTAAGAGACCTAGCACCCATTCTTCCAATGCTACACATAAAAGTTCTGCCCAACAGAGTTGCACCTTCTAGATGCAGCCTCTTCAAAAACTTCTGTGATAGGTTTTCAGAATTGGCCACATAAAATGAACTACTTGTTTCACAGAACAACAAAACTGAAAAAACAAATGTGAAGAATGCTAGCTACTGCAGCTACTTCTGCAAACACTACTAAACCTAAGCGAGGCATCCCACCATATTGTTGACAGTTGAGTGGGGAATGCGGAAGTAGACTTGAGAAAAGAGTGCTCCAACCTCTCCGATAGACCTATCTCTGCTACCTGTACCTGGGGGAGTTCTTGGCTTTGGTCAGGATTAGCAAAGGGGGCTGCTTGTTCTGCACCAGAGCAAATGAGATGACCCCCACCACCCAATATATCCAGGAGCTGTGGACTCAGACAAAAGCAAGGAATTGTTCTTTGCAGGAAAGGAAGTTCCAACCTCAGCACAGGTGTGCTGAGGTCAGTCCTAACTTGGAGGAATTCATTTGCCAGTACTAACCTCAGCGCAGGAGTTATGGGTCTGTCATCTTCTCTTCATAGAAAAGGATTTTGGGAGAAGACAAAAAAAGTAAAGCAAGACAGATTTATTGAAAGAGATTTACTTAGAAATATGTGAGGGGCGAGAAAAAATGGGAAGTATTAGTTCAAGAGAGGGCAGGGGCTTCTCCAGAGTAGAGAAGACAAACAGACAGAGATGATCAAGCAAGATATATATATATATATATATATATATATATATATATATATGTGTGTGTGTGTGTGTGTGTGTGTGTTCAAGGGAGTACATGGGCTTGAGGAGTCAGCTGCAAATGGGGGTAGGGATGGTCGTGGGGTGTTGTACAATTCCTCCAAATGGTGTTTCCTGGAGTTTTACACACATTGAAGTTAATGTGGGTGCTGTCACTAGAAAGCCTCACACAGTTCATGGTCTTCTCATAACCCCATCCCTAGTGAGACATTTCCTAAATTCTTCTGTAGTTTCTCCTTTCCCAAGCATCCATACTTCTCCAGGGGAGGCCTTGAATTTCTGCATCTTGGGTGCTGTCTCAGCTTCCCCTCTCCAAAGAGCTCCGGATTTGCATGTCCAAAGGGATGTTGTCTTCATGCCTTTGGGCTACTTCAGGTCTAGGCAATATTTTAATTTTTTATAATTCTCCAAAAGATTTTTATCAGGAATCCCTAGCTATGGACCTGCAACACTATCTTTCACTTTGTCTACAATATCAACTGATTCCTAAACACAGAAAAGTTGCAAACATGGATTGAAACGTGGTATTTCAAAGTCATTTAGGAATTTACCAAAGGGCTCATTCTCAGGCTTCATCAAGGACTGTGATTCAGTGTGAAGGATGCATGGGATTCAGCCTTGTCAGCTAGAACCCCATTGAGTGTGATGCTAGTATTTTACAGGCCTTTATTGGAGAAATTCTGAACTGAGCAAAGGGTGGGGTTCATAAAGGAATCTTTTTTTAAATATAATATATAAAAGTTGTGAAATTAAGTTCAAATATTTCAAGCAACTCCATAAAAGGCAAAATTTATTCATTTGATTTGAAAACATCCACTTTTTCTTATGAGAAATACTTACAAAATACTCTTACTTGTCAAACAGAAAGGTTGGTTTGGAACTCCTGAAATTTATATGGAACAATAAGCCCCCACGAATAGCTAAAGCAATTCTTGGGAAAAAGAAAATGGGAGGAATCAACCTCCCTAACTTCAAACTGTACTACAAAGCAGTAATAATTAAAACAGCATGGTACTGGAACAAAGGCAGAACTGCAGACCAATGGAACAGGGTTGAATACACTGACATCTCCCCTCAATCAAATGATCATCTAATCTTTGATAAAGGTGCAAGTAATGTGAATTGGAGTAAGGAAAGCCTCTTTAACAAATTGTGCTGGCATCACTGGATGGCTACATGCAAAAAAAAATGGGCTCAGAACTCTGCCTAATACCATGTACAAAAATAAGATCAAAATGGATTAAAGATCTCAACATCAGACCAGAGGACAAAGTTGGCAAAACCCTCCATGACATTGAAGCTAATGGTATCTTCAAAGATGCCATGCCACTGGCTGAGCAAGTGAAAACAGAGATAGATAAATGGGACTATCTTAAACTAAGAAGCTTCTGCACCTCCAAAGAAACAGTGACCAAAATACAAAGACAGTCTACAGAATGGGAAAGGATATTCGCCGAATACACATCTGACAAGGGGTTGATATCCAGGATATACAAAATACTGGTTGAACTCCACAAGAAGAAAACATCCAACCCCATCCAAAAATGGGGCAATGAAATGAACAGAAACTTTCTCAAAGAAGAAATCCGAATGGCAAAAAAGCACATGAGAAAATGCTCTACATCATTAATCATCAGGGAGATGCAGATCAAAACCACAATGAGATATCATCTCAAACCTCAGAGACTGGCCCACATTCAAAAGAACAAAAGCAACCGATGCTGGCGTGGATGTGGCGAGAAAGGGACACTCCTTCACTGTTGGTGGGAGTGTCGACTGGTTCAGCCCTTCTGGAAAACAGTACGGACGATTCTCAAAAAATTAGAAATTGAGCTCCCATTTGACCCAGCAATACCACTCCTGGGAATATATCCCAGAGAGGCAAAAATGTATAGTCGAAGTGACATCTGCACTTGTTTGTTCACTGCAGCACTCTTTACAATAGCCAGAAACTGGAAGAAACCTGAATGCCCAAGAACAGATGACTGGTTAAAGAAACTTTGGTACATCTACACAATGGAGTACTATGTAGCTGTTAGAAAAGATGAAGTCATGAAATTTGCATACAAGTGGTACAACATGGAAAGTATCATGCTAAGCGAAATGAGTCAGAAAGAGAGGGATAGACATAGAAAGATCGCATTCATCTGGGGGATATAAAGTAACAAAATATGAGATTAATACCCAAGAATAGCTGAGATCAACACCAGGAGGATTACTCCATAGCTTAGAGGCCAGTCGGGAATTCTAGGGGAAAGGGCAGCTCAGATAGAGAAGGGAGCACCAAATAAAGGGTGTTTGGGTGATCCTCCTAGAAGGGGAGATGCTTGTTGAAAGTAGACTATGGACTGAACATGTTTGCCACTCAATGCCTCTTTTGCAGACCACAACACCCAAAAGGAGAAAGAGAACACAAGGGATTGCCCTGCCACAGAGGCAGGGTGGGATGGGGGGTATGGGGGTGGGGAGATATTATCCATGGTGGTGGAAAATGGGCACTGGTGAAGGGATGGGTATTTGATCATTGTATAATCAAAACCCAAGCACAAAAAATTGTAAATCTACAACTGTACCTCATGCTGCTTCACTAATAATAAAAATAAAAAAGAAAGGATGGTTTGGAATGTGTTACATAAGAATGTAAACAACTGTTTTGAGGCACAAGACAATATTGAGGTCATACTGTGTATAATTCAAATACACTCAATAGGAAAATACATTCAATAGCAGAGGGTCAATTAATACTTATTAAAAATTTAGTTTACAAATAGAATTGTAATGAAATTTTACATGAATTGCTGATAAACTTACTTCAAATTGTAGAAAAATGATGGAATGGGAGGGGCATGCCCAGATGTGCTCCTGGCTCTCTGCTCAGGGAGAGCAAGTTTCTTACCCACTCCGCTCTTGCTCTGTCACGAGGGGACAATAGTTTTAAGACAACCCTATAAGAAACAGGTGTACACTACAACATTTTACTTATTTATTTATTTTTGTTGTTGCCAGGAATCAAACCAGATCATCAGATGTGAAAGATATATTTACTCATATTCCTGAACTTAAAAATCCTTTGTATATCTTTGATGAGCATACATAAATCCATGATCTCCCAGTATAAGTCCAAATTATTCAGTCTTACAAGATATTTCAGGTTATAAAATATTTAAATCGACTTAATGTACCATTCCTGCATTTTGCACATATTAGAAGACTCCATAGAGCTTAAAGAACTTAAGCTATTGCTGAAAGAAAAGGTTTTATTTCTGCTGAATTTATTTACCCTGAGTGCTACTTCTCTTGTGCCTTAGCCTTTTGTTTCTGCCATCTCCTTCCACCTTGACTACCACTTCATTTTATTCTTATTTCAAAGATCCTGTATCAACAAAGATCAACTTCTGTGATTAATCAATAAAGTGTTGATGACTCTATTTATATCACGATAAATAGACTTAAACTCAAAAATTGAAACGATCATATCAAAATAATGAATTTACTATAAGAAGACATACTAATTTTTTGAGAATCGTCCATACTGTTTTCCAGAAGGGCTGAACCAGTGTACATTCCCACCAACAGTGAAGGAGTGTCCCTTTCTCGCCACAGCCACGCCAGCATCGGTTGCTTTTGTTCTTTTGAATGTGGGCCAGTCTCTGAGGTGTGAGATGGTATCTCATTGTGGTTTTGATCTGCATCTCCCTGATGATTAATGATGTAGAGCATTTTCTCATGTGCTTTTTTGCCATTCGGATTTCTTCTTTGAGAAAGTTTCTGTTCATTTCATTGCCCCATTTTTGGATGGGGTTGGATGTTTTCTTCTTGTGGAGTTTAACCAGTATTTTGTATATCCTGGATATCAACCCCTTGTCAGATGTGTATTCGGTGAATATCCTTTCCCATTCTGTAGACTGTCTTTGTATTTTGGTCACTGTTTCTTTGGAGGTGCAGAAGCTTCTTAGTTTAAGATAGAGATGCATGTCGAAAGTAGACTATGGACTGAACATGTTTGCCACTCAATGCCTCTTTTGCAGACCACAACACCCAAAAGGAGAGAGAGAACACAGGGGATTGCCCTGCCACAGAGACAGGGGGGATGGGGGGATGGGGGTGGGAGGGATATTATCCATGGTGGTGGAAAATGGGCACTGGTGGAGGGATGGGTATCTGATCATTGTATAATTGAAACCAAAGCACAAAAAATTGTAAATCTACAACTTTAAAAAAAATAAAATAAAATAAAGGGAAAAAAAATTAAAAAAAAGAAGACATACTAATTATAAATATATACGTTCTCTGAAATGTAACAACTAGTACATATATAGCAAATACTAACTGATCTAAAGAAATAGAAATAACAATAGAAGACTTCAGTACCCCACACCCAATAATGGATATATTATTCTGACAGAAAACCAACAAGGAAATTTTGGGGAAAAAATGGATGTAATAGTTTTAAAGCTGTAGGTCTAGGGAGCCATAATATAGATAGACACAAAGTAGTCTTGAGATATCAAAACAAAGTTTGATTATCACTCATCATGATTTCAAATAAATCAGAAAACTATGGTAACTAAAGCAGTATAGAGAACATAAAAGTAAATTTATCAGGTACACTAAAAATTGATGATGGCATCAGAGATTTCAAAAAAAAGACTACTGAGAAAAGATAGTGTTGTCAATAGATGCTAATGATAAATTGGATAACCACACACACAAACAAAAGAAACAGAATACCATTCACACAATTTAACAAACAAACTCAAAACAGATGGAAGAAATAAATATAACACATACAATAAAAATCTCCCGAAATGAAATAAAAACTGTATGCTCCCTCACATTGCTTTTGGCAATATTTGGGGAGACATTTATTTATTTATTTATTGCTTTTAAGGGTAACACCCAGCGATGCTCAGGGGTTATTCCTGGCTCTACACTCAGGAATTACTCCTTGCGGTGCTTGGGAGACCATATGGGATGCCGGGGATTGAACCCAGGTCGGCCGTGTGCAAGGCAAACGCCCCACCCGCTATGCTATTGCTCTGGCCCCTGGGGAGACTTTTAAAATAATAGAACAGATAACAACAAAAGAATTTTACAAGTGGAAGCATATCAAACTAAAAGTCTCTGCACAAAATAAAATAAAAAAGGTGATCACCAGAATAGGAGAAAATAATTGCAAATCATTTATGGTTCATCTCATAAGGGTTTAAAGTTATACCTTAATGCAACACAGCAGTAGAAGAGCATATGCTTCCTAAAAAATAGGTAAAGTGGCTTGTATTGGTTTTTGGCACTACATTTGCTCCCCTAGGGATCACCAGGAGTGATTTGTGAGCACAAAGGCAGGAGTAAGTCCAGAGCACTGTCAGATGTGGCTCAAACTCTCCCCTGTTATAATAGGCAAAGGACCTAAATAGATTAATTTTTCAAATATGGTTAATAAATACATTTGAAAATGTTCAACATCAAAATCATCTATATGTGCAAGTTGAAAACATAATAAAATAATTGACTCATGCCTATTAGATTCACTTTAATCCAAACAATAGCTAATAAAAGATGTGCACAATGAGAACCTTAATACACAGTGAGTGGGAACAGAAATTGATCTAAACATTATGTAAAGCATCATGAAATTTTCTCAAAAATCATAGAGAAATTTTAAAATATTGAGAATATTATTTACCCATGGGAATAAAGAAATCCTAGCATATGAGACAATAGGGAACACACTGTATAAATAACATAAGCCAAAAGGAAAAAGAAAAATCTTATGTATTATCATTATATGTAAAAATCTTATATATAAATTATATCTAAAAGTCTTAACAATGTTTGCCACTCAATGCCTCTTTTGCAGACCACAACACCCAAACGGAGAGAGAGAACACAGGGGATTGCCCTGCCACAGAGGCAGGGGGGATGGGGGAATGGGGGTGGGAGGGATATTATCCATGGTGGTGAAAAACGGGCACTGGTGGAGGGATGGGTATCTGATCATTGTATAAATGAAACCCAAGCACAAAAAAAATTGTAAATCTACAACTGTAAAAAAATAAATAAATTAAAAAAAATAAAAAAAGTCAACAATTTTTATAATTTCAAACTCATCAAAACAAAGGTAGCATGGTGGTTAGGAGGAACTAGGAACATAAAGGTCAAAGGGCACAGCCTTTATTAATAAGATGAATAAATTCTGGATTTCTAATTTCATAACTTTGACTATTGTTAATAAAACTAATTTATACTGAGTTATCACTGGTTCAATCTCTCCCATACTGTGTTTCAAACAAAGTAAGCTTCTTTTTGGTACCACTTTAGATTCTTGTAAACTATTGGATTGCTTCTCCTTGGGAGCATCTGAGCCTGTTCTGGAACTGGTGTCTTGTGAGGAAGTGCTCCGCTTGTAGATGCTTCGTTTGAACCACAGCTTCTGCATTTTTCCAGTTTCTCTCTGTACTAGGAGCAGCTGGTGCAGCAATATCCAGATGCCGCTCTTAGTCCGTCATGTTATCTAACTTGAGCAACTGTTCTGTAAACAGGTCTTCGAAGTGATTTCCCAGTAGCTTGACTATATTCACCAGAAACTGAGACTTTGGAAGATGAAGCTACTTGCAATAAAAAATGTTTTTGGCTTGCCTGAGAGCTGAAAGAGGAAAAAAAGTACTGTTCTCTAAGCCATATCCAACCAGACCTGGGTTTCCTGACAGATGAACCAGGGCATGGTTTAAATGACATATTAGCAAAATATAGTTGATTTTCTTACGTATGTTTTTGTGTTTCCTTGGATATATCCCTATAGTGGAGCGTCCAGAAGCTTAAATAGTTTTATGTTTTTTTCTGTTTTTTTGAGCCACTGGTGGAATAGTTTCTGTTAGTAACAGGGAAACTTTTCTGGTGCTGGGGATTGAACTGGGGCCTGCTACATGCAAGGCAAGTTCCTGCTTTACCATCTCTCCAGTCTTGGTTTACATTTTCAAAACGATTTTCAAGATATATCATTATTCTCTTGGGGCTGAAGTGAAGTGGGTAGGGCGTTTGCCTTGCACGCAGCCGACCCGGGTTCGATTCCCAGCATCCCTGCATCTCTGAGCACCGCCAGGAGTAATTGCTGTGTGCAAAGCCAGGAGTAACCCCTGAGCATCACTGGTGTGACCCACTGTCACTGTCACTGTCCTCCTGTTGTTCATTGATTTGCTACAATGGGACCAGTAATGTCTCCATCATGAGATTTGTTGTTACTGTGTTTGGCATATCGAATACATCACGTGTAGCTTGCCGGGCTTTGCCGTGTGGGCGAGGTACTCTCAGTAGTTTGCCAGGTTCTACCAGAGGGGCAGAGGAATTGAACTCAGGCCAGCCTCAAGCAAGGAAAACGCCCTACCACTGTGCTATGAAAAGCAATATATTGCTTATATATATTGCAATATATATTATATATTATATTAATACCACCCACAGCGGTAGGGCGTTTTATAGTTATTCTCTGGGGAATCTGGGGAACAGTTTGGTAAGATCTCTTACACTGGGATCATGATAGTCACTTGTTTTGTTTTTGATCATAATTTTGGGGAAGTTTAAGAAAAAGCTTGAATTGAGTTCTTCTATATTGTTATTAAAGTTAATGTTATGTTTTCAATTACAAAAAATGCATTTGAGAGCATAGAGGAAAAAAAGAGAATTGAGAAGAAACTAGCAAAGTGGAAATATGATATCTATTATTCTAGATGTACATATGTAGGTTGACAATATAATTTGTACCTGGTTTATTTTATGATTTTGAATAATTATAATAATAATCTGACAAGCATCAAATTTATTTCAAAAGTCCATCAAAGGAAATAAATAAAAATTAGGTAAGAGGAAATATCTTGTTAAAGTAAGTAAGCATTACTATAGGACAGACTTTAGTATTAAGTTGTAAAAAACTATTATTCCCACTTAATGATGAAATATTATTCCCACCTAATTGGTCTTGGGCACATTGGTAGTGGGGTGAGATAACTTTGTATATCAGTATTGTAAATATTGACAATATAGTAATCACATCTTTAAAACTGCACTAAAGCATTAATTATAAAAAAGGGAATTATATGCCCCAATTACAACTAAATTCATGTTAATTAACATAGGATGACACTATACACTACTGCAACCTACAAAAATTTAAATTATAGACCTACAGTGTAATGATTTTTGTAGATGAAATACCTTTTTTTTCCTGCTAAAACATTGTCATTCCAATTTCTTTCTCCCCTACTTTCCTCTTAATCCTTACCTCTCACTATTCTATTTATTTTTTTTTCTTTAGGCCACAGACCAGTACTCAGGGCTTACTCCTGACTCTGCACTAAGGAAGTCTCTCCTGGTGGGGACTCAGAGGACTCCGATGGAGTGTCGGGGATCAAACCCAAGAAGCACAGGTTGGCATGCAAAGGAAGCCTCTCAATCCAGACCCATCTCTCATCCTTCTAATACATCATTTTTACATCATTTACAAAATTTAACATTTCAATGTAATTTTGAAATTATTTTTAACTCAAGAATCACATTTTTTTTCTCCCTCTCTCATTTATGTCCTTTCCCACTATAGGGATTTGAATACTACATTTGATATGGATGTATACATTACACTTATACCTTTTGGACAACTTGTATCTGTGCGCTTTCTCTCATTTATCAAGTTTGTCTTCTTTAACACGCTTTACTATACTGGAATGCTGAATTTCTTTGGGCCAAGAGATAATACCACAGGTAGATGTTGCCTTGCACATGGCCAATCTGGATCAGGTTCCATGAATACAATATAGTCCCCCTGAGCCTGCCAGGAGTGATGCCTGGGTGTAAATCTAGGAGTAACCTCAAGTACCACCAGCTTTCTCCTGGATTGTGCCCAGGAATTAATCCTGGCAGGGTTCAGGGGACTATATATGCTGCCAGAAATTCAACCCAGGTCTGTCGTGTGCAAGATAAGTGCCCTATTTGTTCTACTATTACTCAGATCCCCCGAAGTGAAATTTACTATGTGCTACCCATTTCTTCTCACACCCTCAAGCTTCTTCACCTCTAAATAGGGATGTGTCTTAATAATTCTACTCACTTATATACATTTCTCTATTTTATACTGCTAGATATTTAAGCCAGCTGATAAAGCATAAATAATGTCTTTGATGTCATACCATCTATATTTGACCTGGAAAGGAGGTATGTTCTCTATGCTCTAAAAATTGAACTAGCGACTTACGGTTTTAAAAGTTGTTTTTGTGTTGTGGCACTCAATTCGATTATTTTTCAAATGAGGCATGAAACGCTTCATGTCAGATTAAATTTTAAAAATGAATGACTTATCAGTTGCTTGTGTTTCTCTCTCACTGAAGTTTAGATGCAGAAATAAGCACAGTTAACTTATATTCCAGAAGATAGAAAAGTTGGAGTGAGGAGGGCATGTTGAAATATAAATCCTACAACAAATGTACATTTATTTCTGCCTAGAGGCTGCGATTCTTTTTCAATAAAGAATGCTTAAACAACTTTCACTGGTGGCGTGCTGTTGCTCTCTGCTCAAGGATTAATTAAAACATGTTCCAATAAAACCTCCAGCATGAATACATGGAACCAGAGCATGTTCTGTGGGCTGCACCTTCTTATGTGATAAGCCATACACATGCCTTCAGCGATGCACATTGCTTACGTTTTTAGCTCTATTAAACCGGTATAATTATGGAACAATCTAGGCAATGTTCAATAGCCCATGCAGATGCCTGACAGGGCATGTTGTCTCTTAATTAGGAATCTGAATGCCTAATGCTTGTATATTAACTGAAATAATTGAATAGATGTCTAACATTTCTTTCCTTTGACCGATTTTAAGGCCAGACTAACCAGAATTAAGCATTTTAAGAGTATTTTATTATATGTTACATGGAACTAAAGATACCATTAAATATTATATTTTACAGATATTATTTTCACAATTTTGTTTGCAATTTTAACCCATTATCAATATGACATGCTAAAAGATTGGCTAGAAACTACTAAAACATAGTACTGTCAATTGAAGTTAAGCATGTCACTTTTTTTCCTAAACATCAGTTCTAATTAGTTTGTGCAAACAGTGTGCATTTGAGAGAACTGAGCCACTAAACAGTGTAAACATATATATTGCCCATGTTTGAAAGTCTTGGTAAGTCACTGTTTATTCATAACTCTTAATGCATAAGGTGTTTTTAAACACAGAAAATTGCTCTCTATTAGTCATATAATGATATATTTTTACAAACATTTTTAGTAAGATATATCTGATGTGCAAAACCCTGTAGACAGTTTTATGGAAATAAGACTATGCTTTGCAGAAGCACATCAGAGTCATATTGTTTTGGCTTAATAGCCTGAGAAGTAGATTATTTTTCCTTCATATTTGTAACAAAATAAGAAACCCTATATAGAGGTAAATGCGGGCCTTTTCATGTTTTTATGTCTTCCTTTGTCTTCTTTGAGCACCTGGTTTGTTTGCAAGATTATGTGCATGAAACAAAAAAAGGAATTATTGAATAATTATCTGCTGTTTGTTCTCTCAGATGAACAATCAGATTAACATTCATCATATATAGAAGAAGAGAGCTTTTATGGGTTCAAAGACAAGAAATACAGTTTTGGGTGAGAAAATATTTATCAAAATGGCCTGCATTGTTTGACTCATTTAAAAAAAAAGCCGATATGAAGTTTGTCTTCCACTAGGGAGTTGGGGTTTTGGAAATGTTGAGTGTCAAACAAAGATATGCATAGCAGCTTTTCTTCTAAACAATACAAATTAGTCCACATTAGATTAATGTGATCATCATGCAGAGCATAGAGCAGAAGCTGTGCAGAAAAACAAAGCTATAATTCAGAAGGAGATGAACTCTCCATGCAAGGAAAGAGTTGAAAATCATAAACTACAATAATTTTGTGTGATAATTTATAAGTGCAGACATTCTTTCCATTTTTAAGCAACAGTCACTCAGCATCTCCTGGTTTTTTTTTTTGCATTTTATTTTGTCAATTTAAAATCAGAGAGCCTGTATTAATATGTTAGATTTAAGTTAATAATATATCAATTCTTCTCTTGTCATTTTTGTTAGAATGCACATGAAAAATAATACACGGTGGCTCATTTTGATAGAGAAAGATATATATCATCATGAAAAAAGTCACAGCAAAATTATTAATAGAACAGGAAGTGCACAATGCTGAACAGTCATTCCCTCTAAACAACAAAACAACAAAATTGAGTCATATTAATGTATTCAACAGTGCCTTGGTGACACATCAGATGCCATCTGTCATTACTTGCTTATTATGTTGCTGAAACAGAATTATGAGGTTTTGCTAACAATTGCTAAGAACATAGTATTTCATGTTCTTCTTTTTAGGGGAGCAGGGGTCGGGGTTGTATTTTATATCCGCTTAGTCTACAGATTGGCTAAAAAAAAATAAAACCTATGAAACAATAAGTAAATGGAGATTGAACCAAGAAATAAAATACTGCACCTATACGTGGCCCTGTTCTTTTATTTCTTCCTTACTTTCTCTCTTTATTCCTTTTTCTTTCTTTTGCATGCTTGTTTTCTTTCTTCCTTTCTTTTTCTTTCTTTCTTTCTTTCTTTCCATTTTTCTCTTTCTTTCTTCTTCCTTTCCTCCTGCCTTCCTCCTTCCCTCCCTTCCTCCTTCTTATATTCTTTCTTTCTTTCTTTCTTTCTTTCTTTCTTTCTTTCTTTCTTTCTTTCTTTCCTTCTTTTTTCCTTCCTTCCTTCCTTTCTTTCTTCCTTCCTTTTTTCCCTCCTTCCTTCCTTTCTTTCTCTCTTTTCTATCTTTCCTTCTCTCTTTCTTTCTTTCCTATGTTGCATATTTTTGAGTCACACTCAGAACTGTTCAGGGCTTACTTCTAAGGGTGCACCCAGGCTTTCCTGGAGGACAGAGCAGGGAGGGGGTGCTCTGGGGAGCCTATGAAGAGCTGGGAGTGGAACCCTGTTCACCACATGTAAGGCAAGCACCAGGCCCACTGTATTACTTCTCTGGTAATTTTTTTCATCTACTAACATTTTTTGATAGATACAATTTTTTATATACAAATTTAGGAAAAAATACTTTCAATTCAAAATAGTTTGTTACCAAGCAATAAATCCTTTAGGATTAGAAAACTGTAGAAAGAATTATTTACTTCTGAAAATAGGAACTAAGTATAGGAACTAACTATAATTACATTAATTTATGCTGCAGCTGCTCTAATTGTAGATTTGCCCAGACCCTTTCCTTACTTTTAACCACCCAAGCATTAATTCTTTGTAATGATTATATGAACACTAATTTTCTAAAAATCATTGTAGTGACATTATATGATTAGTGAGCAACACTTTTATTTTATTATCAAATATAAGCATAGATTCAGTTTTACACCAAAAATTTAATAAATACTATATGTAGAAAATTAAACAAGGAGATACAAATTAGGATACAGGATAAATGGAAATTATGGACTCTGCATTAGAAGAATTTAAAAGCTTGCCAGGGAAATAAAATAAATGTAGCTATCCTAAGAACAATGCATTATATATGTATATATATATATATGATTCTAAGAAAACAAAAATATGTGAGGTCTTCATGTCCTTGTTCCTAAGTACTAGACTCATTTATTTCAAGGTAAGTAAATGTTCTTTTACAAGAAGGTAGATGCTTTCATATTAACTGGCTTAGGAGAGAAATACAAAGCTGAATCTTCCCTGGCCATGTTTTGGAGTCACAAAGATCATGTAGTTCAGGAAAAATAACATAAATTTATAACTACTCTAAATTGAACAAATGGAACTACTGAAATATTAAGTCAATATTTAGCACTAGTACTCTATGATTAAATGAATTATTTAAATTATTTGAGTCAAATAATTTATCCTCCCTCAGGATTCTCCTCATGAAAGGTAAACACGAGTCCCTCGATTCTCATAAAGATCCATTCAGATACTGCACATGAAAGTCCAAATCGTAGTTCACTCAAGAGAACGCTGGCTGACACCATCAGAGCAGGTGCCTAGGAATCACTGTAGACAGACTGTCATTTCTTTCTCAGGTTAAGAGTTTTAAAACAATAATCTTGAGGTTAATCTTGTCTATTGGCAAAGTTTGAGAGTATTCTTTTATTAGAAATTTGTAATGAAGCTAGAAGTATTTCTAGATAGGGAAGAAAACCATATTGTTCAAAGAAATTTGTTGCTTCTACTACTGGTCTACAAAATGTGTTTGGATGCATATAAAATAAACACACATTTTGATATTTGATTTTATATTACAAATACAAAAAATTGTTCAGAGGGGTCTGAAAGAAGACTAGCAGTTTCTGTCTCCAGAAAGACTGGGAATCTATTAAATTAAATGTATTAAAAATAGGGAATCTATTCTGTTAGAATCTATACAGACTTGGCCGTCTTCTGTCAGTCTGGAGATTTCTTAAGGTTTGTGAACATATTCAAAATGCAGACACTGTAAAGCGAATCTCAATAAATTACACCCCCTGGAGTTCACAGCCTCATGACTGCAACAGGCCTATGATTCCATTTAACAACAAAAAATTAAGAAAGTGACTTTGTAAGATTTCTAAGGATGGGTGGCATAAGAGCAAAATAAAACTTTAGGCCTTCCACTGACTGTGAGTGCCTGGTCACCATGTAAGTGTTGCCTCTGCCTCTTGAAGCCAATATGGATCTTCCAGATTACACAGTTATGAGGGGAAAAGATCAGTGCTATGAGAGGATTGGGATCCTGAAAGTTCCAGAGAGCTCTCTAAACTTTTTCAACTCACACTGGCCTGGCCAAGAAAGGCAACATAGGGATCCAGAGCAATAGTACAGGGGGTAGCTTGCCCTAAATGGTTCAATCCTGGGGAACCCTTATGGCCACCTGAGCACACCCAGAGTGATTGGTTCCTATGTGCAGAGCCAGGAGTAACCCCTAAGCACTGCCAGGAGTGGAACAAAAACAAAAGAAAAGAAAGGAAAGGAAAAAGGAAGGAAGGAAGGAAGGAAGGAAGGAAGGAAGGAAGGAAGGAAGGAAGGAAGGAAATGAGAAAGACAGGAAGAAAGAAAATGAGAAATATGGGAAGAAAGAGAGAAAAAAGTGAGAAAGAGCAAGAAGGAGGGAGAGAGGGAGGGAGGGAGGGAGGAAGGAAGGAAGGAAGGAAGGAAGGAAGGAAGGAAGGAAGGAAGGAAGGAAGGAAGGAAACACAAGTGAGTGACCCCATGTGGGATTCTTCACATGCTTGACTGTGAATTAGTCTTTGGTCACTGCCTGTGCAGAATTTACTGTGGACATATTTTTCATTCAGTTAAGACAGAGGGTAATGCCCCACAGTTCAGAAGCCAAGGTCTAGAAGATTCTGATCCCATCTCCTCTGGTCGGCTATGTCAAGACCCCCCACGCCTCCCATTTTGATCACAGCATACAGACTGTCCTTGTTTCATCTCCGTGGGATGGTGCAAGAAGCAGCTGGTTCATGTGACTGTCCTGAGGCCATCCCAAGGGACTCCAAAACTAGCTGTGCTCATGGGAACCGTCTGCCCTACTCGGGTACAAAGTTTGGGACACTTCTGCTCCTTGTACCTACTCTACTGCCGTTTCTCAGGTCTCATTCCACTGCCCTTGCCTTATTCTGGGGAAGCTTTTGCTGCTGACTCCAATTTCCAGGGACTCCAGGCATGTGACACAGAAAAGGACCATTGTAAAACACAGACGTGCCTAAGAAAAAAAAAGTAACAATGAAACCGCTGTCTCAGGTAGGGGTGGGGGCTTGAGCAAACATTCCTTTGGAAATTCTATGTGTTTCCAAACGGTTTGGCAGCTTAAAGCGTTCCTAAGGCTTCGGTGTTCCGATTCCTGTGTGTAGCCACCGTCTGTCTTTAGTGCTTTAACGGTGCAACGCTTTGGGCGTCCGTATTCTAAATTTACAGCCTGCTATTAGGAAGATGACTCATCATTTCAACGTTAGTTGTGTTTAAGCAGTGCCAGCTCTTCCGTGACCGCACCTTGCTGTCCGCACGGTAATGAGTTCCTACTCCACATCCTAAAAGCGACGTTACAGGGGCCACGCTGTGCTGTGAGTGGACACCTTTCCCCAGGCAGGGAGAGCACTGCCCCAAGCATCCATCCTCTGCAGCGTCAGGGCCCGTGCTGGAACTTCTGCAGCAGCTGCTCTGGGTTTAGAAAACACCCAAGGGCCGAGAGGCCAACGCATTGGCTCTGGGTTCGTGCTTCTGATCAACTATTCTTTTTATCTTCCCCTAAGACCACCTCTCTGGTCTGTTGCCGAGCGTGGGAGGAGTCCCACGCGGGGGCCAAGGAGGAGTTAGGATGTTTGATTTCGATGGGGAAATAGGATTCCTCAGATGAGGGCCCTGTGGCAGGGAGGAGCAGATGAGCATTACACTGAGCAGACAGGACCAGCGCCCGACCGGGGTGGGGCGAATTATTTATGTCATTGAGAGGCTAAAAAAAAAAGTAAATCGAGACAATGGTCTCACCAGCACTTCCACCTGTGCGGTGGCCGGCCCCTTCCCACATGTTTTCCTTTTGTTTATCTCCTGAGAGCGGCCCACATGTGTACAATACAAAGAACGGAGTCATAAAAGCCTGTTTGGCTCCCGGAGGACCAATTAACGGTGCTCCAAATCTTGTGGGCAGGCAGATAAAAAGGAGAGAGAGAGAGAGAAAGAGAGAGAGAGAGAGAGAAGGGAGAGGATGAATGCTCAACTAGATAGGATAGGATTTTTTTTTTTTTCAAATATTGGAAGGGACTTCTTTAGCTATTCTTAGATAACTTCTTTGGGTGTAGTGAGTTTTCTTTTTTTTTTTCCCCCTTATTTCTTTTTTCTCTTACCGGCTGCTATTGTCGCTCTAGTTGTGAACAGGGAGAAAAGTAGGACTCAAAAGTCTCCATTTGATTTTCATCGGTGCTGATGACAGCACGAGCCGGGATGGGGGGAAAAAAATTCAAAAGGCCGTTTAGAATGTTTCTGTCCGACTTTTCATTTATTGGCAGTTTTATCGATGGGCGCTTGAGTATGTATTACCATGTGTATGTGACTGTGAAGGCAAGCCCGGCTTTGTAGTGCAACCTTTAACTCCAAGCTCACCCCCTACGAGTCCACAGGCCTTTGAACAGCCACGGAGTGGCACTTTGAAATCAGGAGTTGAAAGTATTTGACATGGCAAGGGGAGCTTGAAAGTCCTGCTCTTTGAACCTTTTCTTTTCAAAGTCCCACAGAAAGTACAGGCAGGACAGTAACAGGCTGGCTGGGCTCTCTGGGTGAAGAAAGACTGTGTGATAATGAGGTTTTAAGTGTTTTCCTGGTTCCCTCCTACGTGGTTTCCTCTGGACAAGGAAATTAAAGCTGACCTGAGACAACACAGTTGCCTTTCGGTGGCAGTTTACAGATGGACAGATGGATAGATAGATAGGTAGACAGGTGGATAGATAGATATACCCTTAGGTCTATTTCATTGTTCCATGATAGAATGAGAGAAATTGAGCTTGCCAGTTAACATTAGAAAACAGACATTAACGTTCTTCCTTGTCCAGGGAAGTAGAAGAGTTCCCCAAAGCTTTCGTATGGCTCCGTCAAACTTTCTTACCCCCAGGGGTGGTATTTTCTGATGCTACCTACTGAGGAAATAAATATGCATTACTGTTTAGCCTACTTAGGGCAGGATACGGCTTTGCTATGGCACTGCTGCTGATTCACGCAAACAGAGTCCATTCTAAATCCGCTGTTTGGTTTAAAACCAAATCAAAAAACCAACAAACACTGTCCTCCCATTGTTCATCGATTTGCTCGAGTGGGCCCAGTAATGTCTCCATTTTGAGATTGTTCTTACTGTGTCTGGTATATCGAATATGTCATGGGTAGCTTGCCAGGCTTTTCTGTGTGGGCGAGATACTCTCGTAGCTTGCCGGGCTCTCCAAGAGGGGCAAAGAAATTGAACCGGGTGTGGCCGGGCTGGCTGCATGCAAGGACTACCACTGTGCTATCGCTCCAGCCATAGTTTAAAACCAAATTCCATTTTTTGGATGAATATAGGAAGGTAAGATTACGTCGTCATTTCCGCGTGTGGGGGGGGTAGCTCTATGCCAATAGCAAAAAAAGGGGAAGCTTCAAGGAAAATATTACTTCATGGATTTTCTATTCTATTAAGCATTTTCTGGAGATAAAGACACCTTCCCACTCACCCCAAGCTCTGCAGGCGCTCTTTCACTACAGGGGCTTCCAATCATTCATCACAGCCATGTTTGACTCAAGATGCTCTAACTGTACCAAGTTCCATTTCTCGAAGTCAGAAAGTCAAAACAGATCACAAAGCAAAAGACAGGGATGCCCTTGAATCTGGCACTTTTAAATAATAATGTATAAATATCCATACTGAAAACAGCCTGGGACTCTGCGCCAGGCTGTTTCCACTCAGGGCACCCCAGAGGGGTGAATGAGAGTCCTTCCTGCCCCGAGGGACCCAGCCATGGCAGCCCACCTCCACTACCCAACCACCACCACACTCTGGGCTGCTTTCCACACACTCGGGCCAAGCCTCCCACATGAATGAAGTCTCACGGAACCCAGGTAATGTGGAACTTTGTGATCTTGGACTCTAGGCTCAATGGGACCCGAGATCAGAGATCCTCTGCCTGCTTCCCCCAGTCTTCACTGACCCAGGAGATTATCTGGAGCCAGCCACTCCCTGCTGGCTCCAGATAATCTCCTCATTGGCCACCCTCCAGAACTCAAGGCTACTCCTCTCAGGAGGGAGCATAAAATGAGGCTCTCATAACCATGTCACCAGACTCCATGCCAGGCTGTTTCCTCTTGGGGCACCCCAGAGCGGGGTGGGTGAGAGCCCTTCCTGCCCTAAGGGACCCAGGCTCCGCAGCTGACCTCCAATTCCCTAACTGCCACCACACTCCAGGCCACTTTTTGGACTGTGCTGCTGCAATAAAACACTTCTTACCCATTTTCCACAATTACCACACCATAATCACACCATGATATATATATATATATATATATATATATATATATATATATGTATATAACTCAGAGAGCCCTCCAAGCTACTGAGAGTATCCCATCCACAGGGGAAGAGCCTGGCAAGCTCCCTGTGGTGTATTCGATATGCCAAAATCAGTAATAATAACAGATCTTATTCCTCTGACACTGAAGAGACTCCAATTGTTGGGAAAGACGAGTAAGGAGATGTTGCTAAAATCTCAGGGCTGGGATGAATAGAGACGTTACTGGTGCTCACTTGAGTAAATTGATGAACAATGGGATGATAGTGATACAGTGATACAGTGAATGTAGAAATACAGCAGCAAAAAGTTTGGTCATATAATTATGGAACATTAAATAGGTTGTAATTATCCTCTTTGCAACACCATCATTAAATTTGATAAAGTAAAAATATTGATACAATATGAAATATCTTTTATGTCACAAACATTATTTTGTGCTCATGCTTACTCCTGGCTCTGTGCTCAGGAATCACTCCTGGTGGTGCTAGGGGGCCCTTATGGGATGCTGATATTGAACCAGGGTCAGCCTTGTGCATGGCGAACATTCTAACCACTGTACTATTGCTTTGGCCCATTTTCCGATTACCTGCCATAAATAATACAATCACTTTTAATAAAACTTGGGGATGGATGCAGTTACCCCTGTTTTACAGATGATTTGAAGTTTATAATGGTTAAGAAACTAAAGAATAATCACAAGATTTAAATGTCAGGAAATTAAAGTTCAAATCGTGAGTAGAGAGAGTAACTTAGCAGTAGTGTACTTTCCTTGAATATGTAACACTCCAATGTGATTCCCAGCACCACAAAATGAACAAAAATAATAATACATCTAATGATTCTTATCACAAAATGTGTGCTTTTATTTAAAAAAAAAAACACTATACCAAAAATGGATACAGAAGTAAAACAGGTAAAGGGTAAACTAGATGATTAACACATACTGAGGTCATTTTTTATTATGATGATATTGAATGCTAATATGATATCAGAGAATTTCTTTTATTAAATAAAAAAAAACTTACAGTACCTTTTTAGTAGGTTTTAAGAATTTGGGACAATACGGGATTATACCCCATTTTATAAGTGCAAACTGTCTACAGATATTCTGTTTAATCAACAATAATACACAGATTTGTTGTTGAGAAAGAATGAGATTACAGGTACCTGAATTCTTAATATAGGGACTCTTTAAACATAAATCAGAACTGTAATTATGTCTATAAAAGCAAATTTTTTGTCAAAGCATGACATCTGCTGTTTACAATATCAAAGTAAATACTTTTTTTGTGTGTGGCTATTTCTTTCTCCAAGGATAAAAAAAAATCTGGACTGGAATATCAGAAATCTCTTGGTTGCTATGACTTATTGATTGGATAGAGTAGTTTTTCTCCCTGGGCTTTGAAATTCAAAAACACACATTTATTTCTTATCATGAAATGGAGTGCTGTGTGCATAACTAACATTCCCTACATGGTGACTACATAATGCTGGGTTAAAAATAATGATGGTTACTCTAATAAGCATAGATCCTAATGAAATCCCTTCTGGCAATGGACTGTTTTATTCCCCTTATAGGTTTCTTGAATAAAAAAAAAATTGAGTTTCAGTACTCCCTATTTCCTGACCTAACAAAATGAAAATATTTTGTTATAGTAAAATTATTTTTATTATTTAATTTAAGCAAAAATATTTATAATGCATACACAAATACACTGCACATCCATCCCTGCGACATTACACTGATTGGGCAGGAGTTCCAGGGACAGGTTTGGCACCTGGTTTGGCTCAGACTTCACTGAACTCTGAGCCTTTGGGCAGGTGAATTAAACTCTCTGTGCTTCTTGCAATTTATTTGCAAAAAGGTCCTACTTTGTATACCAAAATAACAGGGATGGGGGACTGATTAATTTAGAAGCAAAACTGGTGACACTCTGGGACCTGAGTCAAAGCTTCAGATGTCTAAGGCCCCAGGTTTTGACCTCAGCATATGAAACAAAAACCAAAATGCTAGCTTCTATCTGTATAAAGGCCACATGTCCTCTAGTTACCTATTAATCACAGATATCAGAATTTCAAATGTAATTATAAATAACATAAATGTTTTGCATCTCAATTTTCTCTCTTCTATGTTTAATATCGCTACATTCAATTTATTATTATTACCATTTCTATTATATCTAACAAAAGTAAGTCCAGCAGTTTAAATGGTACGAGAGGTTATTTTTATTAAAACTTGATTCATCACTAAACTTTATCTTATGACGACACTGACAAAAAGGAAAATGAGCAATAACTTGAGCCACTTCTGGAACTGATAAGTAACATTTCTGGCATCCACTTGATTAGGATTCTATATTGTAGCACTACTTTATACATATGTGTCTCTTTATTCAGTCTAATCAACTTTAAATTAGCAATATTGAAGTCTAGCTACCAAAAAAACAGTCAAACTTTTCTTTTCATTCCAAACAGTTAAATTTGTATAATTATGTGTGAAAACCAAGATGCAGGTTTGGAAAGCAAAATAATGAAAACTGCAGTAAGAAATCATGTGGGAGAGAAAAGTTATGTCAAAATACCTCCTTTGGAAATATTTTTGAAAATCAACTGAAAATGAGTGTGGGTCTCTTTATAAAAAGGTCATCTTAATTTCATCAAAGTATTGGAAAACTAATAACAAGAAAATAATTTCTTTATTTGTCATTAATCTTGGGCTAGAGCGATAGCACAGCAGGTAGGGCGTTTGCCTTGCATGCGGCTGACCTGGGTTCGATTCCTCTGTCCCTCATGGAGAGCCCGGCAAGCTATCAAAAGTATCCTGCCCACGCAGCAGAGCCTGACATGCTCCCTGTAGAGTGTTCAATATGCCAGAAACAGTAACAACAAATCTCACAATGGAGACATTACTGGTGCCCGCTCAAGCAAATGGATGAACAATGGGAGGACAGTGCTACAGTGTCATTAATGTCAACAATTGAAACTGTAAGAGTAGATGATGGCAATTCTTTGCATAGCACTCCCTTGTCTGGAATCAAGAGACAAAATATTTTAAGCAAACATTGATCACTTGATCACTTGATACCCGGTTATTGACGATTTACTCGAGCGGGTGCCAGTAACGTCTCCATTCATCCCTGTTGCGTGCTAGCGTAGCCCAATGGCATCTGTCCATTCTAGGAACATGCAGAGCCTCAAACCGATCATTCAGGATTTTGACGAAGAAGTCTGACTATCTTGTAGGTGGGCGTCCATGCAATCTTTTGATGTCCCGTGGAATCCAGTCAGTAATGGCTCTAGTCCAGTGGTTGTCTGTAAACTTCATTACGTGCCCAGCCCATCTGATTTTTGATGCCTTCGCAAATGAGACAGCATCCCTGACTTGATTTGATCATGTCAAGAGAGGGGTTCGGCAGGGTGATACCATTTCACCAAAACTCTTCAGTGTCACCCTCAAGAACATCATGCAGCAACTGGAATGGGAAGGAATGGGAGTGAAGATAGGTGGTCGGCAATTACACCACCTCTGCTTTGCTGATGACATCGTTCTAATAACAACAAGCATCAGCCAAGCGGCACAAATGCTGACCAACTTCGACCATGAGTGTGGAAAGGTCGGATTACAACTGAACCTCAAAAAAACAATGTTCATGAGAGACAGTCTTGTTCCTGATGCTTCATTCACTCTCAACGAAACCACCATCTCCGAATGCAACAGTTATATATACCTAGGTCGAGAAATCAACATGACAAATGGCCTGGCACCCGAGCTGCGCAGGAGAAGAGAGCGGCTTGGAACGCGTTCAAGAACGTCGAAGCAATAGCTAAGAGGACGAAGAACCTCCGGCTCTGGGTACATCTCTTTGATTCCACTGTTCTTCCTGCACTAACATATGCCTCAGAGACCTGGGCCTAAGCAAACAGGATGAGAACGCTATTCGGGTCTCTCAAAGAGGAATCGAAATAGCTATGCTTGGAGTATCACGCTTCAATCAAATGAGAGAGAGAATCCAGAATTCCGATCTCCATCAACGCTCAAGCAAACATTCACTTAATCACTTAACTTCCCATTAGTCCTCGATTTGCTCGAGCGGGCACCAGTAACGTCTCCATTTGTCCCTGTCGCGTGCTAGTGTAGTCCAATGACATCTGTTCGCTCTGGGAACATGAAGAGCCTCAAACCGATCGTTCATGATCTTGACGAAGAAGTCTGACCATCTGGTAGGTGGGCGGCCACGCGGTCTTTTCACATCCCATGGAATCCAGTCGGTAACAGCTCTAGTCCAGCGGTCCTCTTTAAATCTCATTACGTGACCAGCCCATCTGATTTTTGAAACCTTGGCAAATGAGACAGCGCCCCTGATTCTTGAACGTCAATGGATGTCGGAACTCTGGATTCTTTCTCTCATTTGAGTGAAACGTGATATTCCAAGCATAGCTCTTTCTATTCTTCTTTGGGAGACCTGAATAGCGTTCTCATCCTGTTTGCGTAGGGCCCAGGTCTCTGAGGCATATGTTAATGCAGGAAAAACAGTGGATTCAAAGAGATGTGCCCAGAGCCGGAGGTTCTTCGTCCTCTTAGCTATTTCTTCGACATTCTTGAACACGTTCCAAGCCGCTCTCTTCCTCCTGCGCAGCTCGGGTGCCAGGTTATTTGTCATGTTGACTTCTCGACCTAGGTACACAAAGCCGTTGCATTCGGACATGGTCGTTCTGTTGAGAGCGAATGGGGCACCAGGAACGAGACTGTTTCTCCTAAACATTGTCTTCGTAAGATTCAGCTGTAGTCCTACCTTTCCACACTCACGGTCAAAGTCGGCCAGCATTTGTGCTGCTTGGCTGATGTTTGGTGTTATTAAAACAATGTCATCAGCAAAGCGGAGGTGGTGTAGTTGCCGACCATCTATCTTCACTCCCATTCCTTCCCATTCCAGTCATAGCATGATGTTCTTGAGGGTGGCACTGAAGAGTTTCGGTGAAATGGTATCACCATGCCGCACCCCTCTCTTGACATCAACGATCACTTCTTTGTAGAATGGTAAGATCCTGGTAGTGAATCCACAATACAGCTCACGGAGGATCCTAATGTATTGGACTTGAATGCCCTGATTGGCTAGAGCTTCAATGACCGCTTCCGTCTCAACAGAATCAAAGGCCTACTTTAAATCAATGAACGTTAAACAGAGCGGCATCTTGAACTCCCGAGAAACCCCAATGAGCTTGGTTATCGTGTAGATATGGTCGATGGTGCTGAATCCCTTGAGGAACCTGGCTTGCTCGCATGGTTGTCCTTCATCTAGTGTTCTGCCAATCCAATTTAGGATGACTCGAGTGAACAACTTGTAGATGACAGACAATAGGCAGATGGGGCGATGGTTGCCAATGTCATGGATGTCTCCCTTCTTGAACAGTAGTACGGTCCTACTGGTTTTCCATTGGGACAGAACCTTGCACTCACACAGGTAGCGAGTGAAGAGCCGAGCCAGTGTATTGATGAGTACTGACGGCAGGTTCTTTAGGTGTTCAGGTCTGACCTTGTCTGGGCCGGATGCTGTTTGTTTCTTTACTGACGAAATGGCGTGTCGGATTTCGGAAGGGAGAACGTTGGGAACGACATATCCATCCTGTGGAATTTGGTATGTCGGCAAGTGGATGTGGCTATCAAAGAGATTTGAGTAGAAGTCATGGATAATCTTCTCCATTGCCGTTCTGGAGGATGTGGTGGATCCATCAGGACGTTGGAGGGCCGTCATCTTGGTCTTGTAGTTGGCGAAGGACAGGTGGGCGTTATGAATACTTTTCCTAGCTTCTGCCGCATCTACCAGTACTTCTGCTCTTCTCTCTTTGAGGTTTTCCTTGATCGCATCTCTGCACTGCTTTGCAAGCTCGGACGTTAGCTTGTGGTTGCCTGAGGCATGCGCCAAACCATGCTGGTGAATTAGCTCAAGAGTTTTCGAAGACAGGTGTTTTTTTGTGGCTATCTCTCTCTTGGCGTTCCTCGCACATTCATGGAGGTGCTGAACCAGTCAATCGTATTCCTCGTCAATGTTGTCAACAATGGTATCTTCCCATGTTGCCGCAATAGTGCCAAAGAGTTCCCAGTTGGTGGTCGTTCTGGGAGTTCTCTTTTTGAACTTTGCAGCCCTTTCTCCCCGCTCTGTGAAGTAGAATTTTGCACAAAGGAGACGGTGGTCCGATCCCGTTCAAAATTTTGGGACAACAGCGACATCAGTCAGGCAAAACCATCGATTGAATATGATGTGGTCTACTTCGTTGTGGAATTGTCCACCGGCAGACTCCCATGTCCAACATTTAGATTCTGCCTTCTGGAACTGTGAGTTACCATGGATGGTCTTGGTTGACATGATGAACTCAGACAGTCTCTCACCCTGTTCGTTCCATTCTAGACCATGGGTCCCGATGTGAATTTCTTCAGCTGATCTTCTTGGTCCTATCTTGGCATTAAAATCACCCACAATGATATTGTAGAAGGTGTGGTCTTCTTTATAGAACTTCTCCAGCTCCATGGAGAACTTCTCGATTTCTCTTTCATCATAATGAGATGTTGCTGCATAGACAACAAAGATAGAAACTGCAGGCAGTGAGCCACATCTATTCAAATGTAAACGTCCGATTCGGGTTGTTAGGCATTCCAATGAATCAATGCTCTTAGCCAAGTTTGTTTTGACAAGGACACCGATGCCTCCGACACCTCTTTTATCGCATGTTCCGAGGAACAATTCCTCTCCAGTGTCGAAAACGGCATGGTGAGATTTGTGCCTTCTTGTCTCGGTCAGACCAATGATGTCATACTTGATCATTCGCACTTGTACCATCAGGTCCTCGATGGATGCATCTGATGCTAGCATACGTGCATTGAAAGTACAGATGATCATTTTTGTCTTCCTTCGTTGTGGCAGCCTAGTTCGGCCTTGAGATTTTGTCGGCCTCTCCTTTCTCATCCTTCTCAGTGCTGCCATGTCGGTGAAGCCTTCAGGGTCAGGTGAATGAGACCAGTTGTAGTTACTGGTTTTGGCATATCGAATACACAACAGATAGCTTGCCAGGCTCTTCTGTGCTGGCGGAATACTCTCGGTAGCTTGCCAGTCTTTCTGAGAGGGATAGAGGCTTTTGGGGCGACCTCTAATCACCCTTGTAGGTGTTACCATATTTGAACCCTTTCATATTTGAACGACAATTCCGGAAGATGCATATTTAGTGTCTTATGATGTGTTGCGCTGCCGCTTTGTGGAATGGGAAGGAATGGGAGTGAAGATAGATGGTCGGCAACTACACCACCTCCGCTTTGCTGATGACATTGTTTTAATAACACCAAACATCAGCCAAGCAGCACAAATGCTGGCCGACTTTGACCGTGAGTGTGGAAAGGTAGGACTACAGCTGAATCTTACGAAGACAATGTTTAGGAGAAACAGTCTCGTTCCTGGTGCCCCATTCGCTCTCAACGGAACAACCATCTCGGAATGCAACAGTTTTGTGTACCTAGGTCGAGAAGTCAACATGACAAATGACCTGGCACCCGAGCTGCGCAGGAGGAAGAGAGTGGCTTGGAACGCCTTCAAGAATGTCAAAGAAATAGCTAAGAGGACGAAGAACCCCCGGCTCCGGGCACATCTCTTTGATTCCACTGTTTTTCCTGCATTAACATATGCCTCAGAGACCTGGGCCCTACGCAAACAGGATGAGAACGCTATTCGGGTCTCCCAAAGAAGAATAGAAAGAGCTATGCTTGGAATATCACGTTTCACTCAAATGAGAGAAAAAATCCGGAGTTCCGACATCGGTCGACGATCAAGAATCAGGGACGCTGTCTCATTTGCCAAGGTGTCAAAAATCAGATGGACTGGTCACGTAATGAGATTTAAAGAGGACCGCTGGACTAGAGCTGTTACCGACTGGATTCCATGGGATGTGAAAAGACCGTGTGTCCGCCCACCTACCAGATGGTCAGACTTCTTCGTCAAGATCATGAACAATCGGTTTGAGGCTCTTCATGTTCCCAGAGCGAACAGATGTCATTGGACTACACTAGCACGCGACAGGGACAAATGGAGATGTTACTGGCGCCTGCTGGAGCAAATCGACGACTAATGGAAAGTTAAGTGATTTTAAGTGATTATTGATACTATCCATCAGAATTATTTCAGAGAAAATTGGTAAGACGGACTTTAACTCAGTATCTCTTTAGATAAAATAAGAAAAAAATTCCAAAATTTGTGGATAAATATTTCCAAATTTATGTTCTAGCACAACTTTTTGAGATTTATGAAACAAAGTATTCCTGGATTGCTTCACATGATTTCCAAGTTTTTAAATGATATACTTTAGACGTAGACTTTAAGCTAACCAGGCATTGTTGAGGAGTTGAGCTAGGGAACATTGGTAAAGAAATATTTCTTCCGGTAGGAGGATTACTATGGAGGATATTCTATTTCAGATCATCAATTCTGAATGCAATTGTATATCGGGGTGCCTAATCCAAAAAAATTTGCTTGGGAGAAAAAAAAATTAGCCGTTGCTCATAAAATTTGATAAAAACAGAAACTCCCTGATTTGTATTAGTTATATTTTGTATACAGACAGTCTCCTTCGAATTTTAACATGAAGGGTCCAGATTCTCGTGACCACCTGGCAAGCCTGAGTTCATGAGCTTGATGCTTGGTTCACCAAGCACAGCACCTCAGCACTGCTGCCACACAGGTCGTGCTACCTCCCACCATTGTCACCGCCAGTGTCCAGACACTGAACTAAAGTGGTTTGATCCTCAGCACAAACTGCTCAAGACATTTTGAGCACAGAATCTGGGGGTATGACCAAGAAGCACATGCGTGAGCATCACAAGGACTGCAAGCAGGCTGGAGTGATAGCACAGTGGGTAGGGCGTTTGCCTTGCACTCAGCTCACCTGGCTGACCAAGGTTCGATTCCTCCACCCCTCTCGGAGAGCCCGGCAAGCTACCTAGCGTATCTCGCCCACACAGCAAAGCCTGGCAAGCTTCCTGTGATGTATTTGATATGCCAAACACAGTAATAACAAGTCTCACAATGGAGAGGTTGCTAGGCCCGCTCAAGCAAATCAATGAACAATGGGAGATCAGTGGTACAGTACTACAGTGCAGTAATTAATACATGTAAGCACTACCACAGCAAAGACTGTATTTGACCCCCACAGTCATGGCAAATACAGTTAAGGGAAGGGTATAGGAATAGGAAGACTTGTTCATAGATCTAAGAAACTCAAGTTTAAAACACTTTTCTCCTAAAATATTCATGTGCCTGTAGGATAATTTACAGCAGCAAAGATATAGTATTTAAGAATATGAAGAGAGCTCCTTGCTCTATTTGTTGATTCTTAGGTTGCAAAATTGAGTGATGAGACATCAAACTGAGTAACTCTTTCCCCAAAGAATTATATTTTAGAATTTTCTGAAATAATCTTGTTTGAAGGTGTTGAAAAATTTACAACAAAAACAATTTCATTGTTTGCTCCGCAGCATCAATGCTGGTTTGGAAACCTTGGGAGCAGGGCCATGAAGGTCAGTCTCTGATCAAGACGGAGTATGGCCCTGGACTCACAGTGCATCCTCTCTGACGCTCTCTTCAGTGAATTCTGCAGGAATAGTATCAAATGGGCTCCCACAGGCAATTCCAGTCTTCAAATCCCAGGATACTTGTATCCATATCCACCATCTACTTGCTCAAACTTACTTTAAAATGGCTTTCTTGACAAGATACATAGGGAATGAATTCTTTTTATATCCATAATAGGAGGAGAACTTGTTTCAGTTAATAATGGAAGCTTCAGTTAGTTGGTTTAGTACTCGCTGGTTATTATTCTTTATCTTTGTCCTGTGTGTGTGTGTGTATGTGTGTGTGTGTGTGTGTGTGTGTGTGTGTGTGTGTGTGTGTGTGTGTAGGTGGGGTAAAAACTGGCTGTGCTCAGGGCTTACTCCTGGCTCTGAGCTCATGAATAATTCCTGCTAGACTTGTGGGACCATATCTGCTGTCAGGGATCGAACTCTGGTCTGTTGCATGCAAGGCAAGGGCCTTACAGGCTGTACTATCTCTCTGGCCCAGTGTTTACATTTTTTGAACTATGAATACTACTCTTTTCTTTTCTTTTTGGGTCACACCTGGTGGTGCACCAGGGTTACTCCTGGCTTTGCACTCAGGAATTACTACTGGCTGTGCTTGGGGGACCATATGGGATGCTGGGAATCGAACCCGGGTCAGCCTCATGCAAGGCAAACTCCCTACCTGCTATACTATTGCTCCAGCCCCAATAAATACTATTCTTATGTGTGAAAAAGTAGTGCAATGACAGTTTCTGTCTTTGATTATTCTTTGTCCTTTTGTATTACAATGTCTTTCCCTCCCTTTTATTAATGTATGTCTAATACCTTTTATGTGTCTAAATTGCAATACTTCCCACTTCTTTCTAAAAATGTCATCTAATTTGGGAAGTCTCTGCCAGACCATCTTCCATATTACTCTTTTAATTTTTCTCAAACTATTACTCTTTTCTGTAATCTGTGTACTCACTTGCTAGAAATTTCACTTAAGTAGAGAACATTCTCCAACTGCTCTCCGTGAAGGAAAACCTGAGGTATGATTTTTTAAGACCTGGAAAGTTTGAAATATCACTGTTCTACTTCCTCTTCGATCGAGGCATTTACCTCCCAGAATTCCAGAGGAGAAGCCATTTTCTCTCGAAATGGTGAGTTTTGTTTTTATTTTGTTTTCATGACTGTTATGGAGGAGTCATGATGCTTATAGGCCAGAAATTTTTCCATCTTTCTCTAGAGTTTCAGTATCTCTTCTTTTATTTTCAGTGTGATGGAATTCTGCAATAACATTTTCCTTGGGTTTGGTCCATTTTCATTGTTTTGTGACTGGTAGGCCTTTCAAAATTTGGAAGTTGCTATTTTTTCCATTCAACTAATTTTTTGAGACTTCTAAATTTTTATTTTATTAACTTTTGATATTTCCCATTAATTTCCACCCCCTCCAATTTTTTCTCTGTAGCAGCAGTTAGTGGTATATTGGATACTTTCAATTTGCTATAAATTTTCTTCTGATTAGCCTTTCTCAAACTTAGCTCAACATTCAGAATATTTACTTAACCTCTTCTGCCAAGTTTCCTATTTTATTTTGCATACCTGTTCTCATTTTTTTTTTAATTTTCAAAGACTTTTTCTCTCAGTCTTAATTCTAAGTAGAGTTTACTGTGCACTCTGACATCAATGTTATTTTTAAAATTTTATTCTTCAGTCGTAACTGGCCTCTCTGGGTGAGTTCTTTCCATTTCCTAGAGACTTCCTCAGGGATTTTATGATCATCAGATGGCTGGATTCTCAGAGAATGTGGAATATTTTTCATTGTGGGGTTTTTGTTTGATAACAAGTTGCACCATTTCTTTGGGGGAAACTATTGATGTTAATAACTACAGGTCTTTTCTTTAGCTTCCTTGTAGAATACCAGGAAAAATCTTCTCTTCTCTTCCATGGAAAATGAAATGTTTGCTGATCTGCCTTGGGAGAACCAAACAGGAAAGAGTTAGCTCTCATCATTTTACCCACTATTCTGCACAGTTGGTGTTAGTGATCCTGATATTTAAGACTCTCTTCATTCTCTGTTGTAAGTCAGGCGTAGGCTCTGTTTTCTGCTCTACCAGCTTAAAATTCATCTTTTCTGAACTGACTAAAGTAGCTTTTGAGACAAATTTGTTTTCCATCCTCAAAAAAAAGTTTATTACTTTTATTCTTTCCACATTATTCCAGTAATATCTTGAACTTTTTCTCCAATTTCAATGATGTTTTCATAGGATTTGAGTAGTCAGACAATGACATGTGTATGTTCAATTTGCCACTATTAACTGGAAGTCCCATTTTAAAGTAATGTTCAAATTTAAACCAAAAATCAGAAGTTTTATAAGGCACATTGATCTATATTCTTGGAACTCTCTGATGTTTGGGTGAATGTGACATAGAAACTTGAACTTTAGCCTTCTACTCAGGGAAAAGAGGTTCTTACCCTATTTTTAAAGGAAAACACCCTCCTATTACCCGGAAACTATCCACTTGAGCTGAATGTCTCTAAAATGACAATTTCCTCCTTGAGATCTACCCCATCTGCTCTCATTGACTCCAGATAAGTGGTTCTCAGGAACCTAAATCAGTAACATCATCATTATCTAGGAAATGGTTATAAATGGCGACCGAGACAAACTGAATCAGAAATTGAAAGCAGAAGCAAGCACTCTGTTTTATCACGTCCACAGGTAGTTCTGACTCATGCTACAGTTAGAGAAACCTTGCTCTCAACAAATAACTGGGATTAGACCTTAGCATAAGACCAGTGTAAAAATTCAGTTTCGGCCATGTAAAGTAATTGCTTATTCACCAAAATAACTGTAAAATTTTAAATATATATTTGGTGGAGAAATGGAAGAATTTGAAGAGGATAAAAAACTTTAAATTGAAAAGTTAAGAGTTCATTAAAACCAGAATTTTAGATTTAACATCCTGGCCAAAGAACCCATTGCTAATTCTAATGTTTCTTTCTAGGTTAGAACTTTGATGGCTGGATATAACAGTGATCTTTGTGGGGCTGGAGTGATAGCATAATGGATAGGGTGTTGCCTTGCACCTGGACAACCTGGATTTGATTCCCAGCATCCCATATGGTCCCCGAACACCACCAGGAGTAATTCCTGGATGCAGAGCCAGAAGTGGCTCCTCTGCATCACTGGCTGTGACTCAAAAAGCAACAACACAACAACAACAACAAACAGTAATCTTTCCTAAATATGGTGGAATGCAGAATTGCTTGATAGGGCATTGAGGAAGAGGTTACAAGAGCATCACAGGTGAGCATCTAGGAATGGATTTCTACCTGGGGAGAGGATTGAATTGACTTTTTCCTCTCCTGTATATCAGGTGAAATTTGGATTTATCTTGACAGCTTCCCATGAGGCTGTTGGGATTCTAGTGTCCAGTTCTAAGGCTCTGAGGGTCCAATTGACCAATTTAGCTGACCAATGTCAGGTGACTTGCACCATAATTTACAAGCATCTCTGGAAACTTACTTTCTCTGATGACAGTCACCATTCCCACCCACAACATTACTATCCCATTAATATAGTAAGTTATCAAAATTCAAACAAATTACTAAACAAGCGGAGATTTGATAATACAAGAATCTAGTTGGGATACTTGTTCAACATCATTAACTTTTCATACTGTTGGTGTGCTGGAGCGATAGGACAGCGGATAGGGCATTTGCCTTACATGTGCTGACCAGGCCGATGTGAGTTCAATTCCTCCACCCCCCTCAGAGAGCCCCACAAGCTACCGAGAGTATCTCACCTGCACAGCAAGCTCCCCATGATATATTCAATATGCCAAACACAGTAACAAGTCTCACAATGTTATTGCACCCGCTCTAGAAAATCAATGAACAACAGGAGGACAGTGCTACAGTGCTTCAATGCTGCTGTCTCATTGGTACTGTGGTCTTAGAAATAACACAATTTAATATAATGCCGCCACCACACTCCAGGTGTGCCAATGAAAACAAAGTAAGAATGGATTTCTTCTGTGAGTTCACACTACCTGACTACTCTCTCTGAGAAGACTTAAAAGGCGTGACTTACATAAGTGAAATGACTGACCTGTGAGATGAACAGAAATATCCCTGAATTAATCAATTACAGTTAATTGGGGAAACCATCTTGGTGATGGTTTCTCTGGGTGGCACTGCAGTAGGGTCCTCTAGTGCCAATGCAGATAATCAGCTTCCAGAAGAAGAGAGGCTATTTTGTAGCAATTAGCAATTAGATGTGAGATAAAGATAATTAATAAAATTAGGCCCAAACTCCAAAGACAATCAGAAAACACTTATCTGAATATATTTGTGGTGAAATCAAGCAAGCTGGGCAGTATTACTTGCCACAAAGAGTCAAAAATAATCAAGATCTTTGGGATGAAATGAGCTCTGAGGTTAGAGTCAAACAGAAAATACTTTTTTTTCTTCAACTTGAAGGAAATCTTGAATTTGATTTTTTGACTTAAGAAAATGTAAAAAATACAGATAGACAGATAGCTATGAAAGATAGCGTGATTAGATAAGCATATATATGTATATATCCTTATTATTCATCTAATGAATTCTCAGCTATTAACTGGATAGTAAAGGGTCTGAGATACAAAGGGATTCCCTACACCATTATGACTGTTGTCACATATAAATGGAGTCCTGACCACATCTGTTCACAGTGGCACAATTATTCTCTAGAAAGATTTTTCAGTCTCTTTCTAGCTTTGTGTACTTATTAATTCCTTGATCCTTTGATTGATTGTCTTTATTTTAGGAAGGGCAAATAGAATTTACTCAATTTTCTTTATCCTGGATAGACAGTAAATCAATAACAAAATCATGTCTATCCAGGGTGATTCACTGGGATTACCACAAAATTTAAAGACTTAAATATGAAGGATGGTACATCTCTATCAGATTCCTACTCAGACAACTGGTAAAGCTCCTATCCAAGAAAAAAAATATGTAAATTTTGGGACAAAAGAGATAGTATAGGAAAAAATGTACTTTCTTTGCATACAGTTTCAATTCCTGGCAATATAAATACGATATCTGAACATCTCTAAGAGTGATCATTGAGCATAGAGCCAGGAGTAAGTTCTTGAGCACTGTGAGATGTGGCCCAAAGCAGTCTCTAAAAAATTCAGATAAATTTTCACAAAATATCTGGAATAGTATAAACTTATCTAAATAATTATCCCAATATAAGAAGTTCTGGAGAATATGAAGTTATTTGAGAAATTCAGCACAGTTTATGAGACTGTTAGTTTTAATTTTGTGAGTACTGTTTTCATTTCCCCCCCTGCTTTTTGGGTCATAACTGGAAATTCTCAGGATTTATTCCTGACTCTATACTCAGGAATTATTCCAGGCAGTGCTCAGAGCATCATATGGGATGCTGAGACTCGAACCCAGGATGGCTGTGTGCGAGGCAAACACCCTCCAGCTATACTATGGCTCCAGCCCTTTGAGTACTGTTTTCAAGCTACATTTAGAATCATACTACAACTTTGTATTTAAGTGGAAATGAGAATAGGATACAGTCAAGTTCGGACAAGGCTGTATCACTGTAGCAGTGTCCTCCCGTTGTTCATCGAGTTGCTCAAGCGGGCACCAGTAACGTCTCCATTGTGAGACTTGTTACTGTTTTTGGCATATTGAATATGCCATGGGGAGCTTGCCAGGCTCTGCTGTGTGGGCGGGATACTCTCGGTAGCTTTCCAGGTCCTCCGAGAGGGATGGAGGACTCAAACCCAGGTCAGCCACATGCAAGGCAAATGCCCTACTCACTGTGCTATTGCAATAAGGCTGCTTGTCATATTTTTCTCTCAGTGAAGAAAAAGTTCAATGAAATTATTGCCTTGCAATTGTCAGAACATGGTCCTCGGTGGTAATAGCAACAGAAAAATTTTATCCAGTAAAGACGTGCCAACTTCCTTGTTCACATGAAAAGACACATATGTACCAAATAGTGAATGATACATTTACAAAATTAAGGTATACCCTAATCAGGCAACACATAGAAATCCAGTAATGTGGCACCTGCTGGCTTAGGGGCTCTATGGAAAAGAAAGTTTTCAACCACTCTCAAGACCCCTTCACTGACTTCTACAATGACCTAGAAGCCTATTGTCAGTTGCGCCTCTTATGTGTCAATTATGTGTATCCATTTTGATGACTTATACTCTGTCCCTTTTTAAAGTGTTTCATAGTTTGTTCTTTAATTAAAGCTGAGCTAGTACCTGCAATATATGTTCTGAGTGTACACATCCTCCTAGAGACATCTATGGTTGTATGAATACTGTGTAGATTCTCTGATAAGCACAAATACCAAATGCTGCATCATCTATGCTGGTACATCACAGCACATAGTCCTTTAATGTATGGATAAGACTATTTTTTTGGAAGATAAATAACTAATCACCATGGGAAAAGTTGCTTATTGGTGTACTATCTGATACAAATTGATTCCAGTAATAGTTATCAAAAACTGTGCACTTTCCACATTTGTCAAGTTTGAGGAGAGACACTAGAAATCCATCTAACAAAATATATCACACATTTTATATCTGTCCCAATCAAGTTATATATTAAAATCAAAGTGTCGCTCTCTTAGCTCTTTTTTTCTTGCACAGTTACTTATGTACAGTAGAAGGAGGCAAAAAATACTTGGTTATATTCCATATAGAGATTAATTTGATAAAATGATCACGATATGATCATCCTGTTGTTCGTCGATTGCTTTGAGCAGGCACCAGTAATGTCTACTTCTTCCTAGCCTTGAGATTTTCAAAGAGTCATATTCAATGCTCTTTCAGGGCTAGGAGAATGAGATCTATCATTGTTATTGGTATTTGGCATATTGAGTATGACACGGGAAGTTTGCCAGACTCTGCCATGTGGGCAGGATACTTTCAGTAGCCTGCCGGGTTCTCCAAAGTAAAAACGAGATAATATCATTTGATAAAATGATGCATGCTGAAAATGCATTCCTATTATAATTATATGTAGAAAACATTCCAGAGGGAAGAGCTTCAACCACAGGGTATGGGGTTATCACAATTGAATGGAGAGAAAGTCTTCTAAAAAAAGAATACCGACAGGTTTTTGAACTGTAGCTAACCATTTGGCCACTTTACAAAGACTATGAAAACAAGGTTCCTCAAGAAGATTCAAAGGTATAGGTCAACCTACAGAAATGAATCCTTTACATAATATGAGATTGACACCCAAAGACAGTAGACATAAAGGCCAGGAATATTGCTCCATAGTTGGAAGCCTGTCTCATGAGCTGGGGGAAAAGGCAGATGGAATAGAGAAGGGATCACTAAGTCAATGATGGTTGGAGGGATGGGAGATGTGCGCTGAAGGTAGGTAAGGACCAAACATGATAGCCTCTCAGTATCTATATTGCAAACCATAATGCCCAAAAGTAGAGAGAGGATATGGGTGAAATTGTCTGCCATAAAATAGGGGGAGGGTTGAGATGGGAGGAGGGGATACTGGGGACATTGATGGTGAAAAAAGGTGCGTTGGTGGAAGGAAGGGTGTTCGATCATGTATGACTGAAACTCAAATGTGAAAGCTTTGTAACTGTATCTTATGGTGATTCAGTAAAAAAATAAAAGAAATGAATCCTTGTTACTATTACTCATATTAGTGTCCATTGGAAAATAGCCAGCTTAGTGTTTAAAAAAATCTATTTCTTATCACCATTTTATTTTATCTTTTCTTGGTTTCCCTGTCTTTCTCTTTTTCAGTGTTCTTTTTTTTTTAGATTGATCTCATTTTCCAGTGGTCTTATGACAGATGTCTAAGGATTACATTTTTGAGAAGCTTATCTTTGAAATACCTTCTGATTGATAATAAACAGACTAGATAATTATTTCTAAACTGATTTTATTTTAAAATTATTAGACTATTGATCCCTCATTTAAAAGTTATAATTTTACTATATAAAGATTCTAATTTCTTTCTTGCACATATTTAGAGGCTTTTTCATTATTTTTCAGATTAGTAGAAATTAAATACAATATATTTTTTAAAAATTTCTTTGAATTTTATTATTTTCCTTAATAATTGTGACAATTAAGTCTAGGAATGTGTGGACTTTATAAAAAATTTTTATTAGTGAAACACCATGAAGAACAGTTGTAGACTTACAAATTGTTGTGCTTGGGTTTTAGTTATACAATGATCAAACACCCATCCCTCCACCAGTGCCCATTCTCCACCACCACTGATCCCAGTATCCCTCCCACCCCCTATCCCTCCCATCCCACCCTGCCTCTGAGGCAGGGCATTCCCTTTTGTTCTCTCTCTCTCCCTTTGGGTGCTGTGGTTTGCAAGAGAGGCATTGAGTGGCAATCATGTTTGGTCTATAGTTTACTCTCAGCACGCATCCCCCATCCTGGGAGGATTCTCCCAACACCCTTTATTTGGTGCTCCCTCCTCTATCTGAGCTGCCTTTTTCCCCTAGTGTGTGCAGCTGGTCTCCAAGCCATGGAGCAAACCTCCTGATACTAATCTCAGCTATTCTTCGGTGTTAGTCTCCTATTTTGCTATAATGTGTGTACTTTAAATTCTAGAAACAATGTAATATTTCTCAGATTATTTTACCTTATTCACTTAATGTTTTTTCATCTGTCATTTATATTATTTGAATGTTGATGTTCCTGCAGTGATCCATTACTTTTATGATTTATTTCCTCTTTTGTTAGAATTTTTATTCTTCTTTGTTAGAATTTATTCAACTATGTAATCAAAATCTATTTTGAATTAACTCAATAATAGTGTTTAATATAGTAGGCCTTGTAATAAATTTGTCTCTTTAAATTGTACCTAATAATTTTAACAAAGAGTAATACAATTTCCAGTTTTTCTTCTGAAATGCATTTTCTTTAATTTGATATATATTATTTATTTGTCATCCAGCTACATATTTATATTTAAGGGAGAGATATTAAGCTGTTTTGGAGCACAGCTGAGAAGTTTTTGAGTTGTTGCATATTATTAGAGGATTCCACAGTTTTATTACCTGCCTTTTCCCCACGTTAGCAAGTTCTTGAACAGTAGAATCTTTCTAGGAACCAAAAGGGGAAATGGAACCAAGAGGTTTATTTTCTCTAGTCCATTATTTTCATAAGGTGCTAATTTATCTACCACATGATGTATCTGTTATTAAAGTCCAGGGCTACTTTGCTTCAACTTATTCTGTGAATACATGCATATTTCTATCTTATTTAGGATAGTAGAATATTGCTAGCCACATGAAACTGAAGAATGTGGCACTTTCATTTTTCTGCCTAAAGAGATATTAACTATTTTAATAAGTAAGCATAAGTTAAATAAACTAAATTATGGTGCCCTAAGTAGAAATACATAAGGAAAGAAAGGTAATCAAACAATATCTGGGTGAACCATTTTGATTGTGAGATGTTTTTGAAGGGAGAGTGATAGAAATATAGATAGATGATAGATAAGAAGTAAACAAGGGAGAAAAGAGGAAATGGAGTGAAAGAGGAAGATAGGAAGAAAAAGAAAGGCAGATAAGTATGTCAGAGCAAAAGAAAAAAATGGAAAGTTAAGGATGGTAGGTGGGAAGATATAAAAGAAAAATATGTAGGTAGTATAAGTAAAGAGAAATAAAAAATAAATATAATCACTCATGAATCATTGGTTAGATGACTCTACAATTAGAATTCTAGACAGAAAAATGTTATGGTAATAGCTAGCAAACATTTGAAACAATTACTGAATTAGCATGAGATAGACATTACAAAGATGAGAGCATTACAAAGATGTTCATAATTTGGTTTTAGTCATACAATGATCCAATATCCATCCCTCTACCAGAGTACGTTTCCTACCACCAATGTTCCCAATTTCCCTCCCACCATTCCCCAACTACTCCCCTCACCCTGTCCTGTCTGCCTCTACAGCAAGCACTTCTCTCTCTCTCTCTCTCTCTCTCTCTCTCTCTCTCTCTCTCTCGTGCATATGGGCAAACAACTGTTTTTCAATGTATCAATAGAGCAGCAAGGAAGTACAAATTTTAAAAACATTTTTAAATACAGAAAAAGAATTTGATGAAAAAAAAATAAGAGCAGGAAATTAGCATTTACTTCTATTACTGTACCTGATTCAAAAGATATTTTTGAACATTAAAATACATTTAAAATATATAGAAAGTGTTTGATTTTATTTTAATAGCGATTTTGTCCCTGATCTATGGCATATATGTATATTTCATGCATTGATCTTTTATCTACGATCATTTTAACAGATATCAATATTTGCCCAAAGGAATTATTAAAAAATTCCCTTTCCACAGACTTCACATCTAATTAAGAAAATAACTGTACCTCATGGTGTTTCACTAATAAAAAAGAAAAAATATATATAAAAAAAAAAGAAAATAACTAAGTCATTGTAAAGTCACATTGTTAAATACACAGAGCCTTTGTGATAACAAACTTTTTGGCTGTATCTGCTCATTTGCACTAGTTGGGAAACTGGGGTCTAGAGAAGATGAATAGAAGTATGGGCTGGGCCGATAGCACAGGGGTGGAGCAATAGCACTGGGCTGGAGTAATAGCACAGTGCTAGGGCATTTGCCTTGCACGCAGCTGGCCCGGTCCAGCTGGTTTCGATTTCTCCGCCCTTCTCGGAGAGCCTGTCAAGCTACCGAGAGTATCTCACCTGTATGGCAAAGTCTGGCAAGCTCCCCATGATGTGCTTGATATGCCAAACACAGTAACAAGAAGTCTCACGATGGAGACATTACTGGGCCTGCTCGAGCAAATCAATGAAGAACGGGAGGACTGTGACCGTGTCCGTTTGTCTTTGAGTATTGCAGAGTGAGGTAGCTCGGCGGGGTCTCACCGTATCTGAATCTCTGCCTGTTCCCAGACCCAGCCGTCAAATACCATAAATCACACAATAATACCATGGTTGCCCATGAGCCGCTCCATAACCTGGTCAATGACAATAATTTCTTTTTTCTTTTTTTTAACGAATCACTGCGGGTTACAGTTACAGGCTTACAAAGTTTTGTGCTTACATTTAAGTCACACAATGATCCAGTATCCATCCCACCACCAGTGCCAATTCACCACCAGCAACATTCCCAGTATTCCCCCATCCCCCTGCCCCAAGCGCATTCCCTTTTACTCTCTCTCCTTTTGGGTGTTGTAGTTTGCAGTACAGGTATTAAGTGGTCATTACGTTCAGTCTATAGTCTATTTTCAGCACACATCTCCCATCCCGAGCGGGCACTCCAAGCATTCTTTACTTGGTGTTCCCGTCTCTATCTGAGCTGCCTTTTCCCCCAGTATGTGAGACCAGCTTCCAAGCCATGGAGGAATCCTGCTGGCTCTTACCTCTACTATCCTTAGGTGTTAGTATGACGATATTTTCTATGTCTAGTTGTTGTCCAGTAATTTTTCACTTAGTGAATTTTGATCCTGCCCATCTGATTATTTTGGAAGGCTTCACCTAGCTCTCTAAAAGGTGGTTGTTCTTTCATTGTCTTCAATAGATGCTCGGTGCATACTGTGTATGTTTGTATTATGTGAGTTATGTGATTCATAGATAAAACATATCATTTGGATATTCCTCAGCAATCGTTGGATTGGTTTCATAAAAAAAGAACAAGAAAGAGTATGATGAGGAATCTCTAAGTTGAATTTTCTCCTCCAACTTCTTTGTCTTCATCAATGAGTTTTGATGCTTCTACGCATAAGAACCGGATCCCACTGAGGCCCAGATGAAACAGTATAAAAGCTCTCATCCACAGCATGATTCGTAAGGAAGGGATTCATCACTCTAGGTTAGATAACAGAATTTCATTGGAATATGTTTTCATAACAACGGAAAGGCTCTGTGCCAAGAAAAGTCAATGGTGACATAAGGGAGCACAGCAAGATGTTATGCCCCGGGGGAGAGTTTTGCAGCAGACCATCCCTTTTCCCATCATAAGCACCCCAGAGATTATCCAAATCAAATAACAAATTCAAGGAGAGATTTTAAGGGCTACAAAAAATATTCTGGAGTATTTCTAAATAATTTCCATAAAAATCACAAATTTAAAACAACTCTTGTGCAAATTAATGCTTTAAATATTCATCATTACACAGTGAGATTTGTATTCTGTAGGGAAATAAGAGGAGAATGCTTTAACTAAACAACTAAATTGTAGCTTTAATGAAGTGTCCAAGTGATGGATCAAAATAGGTTTAAATATATTTTTATTTATTTATCATCAGTTTCTTTCAGAATTTTTATTCTAAACACATACACAATATAACTGAATTCATTTTTGAGTTAGAATTTACTTAGAATTTACTTTAGAAATTCAATTTTGAAACAGAAATATATTAGTTTAGTTCAAAAAATTCATTGTATTGATCCCCTACTTGTTAGAATATTTTTCTAGATACTGTGTGGTAAAATAAAATCAGAAATAAACTTTGGCTCCAAGTATTTGCACCCCCTTAGAAGAACAAATATATGTCATTAATTTTATATAAACGTGAAATTACAATATTAACTTGAAGATATGTGAGAGTAAATTAGGTAACAATCACCAATGAAAAAAATTTAGAAAAAGCCTTCTGGAAGATACACCCCCTAAATAGCTTTTCAAAATCAAATTCACTTAAAGAAAGATAGGTCTGACATGGAATCAGAGACAAACCATGCGATGTCATGCAAGAGAAAATTTCATTAATATATTGGCAATTCAGCTGTAAAGTGCAATGCAGTTTTATTCTAATTAAGCAAAACGCAAAACTAAGTATATATGTATATCTGTATACTGTTGGGTAAAATTGGGTTGTCCTTGCTCCTCCCTCAGGGAGCTTAGGTTAATTGAGTTACTCCCACAACAGTGCCCCTGAGGCACACCCAATTTCATCAGGAACTAATAATCCTATATTCCCTTTCTCTTTCCTTTATGTTATTTGCGTGGTTAGCAATTCCTTTTTGATAAACACTCAGGAGAACAGTTGATTCCATGCTTTGTAATACGGGAGTTAATTGACTCCAAATAATATTTACTCCTGGGCATCCACTGTATTTACTTGACTTAAACCTCAGTTGCCCTTGCATTCCAAAAGCAGAGTCCCAATGAAGGGACTGGATGGACCTAAGGCAAGCTGTAAGGTACCCTGGCATCAAAAGGGGACAGGCTAAGCACCATAAGTATAATAAGTTAAGAGAATGGTCATGGACAAATTCTGTCATGACCCCAAAAGTAGTAACTGAATAAGTACCCTGCTGGGGTTAGGAAAGATTAACCTGGTCTGAGGACTGTGGTCTGGAATAAATAGTGAGATATCCCCAGGAAGAGCCAAACTTTAAGCTTAATACCTCTTACTGTGTTCATAAAAATTAATAGAAATATTATGAGAAGTAAATTTACCATGATTGTATAAATGGATTACTAGCTGAAGAAAGGAGAAAGCAATACACCCTGGATGGAATCCCGTCCTTGAATGGATCTCCTAGTAATCTGGAGTGCTGAACCCTCAGATGATATTTTTATCCTTAAGTTAATCTTCTAGAACTTCCCCTGAAGTAGTGGCTACATCTCTGTCTGTTGTTATGACAACATTCAACCCGACCTAGGTGTACCACACCTTTCATGATTGCTATATAACTATAATGTAAGGGGAAAGAAGAGGCTTTTGGACTTTGAGGTCTTTGAAGACTAGACAGTCTGTGAGGACTAGAAGGAGGAAAAGATGACATGATGACTGGAATTAGAAGATCTAGAGAGAAGATGATGACTAGAAAGTCGAGAACTAGAAGCAGAGAACTTTGAGGTTCTGCGAGGAAACTAGGTTGATTGAACTATCATGACTGGGATTATGACCAAAACTACGACTACTATTGCATTGTAAGGGAGAGAGCAGACTACGAGGAGGAGGAGAGAGAAACACACTGTATACCAACCAGCCAAGCGCTCAGACCCAGTTTCTCTCTTCCCCATCCTTAGTTTGTCTGTTACCATCATCTGTTTGGGGGAGGCAACTCTCTGCCAACCAACGCTCGAGTCCTGTGTTCCCCCACGTGATTTTTCTTCGAAACTCATGGCATGCTGTAGCACTTAATCAACATTTTTAAATCTCCCCAAGGTATCAAGCTAAAATTCTTTTAGTTATTCTTAGAACTGTAATATATTTTTCATATCATGATGTTAGACAGTGCTACAGTGCTACAGTGATGTTAGATTAGGTTGCTTGGAACTGAAAAAAAATTATGTGTTATAGGAAAGTAGCAGTTTAGAAATTACACACATTTCCTTTCATAATTTTACATTTCAACAATTTTACATTTCTTTAATGAGATATCTCTATACACACCCCTATATACATATACACACATATATGTGTATATATATGCATATATATACAGACATATATATATACATACATATATTATTTGTTATTGGTTTATTTTGGGGGGGGGCAACACCCTGCAGTGTTCAGAGCTTACTCCTGGCTCTTTATTCATGATCATTCCTGGTGGGGCTCAGGGATACATATTGGGTACAAGGAAACAAATACAGGAGGGCCCTGTGTATGGCAAGCACCCTACCTACTCTACTATGGTTCTGGTCAAATAAAATATGTGTATATTTTTAATATTTATTTCAGAGCTCTGGATCAATTTAGCAGGCAGGGTTTATCACATATCTGAAATATAAATTGCTTTGTTATTCTTTTCGCTAGATGTTAAATGGGTTAACAAATCTTTCTCCTTACCATCCTCTATTCTCACCACACCCAGCAGAAAACTTTCTTTAGCAGTGCTTATTACAAGTAAAATACATTGGGATCTTCTTCCTCCTCTAATTGCTTTTAACTCATGCACCACTCATCTTAGCTCCAGTAAATAGATGCAATTGTCCTAATTTTAAAAATAAAAAATGTGAGTTAGAGGGATGTTAAATAATTCACTTCCTTAGTAAGTAACAGAGCAATCTGTTCTAAGACCTTGTATTTTAAATACTAAATTAGCCTGCTTCTGAATAGCCATTTTAACTTTATAAAAAGCACAAATTAATGCAGAATTTTAAAAGTCTATATAAGTATTTCCTAATTGACTTTAAACCCCATTCTCAAACTAAAACTTAATAGATTTGTCATATTTCTGAATCTCATTAAGTTTTGTAGGTTTCTGATGACTAGTAACTGATTATCAAGGAAAAAATATCAGTTAATATTGCATTCAAGGAAAAGACAATAGAAAAAAATTCTAGATATTTTTCACATTTACAGAAGGTTAAAGGAAGACAGAATAACTGCAATGGATTATGTTAGAGGAACATATCTTTATTTCAATTATTCTCACCAAAATAAGAATTTTCATTTGGATAACTATAGTCAGACCGTGAATTTAGCCAAGGATATAATTATTCATTTCTATAAGTGAGAAGAAAACATAAGTCAATAGAGAGCCAAATGAATCATCACTTAAAAATGAATGATGAGAGTTAATGAATCAATTCTGCCTATTACAGTGTTATAGTAATAAGAGAGGAAACAATATTTAAAATTGAAGGCTACTAAATATGGAACAAATAAACTTAAGTGGTATAACAAAGCGCACAACCAACCTACAGAATATTACACTATAGAATGTACTAGAATTGAATAATGTGGATGCATTCTGCAAACATTCAGGCCATATTATGTCCAAACGCCACATTTGTCTTCCCATAAGTTAAAAGATGGTAATTGAATGTCAGGAGTGCAGTAAGCAAGGGATTGCCTATTAGGCATTCTTTTGGTTGATTCTGAATTATAAGTTTGTGTAGAGAGAATATTATGACATTGAACCTAGTTTTTTTGTTTGTTTGTTTGTTTTCTGCCTTGTCCCACTTGTCCCACTACCTCCAATACCTTTACTACCAGCTGCTGCCACACTCCAGGATGATTTCTGGATGCTCGGGCCCAGACTCACGCACGGGTGAAGCCCCACTAAACCAGGGAAGTGGAACTCTGTGACCTTGGACTCCAGACTCAATGGACCCGGGAACAGAGATCCTCTGCCTACTACTAGCAGCCTGGCAGACCTCCACTACCGCCACTACCTCCACTACCCAGCCACCACAACGCTTCAGGACACTTTCTGACCATACGACACATCACAAAATACTTAATACAAGATTACTGCACCATATTTAAAGGGATTCGAATATGTTTTGAACCAAGGGAACACCTGCAAGGATGAATAGAGCCCATTCTAAAAGCCTCTATCCCTCTAGGAGAGCCTGGCAAGCTACCAAGAGTGTCCCACCCTTCTGGCAGAGCCTGGCAAGCTACCGAGAGTATCCTGCCCACACGGCAGATGCTGGCAAGCTATCTGTGGTGTATTCGATAATGCTGAAACCAGTAAATAGAATGGGTCTCATTCCCCTGACCCTGAAAGAGCCACCAATATGGCAGCATTAAGAATGATGAGGAAGGAGAGGCTGATAAAATCTCAGGGCCGAACTAAGCTGCCAAAATGAATAAGGACAAAAATGACTGTCTGTACTTTCAATGCACTTACGCTGACATGGGACGAATCCATCGAGTACCTGATGGTGCAAGCAGGAAAGATCAAGTACAACATCATTGGTCTGACCGAGACAAGAAGGCATCAATCATGTCATTACGTTTTCGACACTGGAGAAGAACTGTTCCTCCGAACATATGACAAAAGAGGCATTGGTGGTGTCAGTGTCCTTGTCAACAAGAACTTGGCCACGAACATTGATTCATTCAATGCCTAACAACCTGAATAGGACAATTACACTTGAATAGATGTGGCTCACTGCCAGCAGTTTCTATCTTCATTGTCTAAGCACCAACATCCAATTATGGTAAAAGGTAAAGGTAAAGGCCCTCCCGTTGATCGTCGATTTGCTCGAGCGGGCCCAGTAACGTCTCCATTGGAGACTTTGTTGTTACTGTGTCTGGCATATCGAATACTCCCAGTAGCTTGCCGGGCTCTCCGAGAGGGGCGGAGGAATCGAACTTGGGTCGGCCATGTTGCGTTCGCCTTACAAGCGGCCAACATGGCCACCCGAGTTCGATTCTTCCGCCCCTCTTGGAGAGCCCGGCAAGCTACCAGAGTATTCGATATGCCAGACACAGTAACAACAATCCAATTATGATGAAGGAGAAATTGAGCAGTTCTACATGGAGCTGGAGAAGTTCTATAAAGAATACCACACCTTCTACAAGATCATTTTCGGTGGTTTTAAAGCCAAGATAGAACCGAGACAATCAGCTGAAGAACTCCAAATTGGGAACCATGGCCTAGAATGGAACAAATAAGGTGAGAGACTGTCTGAGTTTAACATGTTGACCAAGATCATCCATGGTAACTCACAACTCCAGAAGACTGAATCTACACGTTGGGCATGGGAATCTCCCAGTGGACGGTTCCACAATGAAATTGACCACATCATATTCAATCAACGGTTTTGCCTGACTGATATTGCTGTTGTCCCAAAATTCCGAATGGGATTGAACCACCATCTCCTTTGTGCAAAATTCTTCTTCACAGAGCAGGGAGAAAGGGCTGAAAAGTTTAAGAAGAGAACTCCCAGAAAGACCACCAATTGGGAGTCCTTTGGCACTATTGTGGCAACATGGGGAGATGCTGTCATTGACAACATTGATGAGGAATACGATTGGCTGGTTCAGCATCTCCATGATTCTGCAAAGAATGCCAAAAGAGAGATAGCCACAAAAAAACAACTGTCTTTGAAAACTCTTGAGCTCATTTGCTTATGTGGCCTGGCACAAGCCTCAGGAAACTACAAGTGAACATCTGAGCTCACAAAGCAGTATAGAGAAGTGATCAAGGAAGACCTCAAAGGGAGAAGAGCAGCAGTGTTGGCTGATATGGCAGAAGCTGGGAAAAGCAATGCCTACCTGTCCTTCGCCAACTACAAGACCAAGATGACTGCCCTCCGATGTCCTGATGGATCTATCACATCTTCCCAAAGGGCAATGGAGAAGATTATCCATGAATCTCTTCAATAGCCTTGTCCACCTGCCCACACACCAAATTCCGCAGGATGGCTATGTCGTTTCCAATGCTCTCCCTTCCGAAATCCAACACACCATTTCATTGGTAAAGAAGTGAACAGCACCCGGCTCAGACAAGGTCAGGCCCGAACACCTGAAGAACCTGCCATCAGTACTCATCAATACACTGACTCCGCTCTTCACATGCTACCTGTCTGAATGCAAGGTTCCATCCCAGTGGAAAACCAGCAGGACTGTACTACTTTACAAGAAGGGAGACATTCATGACATTGGCAACTATCACCTGATCTGCCTGTTGTCTGTCGTCTACAAGCTGTCCACTCGAGTTATACTGAATTGGATTGGCAAAACACTAGATGATGGACAACCATGTGAGCAAACCGGTTTCCGAAAAGGATTCAGCACAATCGACCATATCCACAAAATAACCAAGTTCATTGAGGTTTCTCGGGAGTTCAAGATGCTGCTCTGTCTAACGTTTATTGATTGAAAGAAGGCCTTTGATTCTGTTGAGACTGAAGCGGTCATGGAAGCCCTAGCCAATCAGGGCGTAAAAACTCAATACATCAGGATCCTCTGTGAGCTGTATTGCGGATTCACTACCAGGATATCACCATTCTACAGGGAGTTGATCATTGATGTCAAGAGAGGTGTTCAGCAGGGTGATACCATCTCACCAAAACTCTTCAGTGCCACCCTCGAGAACGTCATGCGATAACTGGAATGGGAAGGAATGGGAGTGATGATAGACAGTTGGCAACTACACCACCTTTGCTTTGCTGATGACATTGTTCTAATAACACCAAACATCAGCCAACTGGCATTATGCTGGCTGACTTCAACTGTGAGTGTGGATCTGTCAGAATACAGCTGAATCTCACAAAGACAATATTTATGAGAAACAGTCTTGTTCCCAACATTCCATTTGCTCTCAATGGGATGAACATCTGCGAATGCAACAGTTATATGTACCTAGGTCGATAAGTCAACATGACGAATGACCTGGCACCTGAGTTGCGCATGAGGAAGAGAGCGGCTTGAAATTCCTTCAAGACAGTCAAAGAAGTAGCTAAGAGGATGAAGAACCTCCAGCTCTGGGCACATCTCTTCGATTCCACTGTTTTTCCTGCAGTAACATACACCTCAGAGACATGGGCCCTATGAAAACAGGATGAGAACGCTATTAGGGTCTCCCAAAGAGGAATCAAAAGAGCTCTGCTTGGAGTATCAGGTTTCACTCAAATGAGAGAAAGAATCCAGAGTTCAAACCTTAATAGAAGGTCAAGAATCAGGGATGCTGTCTCATTTTTCAAGGTGTCAAATATCAGATGGGCTGGACACGTAATGAGATTTGGACATGACTGTGGGACTAGAGCCATTACCAACTGGATTCCATGGGTTGTCTAAAGATTGTGTCGCCGCCCACTTATGAGATGGTCAGACTTCTTCATCAAGACCCTGAACGATTGGTTTGAGGCTGTTCGTGTTCCTTGAACGAGAAGATGCCATTGGGCTTCTCTAGCACACAACAGGGATGAATGGAGACGTTGCTGGCGCCAGCTCAAGGAATTTGATGAGTAACGGGATGTCAAGTGATCAAGTGATCAAATCCCACTTTTTGACACTTCTATTGTTTTATTTTAATTCTTTGTGAATATGTCAAAGCCCTTTTCATTCATAAAAATATTAGCTCCCCAGTGATGAGAACTATGTCTATTTAACCTATATTTTGCAAAAAGTTAATTAATGGAATTAATAAGACAGCTATAAGTTGTATGCTACATGGACTTATCTCTTAGGCAAAAATATTGTTATTAGCCATAATTTAAGAGTGATTTTGGCATTTTTCTGAAACTTTGCTTAAAAAGAGCAATTTTCTACATCTTTATTTAGGTACATGTGTAACACAGCTAACAAAATGTGTCAGCGCCAATGAGAGCAGGGTAGGTCACTTGCCTTATACAAAATAGACCCGGGCTCAATCTTCAGGACTACATATGGTTCCCTGAACTCCACCAGGAGTGACCCCTAAGCACAAAGCCAGGAAAAAGTCTTGAGCACATTCAGTGTGGCCAAAAAAAAAAAAAAGACGTGTGAAAGATTTAGGCTTTTAGACTGCATTACTTTATTAACATTTTTATGAGACATAAACAAGATGAGAGTTAATGAATCAATTCTGCCTATTACACTGTTATAGTCATAAGAGAGGAAATGATATTTAAAATTGAAGGGCACTAAATATGGCACAAATAAACTTAAGTTATTACCCCCAACTTACAGAAGATAAAATGAGCAAGAACTGAAGAAAGACATCTAAATTTTAAAGCCATGATTTTCCCACGCAGTGGTCTGTAGCCTTAGCAATTTCATTTATTGATTTCATGATTAATTGTCATTTGGACCACATTTGGTGGTACTCAGGACTTACTCCTGGCTCTGCAATCAGGAATTATTCCTGACAGTCTTGGAGGTCCACATGGCATTCTAGGAATCAAAACTGAGTTGACTGCATACAAAGCAAGTACCATATCCATTGTACTATAGTCAGGGCCCAACATCCTTGGTAATTTATTTAATCACAGAGCTGAAATCTCTCATTGATAAATTGAAGGCCTAGGACAAATCTTGCTTATTTCATCAACTACAGCCCTGCTATACAAGTGTACATTTTACTTGAACATTTAGACACATTTGGAGAGTAAGCTAAAGAAGTACCAATATTACTAATAAAAAATACCTGATTATGTGGTGTAATGAAGAATGAGAAAATCCTTTTAGGAAATAATTAAGACATATATCCTTATGTATGTGTACTGAGAATTTAAAAAATTGTTGAGGAAATCTTACTCTTTTCTCTGTAGACAGCAGAAATTAATATTCTTGTTTGATCTTCTTTTATTTGTTTTGGTTTGGATTTTGGACCACACTGGAGGTGCTCAGGGCTTACTCCTGGATCTGTGCTCAGGGATCAAACCCAAGTTCAGAGCATGCTTGGAAAATGTCCTATTCACTATACTGTTGTTCCAGCACTGAGTTTTCTTTTTTTTTTTGTCTGTTAGTTTTGGTGTTTGGGTCATACCCAGCTGTGCTCAGGGTTTACTCTCAGCTCTGTGCTCAGGGATCTCTTCAGGTAGAGATTTAGAGACTGAACTATGGTCAACTACATGCAAAGACAGCACCTTACTCCCTGTTCCAGTTCTCTGCACCCAGGACTTATATTTTTAATGCTCTTTAAGAGAAGTGAGTTAACATTTAAGCATTTCATGTCCATTCTCAGAAGAAAAACATGTAATCTATTGTGCAACAAACTGTACATCTACATCACTTAGATAAATAATTCAAAATCAAACATGACCCAAATCACTGATATTTCTTTCTAAACCTCCTCTACCAATTACTTCTAGTTTTCTCAAATGTCAATTCCACATTTCCGGTTGCTCAGATCTAAATTTTGGATTAATATTTCACCTCACACTTTAATATTTGAACACAAAATCCATTAGCAAAATCTTGCAGCTCATCTATTAAAATTAGTCTAAAATCTGATTGACCTTTACCGGGGTAAGCTTCCAGTTCTGTCCCAGCTCTTCATCTGTCACCTGGGCCACTGCGATCGTGGTTCTCCTGTCTCTGCCCTTTCGCTTCATTTCATTTTAGTATCCAGAATTATCCTCTTATAATAAAAGAGAGATCATAGCAATCCCTTACTCTAAAGCCACCCATGGATTCCCATTTCATTTATAGTAAAATCCAAAGACTCGACTTCCTGGGCCCTACATGATCTGGACCCTGATTACATTTTTCACTTCATTTCCTATCACACGTTTCTTTTCTTACATCAATACACCCAGGTTTCTTTTGCTGGTCCGCTTCAAAAATACCTAGGAGGAAACTTACGAAGTTCTCTGTGATCTCATCTGTACATTTTCTTGGACTGAATGTCACCCTTTCAGAGAAGGCACACATGAGCATCTTTCAAAGGCTGGACCCAGGTTGCAAGGGTGGCATTTATTACTACTGATGTGCTTTATGCTGATTTGTTCCTTGACTGAGTTTCTCAGCACATTTGGGCAGCCCTGAGGACACGAACATCATTTTACTGGAAAGCCTGGATACTAATATAATAATCGTCACAGGATTGGTACTCTGGAAATGTTGCCTTGATTAATTTATATTTACATAAACTATGCTTAAGCAATGCATATGTTTCTTGCTGAGCTCTGTTAAATTTGAACCGATGCATATGTACACAGCTCCCTTATTTTCTTAGACATCTAATAAGAAAAGTGATGATTCAATTGGGAAGAAAAAAGCAATGCCAAAGGGTAATGGTGATAGTGAGAGAGACAAATGAATAAGAGTAGAAAACCTCAAGGAAAACATAGAAGCAAAAATGAAATGAGAAAGAAGACAAAGCATGAAACTAACATGCAGAAGACCAAGAAACGTCCATTGGATCAATGAGTAAAGCAGGGATTTTATTTATTTATTTATTTTAGTTTTGGGGCTAGAGCGATAGCACAGAGGGTAGGGTGTTTGCCTTGCAAGTAGCCGACCCAGGTTCAATACCTCCATCCCTTTCGGAGAGACTGGCAAGCTACTGAGAGTATCTCACCTGCATGGCAAAGCCTGGCAAGCTCCCCACGGTGTATTCAATATGCCAAACATAGTAACAAGTCTCACAATGGAGACCTTACTGGTGCCCACTTGAGCAAATCGATGACCAATGGGAGGATAGTGCTACAGTGCTTTTTAGTTTTTAAGACACACCCAGCAATGCTCAGGGGTTGTGCGTGGCTCTACCCATAGGAATTCCTCCTGGCAATGCTCAGGGAACCATATGGGATGCTGGGGATTGAACTAGGTTGGCTGGATGCTAGACAAAGGCCCTGCCCATTGTATTATTGCTTCCAGCCACAGCAAAAAAGAATTTGTAAAGACAACCAGCAGTAGTGGTACTTGTGACAGTAAGCAAAACAGAGTAGGTAGCCAACTGCGCTGAAGGCTATAAGAGAAGATGTGTTCCTTGAAGTTATTTTCTCCTAGGTCATCTGCTACACCAAGACACCCTCCCTGCAAGAAATGTGAGCTTGCAAGCCATGTGAAATCACTCTGCCTCCTTCTCTCCCCACAGATCTTCACAAGTCTAGTTTTTCAGCTCTAGAAGTCAAATTGTGACATCTCTTTCAACTCATACATATTATTTCCCTGGCACCAGAAGTTGATGTGTCATGAAAAGATGGCCTACAGCTATGCCTTAGAAAAGTGGAAATAAAGGAAAGCACATATTCAGGCATTCACCTCCTCTCTAAATCCCTCTGTCCCTTTCATTCCATGGGTCCTGACAAGTTTGTGTGTCAGGCCATTATTCCCTCCAGAGTGCTCTGTTGATAAAGTGCTTAGTCATACTCAAAGTTTTCTGAAGAGCTCATGAGTGCCAGGCTTTCACTGAACCAGCTGCTTATAAAATTTTTCATGGCAAGTCAGCAAAGCTTAAGTGCAGAGTCTTTGCCAGAGAGCAGCGTCGATGCATGGACGGGGCAGTTGTTCTGTGGGCTGCCTGCGATGTGTTTTATAGCAAATACGCTTCATGTTTTGACATATTGGTAAATTCCCATTCGAATCCTAGGAAACACTCTGAAATCACTCTTTTATATTTTTGCTGTTTAGAAAGTGATCATCATCACAACTTTTCTTATTTTTTGCAAGACTGCCTTCAGACTCTTGATGCTATTGAGTCACACCTCCAGTTATAAGGAATTTTCTTCTTAGGAGAAGTTGAAAAATGGGGCTGGAGCAATTGCACAGTGGGTAGGGTGTTTGCCTTGCATGCGGTCGACCGGGGTTCGATTCCCAACATCTCATATGGTCCCCTGAGCACTGCCAGTAGTAATTCCTGAATGTCGAGCCAGGAGTAACCCCTGTGCATCACCAGATGTGACCCCAAAAGAAAAAAAAACAAATAAAGAAAGAAGTTGAAAAACAGCAATTGGCTGAAGATGTGGGTTTTTCTCTACTTGCTTGTGTATATAAGCTTCAAGGTTCAGGACTCATTTACTCACCTCAGCAAAATGTCTCTTGTATTTCAGACTATGGACCACTCATCTTTTGAAGATGCTAAAGTTTGATGTTTTATGAATCTTGAAATTCTACAATATAAAAAATCTTATGTAGATCTCAGTCTGTCTCCTTTCCTGATTATTGTGGAATGTCCTATGTTAGGTCAAGAGAAGTGAAAATAAGTTATTAATAAAAATGCTCTAATAAAAAAACCAAAGGTAAAGGTAAAGGTAAAGGCCCTCCCGTTGATTGTCGGTTTGCTCGAGCGGGCCCAGTAACGTATCCATTGGAGACTTTGTTGTTACTGTGTTTGGCATATCGAATACTCTCGGTAGCTTGCCAGGCTCTCCGAGAGGGGCGGAGGAATCGAACTCGGGTCGGCCATGTTGGCCGCTTGTAAGGTGAATGCCCTACTGCTGTGCTATCGCTCCAGCCCCCAAAACCAAAACATTTCATTTTAGGTCCTCATAGCTTCAAATCAAAGGGAGACTTGGAAATTATTTTTTGACTAAGTTACTTGGTGAATTTCACTATTGTGGAGGATATAGGAAATAAAATCAGTTACTCTTCTCAATTTCTGTTAATTTCACCCAATATATGAATGGTTCTTAATTCAACTTTTGATGCCAACTTATTCAAATATTTTGGTTTTAGATTATTAGGCTTAAATATACTTATTTGTTATGCACTAAATAACTCCTTAAGGTGATTTTGGATTAAAGCTTATTATAGATTTCATATTCAGATCTCAAACACTTAGATTTGTACAGGTTCAGTCAAGGTCCTCCCGTTGTTCATCGACTCGCTCGAGTGGGTCCAGTAACGTCTCTATCATGAGACTTGTTGTTACTGTGTTTGGCATATCGAATACGAACAGGTTAATAATAAAAAATGTTGATATTTTCTAGTCAATTTTAATAAGAACTAGATTTTTCAATAAGTTCTATCCTCCATTTGAAAAAGAAATTTAACTTGGATTTGTTTTTTGCCAGAGAAATATTTTTAAATACAAAAATATCTGTATGGTTGGTCATCTAATCCAAAATGATCAATTCAAATCCATTTATCTAACTGTAGCACTGTAGCACTGTCCTCCCATTGTTCATCAATTTGCTTGAGCAGGCCCAGTAACGCCTCCATTGTGAGACTTGTTACTGTTTTTGGCATATCAAATACATCACCGGTAGCTTGCCAGGCTTTGCCGTGCAGGCGAGATACTCTCGGCATGTTTGGCTTATTACAACAATTCTTTGCTGAAATAGAAAACAATATTAGGGCTGGAGCGATAGCACAGCAAGTAGGGAATTTGCCTTGCACGTAGCCAACCTGGGTTTGATTCCCAGAATCCCATATGGTCCCCTGAGACCACGAGGAGTAATTCCTGAGTGCATGAGCCAGAAGTAATGCCTGTGCATCTCTGAGTGTGACTCCAAACCAAAAAAATATATATATTAAAAATAAATATATATGTCTTAGCACTTTTGAATAGTCATTTGGTTTTAGACAGTTAAAAATTCTCTTCAATATCTTTCTTAATTGCTATAACTTTATGGGAATTAGAGGGATTATTGAGAAATTTACTAGGACTGTATACTCAGCAATATGTAAATAATTGAGTGAAGAAGCTACAGAATGTGAGCATTACAGTATTAGGAGTATTTTTTATCATTTCTTTTTATAAGAAAGATCACTATGCATGTCTGAAATTAGATGGTAATTAGATAATAGTAATACATAAACCAATAGTACACTTGTAGGAAAAGTATTCAATTTAATAATATCCACTGCAAGTGAAGAAAAGCATCAAATCTAATTTCCTATGAGATCTACACCAATTTAATCTTCAGCAGTGAGAAGAGAATTCCATCCATTCATTCATTTATTCATTTTTTTCAGTAAATATTTCTACTGCTGCTTGGCCTGATTTCAAAACTGACTTTAGTCCATTGCTCTTATTCAAACAAGTCAACTAATATCTACGATTCTCTATTAACAGTAAAAAAACATAATAACGACTTCATATGACTAATTTAAAATAAATTGACCTAATTAATGTAAAAAACTTAAAGGCTCCCCAATACAGCAATCATTATTACAATGGAAGTATAGAAGTAAATGTTATTATTGATGTACTTAGTAAGTTTTACTAACCTTTCAGGATTTATATTATCATGTTCTTTGACCTTAAGAAATATTGAATCTATAAAAGTAAACAATGAAGACATAGCTTTTACCAACCATTGAAAAGAGCATATGCAAGATAGACAATAGTAAAATAAACACATGTACCATACATAATAGAGATTGTTCTAAATGATATCAGGTGGAATGTACTTCCATGAGAGACAGCATAAAGATATTTGTCACAGGAGGAAATAATTGAGGAGTTGTGATTCAGATTTTTGTTGTTTGATTGGCAAAGAGAAGACACTGGACAAATTCACTTAATCAGAAACAAACTATTTAGAACGAGAAGGTCTCAAGGTAATTGCATCTGCAAATGAACAGGGGGTCCTGTGCAGAGATTCTCTACTTTTTCTGTTCATTGAGATACTTAAACTACATCTAACAGGCACAGATTATTATTTCCTTCTTTCACAGAAAACTCTTCCACATAAACAGTAAAAGCCGTGACACAGTCACAGTACTGAAATAAAGGAGCAGGAGTGCGAGCCCTGAGACTTCGAGTTTCAAGACCCCAGAAACTTCAAGGACAAAGTCAGTATCCAAAGGAAGTCTAATCCTTCCTCAAGTAAGTCCAAAGTAAGCAGAGTTCCTGCAGGAAGCAGGGACATAGGACAATGACAAGGCAAGGAGTGTGTGAAAGAAGGGTCATGAAATTGCACACATTTCACTTCCGTCTTCTCAGGAAGCTTTGGGTTCCAGGTTCTTGTAAAGTCAGAGTGAGATTAACATTTCACCCATTTTATATATAATGCCGGTTCTCCTGTATTAGGAAGACAGTAACTAAGGTGTGTAACTATTAGCTTCTGGGTTGGAGAAATAATAATAAAAGAATAATAAAACTTTAAAGAATGACCCATATTCTTTTCTGATCTGTTTATTAGTTTCTAAACTTGTGGAAAATAAGTAATCCCTGATACACTATTTAAAATATGTTTTATACAGATGCTTGACCTAACTTTTTAATTTTCTCTGTCCCTAGTGGGACACAGTAATTTGTATATTTTAAAGTATTTCTATAAATTTTATCATAAGGAGATAACAAAACAAGGCTGCATTTAACCTCACTGGATATTGTTAATGAAGTAAAGACTGCTACCTAAAATTAGGGTTTATCACAGAGATTGTTTACTCGACACCTGTGAGATGAAATGCATAAAATCCCTGTTACACAAGGTGGCTTTTATTTTCATCAGCAATGTCTTATTTCAAGAACACCCTTGAATATTCTTATGGAGACACCAGTACATTTAATATGTGTGATCGAAACTACACTGAGAACCATTTTTTTTTATCAGTTTTCCTATTTAAAGCATTGCACTATGATGTTAGTATGATTATTTGGGGAGGCATGTCCCAGCAGGACTGGAGTCCAGGGACAAATCTTCGTAAAACTACAGTCCATGATATGGACCAGATGGTGATGTCCAGGCAATATGGTGGTGCTCAGTGCCCAAGTGTGTTTGGATAGACTAGGGACCTCACCAATGCAAGGCCTGCACCCCACCCCTTTGATCTATGTCCCCTGCATCTTATTAATTTGGTCCTTTGTTTGCTTGTCTTTTCATTTTGGGGGGCTATCCCAGTGGTGCTCAGGGGTTATTCCTGTCTCTGACTGAACTCAGAAATCAATCCTGACTCATGGGACCATACGGGGTGCTGGGGAACAAACTCAAGTCCTCCACAGACAATGCAAACACCCTACCTGCTTTACGATGGCTCCAGCTCCATATTAGTTTGTTCTGATGTGGAAAATCCTAAAACTCCATTGGATGATATATCTAAGATTTTAAATATCTAGAATTATCTAAATGCAGCAATTATGCCATTAAGCATTCATGTTAAAAACTCACATTTGTTGGAGGCTGGAGCAATAGAAGTGCAGGTAGGGCATTTGTCTTGCAGGAGATCAACCTGGATTCGATCCTAGGCATCCCTATGGGTCCACAAGCATAATTCCTGAATACAGAATCAGAAGCAACCCCCAAGCATCGCCAGGTGTGACCCTAAAAGCCCCCCAAAAAACCCTCACATTTGTTACATCAGAGGCAATCTTTCCTATAAAATTCGTGCCCAGGGTTTGCATTCATTCCTCCCTATCATGCAGAACATGATCTCAAGCACGTGTGTGTCTTAGAGGAAATGCATGCTGCTTGGTTATTGAGGTTATTGAAGTGCCATGTGAAGGAATTGGGGGTTCTCCCAGGCAGTGCCCAGGAGAGCCAAGGGTGCCTCCTGGCGATTCTCAGAGAAGTGGGCTGGTGGTTCAGTGGCCAAAAAGGCCTGGGTAGGTATCTAGCTCTGATCCTGTGCCAGCTATTGGGCTCCAGTGCTGGACCAAGAGGTATTTGAGGGACCATATGGTACTTGGGGTTGGATTGGGTTGGCCACAGATAAGGCATGTACTTTAACCCCTGAACTACTTCTGACTGCAAGATGCTTTCATAAAAAAAAAAATCAAAAACAAAAAACCCAACAAACAAAAACACCTTTGCACACACACACACATACACACACACACACACACACACATATATATATATATGTATATATATATATATACATACATACACACGCGCATGCACACACACACTTTATGTAGAAACAGTAAACCTGAACAAATCAGGGAGAAAATATATGTTTCTTACAGAGTTTTAACATTTGCATTTCCATGTCTCTTCAAAGACTTGGGCCTAATTTGGCTTAGGTTCCCATCAATGGGTCTGACCACCTATGCTAATTGAAATTTGCCTTAAGTAGCAGGGATATCAAAAGTATCTCCTGCTGCGTCAGTAGACTGCACTCTTCATTAAGGATTGAGGGATAGATGTGCAGAGTAATGAGTACCCATGTGAGTTCCACAACCATCATGAAAATCACTGGCTGTTCCATGGCTGTTCCTTGAATACCAATTTCAAAGCCCCTGCCAATGTTACCGCCTCTTTTCTTTCTTAGCTCTTTTCTTGAGAACTTCACTTCTTATATTAGTAATACATCAAAGTGTTAATGTCCTCAAACCGTGCCTCCCTGTTAATTAATGTAATGGCTATAGATTTAGTTTGCAAATAAACGGTTGACACTGGATATGCAACTTATTTGCTAATTAAAACAATAGAAGAAAAGGAGCTACTCATTTTGAAATCAAAGCACCATATTCCACAGATTTAGGCAAATACATATGAACTTTTGTGCTATCTGAACTATCCTCAGGTAGCAAACATCTGAAAACTTACAAATTAAAGGAGAAGATAGCATGGCTGTGTGCTTGGGTTTTGAATAGAAAAACCCTGAAAATCTGACATTTTTCTTGTCTAACTATCTAATTATGTAGCACTGTAACACTGTCCTCCCATTGTTCATCGATTTGCTTGAGCGGGCCCAATAACATCTTCATTGTAAGACTTGTTGTTACTGTGTTTGGCATATCGAGATACTCTCAGTAGCTTGCTGGGCTCTCCAAGAGGGGTGGAGGAATTGAATCAGGGTCAGCCGGGCCAGCCATATGCAAGGCAAACGCTCTACCACTGTGCTATCGCTCCAGCATATGTTAAATTCTATTATAAAATGTATTTTTTCTTATATTTCTGAGAAATATCCCTTCTTTCTATTTTTTCTTTTTTCTTTTTCTTTTTGGCCCATACCCATTAGACTATTTGAGAATAGGAAAAGAATGGAAGAAGATCAGGAATAGTGAAAAGCTAATTATTCCATTAATAGACACACTGGGTTCCCTTTAACACACAAAATAACATCGGAACAATGTGACTTAGAGAATAGTTGACCGTCTACCTCCTAAGATTGAAAATAGATAATAAATCCTGCTCTTCCTGTTTACACCCAGGCATGATATGTAAGGACTTCTGTGTTGAAAGATTTCTTGGTTATCTTATTAAAACCTGGCCTGACCTCCAATCCACATGTAGATATCACTAGTGAAAAGACAGACCACCAACTCAACTCTGTATCTTATTATTTAACACCAGCATCCACTGTTCTTAACATTTATTTTTTGGAAGATGCTGTAAGTCGAGATTATTAATGGTTGGACAAGAACTCATACTGAATGTCCTTCTATATTGTTTTCACAATTATAATGTCTAGATATGCATGTTCAGTGAACCATGGGGAAAAGCTTATCACCAACATTATAAAGCTTTTACAATGGCATCTTTGATCAAGAGCAGTAAAATTCATGTTTCCAATGCTCATGTACATTGTTCCTGTGTTTCTCTCCCACTAAAACTTGAAGAGTTTTGTTTCCCAGAAACCTCACAACACGTTGCACTGTGTGTATGATGTTGCATTTCTAAGATGATCAGATTTGCAGCCAAATAATTTCAACATGTTGAAATCACCTTGTTTTGAGAAATGAACAGAAAATATATCTTTTACATAAGAGTATACTACTACAGGTTATAGTTTCTACTCAGGATAATTTTATACTTGAAACGTCATGTGTATTTATAGCACAACTTGATTTAACTAAATCTGCTGTCCATGATTTTCATCTTTTAAGCTTTTTTTATAATTATGCACATATATAGTGTATGTGTAGATTTTATTTGTAAAATACATGTATCCGCATAACAAAAACGTAGATTACTGCCAATGTGAAAACTTTTTTCAAATTCAAATGTTACATATATTTCTCAAAAGTCCTATTTTAATAAAATGGACTTCTTCAATATAAGTATGCCATCTAGCTTTGTGTTTCTAAAAACACTTTGAGACTATTTTGGGTTGTGGGATCTGTTGAAATATAAATGGGTGGCTCTAACAAGACAGAACTTTCTTTCTGAAATAATTCGCTTGCCAATTTTCTCATTATGTGAGAGCCAGAGTGTTAAATCCTGAGCTAAACTTGGACATGATTGAAAATACCAGTCTCATGTGTGATTCCCCACCCCTCCCATCCCTCCTGTTTAGTAATATCAGTGAGATACCATAAATTAAGCTAAAATTATTCACAATTCTTGTGCTCAAAATCAGAAGACATCCAACCAAGAGGTTTTTATAAAAAAATTAATTTTAAAATAATAATCCATTTTAAAATTTATTTTTTTAAATTAATGCCTTAAACATGATTTTAGGTTTCATCATTGTGGTTTGTTTTTATTTTTCTCATTTTTTCTTCCCTAAATAAGCAAAAGAAAATCAAGGAAAAAAAATCAAAGAAACTTTGAACAATTTCGCAACATTCCACTACTGATTTATGGTGCTTTAACATTGCTGCTGCCACCTGGTGGCCACCCCAGGTAATGATCAACTGGTTTTCAAGGAAGACTCTTAAGGTACTTCTCAAACTACTTAGTGTTGGGGTTCACTCTCCTGTGGGCTTAGTTCTCATTTTGGTGCCAGTTCTTATTTCAAGTACCAGAAAACGGAAGAAAAATAAGTCTCATTTAGAGGAGTACCATGCCCTTCCTCAGCAATGAATAGAGGAACAGATACATATATGTGAATGTAGGGGTGGAGGCAGGGAACACAACTCATTTTCTAAATTGCATATACAAGACTATGAAGGACTCTTGTTGGGTGATTTAAGTCTTCTCTACTATTACATTAGGAAATATATGTACTGGTCTCCTCAGAGTAGCAAAGTAAAGAAATAGAGAGAGGTGAGAAGGGAGATGGAAAAGCTGATATAAAATTCTGTGCTTTATCTATTAATTAGTTGCATACTAAATCTTTAAAGTGATTATTAAGGTAACTATTTTTGTCCAGGCTTTTCTTCTGATCTTCTGCTTATAGTCAATTTCATTGGACAAAAGAGAATGAATATTTCAGAGATTAATATGAGCCGTATATCAAGGAAGATAAATATCCTTGGTTTGGGATTAGACAAAAAAAAACGACCCCATCAAGTCTTCTAAGGTATTTTTATATGAGAATTAGTTTATTATCTAATTTTCTGAAGGAAGAAGTTTCCAGGTTTGGAAACACAATAGTTGTTTAGATATAGAAGATTATCAAGTTCATTGCTGGTAGCGATAAAAAAGTGCAAAGGACCTCATAGTGAAACTCATAGATTAAGATAAAATGATTGAAAAATACATCTGGGTTGTTAAAAGTATTCTTACCCCTTGTAACCTTATGTTGCAGATTATAATTATAATTTTTAACCACTTTGGTGGTGAGGATTTCCAAACATCATTCTGTACACCGCATGGGTATGCCATACAGGTCTTTGTCACGGATGAAGAGATGTTGAAAGCTGATAATTTGGAGAGACAGACAATATGTGTAATTTAAATGAATGGAAAAGGAAAACATGAAAGTAATTGAATAGTAACTCAGTCAATGCTCAGTGGTTTATCAATCAATGTATGATAATATCAGTGGAAAGCATTTCAAGTTCTTAAACAGAGGGAATACCATTCAAGGAATCAGGACACAAATGATGAATGCTTGAGAAGTCCCCACCCCACAGTCAGAAATTGCAATAAGTGACCCCCCACACCTAGATTAGGTCATCAGAGGATAGAGTCCATGTTTCTCCAGTGAAGATGCCAAAACACCCATAAAAGTCAATGCACAGTGGGTCTGTCTGCCTAACATGGGTGAATGGGGTGGGTCATGAAGAAGGGGCAACTATTGCTCGTGGAGAAAGTCCCAAGGACTCTGTTCTCTTGACCCCCTATCTTGCAACAAGGCTTTCTATGGACTAACTGCAACAACAGTAAGGGGTTCAAAGCCTGGTCACCTCAAAGCCAGGAAACGGGGCCTGTATAAGAGATTATTTTTCAATCAAGAAAAGGAAGAAAGATCAAGAATGGACATGATTGTCACCCATTGCCTCTTTTGCAAACCACAACACCCAATAAGAGAGAGAGAACAAAAGGGGATGTCCTGCCACAGAGGCAGGGTGGGATGGGGGCGATGAGGGGGGTGGGAGGGATACTGGGATTCGTGGTGGTGGGAAATGGGCACTGGTGGAGGGATGGGTATTTGATCATTGTATAATTGAAACCCAAGCACAAAAATGTGTAAGTCTGTAACTGTACCTCATGATGTCTCACTATTAAAAATTAAAAAATAATAATAAAATAAAATAAAAATTAAATTAAAAAAAAAAGAATGGATTGAAGATCTTAACATACCAAAGGCTGGAACAAAGGAGGACAAGGAAAGCAGAAAAATCCAGAGGTCTGACTGATAATGAATGAGGAGCAGAGTGCAAAGAGAAGAAAGGAGATTCCAGAGCATGTTAAGGCAGGGAACAGTGTGAGACAGGACAAGGAGGAAAGAATATGGATGGAGAAATCAACCATGAAAAGAACAGACAATCTGAAACAGACAACCCAAGTCAGTTTGTGGAGTGTGAAGCTTGAAATCCATCCCATAGAGTCTGGAATTTACCAAAATGGCTGATCCTGCCATGACCAGAGGGCAGGAAGCATCCAGGAATTGGGGGTTGGGGGGATGCGGAGGGCTACAGTAATCTCATATACAATTGACGAAACTTCCTATTAATTCCTAAGAGAGGTGGAGGTAGATTTCTAGGGCAACGTCAAGTAAACATTTTCTTTCTTTTTTTTTTTTTTTTTGCTTTTTGGGTCTGAACACCCTGTGATGCTCAGGGGTTACTCTTGGCTCTGCATTAGGATACTCCTCGTGGTGCTCAGGAAACCATATGGGACACCAAGGACCAAATTCAAGTCAGCCACATGCAAGGCAAACACCCTGCCCACTCTACTCTCACTCCAGCCCCCTTGAATAACCTTTTTTATTTTTTTCTGGAAAGGGGCCATAGGCCTCTTGGAAATCTCTGCTATAGACAACACTTTCCTGAAGATGTTAAGTAGGATGGATGCTAAAAGGTTTCAAAATATCTTACTTGGAAGGTGATTACTCATACGCGATGACTTTAAAGAACTAGATTATATTATAATGCAGTGATACTCTACTCCAGCACCTTCAATAGAAATGGAAGTGTGTTACAATATAGAGCTTCAGAAATGCAAACTTTTTTTGTTCTTTATGTACAAATGTGTTCTTTGGATCCTGGAGTTATATATCTTAAAATATGTTCCAAATATCACACCAAACTTCGTTTTCTTCATTGATTTGTTTATGGCATGTCTCACAGACACTGAATTTTGCCACAAGATACTTTGGAGTACTACTAAAGAATTTGGAAATTATGCTACTTAGCAGCACATTGAATGAGGAATAAGATGTTCATAAAGCAACAAATCCCCAAAGACTGAGTGAGCAAAAATATTATTATATTAAACTATAATTGATTCAGAATTCAACTAATTCAGAGTTTATGATCTATTAGCTGGTGGTGTGCTAGTAATTTTAAAATGTATTTGTTTAAAATAATTAAGTAATTTAATGGATTATAGTGTAATAGATTTGATTTTGGGAGAAAAAAGACTGATAATTATAAAAATGTCTAATTTCTTCACTGAGAGGCAAATGGAAGAACCACTTATTAGGTTGGGACTTTTTCTGCTGAAATACTTGTAAGAAAGCTTAGAGGTTATTTAAATGTATTTTCTCTAATTCTAAGGTTGTCATGATGCTAGAGATCTCTAATGTTTAAAAGGTCAACGTAGATTTTGATTAGAAACATTTGAAACGCCCAACTTTTAGAACTACTAAGACAAATCATTCTTGTGGGTAGCAGCAATGAGCTTTTATGAGTAAACATGAGGTTTGAAGCTGAACTCTCCCTTCCTGGGCAGTGAAGGTGTGGAGGGAACTTTAGGTGTAATTTTAGCCAGAACTCTTAGTAGCACGGTAGCACTGTCCTCCTGTTGTTCGATTTGCTCGAGTGGGCCCAGTAAGGTCTCCAATGTATTGATAGAAAGACACTAGGAATTCTACTTTTTTTCTTTTTGGGTCACACCCAGTGATTCTCAGGCATTACTCCTGACTCTGTACTCAGAAATCACTCCTGGTGATGATCGGGAGACCATATGGAATGCTGGGAATTGAATTGGGGTTGAACACCCTACCCATTGTGCTATTGCAACAGTCCCAATACTAGGAATTCTTATCTATAATATGTTTTTGGTAGATATATCAGGTCTATTTTCATTGCATATTATACATTAACTGGAATGTCTGGAATTCTCCGGTAAGTTATTCAATTATTGAAATATAAAGAAGGGACTTTTCAAATGATTTTTAAGATAAATCCTTCTGAAAACCTCATGTATCAGGCACAGAGAAGTAATACAGGAAGTAAGATCTTTTTCTTGCTTTCAGACACTCTGGACAACCTAGTTCCAACATCTACAAGGGTACCAGGGTGTCTTAGGAGCAGAGTCCAGAATAGCCCCTGATCACTACCAGATGCCTCCCTGTCCTGCCAGTCCCCAAACAATCAAAACAAACAAACAAAATATAGCAACAGAGCCCCACATGTATCAGTTGCAAATTACATGTGACCCATGCTGTAAAATATATGTTTGGAGTTGCTGGTTTGGAAATTCTGAGGTCCTCTAGAGAAAGACTATACTGAAATCTGATTGTGAGTCACCAGTAATTTTTTTTTTTTGTCTATAAGGAACGAAGATACATCCTTTCAAGGAACTTTGGACGTTTTAACCATTTGTGATAATACTATGGTCAGGATGAACTTTCAGAGGATCAATTCTACTGATATACACTTTTCAGAAAGAAAAAACTGGACGGATTGTAAAACATCCCAGTGATGAGTTTCTGGAACATTTACTTGAATGTTCTTGGTGAAAGTGGCAAAAAACTTGGGCCAAATAATGGGATTTGGGGGAAAATTGTGTTGTGGGGAAACATTTAAGAGAACAGATAAAGATGGTAGTAGAAAATTAACAAATATAAACAGTCTCTGGACTTTGCATGGAGTAAAAGCTCGCCCTCAAATGACAGCAACTAGAAAAAGAGAAAGGAAAAGTAAG